>NC_047052.1:47250736-47935736 GCF_011762595.2 Tursiops truncatus | reverse complement strand
ATACATTTGTCCAAATCCATAAAATGTACAACACCAAGAATTAACCCTAATGTAAAGTATAGTCTCTGGATGATAACGATGTGTCAGTGTAGGCTCATCAGTTGTATCTGGTAGGACATGTCAATGATGCTAAAGCCTGTGAGTGTCGGGAGGGCAAGGGATATATGAGATATCTCTGCACCTACCTCTCAATTTTGCTGTGAGCCTAAAACTGCTCTGAAAACAAAACAAAACAGGCTTTTTTTTTTTTTTTGCTGTGGGATCTCAGTTCTCCAACCAGGGATCGAACCCAGGCCCTCAGCAGTGAAAGCACAGAGTCCTAACCCCTGGAGCGCCAGGGAATCCTCATATACAAAAAAAAAGAAGAAGAAGGAGAAGAAGAAGGAAAAAATACTTGTGAAGAAATTTTGACAAGTTTCAAAGGAGAAATTCACTCCCCTCCCTTTAAGGTGCCTCCTCTTTGATCCAGTAGGCATATGATAAACAGCCTCTCTACAACTCTGCCTTGGGTCACTTTATTGGAAAGTTACTTTAGCGTTGAGGTGATTGGAATGCTTAGAATGACTTGCAGGTTTGGCAGCAAATATATAATCACACACCGACTAAAACACAGTGAAAGCAGAGGACAGAACTTCAGCTCCTACTGGCAGGTTTTCTCCATTAGGACAAAAAGGAAACCAAGTTGAACAGATAACATACACTGTCCTAAATCTGATATTAATTCAGACCTCTAAGAAAAAAAGTAAAAAAGTGGAAGGTAATCTTTTACTCAGAGACAGATATTGAGAAAGGGAAAAGGTGAGGTCACAGTATAAACTCTGAAAGCTAATCCTAAAACGGGAGTTAAATTCTGCCAGGAAGTCTTCTCAGACAGACACCTGGGTGACTTCTCATGTCTTTTAGGCCTCTGTTCAATGTCAACCCACCACCGAGGCCTCTTTACCACCTAATGTAAAATAACCAATCCTGCCCTCACTCAGTCTACCTGTGGCAAGGTCCATCCTCCTTGAATCTGTTTATGTTCTACACAGCACTTTTCCCCACATGACTCACTAAATCATTTGTTGTTTAATATGTCTCTTTCCCACTGCAATGCATCAAAGTGGGAAGCATTTCACACTTTGTACATGGAACACATTTTTACACATTCCTACTTTATAATCACTGTCCAGAATCATGCCTGGAGTACAGTGAGTACCCTACAAATGCATGTTGAATGAATAAATGAATCTCGGTTTGACTTTTTTATGAGCGCTTAAGCCAAGTCCTACAAGGAAAACATCTTTTCCAAGTAAGTTATTTGAAATATCAAAGGGACAGAGAACTCAGTTTTGCTGGAAAGCTGAAAAGCTGTCCCAGAGACCAGGGTACACCAAGCATGCTGTTAATAAAGAAAATCAAAGGTGGCAAAAATCCCTTGGGGTGAAAAGAAAGCAAGAGGGCCCATCACTAGTTCCTTCTGAATCTTTTGGACTATCTCTTTGAAAACAGAATGTGGGGGACTTCCCTGGTGGTGTAGTGGTTAAGAATCCGCCTGCCATTGCAGGGGACATGGGTTTGAGCCCTGGTCCGGGAAGATCCCACATGCCGTGGAGCAACTAAGCCCGTGTGCCACAACTACTGAGCCTGCGCTCTAGAGCCCGTGAGCTACAGATGCTGAGCCCACATGCCACAACTACTGAAGCTCACGAGCCTAGAGCCTGTGCTCCTCAACAAGAGAAGCCACGGCAATGAGAAACCTGCGCACTGCAACAAAGAGTAGCCCCCGTTCGCCGCAACTAGAGAAAGCCCATGTGCAGCAACGAAGACCCAACTCAGCCAAAAATAAATAAATAAAAGACATAAATTTGTAAAAAAAGAAATTAGCACAACACTGTAAATCAACTATACTTCAATTAAAAAAGAAAGTAATTGAAACAGAAAATAATTGGAAAAATAAAATAAATAAAAATGAAATTAAAAAACGAATAAGAAAAAAAATAAAAGTAATCGGATAGACATTCATCAAAAGACAAAAATGTTCTGCAACCTCCTTCATTCACTCTGGTTTGCACATGACTAACAGTTATCTCCATGACCCTCGGAGACACGGGGGTCTCCTGTTCCATCCATCAACACGCTCACTAAGTCAACAAATATTTACAGACACCTGCCACATACCAGGATGCTCTGGGTACTGAGGACAGAGCACTAAACAGGACAGACAAAACTCCTCACTCCTGTGGATCACACTTCAGTGCAGAGAGAGAAGTGATAAGCAAGCAAACCAAAGTCTGTGAGACACAATAAAAGGCAGAACAAGCAGAGTACAGGGAGGATGGGATTTTAGACAGGGTGGTCAGAGGAGGCCTTTCGCGTGCTGTTAGAACGGAGCGGAGACCTGAAGGCAGTAAGGGAGGAACAGGAGGATCTGAGGTAAAAGGAAGAGAGAGAGCAAGGTGAGGGCTAAGAGGCAGAAGTCCCGGCAGTGGGCAGAGTAACTGTCCCCCAAGGAACTCATGTCCTGATTTTTGGAACCTAAGATATGTTAGGTTATGTGGCAGAGGGGAATTAAGGTTGCAGATGGGGTTGAAGTTGCTGATCAGCTGACTTTAAAAGGGAAGATGATCCTCTACTATGGGGTGGGCGTGGGGTCTCAATGCAGTCAAAAGGGCCCTTCAAAGAGGAAGTGGGATGCAGAAGAAGAGCGGGAGAGGGGCGTGCAAATACACAGCAAGGGGCAGAGAGAAGCGATGTCACTGGCTGTGAAGATGGAGGCAGGCGGCCACAGGCTAAGAGATTTGGGTGACCACTAGCAGCTGGAAAGGCAGGTTCTCCCCTAGAGCCCCCAAGGAGAAACGCAATGGTGCCAACACCTTGATTTCAGCCCTGTGAGAACCACGGTACAGCTCTGACCTCTGGAAGTGTAAGATGATCAACATGCGTTGTGTTAAGCCATGAAGTTTGTGGTGATTTATTAGGGCAGCCACGGGCAATACAGCGTCCCGGGCAGGTCTGAGAACACTGCGGAGGCCGGCAGGGGTGGGAGGGATGGAGCGAGAGAGGAGGGCAGAGGAGAGGAATTGGAGAGGCAGCAGGGGCCCATGAGTGGACCCTGGAGGACTCCAGAAGCCACTTGAAGAGGTTTTAACTTTGAGAAAAATAAGCCATAAAAGGTTTGGAATAGAGGAATGGCAATCTTTCCTAAGCATCACTTTTGGCTGTGACGGGGAGAACAGACTATAGGAGGGGAAGGGTAGGAGCAGGGCAACCAGTACAAAGGCGTGTGAAAGAAGGGGTCTGGCAGTTTGGACCAGATGACAGCAAAGGATTGGAGAAAAGTAAAAACACATAGAAGAGCCTCCCCAAGGACTCTTATCTGCCTGGTTCTTAGCTGATGTCCCTTCTCTTTGGGTTGCTGCCTTCACCACCCAAAGCCTTTTTTCCTTTTCTAAGTGGAATATATCATGTTTGAAGGGGTGACACCCTGTGAACATGCAGAGTCACATACTTAAAATGAACACACTAAAGGTACAATTTACTGGAAATTTAGACTCCTGAATTAAATGTTGATCAATGAATCAAAACCAGTGTATTCAAAAAAAAACAAAAAACATGACCTATTTGAAGAAATACCAGTATTTCAAGACCCAGACACATATGCGTAATAAATATTACAGAAACCGATTTATTGCCAATGTCTGTCTTCATTAAATCTCCTCCCATCTGTTCTTACATCACTCACGCAATTGGCAAGAGTTTTTGCTGCAACATATTCCATTCTTCCCAACAAGTATTTTTCTACCTTATTTGATTTCGTTAAAAAATTGTTGGTACAAAAGTGAGGTCTCCAAATGCAGGTGACCGTTTCAAGACCCCCAAAGCCTTCAACACCTAAGGACACAAAGCCAAACCGGGGAGCTGACATTAAGTTAGAGAGGGTGCCTGTCCTCACCTACTGAGACCAGGTTCCGGAAGTTCTCCAGCATCACTTCCTGGTACAGCTTCCTCTGGGTGGAGTCCAGCAGCCCCAGCTCTTCCTCCGTGAAGGTCACAGCCACATCCTTGAAGGTCACCACCTCCTACGACACCAAACACATGTAGCCTCAATCTTACAACCAATGGCCACTTGAAAAGGGACAGTTGGGGCTTCCCTGGTAGCACAGTGGTTAAGACTCCATGCTCCCAATGCAGGGGGCCCGGGTTCAATCCCTGGCCCGGGAACTAGATCCCACATGCATGCCATAACTAAGAGTTTGCATGCCACAACTAAGGAGCCGGTGAGCCACAGCTAAGGAGCCTGCCTGCCACAACTAAGACCCAATGCAACCAAATAAATAAATAAATATTTTAAAAACAAAAAAGAAAGACAGAAAAAGGACAGTGCTGAAAAGGTGGAGAGGATGGGAGGGAAGTGAGCCCAGATTCTGAGGGACTTCAGTCAAATCTGTAGACTTCCCAGACCTTCTGCTTTCATCCTGCCAATGTCACACACTGATTTTCCTCAGCCTCACTGAAAGTGTGGCAGTGACAACCGTCCTTGTATTTATTTTGCGCCCTCATTGGGTCTACTTACCAGTAAGCCTCCCAAAACCCTAAATATATGTCCTGGACTACATGCATTTTACTTTTTGTTGAATATTGCCAACTGTCCCGAGAAGAATTTTGCAATTTAGTCCAAACATATTTGACAGCAATGGCCTTCTTCCTCTCACACACACGAACCCTGTTGTGATAGAAAAGCTACCACTTTTCTTTATTGTCTGCCAAGCTAACAAGCTTTTGGTAACCTGTGTGGGACATCGATGTAGTTCACCCTATGTAACCTCAAGGTACAATTTTTTTTTTTTTTTTGAGAAAAAGCTTTATGGCGAGGTCAACCAACAAGGAGACAGGAAGCAAGGCTCTCAAGTCTGTTTCCTCGCTCCAGGGTCTGGGGCAAAATTTAAGGGGTCAGGGGAATTTCAAACTTGGAAGCTGACTGGCTAGACTTGAATTAGAGTGCATATAAGTTACTCATGCTGCTAGAAGCCAGATTTTCCCATTGAAGGACTTCTTGCTTGGTAAAGGGCTCTGGCAGCAATATTTCTATTCTCTGAGTTCCACAGACTGAAGAGTCTTGGTTCCAGGATCTTCCTAGAGACATGGGTTCCCATCTTGCACACACTACATCTCTTAATTGCAGCATTCAGTGTCACGCTCTGGATCCAACATGCCTTGGCATGATTCCCAAAGGTCTGCGTGGCCCTTACCCTTACTAGCTGCGTGACTTTGGACAAGCTTGCCTATGTGCCTGAGTTTCCTCTCTGTATAATGGTCCTTACATGACAGAGTTCTTTCAAGGATTAAACAAGGGAATATCTATGGCATTTGGAAGAGTATGTGGCACAGAATAAGTGCCTGATAAACATTTGCTATTACTTTTATTATTCCTTCATATTATAACACCTATTTCATCCCATTTCGTGGCTGTGTATTATTCCAGAGAACTGATTATCTACATTTACCTGTTCTAAATAAAGCATATTTAATTTTACATATTTTTTTCTTTATAATCCACCCTGCAAAGAACATCATTTTTATAGACCTTATTTCCCTCATTATTTAAAAATACTTGCAGGAATTCTCTGGTGGTGCAGTGGTTAAGAGTCTACCTGCCAATGCAGGGGACACAAGTTCGATCCCTGGTCCGGGAAGATCCCACATGCCACGAAGCAACTAAGCCCGTGCGCCACAACTACTGAGCCTGCGCTCTAGAGCCCGTGAGCCACAACTACTGAAGCCCGTGTGCCTAGAGCCTGTGCTCCGCAGCAAGAGAAGCCACTGCAATGAGAAGCCCGCACACCGCAATAAAGAGTAGCCCCCACTCACCACAACTAGAGAAAGCTTGCACGCAGCAACGAAGACCCAACGTGGCCAAAAATAAATAAATAAATAATTGCAAAGGAAAATTAAAATGTCAAAATAGGCATATTTAAAATTATATTTTTAATTATATATTAAAATTATAAAATTATATAATGGCAGATTTTCTTCCCAATTTCTTTTCCTACTTCCCTAATCTTTGAAGAGAGTACAAGTACCCTGAATCTCCATATATTGGCCAAGAGCAGGTTATAAATTTTCCCACGGTTTTTGTAATCTGATTTGGAAGAACAATTTGCTTTAGTATTCCCACTTATCTGATTATAAATTAATACTAATACCTTTCCAGGTGTTTATTAACCATCTGTATCTGTCCTCTTTAACATACCTGTTCATGTCCTCATTCATATTCCGCTATATTTTTTCCTTTGTCCTATGTATAAGGTTCTTTATTCTGGATTTTGTCTTTTTTTGGAATCCGTTTGGTAAATACTTTTGCCCCAGGTTGCTATTTTTTCTGGTAATACCATGTAAGGTATCTTTTGCCACAGAGGAATTTAAAGATTTTATACAACGACTGTGCTAACTTGGTGTGCCTGGAGCGCTGAGCATCTCAGAGTACCTGCGGCGGCACTCAGGTAGAGGAGAGATGCAGAAAGAGAAGAGATGCAACCCAAGAAAGGGGTCGGGGAGGAGCAGCGCCACCTACTGACTGTGGAAATCATCACTCAAAAGGCCCTCCAGACAACAACACTACAAGACACAGGTCTCAAATGAACTCTTTCTTTCTTCTTGTTTATCTTTCACTTAAGCAGACTGCTTAGCATTCCAGACCCTTGGTTTCCTGTGTCAACGTGAGCAGGTGTCTCATATTTCAAGTGTTTAAGAAGAAAATGAGACAAAATCTCCTCACGCAGCTGCTCTAGAGAGTAAATGCAGAAACAGAAGTCAAGTTACTGGCAAATCTAGTATCACTGGACATTTTAAGCTAAGGTTACATACTACTTTAGTCAAACTGGTTAATACATAAAAGAACAAAAAAGGACCAGTAAATAAAATATACACAAGCCATGACTCAGGCCTGGGGAAGTCAGAATCCAGCTCTTCCTGTGTGAAAACCTCCAAATATGTTTGTGCAAAGCAAGTTAGGGCTGCGCCATGCTTGTATTTGGATATTCTACCTAGAAAACAGCCAACATGACACATATCAAATGTACTCTTTCTATACTGAGCTCACGGTACAGTAAGGAGAAAAAACTGAGACTGTTTTCAGAACTGATTTTGGGGAGGGAAGTTTTAATGTAGGAAAGCTGTCACTGCAGGGTTGCTTAGAACAGTCAAATTCCTAAACCATCTAAACGGCTACAGGTGGGAAGCAGTTATAAATAAAAGGGTACCAAAAAAAATAAAATAAAAACGCACATCAATTCAATGACAAATATGTTGTATCCATTAAAAAAATGAACGTTATCTAGTATTAAAGGAAATAAGTTACAATTTAAAATTAAATGTACATCATAAATACAAAAGAGTTATGAATGCACATGAGAAAAAGAGTAAGAGAAAATAAAAACAGTTTGTTTGTCAGGAGGGAAGTAGTGAAGTGACAGAGCTGTTCATTTCTAGTCATTTTTCTACTCTATAAAATAAATAATAATAACACAAAATAAACAATAAAAACAAATGCAATGAACACTCAAAAGGGACAACTTAAGAGCTGGGAGGAGAACAGGCCCTCCCATGTCTCTTGTTCTGCTTGAGTCATCCCAAGACAAACGTGCAACAGTCTGAGTAATGAGATGGAACTTTAAAAGTGAGAAAGGCGGGCCCTACTCACCTTGAACATGGTCATGTTTCCTCCTGTGTCTGGGGATGGGCACAGTCCTGAGTTACACAGATCCTGGGAGGTCAGAATTGCACCTGGCAGAGTGTCTGGGAAGGCAGAAAAAAGACATGAAAGAGTCACCTGGGTCGCCGCTCACCCATGCAGATGCTTCTTGTGAATGAGCATATGAATGTTCACAGCAGCATTATTCATAATAACCTAAATTTGGAAACACCCAAAATATTGGCCTATGCATGAAAGAACAGACAAATTGTGGCATATCCATACAATGGAATATTATGCACCAATGAAAAGGAATGAAGTCTTGATTATGCTACAACATGGATGAACCCTTGCAAATGTGTGGGAAAGCAAAAGAAGACTGACACAAAAGTCTACATATTGTATTGTATGATTCCATTTATATGAAATGTCCAGAATAGGCAAATCTATGGAGACAGAAAGTAGGTTAGTGGTAGCCTGGGTATCTGGGGAGAGAATGGGGGTTAACTAAGGAATCCAACTGGGGAAATGAAAATGTTCCAAATTATTATGGCAATGGTTGCACCACTCAGCAAAGTTACTAAAAAATCATTGATTTGTACATCTCAAGTGGGTGAATTCTATGATATGTACAATATACCTCAAGCTGGTAAAAATAAATGTTTATTAATCTACATGTCATTTAGAATACTAATTTATGGATCCTGAGTCCATACTAATATTTATATTTAAATGAATAAATAAATAAGTGGGAGAGAAGAAGCTTCTCTTTATAGTAGAATGCCCACTAATAAATGTATCTCCCCATAATAAAACTTTCTTAATTCCAAAAAACAAGAGTAACTTTACAATGGAGAAATCTGACAGACATTACCTTAGCCTAGTAAACAAAGTTGAGTTTACCAATACAGGGACAAACTGATATCCTTTGGCTCCTGTTATGTTGCGGTGACGAGGACACTTCACCACTTCTGTGGAATCCCTGCCAACAATGCGTAATCTGAAGCTAAACATGGAATATATCAGATGAAACTCAAATGGTCCTCCAAAATAACTTGCCTCTATACTCCCTAAAAGCATCAAGAACAAAAAAGACAAAGGCTGTGGAATCATTCCATGTCAAAGAAGAACATTATGAAAAGTATGAAAAAAATTTTGTAAAATGTTTATAAACAAATATACACCTTAAGGCAAGGCATAAAATTGGAATTTTTTTTTAATGATCAAGTGCATGAGCTTTATTATTGCTTTTTAAATTGAGGTATAATTGGGTTATAATATTAATTTCAGGTGTACGACATAATCATTCTAGTTTTGTATATGTTGTGAAATAATTACCACAATAAATCTAGTCAACATACATCACCATACATAATTACAAATTTATGTATTGTGTGTGATGAGAAATTTTAGGATCTACTCTTCTAGAAACTTTCAAATGAGCAATACAGTATTATTAACTAGAGTCATAATGATGTACATTATATTTCCATGATTTATTTACTCTATACTTGCAAGTTTGAACCTTTTAACCACTTTCATCCATTTCACCCACCCCCGCCACACCCTGTCTCTGGCAACCACCAATCTGTTCTCTGTATCTGTGAGCTGGGTATAAAATTGGACTTTAAACTGAGGGGAAAACCAGTTATGAAGACTTCCAATGAAAAACAGAACAAAATACAGGACGTGGATTATATAACAGTATGTTACCTAATATGCTATCTGGCATTATCTACTGTTACCTATTAACTATGATTAGAAATAACTTAATAGATATCTAATATATAAACACTATTCTCTAGTATAATATCTAGTATAGGGGCTTCCCTGGTGGCGCAGTGGTTTAAGAATCCGCCTGCCAACACAGGGGACACGGGTTTGAGCCCTGGTCCGGGAAGATCCCATATGCCATGGAGCAACTTAGCCCGTGTGCTACAACTACTGAGCTTGCACTCTAGAGCCTGCGAGCTACAACTACTGAACCCGCGTGATGCAACTACTGAAGCCGCGTGCCTAGAGCCCATGCTCTGCAACAAGAGAAGCCACCGCAGTGAGAAGCCCGCGCACTGCAACAAAGAGTAGCCCCCGCTTGATGCAACTAAAGAAAGCCCACGTGCAGCAACAAAGACCCAACGCAGCCAAAAATAAATAAATTAATTAATTAAAAATATATTTAGTATAATAGTCTAATATTACCAAGTATGTGATGCTAAAATCCTATAGTCAGCCTTTCCTAAATCCCTCTTACCAAGACACCTCCTGATTACTCATGGTATGTGGGCTTCCTTCATGCAGAAAGCTAAGATGAGCTGTCACTGAATATAGGTACATTCCTGATGGAGGAACAGAGTAGATAGGCAAAATGTAAACAATTGGTGGATTTAGGTAACAAGTATAGGAGAGTTCCTTATACTACTTTTGCAACTTTGCTATAGGTTTAAAATTATATAAAAATAAAACTTTCTTAAAAATCAGGAAACAGTCACAGGAATAACAATAATAATGAAAATAGTAAGACTGATCATTAAATTACATGGAAGTTCATTAGTTTATTCTTTCTTGTCAGTGTTTGGAAATCTCCATACTTAAAACACATAAGGGAAAAATCACTGAGAAAGGTAGGATAAAATAAAATCTGTAAAATGTTTATAAACAAATACACAAAAAGAATCACTAAACAGAAATGCATTAGAAGCTTAACTGTTGCTATCTTTACACCCTGGATTAATAAGTAATTAAACAATTTTTTTCTCTCAAATTTCTTTAATTTCTGTATGTTCCACAATGATACAGTTCTATGAGAATAAGAAATATTATTTGTAACAAGTGAAACAAAATAGTTGATGATATTTTGAAAAACTCATAGAAAAGTCCAAGCCCATTTTATTTGATGTTAAGGTCCCTCACAATCAAGTTCTGATTAAACTGCTTGATTCCACGTAGTTCCTAAAGCTTAAGGAGAATTACATCCAAAAGATTATGAACGCAAGCTCTGGACTCAGACTGCCTGAATTCCAACCCCACCTCAGCCTCTTACTTGGTGGGTGACTATGGGCAAATAACTTTCAGCTCCCTGGGTCTCAATCTCATTTTTCAAAATAGGAAAAGAGCAATATTTCTTCACGGAGCCATGGTGTGACATAATGTATTTATTTGTGTAAAGCCCTCATCACTTAAGTTAACAGTTAAGGATTAATTACTCTCAATACTCATGTCCAATTACACATCCTACACATTCTCTGACTGATGTGAAGATCATTGTAAAACAAAACTGTCAAGTCCCACTCACGTGGAGCTTTGCTATCATGTAGCTCAGGGTCACTCCCTCTACCTCCGTGTGGTCCTTTTTGAGAAATCACGCTGGAGAAAGAAAGAATGCTATGAAGTGTCACGATTGAGTCCCCGTCCCCATAAAAGTTAAAGCTTCCCCTCCCTCCGAGCAATCTAGAAGCAATCCCGAGCAATCCGGAACCTTCCCCTCCAAAAGAGTCAGAAGGGGTCCGGGATTATCCAGCGTCACGCAGAGATAGAGAGAAAGGCAAGTGTCATTGAAGCTGGATTTCTGACCCTAACCCGGGGACCTGACTGCTCCTCGAGAAATTAACACCAAGGAGAGATCATCATCACTACGTGCCAGGAACTTAAGATTTCTATTTGTACCACCTTTTTCAATTCCCAAAACAATTCTTCTAGGAAGGTCCTAACATTTTAAAGAAAAGCAACGGGAGGCACAGGGAGATTAACTCCCCACGCGAGGAAATGGAAGCGCGCGTGGAAGGTGTAGGGAGGCGGACTGGGCGAGGTGACAGCCGCGGAAATTCCCAATCCAGGGGATACGCGAGCGTAGCCAGTCCCCTCTTGGGGTTTCGAGAACGCCCCAAATGCACAGAGGCTCCGCCGAGGGGCACGTACACGGCCGCCCTCGCCCCTCCGCACCTGCATTCTCCGCCGAGGATTCTTTTCCCCTAAATCGATTGCCAGGTGGTTGCGCGTCCCAAGCGGAGACACAGGAAGCTCGCAAGGGCCAGCAAGACGCGGAACACACGCACGGGCCCACAGAAAACACACCGGCAATCCGCCCACTCCGGGAACGGAAGTGCCTACGAGTCCACCGGCCTTCCGGACTACACTTCCCAGAATTCGTCAGATCCGCCTTCCTGAGCGGAAGTGCGAGCGACTACACAGTGCCTGGACTACATCTCCCAGAATGCCGAGGAAAACAGTCCAGAGGCTCACTTTCCAGGAAGACTACGGTTCCCAAAATGCCAGAGAGAAAAGATTCCCGCCAAGTCCCAACTTCCGGGGTGGTAAGGCGGATTCCTACACTGAGAGTCTGCATTACGTTTCCGAGTCCTCCAGCGAAAATGTTCCATAAACACGACTTTCTGAAGTCGAAATGCCTGCAATTATGGCAGGAGTATTGTTGGAAAGGGAACAAGTGAGGAGATGCAATCTTCAAGAAATTAACAGGGTGGGGGACTTCCTTGGCCGTCCAGTGGCTAGGACTGGACGTTCCCACTCCAGGGCCTTGAGAAGGGTTTGATCCCTGGTTGGGAACTAAGATCCCGCATGCCGCAGGGCGCAGCCAAAATTTTTTTTTAAATAAAAAAGAAAGAAGTTAAGGGGGGATGACTGTTTAGGGAACACTAGGTGATTGAAAGTAGTTTGATTTGAATATAATCTGACAATATGAGGCTAAAACTGAGAGGTCAAAGAATAGGCGAGGTAGAATGATTTGGGAGGAACCAGGAGGATCGAAGAAGGTACCAGACCCTGTGGTACCACTGGTTTTTCAGGAAAAATAACTTGAGAGGGCCAAAGTGGAAGCTTGTCCTCATGGAAAAGTGCTCTTCCCTCATTTAAACTTTTCATTGAAGTTATGATCCCTACTTTGGAGGTGAAAACACCAAATTTCAGAGACGTTAAGAAACTGTCTGCTATCTCAAAGCAAGCATAATGAAGGCTGAAGAGCTTGGCATTGGAGTCATTCTGACTCCCAAAGCCAAAATGCTAGAGCACTGGGGAGGATTCTATTGATGGAGGATGTTTTGTACTGAGTTTTTTCCTTTATATTTTCTGGTTAACCAGAATTTAAAAACACATATGTTGGGACTTCCGTGGTGGCGCACTGGTTAAGAATCCGCCTGCCAGTGCAGGGGACACAGGTCCGAGCCCTGGTCCCGGAAGATCCCACATGCTACGGAGCAACTAAGCCCGTGCGCCACAACTACTGAAGCCGGTGCGCCTAGAGCCTGTGCTCCACGACAAGAGAAGCCACCGCAATGAGGAGCTTGTGCACCAAAATGAAGAGTAGCCCCCGCTCATTGCAACTAGAGAAAGCCCGCGCACAGCAACAAAGACCCAACACAGCCAAAGATAAATAAAATAAATTTTAAAAAAATAAAAATAAAAACACATATGTTATTGGAAGCCAATTAAAAATTGTATAAAGCAAAATGGGGGAGGGGGGATGCACCTAGATTCCTTCCCCTTGAAGATAACCAGATTTTTTTTCTCTCTGTAAACATGTCAACACATATGCCTATCAACATACATCTTTGTTTTTTTAAATGAAATCTTGTGTTCTGTATCTATTTTTCTAAACTCAATATAAGCTAGTCATTTTCTAATGTCAGCCATTGAAAATCTAACTCCTTCCAAAAGATGGCTGTATAATGGTGTGTTGAATGTAATGAGAATTAAAAACAAAATACTCCTGACATCTGAAAGCTGACATGGCACTCACAGGCCAATAGTATTCTCCTTTGGGACATAAATCACAGACTACCATCCTCAAATGAGGTTTCTCTGAGACCACGGTAAAGTGAGACAAAAGAAGACCCCTTCGTAATTTTTAGACAGACAAAAACAAGGTCACTGTGCCACCCACACAATGACAAACATCCTCCTCTTGGCTAAAAGAGTGATGCTATTTCTTTACCACTTAGAGCTTTATCTTTGTTCTAGTCTGCTCTCCCCAAATATAACATTTATTGAGATACTAAATCTTAAAATTGCTTCTGCTTTCTGGCAGCATCCAATCCGGAGTGAACCCTGCGTCTTAGGCCCTCTCCCAAAACACTTAAATGAAGCCCAAATCCTGTAATAGATTTTTTTCCTGACACCCTCTTACCGTCGTGGCACCTCATGGTTCCCCAAGGTGGGTGTAATCTCTCACCGCAATGAATAAACCCGATTTATCAAACCACTGCTGTGTTCCTGGATGAATTAAATAAGCATTTTGGCACAATCCCTGATGAGTACTAGATTTGCCATTATATAGGAAGCTGCAATGAACACGGTTTTATGTTGTTCTGGGAAAGATACTCAGGTAGAGGAGAGATGCAGGAAGATGCCACAGGAAGGGAGTTATTTATCCTTATCTTTGAGATGGATAGTCTTTACCTCAATGGTTAAAGCAGATGTGCTGTGTGTGTGTGACAGGCCATGAGTCAGGCTGCTTTTGCTCACACAAAGTTCAGGCCGAACCATGTATAAGCTAAAATGACTGCCCCATACCTCGATATGTGAACATTTTCTCCATCAAGACTTTTATTCATACCATCCCATTTAATTCTCAAACCACCGTATTAGGAAGGTACTGTTAAAAAAGAAAGAACAGGCCCGGTACTTCCCTGGTGGTCCAGTGGTTAAGACTCCGTGCTTCCAGTGCAGGGGGCAAGGGTTTGATGTCTGGTGGGGGGAACTAAGATCCCGCATGCCCGGAGGCGGCTAAAAAAAAAAAAAAGGCCCAAAATGGAGTCATTTGCTACACCCCGCTCCATGACAGCAAACCAAGACTTAACTGCAGTTTCCACCTTACATAGAAATATAATGTTAATCAACCAGGCTGGTATTTTCTGGCCAGCACTAACGAGGTAATCTATTACAAAGCCCATTTCCATCCCCCAGAGAAGAGGCAATCTTCACGATAAAGCCCTTGTCATTCCATTCCCCACAAAAAGAGATCTTGACCTAAAAATAATCCTTTCTTTTCTTTTACTAATAATTCCTTTGCCCTACTTTTCTGCCTAAAACAAAACAAACTTTCCATTTTGTACAACCCTTATATTTACTAGATGGGATGCTGCTCAATTCACCAACTGTTGCATAAAGCCAATTAAATCTTCAAATTTACACAGCTGAATTTTGTTTGATTTTGCCTTTTTTGTTTTGTTTTTGGCCCCGTCATGTGGCTTCTGGGAGCTTACCTCGCCCACCAGGGGTTGAACCCGGCCCTCGGCAGTGAAAGCTCGGAGTCCTAACCACTGGACCTTCGGAATATTCCCTGAATTTTGTTTTTTAAGAGTAGTAATGTCATCCCAATTTTACAAGAAACCATCAGAGACAGAAATTTAAGTAATTCATCCAATGTTCTACTGCAGGAAATGACAGAGCAGGGTATTAGGTGCACGGCCTAGGGGATGGGTCCTCAAGGCGAGAGCCCTAGTGCTCCTCCAACCAGGCCAGGAACGATCCCATCGGCCGCACCAAACGCAGAGGACTCCGCCCAAAGGAACAACCGCCCACGCCCCAGCCCTCAAACCATTGCTCTCTGAAGCTGCTCTTTCCCGCAAATTGATGGCTGGGTTGGACAGGTTCCCAGGGAAATTCCCACGGGTCGCAAAACGAGGAAGCAACTCACCAGCGCGAGGGAAGAGAGGGAGACTACCTGACCGCCCAGAGCGGCAGGGCCTGAAACCCCGCCCCCAGGCTGCGCTGGGGATACACTTCCCACAATTCCCCTAGCGGCGCCTGTGCGGAAGCGTCTGAGTCTCTACGGAACTTGTAAACTACACTTCCCAGAAAGCCAGAGGAGAACACAGCCCGAGTTCCCACCCTCTTCCGCCGGAAGTACTTGAGCCACTTCGGAGCTTTTGGACTACAGTTCACACAAATCCCTTGGGGACAAAGTTCGTATTGCCGAGTTCCTGGGCAGTAAGGTGGTTTCTACTGGGGCTAGTGTTACCTTAACCTGAATCCGTGAGCGAAAACTATTGTATGTTGTTTAAACTGCTGTTCGTTTTGTCTCTGTTAGAACAGCAAACCTAGATAATATCATTGGAAAGTTTAGTTCAAACTCCATTGGTGAACTTCAGATCCTCTGAAGAATGCACAAGATGAAGGCTCAAAAAGCTGCGCATTTGGAGATCTACATAGCAGAACTGTTGATAAAATATTTTAATTTAAAACTGTATTACAAGGAGTTCCTTGGTGGGCTAGTGGTTAGAATTCTGTCCTTTCACTGCTGTGGCTGGGGTTCAATCCCTGGTCGAGGAACAGAGATCCCGCAAGCCATGCGGCGTGGCAAAAACAAAACAAAACAGAAAAACTGTATTACAACCTTCACGGGCCCAAGAGAGGTAGAGTAATTTGATTGATTCTTTATTGTGTCTCCTACATGAGTCTGAGTCACCCAAAATCAGTGAGCTCCATTCTGGCAGTGCACTGTCAGGGCATGGCCTGCAACATTTGGTTGCAACAATTCATTTACAATAGTCTTTTTCAAATCTATTGACAAAAGTCACGGAAAAAATCATTTCAATTTGAATGGGGGCCACCCCAACAGCAGGCCCATGTAAAAAGACCATCCAACAAGCGATGCCACATCTGCCTGGTGACCCCTTGGTGGGATGGTGGAAGTCCTAGCAACTGTCTTGTGCCCCTTGGAGTCTTTGGACCACACATGATAGCCAACAACTCCCCATGTGTTTCGGATACAAACTACCCTCAGCGGCTGAGGTAGATTTCTCTTAAAAGACAAATCTTAGTGCTGATTGGGCCCTACTTGAGAAAAAAGCCATCATAGGCCCTGAGCCCATGACCCTTAAGTGCAACTGCCTATTTTACCATAGGTTATGGAAACAACACCCCACAGGCTTGGAACAGGCAGTGAAGCCTCCTTATTAAAAGGAAATGGTATCTACAGGATACGGCTTGAACCCTCAGGCATATCCAAACTACAGGCGAATGAGGCTTTTCCCACCCTCTGTCCTTTGCCCAAGTCCACAAATCCAGGAGGGATTGGCCCCTCCTGGCCCCATTGGCCATCCGTGGGGCCTCTTGGGATAAACCAAGTCCCAGTGGAAAGGGAGTCCATTTATTTCAGTCAGCAGCACCACATCGTTCGTGATGGAGCCCAATGGAGAGATACCACTTTCCATCCCACGACTGGGACATCCCGAATAAAGGATGAGAAAATTCACAGAGCTAATTGTAGTCACTTTGACACTGGAGGACACCATCAAAAAATTATGTCATTTTTTTCATATTTTTACAGACTCCTAGACTGATTCAGTTGATGGGCTCAAAATAGATTTCACATTCAGGCTTATCCCCTATGACAGGGCCTTCCACATTGGCAATATATTACCTCTCAGACCTCATGTATTACAATGAAAATTTCCCATCTCAGCTCCTACCCTGACTCCCAGAGGTGGCTCATTTAAATGTCGTATCTGTCCCATTTACTCCCATATCTCAAATAAGCTCAAGTATTACCCTCATCTTGGGCCCCAGATGCTTATATTTGGGGCCAAAATTCATGGCATCTCCATGTCACTGGCCCTAACCCAAACCCTACCCTCCCAACATGATTATTGGTGGCACAGCCCATGAAGGTCTATACCAAAGGGTGAATGACCCTTCTCTCACCATCAAATTGATTTTATTGGGCCATTGTGCCAATGTGCTGACACAAACCATTTTGTCCTCACAATGACTGATACATAAACAGGTCTACTCTTGGCTTATCCTTTCCAGGGTGCTAACCTCACCACTATAGCCCTCATTAGAACTTGGTTTCCTCTGGGCCCCCAGATATCATGGACTCTGATCAGGATACACACTTTAGTGCTCATTCAGTTCAGGCACAGACCTTACAAGAAAGCAACACTTGCAACTTTCATTTGTCTTATCATCTACAGATAAACAATGATCTACTGAAGGATGCCCTATTAAAATTACAAAATGGATAGTGGCTTCCAAATGGCTCTTTTACACACTGCCTTATTTACCCTGAACTTTCAACCTGTAGGTCCCAAGACAGTCTGTCAAAATGCAATTAAGGGACCCATCCCCTCCTCTTTCTAGTCTCTCTAAAATACCCAGACAGAACTCCCTTTCCCAATTAATGACACCTCTCCACTCACCTAATCTAAGAGGAGAACTGAAAAGATTCTGGCACAGTGTGTGCCAGATTGACACTCAGTTCTAAGGCAGGTAATAGAATAAGACCCATTGAGAAGTGAGGACCCATGACCCCCACAAAAGGCTATTCTATAGGCTACAATAAAGCTCTCTGCCAAACCTTCTATCCTTCCCCAACAGAGTTTTTTAAAATTATTTATTTATTTATTTGGTTGTGTCGGGTCTTAGTTGCAGCTCGCAGGCTCCTTAGTGGCAGCTCGCTGGCTTCATAGTTGTGGCATGTGGGCTCCTTAGTTGCTGCTTGAGTGCTCCTTAGTTGTAGCTCGCCAGCTCCTTAGTTGTGGCATGCGAACTCTTAGAGCCTACGAGCCACAACTAGTGAGCCCGCAAGCCACAGCTACTGAAGCCCACGCCACTAGAACCTATGCTCCGCAACAAGAGACACCACTGCAATGAGAAGCCTGTGCAACGCAATGAAGACCCAATACAATGAAAAATAAATAAATAAAATAAAGTTATGAAAAAAAAAAGAGTAGAAAGCTGGGGCTGGTGGAACTGTTAAATGTCTTGATTGTGATGATATAATATGATAGTAAGCATTTGCCAAAACACAGAATGATCCACCAGTCGATTTTACTGTATATAAATTATTCCTTAATAATAAAAGAACATGAGCATATAGGATCTTCATAGATGCCTTTTACCTCACTGAAGAATTTTTATCATGGATACTGAGTTCTGTCAATTGCCTTCTGTGAACCTAGGATGATCATATACTTGATGAAAAGAATCCAGACATAAAGAGTACATACCAAACACACAGGAAGCTCAAGAACAGACAGGCCTAATTAATACATGGTATAAAAATCATAATACTTGTTGCCCCTGGAGGTGGGAATGACAAGAATAGTACACAAGGCAACACTCTGGTTTAATAGAAATATGGTATATATTGATCTTGGTGATGATTACACAAGTAGATACATTTGTCAAAATTCATGAAGATGTAAACTTATTTATGCATGTGGCTGCATGCGAATCACATCTCCAAAAAGAACTGTTAGCATAGAAAAGTGCTGGCCACAACCTGGTGAACTGACTTCTGGACCCACTAATGGGTTACAACCTTGAGCTTGATAAGCACTAGTTCACAGGACCTGCAGGGTTGGGGAAATGAGCCCAAGTGTCTTATTTAATCCTCCAAGCCTTGGAGAATTCCTCCTTCTACAATTTTATAGAAATTTTTAGAGAGGAACTGAAAGAAAATTTCAAAAGTGATTATTCTCCCTTTTACTCATTTAACATTACTGGACACCTGCAGTGTGTTCGGCGCTGAAGAGGCAGAGTGGACTTGGCCGTCAACAAAGTCCCAGCCCTCCGAGAGCTTCTATTCTGGTGGAAGAGATTTGGGCATTTCCATCTTAGTACTTTTGGTTACCTTCAGCTCAGACTCATCCCTCTTAAGCCTCTCTTCTCTGTCAGATCTGCTAAATGTCAAGGCTCTGAAGTTCTTATATCTCCACGCTTATGAGGCTTCTCTGCCGTGTGGTCGCCCAACCACACAGACATGTCGAGCTCTGGCAGAAATACTCTTTTATCAAACAGATGTTTTGTCTTCTACGGCAGGACTATTTCAGCACCCATTTGAGGTATTAAACTATGTAATTTTATAGAGCTTCTTTGCTGTACGTATTCTCTGATGAGGGACAGTCCTTGTCACCCTCATCCCCAGCATGGACTCGCTGATGAATTATAAGACTTGAGCTCCAACTGAAGCCTTTCCCACACTCCTCACATTTGTATGGTTTTTCCCCTGTGTGGACTCTCTGATGGGCTTGAAGGTACGAGCTCCAACTGAAGACCTTACCACATTCCTCACACTTATATGGTTTCTCTCCAGTGTGGACCCTCTGGTGGGCTTGAAGGTATGATCTCTGTCTGAAGCGCTTACTGCACACATCGCATCGGTATGGTTTCTCTCCTGTGTGGACTCCACGGTGAGCCAGAAAATTTGAGGCCCGACAGAAGCCCTTCCCACACTCCTCACAATGGTAGGGTTTCTCTCCAGTGTGACACCTCTGATGGGCCTGAAGCTGTGAGCCCACACTGAAGCCTTTCCCACACTCTGCACACTGGTATGGTTTCTCTCCGGTATGGACTCTTTGATGCACTTGAAGGCTTGAGAACTGACTGAAGGCCTTCCCGCACTTCTCACATTTATAGGGTTTCTCTCCCGTGTGGATTCGACAATGAACGTTAAGATCTGAACTCCGGCTGAAGCCCTTCCCACATGTACCACATTTGTATGGTTTTTCTCCAGTGTGGCCTCTTTGATGGGCCAGAAGATTTGAGGCCTGACTGAAACCTTTCCCACACTCCTCGCACTTATAGGGTTTTTCTCCTGTATGGACTCTAAAATGAATGTTAAAATCTGAGCTACGACTAAAGCCCTTTCCACATGCATCGCACTGATATGGTTTCTCACCACTATGGCCTCTCTGATGGTCCAGAAGGTTTGAGGCCCGACAGAAGCCCTTGCCACACTCCTCACATTTGTATGGTTTCTCTCCCGTGTGGCTTATCTGATGGGCTTGGAGGTGGGAACCCACACTGAAGCCTTTCCCACACTCCTCACACTTAAAGGGTTTCTCGCCTGTGTGGATTCTACAGTGGATGTTCAGGTGTGAGCTGTAACTAAAGCCCTTGCCACATGCCTCACATTTGTAGGGTTTCTCCCCAGTGTGGATTCGCTGATGAGCCTGTAGGCGTGAACGCCAACTGAAGCCCTTCCCACACTCTTCACATTTATAAGGTTTCTTTCCTGTGTGGGCTCTCTGATGGATGTGAAGATAGGAGCGCTGACTGAAGCCCAGTCCACACTCCTCACATTTATAGGGTTTCTCCAATGTGTGGGCTATGGGAGGATCTTGACAATGTGAGCTTTTCCCGACGTTCCTCCCACACTCCTCAAATCTGTGTGGATCCTCTCCAGTGGGGACCCTCTGATGATGACGAAGATATGACCTCTGACTGAAACTCTTACACGACATATCATATTTGTTCAATCTTGTTCTACTGTGGACTCTCTGATGGGCTTGAAGACTTGAAAGCCGACGGAAGGCGTTTTCACATTTTTCACACTTGTAGGGCTTCTCTCCTACGTGGGCTGTCTGGTTCATTTGAAGGTGAGAGTCCCGTATGAAACCTTTCTCACACTCCACCCCTTTGTAGGGTTTTTCTCCAGTGTGGTCTCTGTGGTGAACTTGAAGATGTGAAGTCTGATTGAAGTCTTTACCAAACTCCTCATCTTTACTGAGTGTGCCACCTTGTTTTTCCATCTGAGAGCCAGTTCCTTGAATATTTCCCATGGAATCTTGACACCTGGTTAATTCCTTTGTAACCTGTTGCCATATTTGTGAGCAGAAAAGCTCTTCATGTGGCAGATACCTTAATCCAACTTCCCGAAGAGTCTCCATGCCATTTAGATTCTTGTCTCCTAAATGGATAAATAGAATTTAGAGATGGGGCATGTGAATGCTTTGCTCAGAGATGTCAAGGTTATAAACTTAGGCCCACACCATAAGGCTTTACTGAACCTCGAAAAGCTTCTGCTTTTCTTTAACATCATGTATCATGTTCTCTGATTTACATGCCTCCAGACACCAAGAGGTGGCCCACCAGGTTGTCATTCACTACACATTAGTGAAATCCATTTAGAATCATAGTAAGTTTCATAGGTGAGATATAAATTAGAAATGTGATGGCTACAGAGCAAGAAAAATACCTCCTAGGGAATGTTTACAAAGACAAAGCTGTACCTTACTCAAAGCCTTATCTTCTTTGCTGTAGCAGGTGGCTAATAACAGCTTCCACATAATTCTGCCTACTGCATGCACATCTGACCAAAATGCTCAAAATGTCTAGTAAGACCCTTAGACAGATTATCAGAGGATGTCCCCAGGCAATGTTGAAAAACCTCTGCTTTATTTTAATGGAAGTTTACTCCAATGGAAGGAGACTTTGAGGCAATAAATAAGTTGGAAAGATACATGTCTGGGAGAAATACCTTATCACCTAAGGCCCTAAAGTTCAGAGTATAAGCAGAGAGTGGTTCTTTGCCTCCTCCTGGGAAATATCCTTACAAATGGGCTGTAAACTTTACTTTCCCTGGCCACAGAGCCAGTTCTTCACAACACTGAAAGGGTTAGCTGGAAAAAAAATCAAAGCCAAGTTTTGGAATTAGTATGTTACTGTAATAACATACATTATTCTAAAACCTCATAACAGTAAAGTTCCTACAACCACCAGGGGTAAAAAAAAAAGTGAAAAATTAGAAGTTTATCTTTTACAATAGAGCAAGAACTTGCGAGGAGGAAATAAATAGGGCATAATACAGAGTCTCGAAATCAACATTGGACCAGAAGAGTTACGCTCTCCTTGGAACTCTATTCCACCGATAAGCCATATAGCTTGCTACTAATTTCTTTTCAGGTGTCTTTTCAAATAACACCTTATCTGTGAGGCCTCTTTTTTTTTTTTTTTTTTTTTTTTTGTGATACGCAGGCCTCTCACTGTTGTGGCCTCTCCCGTCGTGGAGCACAGGCTCCGGATGCGCAGGCTCAGCGGCCGTGGCTCACGGGCCCAGCTGCTCCGCGGCATGTGGGATCTTCCCGGACCAGGGCACGAACCTGTGTCCCCTGCATCGGCAGGCGGACTCTCAACCACTGTGCCACCAGGGAAGCCCCTGTGAGGCATCTTTTACCATACAATATCATATAGTAAATTCTCCCTATCCATTCTACGCACCTGGCAATCTCCATTTGCCTTACCCTGTTTTGTTTTTACACAGCACATATTCCTATCTGACATACTACATACATCCTTGATCTTTTTCATTTATGTCATCTCCCACTTCAATGCAATACCCATGAGGACAAGCATTTTGTATTATTCACTGGTTTATCACCACTCCCAGAACCCTGTCTGATAGAGTCAGTGTTCAATAAGTACATGTTGAATGGATAAATAAATCCCAGTTTGACACCTCTGTGAGAGTTAGAGCCATGTTACAAAAGTAAAAGAGGTTTTTCAAGTAAGTTACCCATAACAGGAAAGAAAGTGGAAACAGCCATGTTGTTGGGAAGCTGAAAGTCTTCACTAGATGCAGGGCTAACCTATGTGGATGTTGCTGATGAGAAATCGTGATGATCAAAAGATCAAGGAATTCCCTGGCGGTCCAGTGGTTATGACACCACACTCTCACTGCCAAGGGCCCAGGCTCGAGCCCTGATCAGGGAACTAAGATCTCACAAGCCACATGGTGTGGCCAAAAAAAAAAAAAAAATCATGGCAAAAACTGGTGGGCATATGGGATATCATAAGCCACTTTCAATGATGGGATTTTATTCTGAATCAGTAAGAAGCTACAAGAGGTTCTGAGCAGAGAAATGACAAGATATGAATTTAAAAGAGTCACTCTGAGTGGAGAATTAACTGTGAATGAGCAAAGCAGAAGAGAGAGCATTACAAAGACTGAGGCAGTAATCCACAGTCTAGGTGCTGACTTGGACCAGAGTCACAGCTGTGGAGGCAACAAGAAGCAGGACAGACTCAGGGTCACACGGCTCTCACCCAAGGAGTGACGGCTCTGGGTTGCTATCTTTATCATCCAAAGCTTTTCTTCTCTCTTTAACTGGGATATTACATCTGGTGTGAATGATTGATGCCCTGCAAAAAAGGCAAGGAAAAACATTTAAAATCAATATGTTAGATGCCCAAATTAAGAGAAATTGTGGCTCCCACTGCACTGTCTTCAGGACATCAAAATCAGTGTTTTCCAAACTTTTAATTATGACCCATGGGAGGAAATACATTTTATGCAAAAACCGAGGATAGGTAGACATAAGCATAAATTATGGGAAAACATTATTTTCATCGCACCCTTTTCACCATTTCTCACACTATTCTTGGCAATGGGCCACAGTTTTTACTGCAACATGCAGTTATTGCCAAGGGCTCTGGTATCTTCTATCCTATTTTATTTCGATTCCCTAAAGAGTGTCATGACCTACTAATTGGAGACGACCACAATTTGAAAAGCCAGAAAACATACAGGAGTCACGTGGTCAATTAACAGTTCATTTACAAACACACTTTGGCCTGGGGAGAAAGACTAGAAAACGCCATCTCTGAGTCTCATGCTGATTAGAAAACCGGAAACCAGTTCAAGAGCTCCAAAGCCCTGCCCATTCAAGGACACGTAAATAAATACCACAGGGGCTGATGCGATGTTCAGTCCCAGAGTGCCCTTCCTCACCCACTGAGACCAGGTTCTGGAAGTTCTCCAGCATCACTTCCTGGTACAGCTTCTTCTGGGCAGAGTCCAGCAGCCCCAGCTCCTCCTCCGTGAAGACCACGGCCACGTCCTTGAAGGTCACCGCCTCCTAAGACATCAAACACACTCCATCTGAACCTTGCAATGCAGGTCCCCTGGTGAAAGGGCAGCACTGAGGAAAGTGGGGACGATGTGTACGAAGTGGTTCCAGATTCTGAGAGACCAGAGTCAATTTTGCCATAACATAAACATTCCCCATAACTCATTTATGTTTTAGATTTTCTTCCTTTCACAATAAATGTGGAGAAGAATAAATTTTTACATAGATTTTTGCTTCCCATCCAATTATTTTCTTAGGATAAGTTCCAAAGAGTGAAAACTGCAATGTCAAAGAATAGGCAGCTTCAAAATAATTATGTACAACAGCAGATTTTCTTTTCAACTTTTCCCCTATTTTATCCTCCTCCAAGAGTATTTAAGTATCCCTGATTCTCTAAACCATATACATTGAATATAACCATATTTTTAAATCCTAGGCAATTTTATCAGTAAAAAACAACTTATTTGGATTATCTGTACTTATTTGATAATTAATAAGCTCATCATATTTTCACATATTTACTAGCTATCTTCATTTTTTTCTTCAGAACCTTGCCTGTTAATGTTCTTTGCTCATACTCCAATTGGGGTTTTATCTTAGGATTCTGTAAAATCCCTATTAGAGATTTTAAGCTTTTTTTTTTTAGGGTGTGTATTATAAATATTTTTACCCACATTCTTCTATTGTTCTTGTACAGCTTTGGGTACAGCATGCTTTCTCATCCTTGGCACTCCTGACATTTGAGGACAGATGACTCTTTGTTGGGGGTGGGGCAGGGGGCTGCTGAGTTCACTGTAGGATGTTTAGCAGCATCCCTGGCTTCTACACACTAGATATCAGTAGCACTCCAAAGCTGTGACACTAAAAATGTTTCCAGATGTTACCTGAGGGTAATTAAGAATCACTCGTATACAGCATTGTTTTAATTTTTCATACAAAGACTGTGTTCAGTGCCAGAGCCCTGCACATCCGGTGCCTTATATGAGCAACAGAGGTCATGGAGAAGAAGGGGCCACCAAGAATGATCTATGGTAGGGACAGTATCATCTATGGAGTCTTCCACCCACCAGGACAACTAGGCACCCCACAGAATAGGCTAAGTCCCAGGTGGAGAATTCTTTTCCCTTGTCTCACTCTCTTTATCCAAGTAAAAATCCTAGGAGTCTTTTTTGGATCAGTTGGATCTTTGGTTTCCTATGTGAACTTGAGGAGTTTTCTGAAATTCTACAATCCTGTTTGTCATTAAAATGCAGAGGAGACCAAGTTCGGCCTCATAAGGCTGGTCTGAGACTAAATGCAGTTAAGAAATGAAAAGTCTCTGTACAGGTCTTTCTGTACTTTTAAAATTAAGTACATTAGTACTTTGAAAAAATTCATTAATATGTGAATAAAAAGTATAAATCAATAAATAAAACATGCACATGATATGATTCAGACATGGGTAAGAAACAATCTAGCTTTCTTACATGAAAATATCTAATAATATTTTCTCTGTGTGAAGCGTTAGTTAGATCCTGGTGCACTCTGCCATTCTGGAATATTCTACATACAAAATACCCGAGGTACTGCATAGCAAACGTACTTTGTCAATTTAGAGTACCTAGAACATTAAGACCAAAGAATAGCAAATTCTTCCAAATTCCCTTTTGAGGAAATTGGTTGTATTAGGAAAACTGTTATTACAGTGTTTTGTTTTTAAAATTTATTTTTATTTATTTATTTTTGGCTGTGTTGGGTCTTCTTTGCTGCGTGCAGGCTTTCTCTAGTTGCGGCGAGCAGGGACTACTCTTTGTTGCGGTGCACGGACTTCTCACTGCGATGGCTTCTTACTGCGGAGCACAGACTCTAGGCACACGGGGTTCAGTAGTTGTGGTATGCAGGCTCAGCAGTTGAGGCTCGCGGGTTCTAGAGCACAGGCTCAGTAGTTGTGGTGCATGGGCTTAGTTGCTCCATGGCATGTGGGATCTTCCCAGACCAGGGATCGAACCTGTGTCCCCTGCACTGGCAGGTGGATTCTTTACCACCGTGCCAACAGGGAAGCCCCTTCAGTGTTCTTTAAAATGGTAAAAATTCTAAACTACCTAAATGGCCATGAATGGGGAAAAGTTATGAGACACACATACCCCACCACACACACACAATGCACACAAATTCAAGGGAATATGATGTTGCTATTAAAGATGTGGGATATATAATATCAATTAGAAAAGGTATAATTTGAGAGGTTTATGCTACAGGAATTACAAATATACAGTTATGAACGCATATGAGGAAAAGAACATGGGAAAATGAAGACAGTTGTTTTGTAAGGGAAACAGTAATAACGTGAGAGATTTTTTTAGTTGCAACTGACTTTTTCTGTTCTACTCTTATCTGTGAAATTATAAAAGGTGATAAAACAACAAAAATAAATCAAACAAAAATAAAAAGTAGGGATCATTCGGCCCTCTTCTTGGGAAGAGTTTTCCAAATGCCTACTGTTCTCTTTAATCTTTCCCAAGAAAGAGAAATAGGATGCGTCTTATCACTGAGAAATGAGGTGACAAGTTAACACCTAGAAGGGCAAGCCCAACTCACCTTGAGCTTGGTCATTTTGTCCTCCTCCTTCTGGGGAAGCGCTGAGTCTTGGGCAGGCACAATGGGGGAAGGAGAAAAAAGCCGTCAGAGTCTGGCCAAGGGTGTCACTGACCCATATGGCTGCTTACTGTGAAGCAGCAACAGTGCCGCTTCCTCAGGGTGGCCTGATGAGCAAAGCCTGGGCTGGACTCCAGATGCTACTCACCCCTTCAGCCAAGAGCCCCTGGGCAGTGAACGAGCCACCCAACCACACACAGGCCCTCATACAAGTTCCTGTAGCTCTCAGGGTATGATTCTGATTCTGGGGAGGGCGGAAATTGAGAGTAAAGCACCCAGGTTAAGAGAGTAATTTCTGGGGCCAAATGTCTAGGTTCATGAAACTGTGACATATTAGCTGTGAAATCTTAGACAAATTATTAGTATCTCTGTGCTTCAACTCTTCCATCTGTAAAAATAGAGGGATTATCAACGGCTATCTCATAGGATTGTTGTAAGAATTAAATAAGTAGGCAGAAAGTTCAAAGAACACTTTCAGGGCACCTTATTTCTCAGTAGCAGCAGAAAGCAGGTAATATTCAGTAACATAAAACCTGTCCTCACCAATAGCTTTAATGGAGCCTTAAAAGGCTGTTGCTTTGTTGTATGAAGATCACATTTAACCTCTGCAATATCTGTTATTCTCTCTTGGTTTTTCATATTTAATTTGATGCCTTTGCAGTAATATTTAAGATTACATTGATTTTTTTTTTCCTGTGTAAAATACACATCACATAAAATTTTCCATTTCAACCATTTTTTAGGTGTAGAGTTCGTTAGGTGCGTTCATATTGTTGTGAATCATCACCACTAACCATCTCCACATCTTTTTCACCATCCCAAACTGAAACTCTGTACCTATTAAACACTAACTCTCCATTCCCCTTCCTCTAGGTCCCGAGTAACCACTATTCTACTTTCTCTATGAATCTGATATTGTGGATGACAGCTTTTTCAAAGATGTAAGACCTTGACAATTTTTTTTTTTTTTTTTGCGGTACGTGGGCCTCTCACTGTTGTGGCCTCTCCCGTTGCGGAGCACAGGCTCCGTACGCGCAGGCTCAGCGGCCATGGCTCACGGGCCCAGCTGCGGATGGGATCTTCCTGGACCGGGGCACGAACCCGTGTCTCCTGCATCGGCAGGCGGACTCTCAACCACTGCGCCACCAGGGTAGCCCCAGACCTTGACAATTTGACTTTGTTAACAGTAGGGCCTTAAAAACACTATTATCATGGAGATGAAGAAAAATGAATAGAATCCTGTGATTTAACAGTAAGTTAGTGAACATGCCACTTAAATGAACAAGCTAATCATAGTAATGATGAAAACAACAAAAACGGCAATGTTTAACATTACATAAGCACTAAGTACGTGTTAGGGACCTTGAGAAGCACTTGGCACGCATTGTTCCACTAAGGTACCTCCCACATACCTGTGAAGAAGCTAGGGGTGTACTAGCCGTGTGACTCCAGTCTGATCACCTCCACCTCCGTGCCTCTCCTCAACTATAACAAGGAGAGAAAAAAAAAAAGAATGTCAGTCCTAGGGTTACTGTGGTGGATGAACGAGCTAAATGCCCTTGGCATTGTACCTGGCATTTTACCAAGTTCTCAATAAATGATGATGATGATGACTGTTGTTCCCACGTAACAGATGAGGAAGCCGAGGCTTGGTGAGGTCAAGGGGCAGGGGCGGAACCTGAATCCAGCTCTCACAAAGAAGCCAGTCTTCTAGATCTTGTCTCTCTGCTGCTTCTAAAGAAAAAAATAAACAGATGGGAGTCTGAGGTCTCATGCAAAGAGAAATGAGAGCTTGAGAGCTAGGGATAAAAGACTGACATAGAAACAGGGAGAGAACTCTGAAGCCAGATGATCTGCTTGAAGGAGATGAGAACAGGGTTGGGAAGGGTGTAGGCTCTGGAATCAGACCCCCAGTATTTGAATCCTGGCACCTCCAACTTGTTACTACTTAGACCCAAGGTCTGATCTATAAATTAGGGATGGTTATAATAATAACAATAATTATTATAATTATAATACAATATATTATAATTATATATTATATAGATATATAGATAATATATTCATATAATATAATTATGTATAATACAGTAATATAATTACAATAATACATAGGAAGGTTAGTCAGTCTAAGTGACTCTCCATAAAACATGTGGAACAGTATCTGGCAGCTTAAACATTCACTAGGGCTGCTTTACATGAAATAGTCAAGGAAGCTCTTCCTTGGGGTGGCTGCAACCGCACACGGCTTGATGAGCAGACGTGGGCAGGATTCCAGACGCCACTTACGCCTTCAATCGAGAGCCCTGGTGCAGTGAACGACCTGCCCAACCACACGCAGTGGCCCTAATACAAGTTCTCGTAGCTGTCAGAGTATGATTCTGATTCTGGGGAGTGTGCAAACTGAGAGTAAGATATCCAGCTTAAGAGATCAGTATTAGTTAATTATTGGTTCATTAATTACTTATTAGTTTATTATTATTAGCTAGTCCTACTCCAGATAGAAGAACCCTGTATGGAAAGGGGCAGTGTAAAACTTTCCAATCTTAGAAGAGATATCCTTTCAGGATTTGTAATTCACCTTGTTCTGACTCTATATTTGTCCAGTGACTTCTGCTCAGTAAGAAGTGCTTTACAGGGAGATCTTTCCACCACCTCTGTGGAAAGGGGATAATCAGTAAATCACTGTCTGTTTTGGGATTAATAGTAACTCAGCTTTACATCCCAAGCACCTAAAGCAGTGCCTGTAACAGTGATCACTTAGCAGTCAGTGTCAATGTCAGTGTCCTGACACATGAGCCCCCCCATACAGGTTCATTCCAGCAGAGGCACATAAAAAGACTAGACTAGTTGGTCAAAGGTCTCTTTGAGAGGCAAAATTCTGAGGCTGCTCCCACTTGGGAGGATTGGGAGAGCGGGGGTTTTATTTCCAAGTTTTTCTTCTAGGTCTTCCACAATATTTGCAAGATCAAGGTCATCTTTGGAAGGAAAAGGGCCTCTGGATTTTTAATACTATCTTAGGAAGGTGCTTCTCACCCTTCAAAGTCAATGTCTAAAGAGACTCCTGTTACAAAATCCACAGAGTGTGTCCATCAAAACACTGAGAATGACAACTATTTAATTGCCTGCATGATTAGCACTAGACAGGATAACTTGTTAACTCTTCATTAAAAAATGAGTGTATTAATTCAATGAACATTTATGGAAATCAGACTAAAAGATACGACTACTCAAGTTCACAGTCTAGTGATTAGGAAACCAGCAATCACCCTGCACATTGCTAAGTACCAGAGTAGTGAACTGGGTACTTTAGAAGCACAAGTTATGGGCCTTGGGGTCCACACTTGTTTGGAGCAGGTTCTACGTCAATGTGGCTTGATCTGAGTCCTGGAGGATGACTGAGTTCTATTAGCCAGAGAGAAGCAGAATCTCTGAAAAACCTCAAGAGAACAAATGTTACGACTGTAAGTGAACACAAACAAGAGGCAGAAAAAGCTGGCAGGAAGGCAGGATTCAAACCATAGTGACGGGCGTCCCAGTTTATCGGCAAGTCAGCAGGAAAGCAGCAAAGGAAGGGAGAGTCAGAAGATTCCTTTGGTGTTGGAAACAGATCACTCTCCCAGCAAATGGGAGATCTGAGGGGGAAGGGGCTGGGGCCAGAGAGACTGTTACCAGGGCCACACCAAGAATCACGTCCTTCTTTATTTGAATGTCACCTCCTCAGACAGTTCCTCCCTACAGAGAATTTCAATCTCCTAATGACATCCCAACACTTCTGACCCCCCCCATCCCTGCTTAATTCTTTTCTCTTTAGCACGTATCCCTCTTTAACATCCTACTAGGTATTTTGCTCATTTATATTCATCACATCTGTCCCGCAGGGAGTTTTGTTTCTTGCTGTGTCCCCAACAGTTAGGACACTGCTGCAGGCGCTTGCCAGGAACTCAACAAAGATTCACAGAATGACTGCTGGAACGAAGAACTGAAAGACACACCATGTAGATCAGGGCCTCGTGATTTATCTCCCGAATCATTCATTCAAAACATAATTACTGAGAGCCTGCTCTGTGCCAGCCAAGGAGCCTAGATGTGAGAGATACAGCAGTGAACAAAGCAGGCAAAGACCTTGATCTCATGGAGCTGATAGCATGATGGGGTACCAGGGCAGTAACACACTGATAGTGAGAGATGCTTTTAAGAAGAATAAGGCAGGGTAAAGGTGTAGGAAGAGATGGAAGGAGGGGCTGGTACAGAATAAGTTTTTGTCATGGAAGGCTTCTCTCACCTTTGAGCAGAGACCTGAACTAAGGCAGACAGAACCATGCAGGTATCTGATATCTGAAGGACGAGTAATTTAGCCGGAGGGAAACAGAAAATATTTTTGTTAAAAAGTCCTGAGTAGGTTCTCACTACCAGTGTGTCTCAAATTTTAATGTTCCATGAATCAACCGGGCGGGGACCCTGCCAAGATAGAGGGTCCTCTGTCTCACCCCCAGAAATTCTAAATCAGGAGATCAAGGATGGGGACGAAGAATCTACATTTCTACTAAGATGCCAGGTGATGATACTGTTGGTCCCTGGATCAAAATTTGAGTAGCATCAGTCAAAAACAGCCCTCTTGGGACTTCCCTGGTGGAGCAGAGGTTAAGAATCTGCCTGCCAATACAGGGTACACGGGTTCGAGCCCTGTACCCCGGTCCAGGAAGATCCCACATGCTGAGGAGCAACTAAGCCCGTGTGCCACAACTACTAAGCCTGCACTCTAGAGCCCGTGAGCCACAACTACTGAGCCTGCATGCCTAGAGCTCGTGCTGCACAACACGAGAAGCCACCGCAATGAGAAGCCCACGCACTGCAATGAAGAGTAGCCCCCGCTTGCCACAACTAGAGAAAGCCCACGCGCAGCAACGAAGACCCAACACAGCCAAAAATAAATTAATTAATTAATAAATAAATAAATTTATTTTTTTAAAAAAGCTCAGACCTTATCTAAAACTAATTAAATCAGAATCTGTGGAGGTGGCTTGCTGATTCCCTGCATATTAAACAAAAAAATTGAACATAAACATCGATTGGAAAACAAACTTATGGTTACCAAAGGGGAAGGGGGGGGAAATTAGGAGTTTGGGATAAATATATTCATGCTACTATGTATAAAATATGTCACCAACAAGGAGCTACTGTACAGCTCAGGGGACTATACTCAGTTTCTAGTAATAACCTATAATGGAAAAGAATATGAAAAAGAATATATACATATATGTATAACTGATTAACCTTGCTGTACACCAGAAACTAACACAACATTGTATATCAACTATACTTCAATTAAAAAAAGAAAAAATAAAAGGATGGATTCTTTTTAAATGTATATATACACACATGTATAACTGAATCACTGTGCTGTACACCTGAAACTAACATGACACTGTAAATCGACTATAGTTCAATTTTTTAAAAGAATTCATTTTTTTTCTAGGAAATTTGTTTTAGTGCATGACGATACTAGGCATGATCATACATTAACTTTTGAACGCTCCGAAAAAGTTGGTGGATTCTACATCTCCCCAGAAGTAAGTGAGGTATCACACAAGCATGTGGTTATACACTGTCGTTCTATTTTTGTTCTCTAATCACAGGCTGTAGCCCTTTTGGGCAGCTGCATGAATCACACTTACTGAACAACTCCTCTCTGCCGACCCCGCGCTGGGCACTCCGAGAAGAATATGACCAGATCCATGAATCAGAGGACCCTGTAGCCTAACAAGAGAGAGAGATGAAACTGAGAGTTACATGCTCTGTGGCAAGTGCAACCCCAAAGGAGCAAAGGAAATTCATCATTTTCCTTCCATAACTGCAACTCTTTCTAACTTTCTCATATAAATATAACATTCTTCTAGTTGCCATGTGTGAAAATCTTAGAGTTGCTGTTAATACCTGTTATGGGCTGAATTGTGACCCCCCCCCCAGCCCCAAACTCATACATTAAACTCCTAATCTCCAGGACCTCAGAATGTAATTGTATTTGGAGATGGGCATTTAAAGAGGTGACTAAGTTAAAATGAGGTCATTAGGGTGGGCCCTAAATCAATCTGACTGGTGTCCTTCTAAGAGGAAATTTGGACACAAACAGGGACAGTAGGGGCACGCACACACACACAAAGGAAAGACAGGGAGAACACAGCAAGAAGGCGACCATCTACAAGCCAAGGAGAGAGGCCTCAGAAGAAACGAAACCTGCTGATACCTTGATCTTGGACTCCCAGCTCCAGAACTGTAAGAAAATTAATTTCTATTGTTTAAGCCACTCAGGCTGTAATACTTTATTCCAGCAGCCTTAGCAAACTAATACAATCTCCCCTCCCTTGGTCTTCGTATATAAACAACTTATAATAATTAATTTTTAAGTCCTACTAACTCAGCATCTGGGTTTGCTTTAAAATACTCAATGGGAAAAATGTGTGCATGGGGAGAGGGAGATGCAGCAAGATTAGTAAGGACTGAAGCAGGGTGACTGTTACAGAGGAATTCATTATATTGATATTATACTTTGGGTTGTCTGGAAATTTCCAGAATTAAGAGTTAAGGATATGGGGCTTCCCTGGTGGCACAGTGGTTAAGAATCTGCCTGCCAATGCAGGGGACACGGGTTCAAGCCCTGGTCTGCGAAGATCACACATGTCACAGAGAAACTAAGCCCATGAGCCACAACTACTGAGTCTGCGCTCTAGAGCCCAAAAGCCACAACTACTGAGCCCGTGCGCCACAACTACTGAAGCCTGTGCACCTAGAGCCCATGCTCCACAATAAGAGAAACCACCACAATGGGAAGCCCGCGAACCACAACTAGAGAAAGCCTGCGCACAGCAAGGAAGACCCAACACAGCCAAAAATAAATAAATAAAATAAATTTACAAAAAAAAAGAGTTAAGGATATGAATAATCTGATAACAATTTTGTATAACATAAATACACACTGAAAAACTGACAAACAGAAATGCACTGAAATGTTAATAATCATCAATATCCTATACGTCTATGTCCTATATATGTCATACATATCCTAAACGTTATAACATATACATCTATATTGGTAATTCTTAATGTTTTTCATTACATCATATCTCTACATTTTCTGAATTCTCTACAATGAATGTGCACTTCTTCTATAATTGGAATATAAACTATGAATATTTAAAATAAGATTAAATGAGAATGCTTTCAATTTTTTTTTAATGTATTTACTTTTATTATTTATTTTATTTTCGGCTGCGTTGGGTCTTTGTTGCTGCGCGTGGGCTTTCTCTAGTTGCAGCGAGCTGGGGTTACTCTTCATTGCGGTGTGCGGGCTTCTCATTGTGGTGGCTTCTCCTGTTGCACAGCATGGGTTCTAGGCACGTGGGCTCAGTAGTTGTGGCTCGCGGGCTCCAGAGCGCAGGCTCAGTAGTCGTGGCGCATGGGCTTAGTTGCTCCACAGCATGTGGGATCCTCCCGGACCAGGGCTCAAACCCGTGTCCTCTGCATTGGTAGGCGGATTCGTAACCATTGCACCACCAGGGAAGCCCTCAAATTCTTATAAAGACACCCAAACTCACTAACCCTGCTTTCAAATCCTCTACAATAAAATTCCAACCTACCTCCACAACTTGATGCCAAATGCCTCCTCTGCAGCCAGTTTCCTATGGTTGAATATTTCGATAGACTGTTTTTCTATTTTGTTTCCTAATTCCAATTTTGGGATTTTAAACTAGGGGACCAAGGAAATCCAAAGATATAAGGAACGCAAGCCCTAGACTCAAATCCCACTGCTCTTAAGTAACTTATGCTCTTTCTATCTCCATTTCCTCATCTGTAAAATAGAGGTAATAAAAGTATTCACTTCATAGGGCCTTGTGAAGGTTAAATGCACTAATTTTTATAAAGCCCTTAGGATGACACTTAGGACTCAATGTTTAACAATTTTGATTACCACTCATGCCCTGTACACGATCTACATATTTTCATAATTATTTAACAGTAACTGAACGCTTTTGTAGCAGAAATATTTACTAATGAATAAAATACCTTCTACCACTGGAACAGAAAAGGAAGATGCTATAAGTCCTGCCACGGTGGGGCTCTGCTACCAGAAGCCCTGGGCTCACTCCTCTCTTTTCTACAGCCTCCCTTTTCAGATACCAGGGCAGGAGAAGGAAAGGAGGCTGGGAGACACAACGATTTTGTGGTCCTGGGAAAACTACAGCGGGTATCTGTGGGTGACCCACTTTTTCTTTAAAAACGGGTCAGAAGTCGTCCAGGCACAGCCTCCTTTCCGGCAGGGATCAGAAAGAATTGCCAGTGGCACTTCGAGGAGCTTCCACCGAAAGCGATGCTTTTCTGATTATCATATCATTAACAGCCGACACCTTGCCACACGCCTGATCTGTCCCAAACATTTATCTTGTATAAGGCAGGTACTCGTAATATCCCTTTTTACAGAAAAGGAAACCAAGGCACAGAAAGATTAAATTCTCATCCAACCTTATGTCGCTAGGAAGTAACAGAGCGTGTGGAAGGAAGGTACTGGGGGGAGGCGGGTTGGACGGCAAGGAGCCCGGGAGACAAACTGCCGATTTCTGTCCGCCTACAATCCGAGGACTCGCGAACCGCCGCAAACGCAGAGAATCGGGCGAGGGGAAGGCAAGCGGCCGCCCCCGCCCCTCCACCCCGCCCTCTGCCGCAGGTCAAGGCTTTTCTGCCCTGTGACCGAGGACCGAGCCCGGCTGATCCCAGGACCAGATCAGAAAAGTTAAAAGAAATCGCAGGCTCCCAAAGATCACTCACCTCCCAGAGAGAACCGAAGGCCGCAATCGCAACCTCCTGAAGCGGAAATACCTCCGACTACGCGGAGCTCCTGGACTACATTTCCCAGCAACCCCGAGAGGAACAAGAGCCGCTGCCCCGCCCCCCGGGGCGAAAGTGCCGACTCCAACATCGACGGCCTGAATCCAGTTTCCCAGAATCCACGAAAGGGGCGGCTTCGTATTCTCGCCCTCCGGTATCCGAAATGCCTCCAAACACGCACAGCACTGGATTGTACTCTTCTATTTCCCCAGCGGCGCGATTAACACATCCGCGCTTTCCTGGGGCGGAAGTGCCCCAATCGCAGGAAGCGTCGAGACTACACGTCCCAGAATCCTCTGTAGGGCTGAGCTTCCCGCCTGTCTGCAATTTTATTTTGAATCAGCAGGTGGAGTCTTGGGGCGCTTGTAGAACTTGGCTTGCGTTTTCTTTTTCTCATTGTTCCCCGACAGAAATTGGAAATATAAATGGAAAAGTAAATGGAAAATAATTATAAAGGCGTGCTATGCGTGAGGTAAAAATAGAGATCGTAAAAGGGACGGGCTGAGCTATAATGAACAATCTTCTTTACTACCTGGACCTGGAGTCACCTTTGACCAAGAACCCATAAAAAGAGGTGCAACCAATGGGACATGAGAAGCAGCAAAATTCTCCGCTTTTCCTTTGCTTTGGTTTCTTGCATGGTTAGGTAATTGGAGAAAATATTACAGTATTTAATACCACCCTACATAATATTTCGAAAAAGTTATTCTTTGAGTTCCAATTAAGAAATCACACCAAGTAATTCGTATTCCTTTTTAACGGAAATATAATTGATATATAACATTGTATAAGTTTAAGGTATACAACATGTTGATTTGATACATTTATTTATTGCAATATGATTACCATCTTAGTGTTAGCTAACACGTCTATCGCCTCACCTAATTTTCATGTCTTTTTTGCGGCCAGAACAGTTAGGGTCTAGTCCCTTAGCAACTTTGAAGTTTATAATACAATAGTATTGACTATAATCACTATGCTGTCCACTAGCTCTCCAGGACTTATCTCCTAGTTCCAAATTTGTACCGTTACACAACGTATCCCATTTCCCCAACCCCTAACGTTTAATATCCATCATTCTACTCTCCGTATTTATGAGTTCGCCTTAAGATTCCACATATAAATGATATCATACAGTATCTCTCTGTCTGAATTAATCTCACTTAGCATAATCCCCTCAAAGTCCACCTACGTTGTTGCAAATATCAGCGTTTCTTTCTTTCTCATGGCTGAATAAATTCCATTGTATATATGCTACAACTTCCTTATCCAGTCATTTGTTGACAAACACTCAGGTTGTTTCCATACTGTGAATAATGCTGAAATAAACATGGGAGTGCATATACCTCTTCAAATTCCTATTTTCATTTACTTTGAATATATACCCAGAAGTAGAACTGTTGTATCATATGGTAATTCTATTTTTAATTTTTCGAGGAAACTCTATATTGTTTTCCATAATGGATACACCAATTTACATTCCCACCAACGGTGTACAAGTGTTCCCTTATCTCCACATCTTCACCAACACTTGTTATCTCTTGCCTTCTTGATGATAGTCATTCTAACAGGTGTGAGGTCATATCTTATTGAGATTTTGATTTGTATTTCCATGCTCATTAGTGATGTTGAGCATCTTTTATGTACCTGTTAGCCATTTGTATTTCTTCTCTGGAAAAATGTCTATTTAATTCTTATGCCCTTTAAAAAAAAATGGACTGTTTGGGTTTTTTGGCTATTGAGTTGTATGAGTTCTTTACATATTCTGGATGTTAACCCCTTATCTGATATATGCTTTGAAAATATTTTCTCCCATTCCATAAGTTGCCTTTTCATTTTTAAAATTATTTCTTTTCCTGTACAAAAGCTTTTCAGTTTGATGTAGTCCCACTTGTTGATTTTTGCTTTTGTTGCTTGTGCTTTTTGTGTCATATCCAAAAAATAATTGCTTGGTCCAATGTCAAATAATTTTTCCCTGTGTTTTCTTTTAGAAGTTTTATGGCATCAGGTCTTACATTTAAGTCTTTAATCCATTTCAAGATAACTTTTGTGAGCGGTTTAAGATAGAGGTCAAATTTCATTTTTCTGCATGTGGTTATCCATTTTTTGAAGAGGCTATACTTTTCCTACTGAGTGTTCTTGACTCCCTTGTCAAGTATTAGTGGACTATATATGCAGGGTCTTATTTCTGGGCTCTTGATTCTGTTCCATTGGTCTATGTGTCTAATTTTATGTCAGGACCACACTGTTTTACTTACTATATCTTTGTAGTATAGTTTGAAATTAGGAAGTGTGATGATTCTCGCTTTGCTCTTTTTTTCCTCTGACAGCTTTGGCTATTAGGGGTCTTTTGTGGTTCCACAGAAAGTTTTAGAATTCTTTTTTCTATTTCTGTGAAATATACCATGGGAATTTTGATAGGGATTGCACTGAATCTATAGATGGCTTTAGGTAGTAGGAACATTCTAACGATATTAATTCTTCTGGCCCAAGTACACAGGATATTTTTCTGTTTATCTGTGTCTTCAATTTCTTCCATCAAAGTCTTATCATTTTCAGTATACAAGTCTTTCATCTCCTTATTTAAATTTATTCCTAAGTATTTTATTGTTTTGATGATATTGTGAATGTAATTATTTTATTTTTTTTAGACACTTTGTTGTTACTGTATAAAAAAGCAACTGATTTTTGCACATTAATTTTGTATTGTTCAACTTTACAGAATTCGTTGATCAGTTCTAACAGTTTTGGGGTGTAGTCTTTAGGATTTTCTATATATATAAAAGCATATCATCTGCAAACAAAGGCAATTCTATTTCTTCCTCTCTGATTTGGATGCCTTTTAATTTCTTTATATTTTCTGATTGTTCTGCTGAGACTTCCAGTACTATATTGAGTAGGAGTGGTGAGAGAGGGCACCCTTGTTTTGTTCCTGTTCTTAGAGGAAAAGCTTTCAACCTTTCACCATTGAGTATGATGTTAGCTCTGGGAATGATGTATATGGCTTCTATTATGTTGAGATATGTTCCATCTATGCCAATTTGTTGAGAGTTTTTATCATGAAAGGATGTTGTATTGTCAAATGCTTTTTCTGCATCTCTTTAGATGGTCCTATGATTTTTATCTTTCATACTGTTAATGTGATGTAATGTGGTACACATTGCATTTTTTTAATCCTTAATTTTTTAATAAATTTATTTATTTTATTTATTTTGGGCTGTGTTGGGTCTTTGTTGCTGGGCACGGGCTTTCTCTAGTTGCGGCGAGCGAGGGCTACTCTCCGTTGCGGTGCACAGGTTTCTCATTGCAATGGCTTCTCTTGTTGTGGAGCACAGGCTCTAGGCATGCGGGCTTCAGTAGTTGTGGCACGCAGGCTCTAGAGCGCAGGCTCAGTAGTTGTGGTGCATGGGCTTAGTTGCTCCATGGCATGTGGGATCTTCCCAGACCAGGGCTCAAACCCGTGTCCCCTGCATTGGCAGGCAGGTTCTTAACCACTGCACCACCAAGGAAGCCCCACATTGCATATTTTTAAAATATATTTATTTATTTTGGCTGTGCCGGGTCTTAGTTGTGGCACATGGGATCTTCGTTGTGGTATGCAGACTTCTTACTTGCAGCATGCATGTGGGATCTAGTTCCCTGACCAGAGACTGAACTCAGGCCCCCTGCATTGGGAGCACTACCCACTGGACCACCAGGGAAGTCCCCACATTGTGTATGTTCAACCATCTTTGTATCCCAGGGATAAATCCCACTTGGTCATAGTGTATGATCCTTTTACTATGACATTGAATTCAGTTTGCTGATATTTTGTTGAGAATTTTTGCATCTATGTTCATCAAGGATATTGGCCTGTAGTTTTCTTTTCTTGTAGTGTCCTTATCTGGCTTTGGTATCAGGGCATTTCTAGGCTTGTAAAATGAGTTTGGGAGTGATCCTTCCTTTTTAAGTTTTGGAAGAGTTTGAGAAATACTGGTGTTCATTCTTCATTAATGTTTGGTAGAATTCACTAGTGAAACCATCTTGTCCTGGACTTTTCTGTGTTGGGAGGTTTTTGACTACTGATTCAACCTCCTTACTTGTTAGCAGTCTAATTAGATTTTCTATTCCTTTCTGACTTGGTCTTTGTAGGTTGTATGTTTCTAGAAATCTATCCTTTTCTTCTGGGTTATCCAATTTGTTTGCATGTAATTATTCATACTAGTCATTTATGATTCTATATATTTCTGTGGTATCAGTTGTAAGGTCTCCTCTTTCATTTCTGATTTTATTTGAGTACTTCTTTTTTCTTCATCTAGCAAAAGTTAATCAATTTTATTTATCTTTTAAAAACAGCTCTTAGCTCCATTGATCTTTTCTATTGTTTTTTTTCTAGTCTCTATTTCATTTATTTCTGCTCTATCTTTGTTTTTTCCTTCCTTTTGCTAATTTTGGGCTTAATTTGTTCTTCTTTTTCGAGTTTATCCTGGTGTAAAGTTCAGTTATTTACTTGAGATCTTTTTATTTTCTTAATATAGGTGTTTATTACTAATAACTTCCCTCATAGAATTGCGTTTGCAGCATCCCTTTAGGTTTTGGCATATTGTGTTTCCATTTTCATTCATTTCAAGATATTTTTTGATCTCCTTTTTAATTTCTTCTTTGATCCAGCAGTTGTTCGAAAATGTGCTGTATTTCTCCTTCATTTCTGAAAGATAACATTGTCAGAGTATCCTTGGTTTGCAGCTTTTTTCTCTCAGCCTTTCACAGAGGTAAAGTGCCTCTTTATCACGTCATATCAAGGATGTACAATCAACAGGATGTATCACTGTTGACGTTGACCTTGACCATCTAGATGAGGTAGGGTTTGTCAGGTTTCTCTAACATAAAATTTCTCTTTTTCCCCCTTTCCATATTGTGCTTTTTGGGAAAAAGTTACTACACATAGCCCACACTGAGGAAATGGGGAGTTATGGTCCACCTCCTTGAGCACAGAGTAGCTACATAAATTATTTAGGAATATTTCATAATTTTAGTACTAGTATAAACAGTGTTTTTTACTTTCAATTTCTGATTGTGTGTTTATTTCTCCTTTCAATTTTTGCTTCATGTATCTTGGAGCTCTGTTGCTAGGTGCATACACATTTAGGACTGATATGTCTTCTAAGTGAATAAGTCCTCTCTAATTGTGTAATATCTCACTTTATCCCTAGTGATTTTCCTTGTTCTAAAGTCTAAGATTGTCTGATATTAATGTAACCACATCAGTTATATTTTTCCTTTTTAATTGTGATAAAATTTACGTAATATAAAATTTACTATTTTTAAGTGTACCATTCAGTAGTGTTAAGTATATTCACACTGTTGTGTAACCACAACGACTACCCATCTCCAACTTTTTCATCATCCCATACTGAAACTGTACCCATTAAACAATAACTTTCCATTTTCCCTCCCCTAACCTCTGGTAACTGCTGTTCTACTTCTGTATCAATGTATTTGACTATTCTGAGTATGTCGTGTATGTCCACATTCATATTATTAACCAGAATTCAATATTTACTTATAATAATTTTCTTTTGAGGTAAAACTTACATACAATGAAATGCACAAATCTAAAGTAAACATTTACTAATTTCTGACTAATGCATTCATTGGTATAAGCCAAATCTCTATCAGGATATAGAACATTACTACCAGCCCACAAAGTTCCCTCATGCCCTTCTAATCAATCCTCACTCCAACTCCACAGGAAGCAACTACTGCTCTCATTTTCCACCACAGATTACTTCTGCCTGTTTTAGAACATCATAGAAATTGAACCAAAGCGCATATACTCTTGATTAATGTATCTTTCACTCAACATATCTTAGATTCATCCATGTTGTTGTATATATACTCGGAGTTCATTCCTTTTTACTGATGAATAGCAGCCCATTGAATGAATAAACCAGTTTGTTTATCCATTCTCTTAGGATGGACAGCTGTGCTGTTTCCAGGTTTGGGCTATTAGAAATAAAGCAGTGATTGAGTGATCTTGTAGATCTTTGGGAGAACATATGTTTACTTTTCACTTAAATAAATATTTGACTTGAATTGCTTGGTAAGGGTATGTCTGCATGGTAAATGTTAACAGGGTTAGTTTCATAAGAACATGCCAGACCCTTTTCCAAAATAATTGCAACATTTGACACTCCACCAAAAACATATGAGATTTATAAGTGCTCCAGACAACATTTGGTGTTGTCAGTCTTTATAACTTTAGCCATTCTGGTGGGTGTGTAAGGGTATCTCATTGCGATTTTAATTTGTATTTTTCTGGTGGTTAATGACAACCTTTTATGTGTCTATTAGCCATTTGCATATTATTTGGTGAACTCTCTATTGTAATAACTCCATTTTAAAAATATATTCATTTATTTTATTTATTTTTGGCTGCATCAGGTCTTTGTTGCTGTGTGCAGGCTTTCTCTATTTGAGGCAAGCAGGGCTAATCTTCATCGTGGTGCGTGGGCTTCTCATTGCAGTGGCTTCTCTTATTGTGGAGCACAGGCTCTAGGCGTGCGGGCTTCAGTAGTTGTGGTACACCAGCTCAGTAGTTGTGACTCACGGGCTCTACAGCACAGGCTCAGTAGTTGTGGCGCACAGGCTTAGTTGCTCCTCGGCACGTGGGATCTTCCCAGACCAGGGCTCGAACCTGTGTCCTCTGCACTGGCAGGTGGAGTCTTAACCACTGCACCACCAGGGAAGTCCCTATCATTCTTGATACTGGTAATTTGTGTCTTCTCCTATTTTTCCTTTTTAGTCTGATGATAAGTTTGTCAACTGTATTGATCTTATGAAAGAACCAGGTTTTGGTTTCATTGATTCCCTCTGTTTTTCTATTTAATAAATTTCATTTTAAAACAGCTTGATTGTAATATTATTAACATACCATACAATTCACCCATTTAAGGTGTACAATAGTTTTTAATATATTTACAGAACTGTGCATCCATCACCACAATCTAACTTTAGAACATTTTCATCCCCCTCAAAGTCCCAAACTCATTAGCTATCTTCCCACCCCACCCCCAACCACAATTCCTGGCCCAAGCAACCAGTAACCTATGTACTATCTCTATAGATTTACACATTCTAGAGGTTTCATATAAATGGAATCACATAATATGTGCTTTTTCTGTGATTGGCTTCTTTCAATTAGCATAATTTTTTCAAGGTTTGTCCATGTTATAGCATGTATCAATACTTCATTTCTCTTTTGGTATTGAATAATATTCCATTGTGTGGATATATCACATCAGTTGATGCATATTTGGGTTGTCTCCACTTTGGCTATTATGAATATTGCTGAACATTTGTATCCAGAAGCCTGAATATTATACCTAATGGCAGGCAGTATAGCTACTTTATAATAGAGTATTCCCAATTCCTCCTTCTCATCCCTTATAACAATGCTGTCATTCATTTCACTTATTGGTATGCCATAATTACATTCTTGTTATTACTTTGAATAAATATAATTTTTATATATAAATTAGATCAATAATAAGAAAAAATAAAAGATTTTATTTTGTCTTCATTTATTCCTTTACTAGTGATCTTCTTTTCTTCATGTAGATCTGAATTTCTGACCTATATCATTCTATTTCTCTATAAACAACTTCTTTTAACATTTCTTGAAGGCAGATTTACTGGCAACAAAGTCCCTCAGTTTTTGCTTGTCTGAGGAAGTCTTTATTTCTCTTTAACTTTTGAAGGATAATTTCACTGGATATAGGATTCTAGGTTGGTAGTTTTTTTCCTTCAACACCTTATGTTATTTATTTTGGCCACACCATGTGGCCTGTGAGATCTTAGTTCCCTCACCAGAGATTGAACCCAGGCCCCCTGCATTGGGAGTGCAGAGTCTTAACCACTGGACCACCAGGGAAGTTCCTCCTTCAACACTTTAAATACTTCATTTTCTTCTTGCATGTTTTCTGAAGTCAGATTTAATTTTTATCCTTGTATCTCCATAGGTCAGTTGCTATCCCCACCCTCTAGCTTCTTTTCCAAGATTTTATCCTTGTCTTTGGTTTTCTGAAGCTTGAACATGGTATGCTTATGTGTCATTTTTGGTATTTATCCTAAGCTTTCTGGATCTGTGGTTTTGTGTCTATCATTAATTGTGGAAAATTCCTAGCCACTATTAATTCAATATTTTTTCTCCTTTCTCTGTCTCTTCTCCCTGTGTTCTCATTTACATATGTTACACCTTTTATATTTATCCTCGTTTTTTTAAAATATTCTGTTCCACTTACCTGTTTTTCATTCTTTTTCTTTACATTCCAGTTTAGAAAGTTACTACTGACTTATCTTGAAGCTCACTGATTCTTTCCCTGGCCATGTCCAGTCTACTGGTGATCCCATCAAAAGCATTCTTCATTTCTGTCACAGTGTTTTTCATTTCAGGCATTTCTGGTTTTATTATTATTTTTCTAAGTTGTGGTAAAATACACAAAATTTACCATTTTTATTTTCTATTTATTTTTTAAAATAAATTTATTTATTTATTTTTGGCTGTGTTGGGTCTTCATTGCTGCACACGGGCTTTTCTCTAGTTGCAGTGAGTGGGGGCTACTCTTTGTTGTGGTGCACGGGCTTCTTACTGCGGTGGCTCCTCTTGTTGTGGAGCATGGGCTCTAGGCACGCAGGCTCTAGAGCGCAGGCTCAGTAGTTGTGGCGCACAGGCTTAGTTGCTCCACGGCATGGGGGATCTTCCTGGACCAGGGCTTGAACCCATGTCCCCTGCATTGGCAGGCGGATTCTCAACCACCGTGCCACCAGGAAAGCCCTAATTTTACCATTTTTAAGTGTACAGTTCAGTAGTGTTATGTACATTCACACTGTTATGCAACAATCACCACCATCCATCTCCAGAACCCGTTTTATGTTGCAAAACTGAGAATATGTCCATTAAATAATAACTTCTCATTCCTCCTTCTCACAGACCTGGAAACTACCACTCTACTTTGTGTCTCTATATATGTGACTACTCTAGGTACCTCATATAAGTGGAATCATACAGTATTCATCTTTTTGTGATGGGCTTGTTTCACTTAGTATAATGTCCTATAGATTCATCCAAGTTATAGCATGTGTCAGAAATTCATCTTTTTAAGGCTAAATAATATAATCCATCATATGTATATGTCCCATTTTGTTTTCCTGTTCATCCATCAATGAACACTTGGGTTGCTTCCAGTTTTTGGCTACTGTGAATAATGTGGCCATGAACATGAGTGTCTAGCATTTCCTCTGGAATCTTTCCTAGGGTCTCCATTTCTCTGCTTATATTACTTAACTGTTCTTGCAAAGTTCTCTTGTGGGAGGATTCTAAAAAATGTATATAACCTCTGTCCTGGAATTCCATTAGGAGTTTATTTAGAAGTACATATACCCTTATTTTTAGGAGATGCATACTGAAGTATTTAGTATTTTATTAAAAGTGGAAGGAAATATAATTTAAAAAAATCAATGAGGGGCTCCTCTGGTGGCACAGTGGTTAAGAATCAGCCTGCCAATGCAGGAGACACGGGTTCGAGCCCTGATCCAGGAAGATCCCACATGCCACGGAGCAACTAAGCCTGTGTGCCACAACTACTGAGCCTGCACTCTAGAGCCTGCGAGTCACAACTACTGAGCCTGTGTGCCACAACTACTGAAGCCTGTGCACCTAGACCCTGTGCTCCACAACAAGAGAAGCCACCACAATGAGAAGCCTGCACACTGCAATGAAGAGTAGCCCCCACTCGCCGCAACCAGAGAAAAGCCTGTGCGCAGCAACAAAGACCCAACACAGCTAAAAATAAAATAAAATAAATAAATTTATTTTTAAAATAAATAAATAATCAATGTGAAGAATGGGAACACCAAAGATATAACTATTATCACTGACAATGACCACTCTCCCATTCATAGTTGCCATATTTTAACAGCAATAAGGTCTTACATAGGAAATAGTACTATAATTTTGTATTTCATTAGAATATATATATTGATAAAACAATGTATTAATTACCTATAATTTGAAGTTTGGCAAGTAGCTCTCTGGTGGACAAATTGAATGGTCTTAAGTGTGTCTTCTCTGAGTCACAGTTTTCTCTTCAGAAAACGAAGTAACAATGTTGCTTGACATAGAATTCAGGTCATGACTCCCTGGTCCTTCTTCTCTGACTCTCCAAGTGTAAATAATTCGGTTTTTAGTCCAGGGCTTTCCAAACTTATCCACTAAAAATTCCTTCACAGCACAGAAGAATGAAAGCTTATCCCTGGTAGTCTAACATGGACACAAAAGTGGCAACCGTTTGCATATACAGCATAGGACTCTGAATTCTGTCTTATTTGAAAAGATATATTGATTTGGATTCTTCTTAAAAAATCTGTCTGACTGAACATAAAATATCCAAATGATTTGCCAAATAAACAGCAAATCCTTTTACCCAATTCTTAAAGTTATTGCCGCAAAAAGGTGCAACATTTCTCTTTCATTGTTGAGAAGAGTAAGGCGGCCTAGTCACTCACAAACATATACAGTCATAATATCACAGGGTTCTATATTCATATAATCAAAATCCCACATATCCATCTCGGAGTCATGTAGTTTCTCACTCAGTAAGCCTGTTCACATGATCCACATTCACAATATCCACAGAATGCACACGTAAGAAAAGCAAAAAAGTCAAGTAAATTTTAAGTCATACTCACAGATAAAAACATACAATCTCATAACTAAAGTCATAATCTCACAGGCCTCAAATAGTGCATCATATTATATAATTCCACACATAGTCACAAAAGTACTCAAACTTTTTAATGTTTATTTTAGAAGAGTCTGGGAAATAAAGTTTTATTAGGAGATTAAAATACGTTCAAACTTCCTTTCAAGCTGCCCAGAGAGCTGGGAAAAGAAATGTTCCACTCTCCACTGGGGCCATGGAGGGCTCACATGAGGGAAGGTCAGAGTTCACCGCAGTTTCACCTAAGGTCAGCGGGTACAGTGCTGTTTTCACAAGTCCCACTGGGGAGTTGAGAGAGGAAGAAGGCTGGATTGAAATCTGATTTGATTTGGCTAAGGTGCAGGGCTGCATTATGACCTTTGTTGGCCCCTTCTTCCAAAAAAACAGAAAATAAAAATAATAGTATTTTACGATTGTTTAGGTATAGTAATAATAATAAATGGAGTTTATTTGAATTAAACATTTTCTTTGACCAAAAATTAATGTTTACTTCTGATTTTAAAAGACATTTTTGTAGGCCCCTAAAAGTATTGTGGGCCCTAGGCATTTTGCCTTCTGTGTCTAATGGATGAGTCAGCCCTGCTAGTATGTGTCTTCGGCAAAAGTCAGCCAGACTCGGCCTTTTATGGAAAGAAAGGCAAGTTACTGGGCAGGAGGAATTTCGGGGTGGGGATGGAGGAGCGGGGAGGAAGTGTGCTTAACAAGTTTTATAATATCTCAAAATCTGAAACACAAACCATTTTCACATCCCCACTCTACGAAACAAACCAAACAGAAACAATCCCATACATGGTTACAGACACACAATGGGTCCCACAACATCGTACAGCATGAAAACGCGAACACACCTACACACGCCCAGGCGTTCTTTCTTTAAAACAAATGCATACTTAATGCCAGCTGTGCTCCTGGCGCTACTCCAGGTGATGATGCTACCTGGGCGTAAGGTAAAAGACTAAAGTCCTGTCCTCACAACTCACACGTAGGTAACCACCGTACCCAAGAGCCCACCACCGACTCCTCCTCCTCCTGCTGCACGCAGGTTTGAGGCTCTTAAGTCCCCAAGCGCCTGCTCGGACTGCTACAGTCTGGGCTCATATTCCACTCGCCTTTTCCACGTACGCAGGTCTACCTGAAGGCACAGTCCTCCCGAGGTCGGGTCAACCTCCGCCGCGTGCCGCCACACGCCTGCGCCTGCGCACTCGGAACACCGCGCACTCCCGGCGCCAGGACAGTTCCGGGTGGACTGCATTTCCCAGAAGCCACCGGGCTCGCATCAGCGTCGGTCCCTGCGTCCTCTTCCGGTGGCCGAGCAGCTGTGGTCCCTACGTGGTGAGTAGATCGTATCCAAAGATAAGAATGGGCGGAAGCTTCTATAGTCTCTCACTGCAGCTGGACTGAGACCCGCGGTGGGGGTGACAGGCGCTCAAGGCAAGGACGCTCTGGGCGCGGACGCATCTTCTCGGGCCTCGAGTCTCAGGCTCATGTCTGCGTGAGCAGCAGAGAAAATTTGTATGCCTGTTGAGATATTTGTGTGTGTGTGTGTGTGTGTAGGTGTAGACGTGTCTCCGTGACAATGTGTGCGTTTGTGTGTCATTATTTAACTGGGCGATTGTGCTTATTTAACTGCGTGGCTTATGGATGAGCGAGAGTTGTGTGGCCATGTGGGTTGTCACTGGAACTCTTGGCTCTAGACTTCGCTGATTCCTCAGCCCTCTCCTCTCACAGCCACTTGGGGTCTGGCGCAGATAAAGGAGGGAAGCCAGATTCTGAGCTTTAGAATGGAAGAATGGAGGATCCCAGCAATTGATCATGAGATGAGATTTTCTGAAGCTGGATGCGGCCCCAAGACAGGCTTCTGGGAAGACCTGATAAGGTCCCAGGAGTAGGATACCCTCCTGGGAGGGTCCCCTTAGAAAGTTCCGAGGGGCCAGCTATGTTTCACAACCACAGCATTTCCAAAACTCTGGCCCCAGGAACCTGCTGTGAATTAGACAGATTCCACCCTAGACATCAGTGACGGGGCCTCTCTCACACTGGGAAAGGTCAACGCTGTCCCAGTCTCCTTCCTACTCCCATTTGGTTGTTTGTGGTGGACTGGGTAAAGGGGTATGGTCATGGAGGGAGGGTATTTTGTAAGTGAATGTGCTCTCCAAGAAAATCCTGATGTCTCATGATTGCCTTCTCTGTTCCCAGTGCAGCCTGTCTCGGAAAAAAAAGGATCCTGAGAGAGGAAAGAATTTTTGTTACACAACTAGAAGTTTAAGTTCAGGTGAGTTGGTGTTTCCTCATTATTCATAAAACACACTTTAACTTTAAAGGCATGTAATCCTTCTTTTCCTTCAGCTGAAATGTCCTGCCTGGTACTGACATATCTGTAAATCATATGGCCATGCAGAGGAATCACCCCGTCAGGGTCCCCAAGCCCTTCTCTCCATAATTTATTTAACCTGTGGCCTACTGTTAGCTATTATATTTCTATTTTTGACTAAAAATTAAATTAGTCTATAATGAACATCATTATGCATAGATCTTTATGTTCTATTATAGTCATACCTAAGGATAAATTTCTGGTTTTGAAATTTGAGTCAAATACCAGATATTTATGCTTGTATTCATTGGAACACAATGACAAGAAGATATAGTTGCTATCCTCAAATGACTTGTTATCCAGTAAAAAAATGAAATCAGTGGACCTAGAGACTGTCATACAGAGTGAAGTAAGTCAGAAAGAGGAAAAACAAGTATCATATGTTAATGCATATATGTGGAATCAAGAAAAATGGTACAGATGAACCGGTTTGCAAGGCAGAAATGGAGACACAGATGTAGAGAACAAATGTATGGACATCAAGGGGGGAAAGGGGGGTGGGATGAATTGAGAGATTGGGATTGACATATATACACTAATATGTATAAAACAGATAACTAATAAGAACCTGCTGTATAAAAATAAATAAAATTAAAAAAAAAAAGAAATCAGGATAGGAATAAGTAAGATAGAGGATCTGAAATGCCACTGGAGAAATTCAGGTGACCTGCCTCAGGAGTTGATAGGAAGAGACATCATTTTGTTTATAGCAGCACTGCCAGAACATGATCAAATTATGAGAACTCTGTGAAGAAAAATGGATTTTACACCTTAGCGTTTTTATTCTAGTGATGTTAAATGCATAGTGACAGTAAATGCGACAACTGTATGCAGGACATCTTAGCTAGGAGGACAGGTTCAGAAGCAAAATAAATCTATCAATCAGGAATATATAATAGGAAGCAGCATTGAGACTACCATTAATGTATACAAAACATCATAGCCTCCAGTTTACACAGACATACATTTCTATAGACAAACAAATTAGGGTTGGTTCAAGTACTGGGAACTGATGGAAATGAAGTAAAAATTTTCAGTAAAAACACAGGAACTGTTTTTAGAACAGCATTGGTTCTCAAATGTAAGCTGCATCAGAATCACCTGCAGGGCTTGTTCAAATACAGTTTGCTGGGCCCCAGCCTCAGAATTTCTAATTCAGTGGGTCTGGGATGGAGTTGAGAATCTGCATTTCTGATAAGTTCCCAGAGATAAAATTTTGAGAACCTTTGTTATAGAGTGTACTAGGCTTTATCTTCAGGTTCAGGGATATTAAAGGGGGGAGGAAGAGGTGAGATTTTTTTCCACCTCTCTGGAGAAGAGGTTGCTCCTTTAAAAGATAAAAAACATATCTGTGTGTGTGTGTGTGTGTGTGTGTGTGTGTGTGAAATTAAGGAATGGCTATTGTTTAAAATTTTCTGAAATATACATTTAGGAAAAGGAAGAAAACCAAGGCTATGACACACAAATAAGCAATGTTAATAAATAGGTACATACATTTATATATTTTTTCTATTTATTGATTTCTGTCACTTTTTCTATATATATTGATAAGTACATATATTTTTATAAATATAATCGTATTTTCTATTTGTATGATTTTGTGCATTCGTAACCTGATTTTTTAACAATGTTATTGAGATGCAATTCACATACCACACCATTCAGCTACTTGAAGTGTACAATTTTATACATTTAATATATTCACAGGCTTGTGAAACCATCACCACAGTCAACTTCAGAACATTTTCATCACCCTAAAGAGAAACCCTATTCCCATCAGCAGTCACTCCCCATTTCCTGCAACTGCCCCAGCCATGGTGAACCACTTACCTACCTTCTGTCTCTATTAATTTGCCCCTCTGGACATTTTGTAGAACTAGAATCACACAATATGTGGTCTTCTGTGACCAGCTTCTTTGAATTACCATAATGTTTTCACTGTGATTCACATAGATTCATCCATGTTGTAGCATGTGTCGGAAGTTTCTTCTTTTTTTTTTTTTTTTTGTGGTACGCTGGCCTCTCACTGTTGTGGCCTCTCCTGTTGCGGGATGCGCCGGCTCAGCAGCCATGGCTCAGGGGCCCAGCCGCTCCGCGGTATGTGGGATCTTCCCGGACCGGGGCACGAACCTGTGTCCCCTGCATCGGCAGGCGAACTCTCAACCACTGCGCCACCAGGGAAGCCCTCTTCTTTTTTAAGGCTGAATAACATTCCATTGTATGGATATACCATGTTTTATTTATCCATTCATCAGTTGATGGACATTTGAGTTGTTTCTGCTTCTTAGCTATTATGAATAATGCTGACAGGAGCATTTGTGTACAGGTTTTTGGGTAGACATATATTTTTGTTTCTCTTAGGTATACATTTAGGAGTGGAATTGCCAGGTCATATGGTAACTCGTTTGAGGAACTGTCAGATTGTTTACCAAAATGTCTGTACCATTTTACATTCCCAACAGCCACATGTGAGGGTTCCAATTTCTCCACATTTTCACCAATGCCTGTTATTATCTTTCCTTTTTATTATAGCCATCCTAGTGGGTATGAAGTGGGTCTTGTGGTTTTGATTTGCATTTCCCTGTTGACTTATGATATTGAGGGTCTTTTCACATACTTACTGGCCATTTGTATGTCTTCTTTGGAGAAACATCAGTTCAGATTCTTTGCCCACTTTTTAATTGAGCTTTTGGTCTTTGTAACCTAATTTTTATACTGACATGATATTTTGAATATTTTCATTCCCTTAACAGTTTCTCAAACTTAGCATTTAATGACTTTAATATTTCATTACATGGACACATCAGCTGTTGCTGAGTTTAGAATGCTGAGCACGCCTGCTCTCCATGCTGTACCAATTCTATATCTTGATCAACTTCACTTCTTCCAATTTCTCAGGCCATATGGGAACTTAGGGCTTTGTAACTTCAGGGGTAGTGACGTTTGGGAATGTGGCAACAGTCTCTACTGATAACTGTACTGTCTCAGAAGAACTTGTATAAGGATGTGATACTGAAAAATCATAGAAGCAGAGTCTTTATGATCAAATCTTTAAATTCAAAATGTGATCTCTGGGGCTTTTTTCTTCCCTTAATGTGACCCTCTAGGGAGGTTGAAGTGTTTGAATTTCTGAGGAATTTGAGATTTAAGTGACTGTTCTACTCTATTTTCCTTGAGGCCTCATCACCCTGGTTCCGTGAATGGCTTTCCTTTGGCCTTTCTTATGTGGGACTTCCCCGCCCCTACACCACAGGACTGTGTCTGGATTTGTTGAGAGCTGCAGCATGCCTAAGTTCTATTTCTTTTATGTGCAGGTTTTTCTGTTTCCAAGCCAGGTGTAATTCCTGAATTGGAACAAGGAGTCCAGGCCTAGTAGGTGGAGAGTGTAGTGACAAGAGGATTTGTCCAGGTGAGTCAGGGGAATCCAGAAAAGGGAAAACTATGGAATATCAAAGTTCATGACTGATGACACAGAACCTTGATATTCCAGTATGAGACAATCAACTCAGAGACTTTAAGCCCTTGGAGAAAAAAAAGGCCTCATCATCATACCCCAAATATCACCATATTCATCTTTTATTTCACCCTCCAATCTCAAAGAGAGTGATTAGCTCTATTATAATTTTTATTATAGAAGTAATACATTCTCATACAGTAATTCAGAAAGTACAGAAAAGCTCAAAACGAAGAGACTACTGTAAACATTTTACTCCAAATTTTTTTATCCATCCCTCAATGCACATGCATATATTCATACATGTTATTTTACTTGTCATAACAGGGTAACATTTTGAAATATAATGGTTTTACCCATTATCATCAAATAAAGGTCTCTATCATTTTTTCATGGAAATATATATAATAAAGTATACATATCTTAGCTGTGCATATAGCTTAATGAATCTTTACATTTGAAAACACCACCCAAATCAAGAAATAGAGCATTTCTATCCCCTCCTGGAAGATGTGCTTATGTCCTGTCCCAGTTAGAACGAACCCTCCCCCACAAGAAGTAAACATTATACTGACTTCTATCACTCAAGATGAGATTTGCCTGTTCTTGAACTTCATATAAATGGAATCTCTTGTCTCTGCTGCTTTTTGTCCAAAACTGAACTTTTGAGATTCATACGTGTTGTTTTGTGAATCAGTAGTATTCACAAACCCAAGTGTTGTGTAGTATTCCATTGTATGACCTTACCACAATTTGTTTATTCATTCTTATGATGATGAGTTGTTTCCAATATTTGACAATTATGAATAAACCTTCTATGAAAATTCTTGGACAAGTCTTTTTGTGGACACATTTTCTTGTTTTTCCTGGGAATATACCTGGGGGTGGAAGTGGTTAACTTAATTTACACTCCGACTGCAATGTATGCAAGGTCTAGTTACTTCTCAAACTGGCCAATACTTGATATCGTCAATCATTTTAAATTTAACCATTCTGTTGCATGTGTAGGAGTATCTCATTGTGATTTTAATTTGTATTTTTTTGATAAATAATGTGAGCATCTTTTCATGATACTGCCCATTTTGACATACTCTGATGAACTGTCTATTCAAATCTTTTGTCCATTTTTTAGCCTGGCTTTTGTTCCTTTTCCTATTGAGTTGTAGGAATTTTAGATATATTTTGAATACAAGTCCTTTGTGTGTGTATATAAACCTGTGTGTATGTGTGTGTGTGTGTGTGTGTGTGTGTGTATGTGTGTGTGTGTGTGTAGAGAGAGAGACAGACAGACAGACAGAGAAAGGGAATATCTCCTATTAGCCTGTAACTTCTTATTCACTTTCTTAATGATATCTTATAATGAAGAGATATTCTTAATTTTAACTGAGCTCATTTAACAATCTTTTTCTTTTATGGCTATCGCATTTTTGTTCTGTTTAAAACATCTTTTCCTGGGGAAGAAGGGACAAATCTTCCTTATGGTAGAATTCCAGTTGTTAAGTGTAGAAGGAAAGAGGGACATGGAAAATGGCCATTAGGCAAACACCACAGTAATCGTTGTTTCAGACGAGATCCACTGGTAGATGCTAAAACTAGAGGGTGAAAGTTTGAAGAGAAAAAGGGTTTGCATAGTGTCAGAGGATTCCCCATCACCCATGATATTTATTAACAACAGAGGGAAAGGTAGTACTTTTCTAGTGGGGAAACCCATCAGAAAGCAGTTTCACCAAGTGATCAAGGTTAACATCATCAGTGATAAAGTATTGACATCATGAGCCCTTTCATGTCATACAATGAGAAGGACAGAGCATCACTGTGGTACTGCCAAAAATGCAGAGCCTCATTCCAATTGTGAAACATCAGACAAACCAAATGGAGGGACGTTTGATAACTTAAATGATTTGTACTCCTCCGAAGTGAAGAGGTCATGAATTAGGTGTGATAGACAGACTTTAGGGTGACCGCCATGATTCCTGCCTGCTGGTGTCTATGCCATTGTATAATCCCCCTCCATTGGAGTGCAAGCAGGACCTGTGACTTGTTTCTAACCAATAGAAAATTGATGAGGGGATGTCAGTCCTGTGATTAGGTTACTTTATACGGCAAAAGTAAAGGAGTGTCGCTACTATGGTTACATTATGTCACATAAGACTCCATCATAGGGACTTTCCTGGTGGTCCAGTGGTTAAGACTCTGCACTTACACTGCAGGGGACGTGGGTTTGATCCCTGGTCATGGAACTAAGATCCCACGTGCTGCGAGGCACGGCCAAAAAAAACCAAAAACAAAACAAAAAAAGACTCCATCATAGCATACTGGAGCTAGAGACTCTGCTCGTGGGCTTGATGAAGTAAGGCAGTGTTGGACAAGCCCTTGCAAGAAACTGCAGGCAGCCTCTAGGACCTGAGGTCATTCTCCAGCTGACAGCCAGCAAAAAGTTGAGGCCCTCAGTCATCCAGCCGCAAGCGTATGAATTCTGCCAACAATCTGAATGAAATTGAAAGTGGATTCTTCCCCACTTGAGCCTCTGAATGAGAACACAGCCCAGCTGATACCTTGTTTGCAGCTTATAAGACCAGCATGAGGAGACCATCTATCGAAACTGTCCAGACTCCAAGTTCACAGAAACTGTGAGATAATAAATGTGTGTTGTTTTAAGCTAAATTTGTGGTAATTTGTTATGGTAGTAGTTGAAAGCTATTACCATAAGAAAGACTGTGGAGATTGGAAGAGACTGAGGAGAAATAACAGCTCAATGCAGTGTGGGATCATGTATAGAATCCTGGAAAAGAAAAATGACATTAGTGGGAAAAACTGGTGATATTTGAATAAGGTATGCCATTTGTAGTACTGTACCAATGTTAATGTCCTGGTTTTGACCATTGTCCTATGTAAGATGTTCAAATTAGTTTGAGCGGTATATAGGAAACTGTACTACTCTTGCAACTTTTCTCTAAGTCTAAAGTAAGTGGAAATAAAAATTAAACCAAAAAAAAAGAGAAAATTTTGCCTACCCCAAGATCATGAAGATATTTTCCTGTTTCTTCTTACAGAAAATTTATTGCTTTAGCTTTCACATTTAGGCCTATGATCCATCTTGAATTTACATCTGCATATGTGGTGGGATCAGGGTCAAAACCATTCTTTCCACACAGATTGCCAATTGCTCAGGCATCATTTGTTGAAAAGACTATCTTTTCTGCTCTAAGTCAGACTTTTATTGTTAAAAAAATGTGACTATATATGTACAGGGCTCTTTCTGGACTGTCTATTCTGTTGGTCTGTTTGTCAATCCTGTGTCAGTCCTGCTGTTTTAATTATAGTAGCTTTATATTATGTCTTGATATCTGGTAATGTACATTCGACAACTTTGTTCTTCAAAATTGCCCTGACTGTTCTGGATTCTTAGCATTTCCATATAATTTTAGAATGATTTTCTTAATGTTCTAAAAAAAAGCTGCTGATATTGTTTAGAGATGCATTGAATCAGTAGATCAATTTAGAGAGAAGTGGTCATCTTAAAATAGATTCCTCCAATTCATGAACATGAAATATGTTTCCATTTATTTAATTCTTCTTTAACTTCTTTCCTTAATGTTTTGTTGTTTTCAGTCTAAAAGTCTTGCACCTCTTTTGTTAGATTCATTCCAAAGTGTTTTATATTTTTCATGTTTTTTATGAACTGTTGGGATTTTTAAAATCTCATTTTTCAATAGCTTCGCTTTACTGTAATTGTTTGTTTTATACTGTGACCTTTTATTCAACAAACTTTCTAATAAATTCATGTATTCTAATAGTCTGTAGGATTGAAATTTTTTTTCTATGTACAAAATCATGTTATCTGCAAATAAATATGGATTTACCTCCTTCCTTCCAATCTTCATACCTTTCATTTCACTTTTTTCTCTTATGGTATTGGATAGGTCTTCAAATACAAAGTTAAATGGAAGTGGTAAAAGTGGAGATCCTTGCCTTATTCCTGAACTCAAGACATTAGTCCATATTTTACCTCTCAGTTTTATTCTGTAGATCCCCTTTATCAAATTAAAGAAGTTCTATTCCTAGTTGGCTGAGAATTTTTATCATGAACTGATGTTGAATATTATCAAATGGTTTTTCTGCATGTAATGAAATGATTGAATGGTTTTTCTCCTTTATTATTTAAAGTTTGAAGATTATATTGATTGCTTCTTAAAAATAAAGTGACTTTGCATTTTGAGAATAAATCTCTTGGACATATATATCACTGGCCTCTCCTTGCTAATATTTTATTTAATATACTTGCATCTGTGTTCATGATAGAGATATATTGTAGTTTTCTTTTCTTGTAATGTCATTGTCAGGTTTTGATATCACAATTATGAGGGCCTCAAGACATGGTCCATTTTTATTTGTTTTCTAGAAGATATTGAGTTTGACTGGCATTTTTAATTCCTTAACTGTTTGGAGAATTTGCCACTGAAGCCTCTGGGCCTGACATTTTATGGGAAGGTCCTTAATTAATATAGATTTAATTTCTTTAATAAATATAACAATATTCAGATTTTCCATTTTTTATATCAGTTTCATTGAATTGTTTTCAAGAAATTTTAAAATTTCTTCTACATTTTCAAGTTTATTGTCGTAGAGTTGTTCATAAAATTCTGTTGTCAATTTAATAATGTCTATAATATATGTAGTGATATCTCCTTTTATAGTCCTGATATTGGCAATTTTTTCCTTGAACAGTATAGCTAGAGGTTTATTAATCTTATCTCTTCAATGAAATAACTTTTGGCTTTATTGGTTTTTCTCTGTTATAGATCTGGGTTTTTTATGCCACTCATTTTAGTATGTTTTACTTTCTGTAGGCTTAATTTGCTTTCCCTTTTCTAGCTTCCAAAGGTAGATCATTGATTTTTAACCATACTACTTTTATAAAACATAAATTTATGTTTGGGTGAAGGGGATCAAAGAGTAATAAGAAAGGAAAATAATAAGTGGGCAATCATTATAAATGCTCATGCTATCTACTGGGAGAAAATAAATTATGGGTTTATTTGGCATTGTAGTAATTTGACAAAGGATTTTCATAATAATTTCACTACTAATTGATTTACTATGTCAATGTCTTTAGTACACCTAGTATTTACCAGTGGTGATTAGATAATGAATGGCATTTATCTGCAGCATTTGTAAAAACAAAACAAAAACAAAAAATATATATTTAAAACTAAAAATATCATTGTAAACATTGGTTTGACTGCATCTCACAAGCTCTGTTATGCCATACTTTTATTATCATTTAGCTCCAAATATGTTCTAGTTTCCATTATGATTTATTCTTTGACCTGTACTTATTTCAAGTGAATTTTTATATTTGGAAACATTTGAGAAATACCTGTTTTTGAGTTCCAAAATATACATTCTTTGATATTAATCCTTTGAAGTTTATAGATACTTATTTTATGGCCCAGAATATTCTGAAAAATATGCAAAGAATGTGTAGTCTGTATTTTGGGAGTATAATGTTCAATTGGGTCATTTTGGTTATTCCTGTTCAACCTGCTATGGCCTTGTTGATTTTTTTTTCTCTTCCTGTTATCAGTTACCAATGGAGGGTATAAAAAATCTCTAAAGTTAATTATAAACTTGTCCTTTAATTCTGTTGACTTTTGCTTTTGAAGCTATCTTATTAGCAGTATAAGGAATGTAGGATAACTGTTATATTCTTGTTGAATTGTAGGAAATATCTCTTTATTACTTATAATACTTCTTGCATTTAAGTCTATTTATCTGTTGTTAATATACCAGTGTGCTTCTAATTACTGTCTAATATACTTTTCCACTCTTACTTTTAACATATCTGTGTCTTTAAAGTATGTTTCTTATAAGCAGTGTAATTGATCCTGTTTTTAATTTAATCTGAAAATCTTAGTTTTTAATTGCAATGTTTAGTCCATTCACATTTTATTACAGTTACTGATATAGTTTGGTTTAAATATGCCATCTTGCTATATGTTTTCTGTTTATCCCATTTATTCTTCATTTCTTTATTCCTCCTTTCCTGCCTTCTTTTGAATTAATCAGGTAGTTTTCATTATTCCATTTAATCTCCTCTATTAGCAATTTTAGTTGTGCATCTCTGTATAATTCTTTTAGTAGTTACCTGAGCTATTATAGGATGCATCTTTTTTTTTAACATCTTTATTGGAATGTAATCGCTTTACAATGTTGTGTTAGTTTCTGCTGTATAACAAAGTGAATCAGCTATATGTATACATATTTCCCCATATAGGGTGCATCTTTAATACAGTCTTCTTTAAAATATGGTTTTTAGGGGACTTCCCTGGCGGTCCAGTGGTTAAGACTCTCCACTCGAAATGCAGGGGGCACGGGTTCGATCCCTGATTAGGGAGCTAAGATCCTGCATGCTGCATGGCACAGCTGAGAAAAAAAAAAAAAAGTAGGGTTTTTTAACCACATATCAAATAACATAAGAACATTTCAATAGTTTAAATCCATTTATGCTGATATTGTCATTCCTTCTTCCAGTAATACAATCTTCACAAAGCATTCTAGTTTTGGTTCCTTTAAACAGTCCATTTGTTTAGTCATATCAGTCATATATTTACTTGTCCACAGCTGTTCATTGCTTTTTGGCACATTCATGCTTCCATCTAGGATTATTTTCCTTTAGCCTGACTGCTGTCCTTTACTATTCTTGTATTGTGGGTCTGTTGATCAGAAATTCTCTCAGCTTCTGTTCAAAAAAATCTTTATTTTACCTTCATTTCTGAAAGATATATTCTCCAGGCATAAGATTCAGAGTTGTCAGGGGTTTTTCTTTCAGCACTTTGAAGATACGATTCCATTTTTCAGGCCGCTAAAGTTTCTGTTGAGATAAGAACTATTTTTGTTGTTGTTTATTTATAACTGATGTCTTTTTTAAACTACATACTTTCAAGATATGTTTTTCAATTTTGTTTTTCAACAATTTGGCTATGATATGCCTGGGTAAGAATTTCCTTATTTTATCTGGTTAGGTTTGCTGAGCTTTTTGATTTATGTATCAAGGTATTTCATGAGATTTGGAATGATTTTGTCCATTATTTCTTCAAATCAATTTTCCGTTCTATTTCTTTTAGGTGTTCAATTCCACATTTTGTCTGTTTCTTGTACTTCTCTTACATTCAGCTCTGTTCTTTCTTTTCCTCTCTGCATAAGATTATTGTTAATTTGACTTTATGTTAATTAATACCATTTTCTGCTGTTAAATCCATCCAATACATTTAAAATTTTTGATATTATATTTTTATAACTATAAAATGTTCATGTGGGTCTCTTTTTTATGATTCTACTAAATCTCTATTGATATACTCCGTTTTGCATTCCATTTTGTCCATCTTTTCCTCTATTTTCTTTAGCATGTTAATCATAATATCTTCAAGTCCTTGTCTACTAGCTCCATTGTCTGGATCATCTTTGGGTTTATTTCTATTGAGATTTTTCTCTTGATTATCAGTAACTTTCCTGTTTCTTTGCATTTTTCGTAAGTTTTATCATATACTGGCATTGTTGATAATATAGAGACTCTGGATTACGTTATCTTCCTTTAATAAGTCTATGTCAGGGTTTCTCAACCTTAGCACTGTTGATATTTTTGACCAGATAATTCTTAGCTGTGGTGGGGGGCTTTCCTATGCCTTGTAGGATGGTCAGCACCATCCCTGATCTCCACCCACTAGTTACAGTAGCACCCCTCCACACATTTTGACAAACAAATATGTCTCCAGACATTGCCAAATGTGCCCTGGGGGGCAGGATCACCCCCTATTGAGAACCAGTGATCTGCGCAATCATTTTCAGTATCTATTTCATTTTCCATTATATGAATGAATACACTTTATTGAATTAACTACCCATCTAAGTACATTTAGATTTTTCTCCAGCGTTTTTTTTTTTCATTTTAACTAGTGTCTATCATCATATTCCTTTATACATCTCTAGGCACATCTTACAGTTATTTCGTTTAGGTGAAGTCTCAGAAACGGCCTTTCATCATTAAATTCTTCTTATGCACAATTTTTCGTACATGTCTCAATTGCACTAGGTTTGCACAGGTTTATAGGACAGCATGAGAATGCTCTTTTCCCTACAGCCTTACTAATATGTGGTGTATCATCAACTTTTAAAATCTGACAGTTGAATACCTGTAAAATTGTACTATCTTTGTTGCTTTAAAACATCTCTTTAGTATATCTTTTGACAGGTGCTGTCTTAATTATTTATGTTCAGGTTTCATATAATGAAACAAAAAATCTGGGTGTCAGAGACAACAGTTCAAAAAAAAGTTGACTTTATAATTATAGAAATGTGATTGAAAACACCACTTCTACTTATAGTTTGTGATATGGGAAAATACCTTTACTTCTTTGAGCTTTTATTTCCTCATCTGTTGAATTGAGTTAATAAGTACATTTCAGGATTAAATGTTAATGTGTATAGCGCAGCTATCACATAGAAGGTTACAAATATCTATGTATTACTGTATGGCTTTAGTGAGTATGAATTCACATCTCCCTGTGAGTACTGGGTGGCAGTGATTCATGCCAGCAAGCAAAGTGGATCCTGATAGGGAAATCCAGGTTGGTCAGCCCAGAGGACCTTGGAGTCAAGTTCTGGCTTCACGTGGGCAGACAGTTTTATGGTGGTCAAGTTTTCCAAGTTGGTCCCTACTCTTTTCTGCCTTTTTAAAAAATTTATTTCTTTTTATTTTTGGCTGCATTGGGTCTTCTTTGCTGCGCGCAGGCTTTCTCTAGTTGCACCGAGTGGGGGCTACTCTTCATTGCGGTGGCTTCTCTTGTTGTAGAGCACGGGCTTTAGGCACATGGGCTTCAGTAGTCGTGGCACGTGGGCTCAGTAGTTGTGGCTCGAGGGCTCTAGAACACAGGCTCAGTAGTTGTGGCTCACGGGCTTAGTTACTCCACGGCATGTGGGATCTTCCCAAACCAGGGCTCGAATCCATGTCCCCTGCACTGGCAGGTGGATTCTTAACCACTGCGCCACCAGGGAAGTCCCTGTTTTCTGCCTTTTGTCTGGCAGAGTCCAGGTCCACCTTGAGGACATGAAGGTTGTTGAAGTTTGTGTTGTATGGCCTGGTCTCAACCCTGGAAGGTAGGGCTGAATTGGGGAGGATCCGCTTAGTGTGACTGGACAACCCAAGCTGGGTACATCTGGCATGATCAGAATGAGAAATAGGCCAGAGGGGCGTGTCTGGATCTGGCTTTGGTTCAAGAGAGCCTCTGCTCTGTATCCACGCTTGTGAGGCTTGTTTCCCAGACACAGGAAAGGGTTTGAGTTTGTCTGGACTCTGTCTCATATCCCCTGACATGTGTTTATGTGTTTGGGAGGGCAGAGAGTGGGCAAGGATGGCGAGAAACAGGAATAAAGAAGAAAAAAGAGAGGCTCTCTTACCTTAATTTTGGGAGTTCTGAGCTACATTGGGTTTCAAGGCTTCTTTTTCCTCCCTCAGCTCTGGCTTCTCTGGACTCAGCTTCTGAGGATGATTGGCAGTTCCAAAACCATGGGCCAGGTAAGTGGATGTCTCTCCTTCCTGAAATATTACAATTTTAATTCAGATAATATTTCCATTCTTTATCCCAAAACCTCCTTCCTAGGAAAGCTGTATCTCAGCCTGTTTCACAGTTGCTGCCTTTACAGAGAAGGATGGTGTCCTCCCTATTTGCTCCCTTTTTTCAAACTGATTTTTTCAGTTTTTCATCAAATGAGTTATTCCTCTTCTATATGTTCAGTCTTCTCTCGAGAGCAGTGTTGGAGCAGTAAAGGGGTGAAGTACCTTGAAGGAAGTATTTTAGCTTCCCTTGTTAGGTTTGTAGTTTCATTGTATAGAAATGGTGGTCCTCTTTGACCAGAAGAGGGAGAACTTTCTCCATAGTTTTCCAGGTAGATAAGGGAGAATTTGGTTTCGAATGGTCTCAGTCTCAGTGTTAGATGAGATCTCAGCTTTGAAAAGCTTTTAGGTTTGGGTTGAAATGGGATTGGTGCCTGCCTACAGAGAGGAGGGGTTCTGGCTAAGGAATCACTGAGAAGTGAATAGGGTTCTGAGGCCCATTTTGTAGGGGAAGAGAGATTGCTTGGCTTGAGTCACTCAGTGTTGTTCTGGATCATTCTACATTAGTGTGTTCTAACTCAAGAACCAGAAGTTCAGTAAAGGATTGTAGAAAGGGAAGATGAGAACCACATCTGGTGGATAATACTGAACTGTGGGGAAGAGGTTAAAGAAAATTTTGAAAATTAAAATTAAATGTTTTGTGCTCCAACAGGATTCTTCAAGATTGGGTAGGGAATCTACTTCAGATATGCTAATTTATTTATTATTTATTCTGATCTACCCATGTCATGATCTTTAACTTCAGCCTACTTGTTTTTATATATCACCCCCTACTGCAACTCAATATTCCATCTTGAAATTCTTTTTCTACTTTTACAAATAATACATGAATTTATCATTTCAGGTGCCACTGACATTCAGTGATGTTGCCATAGACTTCTCTCAGGAAGAGTGGGAATGCCTAAACTCAGATCAGAGGAACTTGTACAGAGATGTGATGTTGGAGAATTATACTAACTTGATATCACTGGGTAAGGACATCTGCCTGAAGTAATGTAGAATCTGCTATCTGGAATATCCACTTTTTCTACTGTATATTTTATGCTCTGTGCTAAGAAACTAGCGAAATTTCCATATTCTCAAAGGACTATTTTGGGCTTTGTTAGATTGAAATAAGCACCTTCATTCAGCACCTAAATCTTTTTTAAAATTTTATTTATTTATTTATGGCTGCATTGGGTCTTCGTTGCTGCATGTGGGCTTTTTCTAGTTGTGGCGAGCAGGGGCTACTCTTCGTTGCAGTACGCAGGCTTCTCATTGTGGTGGCTTCTCTTGTGGAGCATGAGCTCTAGGTGCACGGGCTTCAGTAGTTGTGGCACGCGGGCTCAGTAGTTGTGGCTCACAGGCTCTAGAGTGCAGGCTCAGTAGTTGTGGCGCATGGGCTTAGTTGCTTCGCAGCATGACAGCACCTAAATCTTCTCTGTCCTTCATTTACCTTCCTACCTCCTTCTGATCCATGCTGCAGTTGCTTTTTCTAAATGACCAAAGGATTGAATTCTGGGAATTTTCTGCATAACTACTGGCAAAGAAAACAAATGTCAAATTGTGTGTATTTTCATAATGTCAATAAATATTCTATTTTAATTGCCAATCCACCTACATGGAGAACAGGTAACATAGAGTCCTGGTTTTCTCTTTATTACAGATGAGACTTTGTAATTTTTACAGTGGTAGGATGAGTCAAGATCATTATCTTTTTGAGTATTTTCTGTTATAGCAGTGAGAATGTTGGCTTTCAGTAATTTGATAGATTCTACTCAGAAGTGTCTTTGTTCAGTTTTTGGACAATACTTGACCGTTCTCTCCAGTTATACCTACGTTAGATCTTTTGAGAACTTCTCTCTCTAGAAATTCACTTTGATTGTCTTTTATAACTTCCAGTTACCTGTTGCAATTCTTTTATTTACTGTCTTTTTATTACTATTTTTTATGTTTTAATTATTTATTCTTATTTATTTATTTTTGCCTGTGTCAGGTCTTAGTTTCAGCATGTGGGATCTTTCATTGCAGCATGCGGGCTCTTCATTGAGGCGAGCAGGCTTCACCCTAGTTGTGGTGTGTGGGCTCCAGAGTGAGCAGGCTCAGTAGTTGCAGCATGTGGGCTTAGTTGCCCCTCGGCATGTGGGATCTTAGATCCCTGACCAGGGATCAAACCCATGTCCTCTGCATTGGAAGGCAGATTCTTAACCACTGGACCACCAGAGAAGTCCCTGTTTTTTTTTAAATTTAATTTATTTTATTTTTCTTATGTTGGCTGCATCGGGTCTTAGTTGCGTGCAGGCTCTTCGTTGTGGCGTGCGGGCTTCTCTCTAGTTGTGGTGTGCAAGTTTTCTCTTCTCTAGTTGTGTCACATGGGCTCCAGGGCGCATGGGCTCTGTAGTTTGCGGCACCTGGGCTCTCTCTTTGAGGCATGTGAGCTCAGTAGTTGTGGTGTGCAGGATTAGTTGCCCCGCGGCATGTGGGGTCTTAGTTCCGCAACCAGGTATCGAATCCACATCCTCTGCATTGGAAGGTGGATTCTTTACCATTGGACCATCAGGGAAGTCCCTCATCTGTTTTTTAAACTCTTCCATCAGTAGTTATTTTGGAATTCTTGTATGCCTTCATTGTTTGGTATCATCTGTGGGTCTACTTCTATTGTTTCTGTTTTTTCCTCTTGTTATTTGTCATATGGTAATGCCTCTCCAAGTTACTAGTAATAGTGATCGTGTGCTGGACATTGTGTACAAAAGAACTGAAGAGATTCTAGATAGTGGTATCTTCCGCCAGAGAGAACTTAACATTTTCCTCTCTGGGTCTGATAGAATAGCAGATATTAAGCTGGGTCAGTGCTGGTTTTCAGTTTGGTAATACTCAACTACCTCTTTTTTATCACTGTGCTCAGAATCAGTGAGTTTCTCTAGGGGAAAAGCGGTGGTAGATCTTCACGGCTAATTCACCACTCCTTTAATGGCTCTTATCTGTTTGGATTTTAAATTTACTCTCCCAATGGATCTTTTATTTCCAGAAGAAATGCTGACAATTAATAAGCTAACCATCCATTTGGTAAGTTAGGAAGAGCACAACAGACTTAAAGAAAGTGGAAGAAAGGAAATAATAAAGGAAAGAACAGAAATTAATGAAATAAAAACTGAACATATAAAAGAGCAAGTCAAAACTATAAATTTGGTTATTTCAAAGAATTAATAAAATTGGTGCAACTCTCTCAACGTGAATCTATGTAAGAAAAAAGGGGGCCTCATTACAAATCCTGAAACCTTGAAAATATGATGCTAATTTTGATAAACATTATGCCAAAAACTGAAAAATCGAATGAAATAAATTATTAGAAAATTTTAATCTACAAAACAAACACTCAAGAAAAAAATTGAAAATATGAAAACTCTCACAGGCACTAAAGAAACTGCATCAGTCATCAAGAGCCTTCCCACAAATTGGAAGATTCAGGCCTGGATGGTTTGTCATTAAAGTGCAAAAGTTTGAACATGTAAGAATTTGGGGGAAATTTTCCCCATGACCTCTTATATGTGGATTCTGACAAAGGATAAAGCTACAGAAAAGTAAGAGATGACTAGAAAATAGCTACTTGAAAATACAGAGTATATTTATAATAGCTCTCTAAATATCCTTGTCTACTAATTCTATTATCTGTGTCACTCCTTGCTCTGTTTCTTTTTCTTGATTTTTCTCCTAGGAAGGGTTATATTTTCCTACTATTTTGCATGCCTGATAATTTTTGTATTAGGTGCCAGACATTGCAACGTTTACTGTGTTGGAATGCTGGATTGGGGGACTTTGTTCTGGGATTCAGTAAATGGGACTTGTTGATCCTTTCATGGTTTGCTTTTAAGCTCTATTAAGCTGGGTCCAGAACAGCTTTTAGTCTAGGGCTAATTTGGCCCCGCTACTGAGGCAATAAAGTGTGAGAGATTAGAGTCAGAGAGAGATAGTTGGTAACTGTTGCATAATTTTCAGAAACTAGATCATTATTTTACTCAGTTGCCTTCTCCACTGACCTTGATTTTTATCCTTACTTACCTTGATTTTCATCCAAGTTACCTTTTTTAATTCACTATTTTATTCTACAGTTCATTATTTAATACTTACCTTGTGGTAGAACTTGTTTTTCAGTGGTAGTTGAAAGAAGTTTTGAATTCATACTTGAGCTTTAGAATAAGAAAATAAATAGTAAGACAAATGAGACAATAAATATGTACGAGAGAAAAGCATCATGAAGACAAAGAATTAGATGTTGGAATATAGAATAAAGGATATGAATTTACTTACAGTTAGCAGAGCCAGCCTTTCTGAGGAAGTGATTTGTAACACCTGAAGACAATCATTTAGAGAAGCCACCTAAGAGGATTCCTGCAAGGTAAAGCATCCGTGTGAAGCCACAGGCAATGGGAAAAGTTGCAGTATGTTCTAGTAGCTGAAAAGATGCAGTGTGGTCAGATATAGGGGAAAAGATGTCAAGGGCTTGAAATGAATTTGTAGAAGTAAGACAGAGTCTTCTTATTTATGGTTATGTGCTTGGGTTTCACTCTAAGATAAAGACAGACCATTGAAAAAATTACATAGAGAGCCATCTGGTAGAGAATATTAAAAATGTAGATGACCAGGACCTACTCACAGATTCTGATTCACTCAGTCTCAGTGGATATCTAAAGGGTAGTATATACATACATCACGCCCTCTTTGAACCATTATTATAAAACTTCTTACTACACCCCTCCAGGTTGGCACACACAGTTTTGAGGACATTAGCCTGCTGTTGCCCCCTGTGCCTGGCAAAGCAAATAAAGCTATTCTTTTCTGCTTCAACTCTCTCAAAAGAGAAGGGTTGTATATGTAAGAAATTCCTGTGGAAATACTGATCCACAACTAAATATGAGAACTACTGATTTTTCTCTTTGCCTATTCACAAACTTTACATTCTCATGTTAGCTTTAATAATTTTCTGAGCCCTTCTTGCCTTTAAAAAATTTCATCACATTTTTTAGAATTTTATGACCCTTTTACTTCTAATGGATATACTTGTCAATTTATTATTATTCTTACTATATTTCCCCTTGTACAAGAAAAATAGCATTTGTTTGTTCTCTCATTTTCTTTCAGACATTGATTTCACAAGTGAGAGCAACAAATTATCTTCAGAAAAAAGCAGTTATGAAGTAACTTCATACCATCGGGAGACAATGAATAGAAGTAAAACCTTCAACGTTATGGCGTTTATTTTCAGAAATGACTCACAGAACAGAACTAAATTTGAAAGACAACAGAAACCTAAAATGGGATATTTTAATCACATGATATTCAGGAAACATATATCCCTTCCTCTACATCAAAGACTTCACACTAAAGAGAAGTCATATGAATGTAAGGAATGTAGAAGGGGCTTTAGGAAATATTCACACCTTATTGAACATCTGAGAGACCATAGTGGTGTAAGACCCTATGAATGTAAGGAATGTGGAAAGGTCTTTATAGTTCTCCAGCATTTTATTAGACATAAAAAAAGTCACACTGATTTGAAACCCTTTGAATGTAATGGATGTGAGAAGGCCTTTAGGTTTTATTCCCAGCTTATTCAACATCAAATAATTCACACTGGTGTGAAACCCTATGAATGTAAGCAATGTGGGAAGGCCTTTAGACGTCATTCTCACCTTACTGAACATCAGAAAATTCATATTGGTTTGAAACCCTACAAATGTAAGGAATGTGGGGAAACTTTTAGGTTGTACCGACATATGTGTCTCCATCAGAAAATTCATCATGGTGTGAAACCCTATATTTGTAAGGAATGTGGAAGGGCCTTTGGTCATCGTTCAAGTCTCTATCAGCATAAGAAAATTCATTCTGGTGAGAAACCATATAAATGTAAACAATGTGGAAAGGCCTTTGTTCGCAGTTATCTACTTATTGAACATCAGAGAAGTCATACTGGTGAGAAGCCTCATGAATGTAAGGAATGTGGAAAAGCCTTTAGTAGGGGCTCAAGCCTTCTTAAACATAAGAGAATTCATAGTAGCGAGAAACTCTATGATTGTAAGGAATGTGGAAAGGCCTTCTGTAGAGGCTCTCAACTTACACAGCATCAGAGAATTCATACTGGCGAGAAGCCCCATGAATGCAAAGAATGTGGGAAGACTTTTAAGCTCCACTCTTACCTTATTCAACATCAGATCATTCACAGTGATTTGAAACCATATGAATGTAAACAATGTGGGAAAGCCTTCAGTCGTGTTGGAGACCTTAAAACACATCAGTCAATTCATGCCGGGGAGAAACCTTATGAATGTAAGGAATGTGGAAAAACCTTTAGACTTAATTCTCAACTAATTTATCATCAGACAATCCATACTGGTTTGAAACCATATATATGTAAAGAATGTAAGAAGGCCTTCCGTTCTATCTCAGGTCTTTCTCAACATAAGAGAATTCATACTGGTGAAAAACCTTATGAATGTAAAGAATGTGGTAAGGCCTTTAATCGTAGCGATCGACTTGCTCAACATCAGAGAATTCATACTGGTGTGAAGCCACATAAATGTAAGGAATGTGGGAAAGCCTTTACTCGTTGCTATCAACTAACTCAACATCAAAGATTTCACATTGGCGAGAAAGTCTTAATGTAATGAGAGTCAGAAAGCCTTTAGCCATGACACATCCTTTAACATTTATCACTATTCTACCACCTAACGATATGGTAAAGATTAAATTATTTAACATAAAATATGATTGTTTGGAAGGGCATCTGGCACAGAGTATTTGCTTACTAAATCTTGTATCATTCTTTAATGATAATTACTAGTATTACTATAAATAAATTCATGTGGAAGGAAGACCCTGTGAGCATATTTTAAAAATCTATCATCACTCATCCATATTTCATTTCAGATAATTAATTCTGGACAAAATCCAATAGAATGTTTTAAACAAGAAACTTTTTTATTCAAAGCTCATCCCCCTGAAGATTAATAACGGTAAGAAACCCTATGCTTCTGAATATTCAGAATATAGCTGTTGAAAAATTGGAAAGTGGTTTGAAGAAATTTTTTTATAATAATTTCTATAATACAGATAACATACAATCCACATTCCCTACAACTCATGGAAATTAGAGATTAACAATGGGTAGCCAAAAGACAGATGTTGACTTGGAGAAGGTTTCCTCAAGTATTTGAAAAATGTTAAATTTACATAAAAGGTACAACAATGGTACAATGAAGGTTTATTTACCCTCCACCTATATTTAGTATCTCTCTCTCATGAAAATGTATATATACAGATTCACATATATTATAGATTTTATATATATATAATTTTGCTGTGCCTTCTGAGTGAATGTTTTAGGTATCACTTCACCTCTAAAAAAAATCAACATACAACTCAAAAATACAACTGCTAGATTTAAAGATTATCTTCTACATGACCACTAAGCCACTGTCACCTAAAAAACAACAGTAGACCTATAATATTCTGTAATATTCATCCCATTTACAGAATTCTCCAATTTTTTAAAGAATGTCTTTTGAAAGTGCTGGCTTTTTTTTTTTTAAGCCTAAAACCAAACTAAGGTCACATATTTTATATGATTATGGCTATTGAGTCTCTTTTGGTCAAACACTTATCCTCTACCTGTTTTGTGACAAACTTTTTGAAGACTCAGGAGAAGTAACCATATAATGTTGCACATTCTGTATTTGTACTAATTTTTCTCTGAGTGGGCTTAAGTTGTTTCTCTATCCCTCGCATTTATTCTGAACTGGATGTTATGTCTAGAGGCTTGATTAGGTTTCAGATTAAACATTTTTGACATGATAACTTCATAGATAATATTGTGTACTCAATATTGTAAAATAACAGGTGGCACATAGTGAAGCTATGTTTGATCTCTTGATTCATGTATTGACCACCAGCTCTCTCCATTGTATCAGTACTAGTTTTTTGGGGATTTTTTTGTTTTTTGCAATTAAGAAGTAGCCCACAGAAAGTCACATCACCATTCCACTTGGAAATTTAAACAGTCTTGAGTATTTTTAAAGAAATTAAGACCAAAAAAAACACCATCATCTTTCATATTTACCCACATATTTACCTTTTCACATGATCTTCATTCCTTCCCAATGATCTAAATTTCTATCTGGTATCATTTCCCTTCAGCTTGAAGAACTTAATTTAGCACTTCTTGGAGTATATGTCTGCTGGTGGTGAATTTTCATTGTTTCTTTTACTGAAATGCTTTGTTCCTGAAGGATTTTTTTTTCTTGCTATAGAATCCTGGGTTTTGTTTTATATATTTTTTAAAAAGATATTATATCACTGACTGCTGGCCTCTATAGGTTATGAGAAGTCATTTGAATTATTTTTCCTCTGTGTGTAATGTGTCATTTCCCTCTTTGTGCTTTCAAGATTTTCTTATTACCTTTAGTTTTCAGCTGTTTGAGCATGATGTCCCTTGGTATAGTTTTCTTTGTGTTAATCCTTTTTGGGGTTCTCTGAGCCTCTGAAATCTGTACACTCATGCCTTTCACTAAATTTCAGAAAACTTTGGCCATTATATCTTCAGATATTTTTTCTGCCCTTACTTCTCCTTCTGGGGTTCCAAGTAGTCATATGTTAAATCTTTTAATATTGTCCTACAGGTCACTGGCTCTGTTATTTATCTTCAGCCTTTTTTTTTTTTTTTCAGTTTTTCAGATTGGATAATTTCTATTGCTCACTTACTCTTTTTTCTGTCCTCTCAATTCTGCTGTTAAGCTTATCTATCAAATGTTTATTTTCAGATATTGCATTTTTCAATTCTAGAATTTTTCTTTAGTACTTTTTTATAGTTTCTGTTTCTTTACTAAGATTTCCTACTTCTTCATTGCAAGCATATTTTTACAGTACTTTTGATTACAGTGAATTTTTTCTATGTTGATTCATCTAGAAAATATGTAAAATTATTTTCATTAACTTATTAAAAGTTTCAGTTTCAACAAATGTTCCTACCCTTTTAGCTAGGTCACAAGAAACGCTTTTCCTTTCCTTGGAGTTTCAGGTTTTGTTTGTTCATATGCAGCATGATATGGTAAGAAAACATAAATCACATTGTCATTTGGGGAGATTTTGATTATGAAATACTTGGCAAGTATTTCTCTTAAGTCTCAAAGTTCAAAGTATGGTAAATCTTTGTAAAACTCTGTCATCATTCAACCAATGCGCATTGGCAAAAAACATAAATAAATTCATTGTTTCCTCTTTCAACAGTTCCATAAAGTAATAATGATTCATAATATTTATGTGTATATTCTAAACCATTACTTTTCATACTGTGAAGAAAGCAATTAGGAAGACATTAGTCTCTTGCCTTAAAATTCCAAGGAATCCACATTTTTAGTGTAACATTGTCGGAGCACTATCCATTGTGATAGAAATTATTTTTTTTCATACCTAGTGGGAACTGTTTTTTGACATATATAAAAAATTCAAAAATATCTGTGCTATGAATCTGATTTTTTAGGCTGCAAATTCACAAAATTTCCTTTTGATTTGGAAGCCTTTTGTGATACAATGTACCCAGAGTATTAAATGGGCAGTATCTCATATTGTACAACTCATCTGAAACTAAAGAAGAATATGTGTAGCTTTACAAATTTTAAGTTAATTGATTTTTGATATTGTTAGAAAGAACTTGTATTCTAAGGGCAGTTGTTGGGTGGCTTAATTGAAGATTCTTTTCACTTTTTATAAAATATAATTTTTAGTCTTTGCTCATAAAATCATAATAAAATTTCCACAATTAAACTAATCATTTATCTTGCTATCTCTCCATCTAAAAGTTGATTCCTTTTTTTGGGCAAGACCCAAAGCCATTTTATAGCTAGACAGAGTTATAAGCTCAGATTATGTTTAAAATTTATTTAAAGTTTTCATTGCACACTTAATTCAGATTTTAGGCAACTAATTTCATCTATTCCTATTTGCTTATCAAGAGGAAATTTCTCATCAAACTTACTAGTATTTGCTGAAAATGTCTCACAATATTTTCCACTTCATTAACTTAAATGTTCTTTTTTTCCATAATCAAACAGCTTTTTTGATTTGCTCTGTCACAGCAAATTGCAATTGTCATTCATCATGAAATTCACAGTATATCTTCTTCCAGTCTCTTATTTTTAACTATTCTGGCCATAGTACTTAATCCACTTGATTCTGCATCAGTAGTATGCTTTCATTTAAAATTTTTTAAATGTCACTTATTTTTTAAAACTAGAATGCTAATTTAAATTAAAGTAAGTTACCAATTATTTCCTTCATATCAGTGTAACTCATGTTGTCTTCATAAAATATTCAAATAAATACATCAATTTCTTGACACCAACTAGATCAGTGATGTGTTTATGTGTGATATTAGACACAACATATACATACAACATGCACAGTATAATACAAAAATCTATGCAGTGCAGTGACTAAAGTGAAATGCAGTCTTACCAAAACAAAGTTGTCAGTGATGGGAAAATATCTGGCACTGCTTCCGTTTTTAAATTTAGATAAAATTTAAAGGTCAGTTCTTCAGTCACACTAACCTTGTGTCTTACAAAGTTCAATCTGGTGGTAATACAGAATATATTAGACATAGTGTGGGAACGAGAGAAAAATACTGAATGCAAGGTGTCTGCAGTATTATTAGTTATTGCAATAATCCAGATTGGACATAAGGAAGATCCACTACAGCTGTGATGGTAGGAAAATGTCAAATATTTTTCATATGTTAAGTAGAATCAGCAGGACATAGTGATCAATAGGATGGGAGAGACCAAAAATTCCAGAAAGATCTTAAACACTGTAAGCCCACTGTATACCTGTAAGCCCACATTTCAGTTATCTAATTCCAGCCTGCTAGATATTTTGTACCAGTACTGGTGTCCAGGAAGTTGGGTTCCATCATTGGTATTTTAATTAGGGGCCAAGTCTGCTAATTATTCCCAATATTCATCTCCCTTTCTTCCAATAATAATAGAACCATCTCTTTTTTATTTGCTCATTTGGAGCCACTTAGGATCATGATTGTTTTTCTCCAATTTATTGGTCCATGGATTTTCAATTATGGCCAATTGGAGATAACTGGAATTGTGTGGCAGTTTGGGGAACTTTCCTTAAATGTGCCTGGTTCATCCCCTTTGCTTTCTTCCTCCATGCCTCCATTCTGCTGCCTGGATTTGAATAAGATGCACTGGAGGGCTTTGGAGCAGACCCATAAAGCCAGGGTTAAACTTCCAACCTCCAGAATTTTATGTGACATAGAAAATTTTTCCTGGTTGAACCACTGTCCTTCTGGGTCTATCTGTCTTACTCACAGCCAAACATAATCTTTGCTTATACACCCAGGTTGCTATACACTAAAATAGTCATCAAATCCCCCTATCTCATCTCAATCAAAAGCAGAGCAAAGATTTCCCGTGAATGTACCCTAAGTACTCATCCCCACCTCATCAAAAATTCAGAGTACCTGCAAGAGGGAGATACTTATATTTTCCTTCTAGGACATGTTTTTCTGGTAGGATGAGAAAAATGCTAAATGACATTTTGAAAGGTAGCATGAACTTTAGAAAAAAAGGTATTGGGGATGCTATTTGAGATTATCCCTGGGGGAAGAAGAGCAGCCAAGTTAATTTACAGAACATTGTAAGATAAGAGCCTTAGTAAGATAAACGCTCCTAAGCTTGAGAAACATAAACAATGAGCATTGGCAGAAGTCGAATTATCAAACCACACTATCCTTGGCTTTTAAAACTGAAGTAACTGATTGTTTCCCCATGCCTGTCTTTGGGAAACTGAAATAGAGCAGTGCTTTAAGGCAGGTAGAGAAAGGGGAGTTACATCCATCAGTGAACAGTCTTGTTTTGTATCTCCTAACTGACCAATTTACAATAATTCCATTCTGAAATTAGGACTTATTAAGTTTGGACTCCTACCTCCAATCTTGGGAACTCTAGGTTCTTTCAAAAATGAAGATAGAACTCTAGCCTATTAGATGCCATATTCTGATTCATTCAGTTCACAGCTTTTCTTACAAAAGGTAGAATTGAAACTAGACTGACAGAGAAGTCTGAGGATTGAGGTCTAGCCTAAGATGTCCACCCTTGACCTGTTTTGAGCTGAATTCCTGACATAAAAACCAGATATAAGACTTATATCCCTGGCACTGTAAGGATGAAGGCTTCTGCTCTAAGGCCTGGGATAAATACTCCTGTGAACTTCCAGACCCAAATTAGCCCCTGTAGACATATGATTGGCCCTTCTTCCACCCAGCCCAGAAATAAATACTTCAATTCCTTCCTCCACCAGCCTACCATCTACTAAATTTGCACAAGTTCCAATCACACCCTCTGACACTGTGATTTCACTTCCTATCAGCATGTGGGGACCAAGGACCTTCTTTTATCCTACAGATAGCCCTTCTCTGGGGTCACACAGACAAATCTGAAATGTATTTACCTTCAAAGATCTGCCTGTTGGTTTAGAAATGTAGACCAATAAAAAGATACTCATAACATATTGCAACTAAGAGCTAATGAAAGGGGGCCGAGGCAGGTAGGCACCAAAACAGAGTCTAGCAGGACCTCATGAAATAATATGGAGGCTTCTATTTGGGGCAAACTAGGTAACCTGAAAAATCTTACAAAATACTTAGAAATGCTCACTCAGTAAAATAGAGAAATTATTATTTCAAATGCTGATAGTCTATCAAATGCTTAGATAGCTGAGTATCTAAGAATATTAAAGAAATGTGCACTGGGGAAAACTGAAAAAGGAAACTGAAAAGTCAGCTCTGATGAGATGTTACAAAATGAATGGCCCTGGAGAGGAAAATGAGGCCAGAAGCACAAGGAGAGACAAATTTATACACATAGTGGACGATTTAACATATCTCTCAGTAAGTGATAGCCCAGGCAGACAAAAATTGCAAGCTAAACATATTGATCTAATGAGCATATTGTAAAAGCCATGCACTTAACATGCACTGAATACAAGCTGAAACTCATGTGGGTTTTTTTTTTTAATGGACAAAGTTTGAAACATCCTGACTTCAAAACTTATACTGCAAAGGTATCGTAATCAAAACTGTGTTACTGACATAAAGACAGACATACAGGTCAATGGAATAGAATTGAGAGCCCGTAAATAAACTCATACATTTATTGTCAATTGATTTTGACAAGGGGCTAAGACCATTCAATGGGGAAAGAAGAGTCTCTTCAACTAATAGTGCTGGGAAAACTGGTTATCTATATGCAAAAGAATGAAGTTGGACCCTTACCTCAGACCATATTCAAAAATTAACTCAAAATGGATCAAAGACCTAAAAGTAAGAGTTAATACTGTAACACTCTTAGAAGAAAACACAAGGGGAAAGCTTCATGACATTGGATTTGGCAATGATTTCTTGGACATGACACCAAAAGCATAGGAAACAAAAGACAAAAATAGATCAACTGGACTTCAAAATTAAATACCTTTGTGCATCAAAGGTAACTATAAGTATAGTAAAAAGGCAACCCTCAAAAAGGGAGAAAATTTTCAAATTATTTATCAGGCAAGAGATTAACATCCAAAATATAAAAACAATTTCTACACTTCAACAATGACAAAAAACCTAATTGTAAAATGATCAAATGAATAGACATTTCTTCCACGAAGATACACAAGTGGCCAATAAGAACATGAAAAGATGATCAACATCATTAATCACTGGGGAAATGCAAATCAAAATCACAATTAGATACCACTTCACGCCCATTATGATGACTATAATTAAAAAATAAATGAGAAAATAACAAGCACTGGTGAGGATGTGGAGAAATTAGAACTCTTGTGCATTGCTGATAGGAATGTAAAATGGTGCAGCTGCTGTGGAAAACAATATGGTGATTCCTCAAAACTTTAAATTACCAGGTAATCCAACAATTACACTTTTAGGTATATACCCAAAACAACTGAAAGCACGGACTTGAACAGATGTTTGTACTCCAATGTTCATAGCAACATTATATCACAATAGCCAAAGGTGGAAAAAACCCAAATGTATACAATAGATGAGTGCATAAACAAACTGTGGTTTATACATATTATGAAATATTATTTAGCCCTAAAAAAGAAGTAACATTTTGATACATGCTAAAACATGGAAACCTTGAAAGCATTAGGCTAAGTGAAATAAACCAGACACAAAATGTCAAATATTGTATGATTCCACTTACATGAGGTACATAGACCAGTCAAATTCAGAGACAGAAAGTAGAATAGTGGTTACCAGAGGTTTGGGGGAACAGAAGCTGGAGTGATGGGGAGTTATAGTTTAATAGGTACAGAGTTTCCGTTTGGGATGATGCAAAAGTTCTGGGGGTGGATAGTGGTAGTGTGAATGTGCTTAGTGCTACTGAGTTGTACACTTAAAAATGGTTAAAATGGTAAACATTATGATACATATTTTACCACAATGAGAAAACAATGAAAGAAACATAGACTACCAATATATTTATAAAATATAAATGAAAGCTTTCAGAATCCTGGGTGTGGCTGCATAACATCCAAGTAGAAAACATAAAGTAAATAATAAACAAACTTATCTACGAAAATAGTAAAGCTCCTGTTTTAATATCCCCTTGAGCAAAGTTAAAGCAAATTAAGTGGAAAATTTTTGTTCCAAATATGAGAAACAAACTATTGGACTGAATAATGTTTTTATATAACAATATACAGATGAATACACCAATGTGAAGAAGAATGAGCCAAGGATAGAAATGGAGATTTAATAAAAGAGGAATTAAAAATGTACATGAAAACATATGTAACTTATGAAAACTAAATACAAACGTTATAAGATATGCCATATTGGCCTTAAAACTAGCAAGTTTTTATAAAAATAATGTTCACTGTACCTTAATTTTGATGTACTATTAGTTCCTAATTCATTTTGGTGGTAAATAATTCATATACAACTTTTCTAGAGAGTACTTTATATCCTTATTTAAAATAAGCATGTTTTTTGAATTTTATTTATTTTTTATACAGCAAATTCTTATTAGTTATATATTTTATACATATAAGTGTATATATGTCAATCCCAATCTCCCAATTCATCACACCACCACCACCACCCCTGCCACTTTTCCCCCTTGGTGTCTGTACGTTTGTTCTCTACGTCTGTGTCTCTATTTCTGCCCTGCAAACCGGTTCATCTCTACCATTTTTCTAGGTTCCACATATATGCGTTATATATATATGATATTTGTTTTTCTCTTTCTGACTTACTGCACTCTGTATGACAGTCTCTAGATCCATCCACGTCTCTACAAATGACCCAATTTTGTTCCTTTTTATGGCTGAGTAATATTCCATTGTATATATGTACCACATCTTCTTTATCCATTTGTCTGTCGATGGGCATTTAGGTTGCTTCAATATCCTGGCTATTGTAAATAGTGCTGCAATGAACATTGGGGTGCATATGTCTTTTCGAATTATGGTTTTCTCTGGGTATATGCCGAGTAGTGGGATTTCTGGGTCATATGGTAATTCTATTTTTAGTTTAAGGAACCTCCATACTGTTCTCCATAGTGGCTGCATCAATTTACATTCCCACCAACAGTGCAAGAGGGTTCCCTTTTCTCCACACCCTCTCCAGTATTTGCTGTTTGTAGATTTTCTGATGATGCCCATTCTAACTGGTGTGAGGTGATACCTCATTGTAGTTTTGATTTGCATTTCTCTAATAATTAGTGATGTTGAGCAGCTTTTCATGTGCTTCTTGGCCACCTGTATGTCTTCTTTGGAGAAATGTCTATTTAGGTCTTCTGCCCATTTTTTTCATTAGGTTGTTTTTTTAATATTGAGCTGCATGAGCTGTTTATATATTTTGGAGATTAATCCTTTGTCCGTTGATTCGTTTGCAGATATTTTCTCCCATTCTGAGGGTTATTTTTTCTTCTTGATTGTACTTTGCTTTGCAAAAGCTTTTAAGTTTCATTAGATCCCATTTGTTTGTTTTTATTTCCATTACTCTAGGAGGTGGATCAAAAAAGATCTTGCTGTGATTTATATAAAAGAGTGTTCTTCCTATGTTTTCCTCTCAGAGTTTTATAGTGTCCGATCTTACATTTAGGTCTCTAATCCATTTTGAGTTTATTTTTGTGTATGGTGTTAGGGAGTGTTCTAATTTCATTCTTTTACATGTAGCTGTCCAGTTTTCACAGCACCACTTATTGAAGAGACTGTCTTTTCTCCATTGTATATCCTTGCCTTTGTCATAGATTAGTTGACCATAGCTGTGTGGGTTTATCTCTGGGGTTTCTATACTGTTCCATTGATCTATATTTCTGTTTTTGTGCCAGTACCACATTGTCTTTTTTTTTTTGCAGTACGCGGGCCTCTCACTGTTGTGGCCTCTCCCGTTGCGGAGCACAGGCTCCGGACGCGCAGGCTCAGAGGCCATGGCTCATGGGCCTAGCCACTCTGTGGCATGTGGGATCTTCCCGGACCGGGGCACGAACCCGTGTCCCCTGCATTGGCAGGCGGACTCTCAACCACTGCACCACCAGGGAAGCCCTTCACATTGTCTTGAAACTGTAGCTTTGTAGTATAGTCTGAAGTCAGGGAGTCTAATTCCTCCAGCTCCATTCTTTTCCCTCAAGACTGCTTTGGCTATTTGGGGTCTTTTGTGTCTCCATACAAATTTTAAGATTTTTTGTTCTAGTTCTGTCAAAAATACCACTGGTAATTTGATAGGGATTGCAATGAATCTGTAGATTGCTTTGGGCAGTTTAGTCATTTTCACAATATTGATTCTTCCAATCCAAGAACATGGTATATCTCTCCATCTGTTTGTGTCATCTTTGCTTTCTTTCATCAGTGTCTCATAGTTTTCTGAGTACAGGTCTTTTACCTCCTTAGGTAGGTTTATTCCTAGGTATTTTATTCTTTTTGTTAAAAGTAAGCATGTTTTTAAATCCAGCAATCCATCTATAGGAATGTATCTCATGGTAATCGTTAAACTTAAGAGAGAAAATAGTATATTTCTATGGGATTATTTATATTAACAAAGTTTGGAAATGATCAACAATCACAATTATGTATAGGCAGATAAAGTATTGTGTTTCAAAAAATGGAAAACTTGGTAGGCATTAATAATTATGTACAGATATAATGACTGATAGTCACAAGATTTTTTTAAATTGATTTTTTATTGAATGGTTCTTTAAATTCTACAGTGCTTTACAATTTTCAAAAGTTTCACAGACATAATTTCATGCAATCCCATAATAACCCTTTTTTCCCCTACCCCTATATTGCCCCTCCCCCCTTCCCTCTCCTCACTTATAACCACTAGTTTGTTCTCCTTTTCTGTGAGTCTGCTTCATTTTTGTTTTGCTCACTAGTTTGCTGTATTTTTTAGATTCCCCATATAAGTGACATCATACAGTATTTGCTTTCTCTGTATGACTATTTCACTTAGCATAATGCCCTCCAAGTCCATCCATATTGCTGCAAATGGCAAAATTTCATTCTTTTCTATGGCTGAGTCATATTCCATTATATATGTGTGTGTGTGTGTGTGTGTGTGTGTGTGTGTGTGTATATATATGTATATATATATATATATATATACATATATATATCACATCTTCTTTAACAATTCATCTGTTTATGGACACTTAGGTTGCTTCCATACCTTGGCAATTGTAAATAACGCTGCTACGAACTTTGAGGTGCATGTATCTTTCCGAATTAGTGTTTTTGTTGTTTTTTGTTTTGGATATATACCCAGGAATGAAATTGCTGGGTCATATGGTAGTCCTATTTTTAGATTTTTGAGAAATTTCCATACTGTTTTCCACAGTGGCTGCACCAATTTATATTTCCACCAACAGTGTATGAGGGTTCCCTTTTCTCCACATCCTCACCATCATGTGGTTTTTTTTGATGATAGCCATTCTGACCAGTGTGAGGTAGTATATCATTGTGGTTTTCATTTGCATTTTCCCAATGATTAGTGATGATGAGCGTCTTCTCATGTGCCAGCTTGCCATCTATATTTTCTGTTTGGAAAAAATGTCTATTCACTTCTTCTGCCTAGTTTTTAATCATTTTTTTAATGATGAGTTATATGAGCTGTTACATATATGTTACATATTAACCCTTTATTGGTCATATCATTTGCAAATATGACCCATTCAGTAGGTTGTCTTTTCTTTTTATCAATGGTTTCCTTTGCTGTGCAAAAGCTTTTAAGTTTAATTAGGTCCCATTTGTTTATTTTTGCTTCCATTTCCTTTGCTTTAGGAGACGGATCCAAAAAAAGATTATGCAGCAATTTATGTCAAAGAGTGTTCTGCCTCTGTTTTCCTCTAGGAGTTTTATAGTACCCAGTCTTGCATTTTGGTCTTTAATCCATTTTGAGTTAGTTTTTGTAGCTGGTGTTAGATAATGTTTTGATTTCATTCTTTTACATGTAGCTGTCCAATTTTCCCAGCACCAATATTGAAGAGACTGTCTTTTCTCCTGATATTCACAAGATTTTGAGAAAATAAACAGATTACATACAAAAATGCAATGTCTCTGCAATTTTGTAAAAATTATAGATATGCCCTAAAATACCAATGTCTAATATAAACACAGTATTTGTAAAGGTACATTTGATATTAGACACTAATTCTGACTGGTTTATAAAACCTTTGAAATTCAGGCATCTTTGCTCTTAAGTAGATAATAATTTCTTCTTCAATATTTATATAATACAGAGTAATTAAGCCCTGAAGGCACTGAAACACAACCTTCTCAGACCAAATCCATGTCATCCTACTTAGAAGGTGGGGAATCTTGGACAAGTTGTTTCACTTGCATAAGCTTTAGTTTTCTTTATTGGTATAGTGGCAATATTACTTACTACCACACACATAGGGTTTTGTTTCTAGATTTAAATTAGATAATTATACGAATCTTTTAGTTCTGTGCCTCACACATGAAAAGCATAAACATAATATTTTCAGTCGCCCTCCTTGGCATGTTTTCGCTGGAGTAAAACAGGCAGGGATTGTTGGGTGGGACACCAACAGAATGTTCTGCTCTAGCTCCTATTATATGAAAGCTGTGATGGGTAATTTTATGGGTCAACTTGACTGGGCCATGGGTGCCCAGATATTTGGTTAAACTCTATCTCGTATGTCTCTGAGGGTGTTTTGGATGAGATTAACATTTGAAATCAGTGGACTGAGTAAAGCAGATTGTCCTCCCTGATGTGGGTTTCACCCAATCCGTTGAAGGCCTGAATAGAATAAAAAGACTGAGCGAAGAGAATTCTTCCTCTCTGTCTCTGAGCTGCAACATCAGTCTTCTGCTGCTTTCACACTCACACTCCAACTGGAACATACACCATCGGCTCTCCTGGTCTTCAGGCCTTCAAACTTAGACTGGGACTATGCTATCCTGGGTCTCCAGTTTGTCAGCTGCAGAACTTGGGACTTTTTGGCCTCCATAACTTATAACATTGGGTTGGCCAAAATGTTCATTCAGGTGTAAGGAAAAAGTGAACAAACTTTTTGGACAACCCAATAACTATCTATTTATATATCTATCTATATGGTTATATATGGTCTATATATAGGTAGATATATGTATGTATATATTATCTATATCACCTATTGGTTCTGTTTCTCTGCAGAACCCAGCCTAATGAAGAGCAAAAGAAAGAAATCTCAGCTATGCTGGGGCTCAGACATCCACTGTATGTGACCTACAGAAGTTGTCTGAGGGAACTCTTAAGGGAGGGGACCCAGGCAAATGACACTTAAATCAGAACTAAGCTTTAAGGGAAGGGGAGATGAAGTGCACAACCAGGAATGATGCTTCTGCACCTCTGACCCTCTTCCAGTTCCTCTTAAAGTCTCCAAGCACTTTCCCTTCTTGGTGTTGGTTTGAAAACTCAGAGAAGTCCCCAGGTTAAATTCAAAACTGGCCCCCATACATGGAGGGCAAGGAGAGACCAATAGAAGAAGCAGAACACTCCGGATTGGTAGGTGGCAGTGTTAATAAGCAAGGGCACTTACATAGGAGGCTTGTCTTGAGCTGCTTTAAGTGAGTAAATCTCTACACCCACCTGCCAGAATCTTAGAAGTTTATATAGTGGCTGTATCTGGGTTCAGTCACATATACTGTCCAGATGGTCTCAACAACACATTAGCACCTCAAGGATGCATGCTTGGAATGACTCCTAGTGTGAGAACATTGGGCAGAATGTACATTCCAAGGAAGGGAGTAGGGAGGAGTCTCCAATTGCCAGGATCCAGTTTGCAGGTCAACCAGCGGTCACTTCCTCCTGATGACCTCTTCCAACAGCCTCCATCTTTTAAAAGGTTGTTGGTGGGATTCTGTATGGCCTTTTGTTAGAGCATCTCCCCGTCCAGCATTGTGGTCCAGATAATAGTCATTCAAAGGTGTTCCCTGTTTCGAGACAACCCCACGAAGTAAGAATACCCATTTGCCTGCCCATACCTTTTATTTCTTTGTCAAATTGTGCTCACATGGTGGGGGTCACATATTCAGGAAGTCTGTATGAAGAAGAAATCTCCTTAACTTGGGATATTAAAAAGCATCTTAATGTAGAGTTCTGTCACATTTTCTCCTTTTTCTCCTGTAATTTTCTCCACAATTATTCATAAACTGACATACTGTTGACTTTAATCATTCTGCCACGTCATCATAAGACTCACTTTAAACCATATTAATATAGAATAATTTGCTGAATTTTTCACTATTTTTAAAAGAAATAAATATAAATTTATAAATTCGTATAGCAACTATAAGCATGGTTATAGGAAAGGTTTATATTTTTCTATTGACTAATGTCATGGAGGTAAATTATCATCTTTGAAATTATTAACTACTGCTCAGTTACCCTGTAATGGTTGTGCTGATGCACAGGGATGCCAGCTATGTTGTTAAGAGTCTGGTAGCTTATAGCGGTTTTCCACAATTCTTCCTTTACTAGGTGCCCTTGTCATGGCTCACCCCTGCTGTTAATATTGGACTCGTCCATTTGACTTGTCTAATCAACAGAATGTGGGCTGATCAGGATGGGTGTATAGACTTTAAAGATGCTTTGGCTCAGCCTTTTGTGCTTCTGCCGTGCACCATGAAAAGAACATACCTAAGAACCTGCTGGCCAAAATGAGACATCAGAAACAGAAGGGGAGAATAACCTTTTTAACCGCATGAGTTATTTCAAAAAGCACCCCTTCTAAGAAAGCAACTGGAAGTTTTCCACCAGGTGAAAGAGTAGAAAACTAGAAATTCAATATAGGAGAGAAGTGAAAAGAATCTCTGTAGTGATGGTGGTGGAGGAGATTACAGTATCTCTTGTGCACCAGGCACAGAGGGCAACCAGCCCAGAGTGGATCATATTTTAAAATTGTGGCCAAAGACGATGCAGACCTTTTCCTCCACAGGAAACACTCAGGTATACCGAAAGTAAATTGAATTAAAAATCTGACTGGTGAAATCCGTAGTAATGGTATATGACTGACACTGAATTATGAGGTATTAAAGAAATATTTTCAAATCTTGAATGTCTACTCTGAGGCAATATAGTCTGCTATTTATATAGAATATCTCCCCAAGAATACAGAAGCTGAAAAATGAGGTTGTCTCTAAAGAGCATCATTGTGTAGCTTGGGGAAAGGGGAAAGAATAAGACTTTTGTTTCTTTTGAATTTAGCACTGTGTGTGTGTTATAAAAATGAACTGGGTAAATATATCCCCCAAATTCCAGTTACACCTTTGTTTTATTTCCACATTATAAAATTTGGCCTTCTTTAGTTTTGAAGCTAACAGAATTCCAGGAGTTAAATTTGAAAGAGTAGCCTCCTCTGACTCTGGGAGAAAAAATACCTTACAAAGATGGACCAATAATATTTCCCCTGTCCCCAACAGCTACAAAAAATCAGATAATAAAAAGCTCCTAGTAAATGTTCTCACTAATAAAATAGACTTTAATACTTCAGATTTTTTGTTGTCTTTTTGAAATAAACATTAACCTCTCAAGAGTCTGTAATTATGTTTGGTGGTCTTAATCATACATACATTTAATTTAAATTGTCATGTTTTATGAAATGTACACATGTGTAAAATTTTTGTTAAAATAAAGGATCTGGTTTATTCTGGTGTTTCTTTCATTATATATACATGCATGAAAAGTTAATGAAATGCATGGGTCTGCTAGATTTCTTATTTAAATAAAACATTCAAGAGTCTGTGACCAATTTAAAGTAACATTAGTGATTATGTCAGAAACTACCCATGACCCATTTTAGCAATTAAGAGCAGACGTACACTGTTGGCTAATGGGAAATGTTTCCTTGCTCCTAAGAGAGAGAACAGAAAATGATCTCTCCTATTTTTACCTCTGGATGTTGTCATGGCTGTGTAGAATGTCCCAAAACCTGTCAGCCGTCATGGTAGCAGCCAACACTGGGGAATACAAAGTGGAAAACGAAAGAGAATCTGAGTCTCTGAATATTTCATTTTCCTAATGAATCAAAAATCTCTGGAGCTGGTTCTCCCTTTTAAAGCCTGTTATATGACTCAACATACTTTCTCATTTCTTCAGCCAGGTTGGTATTTTAATTTCTGATTAGTATATCCTAACTGTAACAAACAACTAAAGGACATGGTTCATACTGGGAGCTGGAGATGCAGAGACAAAGCTGATTCCATCACAGCCATCAACCAGCTGTCTGGTGGGGGATGAACACACACACAGAATGGCCTAGGTGTTAAATGCTGTCCTACAAATTGTACAGATACTTTGTGAAACTAGACAAACCTAATGCATCCAATGATGTATGAGCAAGGAGAGATACTGCAAAAATATTCAAATAGCCAATAAACAATAAGAAAATTGGAAATGTGAACCACAATCGTCACAATCAGATGCCACTATATACCTACCAGAGTAGCAGAAAATATATATATATCTTAAACTGACGATGCCAAGTATTGTCAAGGATACAAACACACACTGCTGGTGGGAGTGCCAGTTGGTATATCTGTTTGGAAATCTATTTAGGAGAACTAAACTTACTAAAGCTGAACACAGGCATACGCATAACCAAACCGAAGCAATTTCACTTCCAGTATATAGAGAAAGAAATGTGTACATGTATGCTCTGAAAGACATGGACAAGTTTGGTCATAACAGTCCTATAAGGAGCTCTGACTTCCCAACACAGCATACCCAAGAACATATAATGAAGGATTTTCAATGAGAGGCAGTGTTGGAATGATGCTTTTGTGGATCTCGGCTATGAAGGTTCTTTAGAGGAACTGTGCTGGGCACTCAGAGAAATTGTTGTGTCCTAAGTAGAAATTTGAAAACAAGCAAATCAACAGATGAAACTAGAAGAGCGATTAAGGGTTTCCAAGTCAAAACAAAACAAGCCAATACAGTCCCGCAATTTTAAAGAACAGGTAATCACAATACAAAACATACAAAAATACATTTTAAAAGACAATTATCAGTCTCACTCATGAGATGTAAAAATTCTAAATAAAATAGTAGCAAATGAAATCAAGCAGTGCATATAAAAGAGACACGCGCGCGCACACATACACACATCAGTGGCTAACCTGGGTATATCCAGGGATGGGAAGAAGTCAAAAGGTCTGTCAGTATAAATTATCACATTAACATATTAAATACTACACCACTGCAGAAAGGGATAATGAAATGGCATTTGATAAAACTCAGGAGCCATGCCTACTTAGGTACAAAAGGATTTTTACTCACAAATTAAGAGAAAACGTTAGAAGGCAACTAACTGTTTGAGAGCATGATGCTGTCATCCTGTCAGCTAACAATCAGACTTGGTGACTGAAATTTCCAACTTTACAAACTCTCTTTTAGTTATGGCAGCATTTCCCAATGCAGTTTCACATCCCTAAGATGTTAATAAGTCGTGAGAATTGGTATTTCCATAGTACAGTTTGAGATATACCAATTTAAACAAAGTTGAACAGTTTTCTTCACTTGTCTTTTGATGAACTGATAAGGTGCTTTTGGTCATTCCCTAAGGGGGATTTAGAAGATGCTGCTTCATAAGCTTCTTTAACCAGAGAATTCCCCTTGTTTTTCAAGTATTTTTAAGTACTGGTGATCTTTGAGACAATTTCAGAAATGCTTGGTGGGACGAGGCACAATCTCCACATCTCCTAGTTAACATGCAACTATGGCACCCAGGAGGAGTAAAATACTGACTGGTAATGCTTTACTCTATTAAAACACTCAGAAGTATTCTCCTTTGTGTTACATTGGATGATTAAAATTGCAATTATGTGGAATAATGCTGTCAACCACTAGCCAGTAAACGACTGTACAGTGATATCGCGGATGGCCTACCTGCACAAAATGGACATAGAGGTAGGGTGCAGATTAAAACAATGACCAAGATGAACCACAGACATTTCTCAATGCAGTTTTGATGTAACTGATATTTGGAAATAGGTAATTTTTAAAGGGTTGAATTCTGTGAGTATATAAACACACTTCTATTTCATCATAACTAATATGCTTTGATGCTAGCACCAAATCATGACAGCCACCCAGATGAAAGTGAATGTGAGAAGCCACCAACTTTGAGATGCCTTCTGATTTCTAAATATTAAAATTCATCTTAGAATTAAGTCGCTGTGTGTGATTTCCTGCTCTAAGAGTCATACAGGTCTAAGAAACTATCAGAATGAATTACAGTTGTGCTGATTCCATTTTTTGTCAGTTAGCTTATATTTCCATTTAAACCAGAAACTTTTGGGTCTGGATATCCCATATATTTTCTATTGCACAATCTTACATCTTACATGTGGATTCTGCTTGCTGATATTTTATTTTTTTTTTATTTTTTATTTTTTTCGGTACGCGGGGCTCTCACTGCTGTGGCCTCTCCCGTTGCGGAGCACAGGCTCCGGACGCGCAGGCTCAGCGGCCACGACTCACGGGCCCAGGCGCTCCGCAGCATGTGGGATCCTCCCGGACCGGGGCACGAACCCATATCCCTTGCATCGATAGGCGGACTCTCAACCACTGCGCCACCAGGGAAGCCCTGCTTGCTGATATTTTAATTAGAATTTTTACATTTACCTAAATTCAGTTAATCTAGCTTTTGCTTTTTAGAGGGTATCTCCATTTAGTTTTGTTACTGGATTTATGTTGTCCAGGTAAGATGAGTTAGTAAAATTTTTAGCTATTTTCATCTTGAACTTTTTACCTAAGGAGATGACAATTTCCAAGTGTTTTTTTCTAAAAGGGAGATCCTGGACCAATTTTTTCAGCCTTTTCCTTTGTTTATTCGTCCAAATAGGTTTAAATATATTGTACTGCCTTAAATTAAAAAAAACTCCATATCTATAATTATATCTCCTTTCTTATTCATGATTCTACAATGTTGCCAATTTTCTTGATTTTTCCTTGTTCAGATTTATCAAAGTCTAGTTGAGGTTAGTGGATTTTTCACAGAGGAATAATGATCAAGGACTACTGCTTTAATTCCTAATCATTAATCTCAAATTTTAGCTATATTGATTGCTTCTGTATTTTGGTTTAGGATTTGTTATTTTTCTAGCTTCTTAGTTCAGTGTGACAGGAACCATGTAGATACTGGGGGAAACAAGGTATAGTTCTGGCCCTCCATCTGGGCCAGATGCATCTTGGTTCCTCCAAGACATATTAACAATGGTATTACTTTTCCACTGAGTAGAGCTTCAGGGACATCCTGCAAGCTCCAATATACAATCATTTCATTATCATTGTTCTCTGCAAAAACTCTAATTGTTTCAATTTTCTCTTTGATTCAGAACTTATACATACATATGATTATACATTCCCAAAAGTAGCTGACCAAGGTTCACTAATCCTACTAGTTGTATAATGGATCTTTATAATGGAGAACTCTAGCAGTCACCATCTTTTTTAAAAAAATTATTATTTATTTTATTTTATTTTTGGCTGTGTTGGGTCTTCGTTGCTGCATGCGGGCTTTCTTTAGTTGCAGGGAACAAGGGCTACTCTTCGTTGCAGTGTGCAGGCTTCTCATTGCGATGGCTTCTCTTGTTGCGAAGCATGGGCTTTAGGCACATGGACTTCAGTAGTTGCAGCGCATGGACTCAGTAGTTGTGGCTTGTGGGCTCTAGAGCGCAGGCTCAGTAGTTGTGGCGCATGGGCTTAGTTGCTCTGTGGCATGTGGGATCTTCCTGGACCAGGGATCGAACCCATGTCCCCTGCATTGGCAGACAGATTCTTAACCACTGCGCCACTGGGGAAGTCCAGCAATCACCATCTTAATGATCAAACGTAGCATTGGTGATAGTGGGGAAAATGGATATTAATTGCTTATGATGTCTTTCAATAAAATTACATGTCACCTCCTATGAACTGTTCTGGTGGAAAATGTTTAATCCTGTAACTCTAACTTGATTTTACGAGAGATATGAAGGATAGAGGTACAAATTAAATTTCACTATGAGAGAACAAACAAAATCTAGAATGTATGGCATTCTATAAAATAGCTTTCCTGAAATCTTCAAAAAGTCTGTTCAAGACTAAAATCTAGAGACATGACAACCAAATGCCATGCGTGAATATATATTCAGAAAGCAAAAATGGCCAAATGTTTAGAATTCTTGATTCCATGTAGAGAGTAGATGGATGTTCATTATACTGTCCTTTACATTTTTCTGAATGTCTAAAAAATGATCATAATAAACTTTTGGTAAAGAATTCCAAAATGGACAGTTTTCTTTTTGTTCTCTTTAATTTCTAATTTACCTCGAAAAGTGAGTGGAGAATTTTAATTACTACTTGTCTGTTGGGATTCATTACAGCAAACTGCTTCACATTTCTCTCTGATTCTTCTCCAGGCATAATCCCAACATCTTAACACTTACTAAATCCAAAATGTTTCTTTTTAGTCTTAATTTTTGATGCAGCTTAAGGGATAAATTATGAGTAAAAATTCTCTCAAATTCTTTACATTTTACTAGGTCTTTTATCCAGAATGCACTATCTGAAATTCAAATGGATGAGTGGTTATGGGTACTTTTCTTAATTAATTATACGAAATGGGCATTCCTCTCCTAAGACTTCGCCAGTAATAATATTTATGATGATGATAATAAGAATAGTATGTATTGAGCACAGGCTACATACTAAATACTCTTCCAAGGATTTGACCCATACTACATCCATCCAATCTCTACAACAGCACTATTACAGAGCTACCATCACGAGCATTTTAAACATGATGCCCAGAGGGGATAAGCAGTTTGCCCAACATCCCACAAGTAATAAGGAGGTAGAATGGTGATAAAAATAAGCATGGTTGGGCTTCCCTGGTGGCGCAGTGGTTGAGAGTCCGCCTGCCGATGCAGGGGACACGGGTTCATGCCCCGGTCCAGGAAGATCCCACATGCCGCGGAGCGGCTAGGTCCGTGAACCATGGCCGCTGAGCCTGCGCATCCGGAGCCTGTGCTCTGCGACGGGGTGGGGGTGGGGGCGCGACAGTGAGAGGCCCGTGTACTGAGAAATTAAAAAAAGTATGGCTTCTGCCATAGATAAGGTGTTTCCTACATGTGTGATATTAACAGGGTTATTCTCTAGGAAGAGTTTGCTGAAGTTTAACAAAGACTGAATAGTGTTGGAAAGCTTCTATACATTCACTAAATCAACATATCTGGTATAAATTCTCTATGCTCTTACGCGCAGAAGGAAATTGTGATTCCCACATTAGCCAAATCTTCCTATGGAATGAATATTCTGCTACTTTAACCAGGGAGGTAACAAGGGAGGGATTTCTTGTTCTAATTAAGTCACATTGCGACTTGTCTCATGTTTTAAGAAGTGTGAATGCTGTCTCTCAAATTATCTAGGAAAGGATAAACTTTTTGTTTTTAATTTCCAATCATTCATCGACTGATACTTTTGTAAAATATAATGATGTTATGGCAATATCAAATTGCTATAAAAGTTTCCAGACACTTACTCTCACTTTCTGCATTTATCTCATGATTGACAGGTAACAGTTCTGTGGACTGGCAAAAAGTCTCTGGCCAATAGTTTGAGTAGCAGTTGTCTAAAAGCCTTCCTACAATTTTAATTCAAAGGATTTCTCATTTGGATGAATTCCCTGATGTATTCTAAGATGTTTACCATGTCTACAAGTCTTCCCACATTCCTTAAATTCACAGGATTTCACAGCAGTATGAATTCTCTGATATGCAGGGCAAGAACCAAATTAAATTTAGATCCTTCCCTTAAAGAGTAATGAGCATAATTTTTCCAATGTTTATGAGACATTGCACCATGAATTAAAGATCTTTACACATTCCCTACATTTAAATGGCTTCACATCAGTATAGATGTTCAATAAGATTATACAGAAGTCTAAAGGACTTTTCATATTCCTCATGTTCAAAATATTTCTCACTAGTATGAATTTTCTGGTATCAAGTGAATTGTCCATACACAGGTAAGGCTTTTGCACATTCCCTACATTAACAAGGTTTCTCAAGAGTAAGACTTCTCCTCATGTTAAGTAAGTTGTCTGTACACACACAAAAATATGTTCTTTCACATCTCTTCAATCATAAAGTTTCACCAGTATCAATTGTCTTATTTGAGTAAGCTGTCCATATAAAGACTTCCCCACATTCTTTATATTTGTAGGGTTTATCATTATTATTAGTTCTTTCATGTTGAACATAGCTTGAGCCACAAGTAAATGTCTTTCCAAATTCCTTACATTGATAAGGTTTCTTGCCAGTATGAAATCTCTGATGAACATGAAGTTGATAGCCACTACCAAAGGCCTTCCCACAGTCTTTACATTCATAGCATTTCTCACCAGTATGAACCCGCTCATGTTTAACAAGGCTTGAACCCCAACTAAAGGCCTTCCCACATTCCTTACATTTAAAAGGTTTCTCACCAGTATGGATTTTCTGATGTTGAGTAAGGTGATAGCCACGACTAAAGGCCTTTCCACATTCTTTACATTCATAGGGTTTCTCACCAGTATGGATTCTCTCATGTTGAACCAGACTTGAGCCACAATTAAAAGTCTTCCCACATTCCTTACATTCATAGGGTTTCTTGCCAGTATGAAATATCTGATGTCGAGTAAGTTGATAGCCACTACCAAAGGCCTTTCCACATTCTTTACATTCATAGGATTTCTCACCAGTATGGATTCTCTCATGTTTAACAAGGCTTGAACCCCAACTAAAGGCCCTCCCACAATCTTTACATTCAAAGGGTTTCTCACCAGTATGGATTTTCTGATGTTGAGTAAGGTGATAGCCTCGACTAAAGGCCTTTCCACATTCTTTACATTCATAGGGTTTCTCACCAGTATGGATTCTCCCATGTTGAACCAGACTTGAGCCACAATTAAAGGACTTCCCACATTCCTTACATTCATAGGGTTTCTTGCCAGTATGAAATATCTGATGTCGAGTAAGTTGATAGCCCCAACAAAAAGCCTTTCCACATATTTTACATACATAAGGTTTCTTACCAGTGTGGATTTTATGATGCTGAGTAAGTTGATAGCCACGACTGAAGGCCTTCCCACATTCTTTACATTTATAAGGTTTCTCACCTGTATGAATTATCTCATGTTTAGCAAGGCTTGAGCCCCAAAAAAAGGCCTTTCCACATTCTTTACATTCATAAGATTTCACACCAATATGAATTTTCTGATGTTGAGTAAGGTGATAGCCACGACTGAAGGCCTTCCCACATTCTTTACATTCATAGGGCTTCTCGCCAGTATGAATTCTCTCATGTTTAACAAGGCTTGATCCCCAACTAAAGGTCTTCCCACATTCCTTACATTCATAAGGTTTCTCACCAGTATGAAATCTCTGATGCACAGTGAGTTGATAGGCACTTAAAAAGTCTTTCCCACATTCTTTACATTCAAAATGTTTTTCAGCCATATGAATTCTCTCATGTTGAACAAGTTTTGAGCCATGACTACAAGCCTTCCCACATTCCTTACAAACGTAGGGTTTCTCTTGATTATGAATTTTTTGATGTGCAGTAAGAGATTTATGTTTTCTGTAAGTGGGCACTTTTTCATAGCTGATTATCATTTGATTGAAGTATCCCTCTTGATGTCCCTGGAGGCCCTCAAATCTTCTCTTACACTTCCAATTATTTTTGAAAAGGAATGCCTCAAAGCCAAGGGTTTTACTTCTTTCCTTTATCTCCTGTTGGGGAAAATTTATTTCAAAAATGTCCTTTTTTGCAAATGTATTTTTGGTCTCATATGTTGACTCCAACTCTGAAAGAAAACAAGAAAACCACACATTTTATTGCCTTTACCAGAAAAAAGCCCTTTATAGTAGAAATAAAGACAAATTGAAAAGAATACCCATAAGTGAACTCAATCAGGAGACTTACTGAATTCCTAAGCACAAGCCTCTCCCCTGTCCAACAACAAACTCAGCTTTGATTTTTCAGTTCTTGTGATATTAATGTTCTGATATGACAGTTTTCTGGAGGATTCCACAAAGATCACTTTAACAAGTCCCTCATCTTCCTGTGTAAATGATCTCTTAAACCAAAATGTGCCCTTCCACTAGTCAAGTCACTGGGCAAAGGATATTAGGATCTGAGTTCAGGGCTGCTCAGGTGACTGGAATTTGTGGTTCAAGATTTATCAGAGAAAGAAGTCATGCAAAGAAGTTCCGGGAATCTATACAGGGATTCTCCCTTGGATCTGTAACCGAATGTCGTTATGCATCCACAAGATGCCTCTCCACAATGTGACTGGGGTACTCTCAGAGATTCTAGAGGTTGTACACTGGAATGCCAACCCAACCTGAATGGAAAGACCTCAGTGAACACCCTCAAGCATTTATCTGATGCCTCTCAAAGGCCATATACTGAAAGTAAGAACCACACCCTGGAGAAGTAGTTCTCAAATTTTTTGGTCTCAGTATCTCTTATACTCTTAAATATTGGTAAATCCCTTGCTTGCACATGCATAAGTATATTTGAAATACAAAATATACAAATCTAGTATTTTTGCCTATTGGTGATTGTATAATATTTTGGTTGAGCTATTAAATGGTGGATGAGTACTGTGGATGTGATTGTGGGAAGTAATTTTAATCATGAATTAAACTGCACTAACTATTGCTCTTTTATTTAACAATGTCTTATTGCTTTGTATACATTTACATTTGGGTGTAAAGACTGTGTGTATATCCAAAAGGAAGCCACAGTATTTAAATTGACCAACCTAATATTACAACTACTTTGAGATGACCAAATGTCAACTAAAAGGAGTACAGTTTTGTACAACTTAGCATCAACAAATAGGTCAACAAATTTGAATTGGGGGCTTCCCTGGTGGCGCAGTGGTTGAGAGTCCGCCTGCCGATGCAGGGGACACGGGTTCGTGCCCCGGTCTGGGAGGATCCCACATGCCGCGGAGCGGCTGGGCCCGTGAGCCATCGTCACTAAGCCTGCGCGTCCAGAGCCTGTGCTCCGCAACGGGATAGGCCACAACAGTGAGAGGCCCGCATACAGGAAAAAAAAAAAAATTCAATTGGGCTTGTATTATAATTACCTGGACTTGAATGTTAAGTGTTATGCTTAACAGTGTTAGTAAATGAATACAGGTTTAACTTCTTTTTAGATGTTTAAAAAAAAAGCACTGAGAACACAAAAGAGGTTTTGTTTATGTGGGTTATATCTTTTGATATTTACCACATTAGAAATTAAAATAGAAATTTAAAGATTTATTAATTATTTTAAAGTGACAATAAATCATTAAATGTTAACAAATAATATTAAATAATTAAATTTTCCCAAACAAAAAAATTAATGAATTATTGTTTTAATCTTCTGCAAATCTCTTTAATATCTGGTATAACAGACGACAACTGGATTCTCACATCTGCTTTTGCATTCAATCTGTAACAATGCTATTTTGGTTGAAGGATATGAAGAAAATCCAGCCTCTCACAGATGTGTAATTGTAAAATGGCAGAATAGTCTATGAACCTGTTCAGGTAATTTTGGGTGTTATTCTTTGATACTACAGTAAAAATTGAGACGTGGTGGTTTCTTAAAGATTAGTTCCAATGTGGAATATGCAACCATACCGGTGAACTTTTCATACTACATTACATTAAAATCCATTGCACTTTGGATGATTTTTTATCCATGCATAATTTTGTACTATGTACTGGTTATCTGAAAAACAGTGGTTCACTGAGCTATGCAGATCTTTGAAATGTTGACATATTTCATTACATGATATCAAAAAATCACGTTAATAATATCACCTCACCAGAAATTTTTTTATTTATTGGGAAGCTGTAAATCTCAAAATAATAGATATAAGCTTCATACAATTCTAATTTTTACTTAAAATTTTGAATTTTATCATTGGCAACAAATACTTTCAGTTGTTCTTAAAGTGACAGGCTCATTTACAAGAAAATGTTTTCCAAATACCCAAGCCTAAAGAACCATAGTTTGTCTCATTCTTCCAAGGGAAAAAAAACCAAAACCAAAACCAAAACTGTGTTCCATGAAAAAAGCAGCTAGTTTAACTCACAATTCAAACATCGGCACAGGTGGTTTCCCTCAAGGCAACCACTGCACCTTAGTATACAGCAAAAGAGCTTAATGGAGACTTCCCATTTCATCATACAGAATATTCTAAAAATGTATCCTCAAGGATCAAGATTTAATAAAATGAAGCCCCAGAGCAGGGTACTAAAGGTCAACCAGCATGAGGAGGGTTTCAGTATAAAAGGGTTGTCCTATGTCAGGAGTCAGAATGCAAGCAGAGTAAGGACAAGTGTCTGTGTGTGAGTGACCTGGTATGGGTTGTCACAGCCCAAGTGGGATGAGACAGGCAATCACATGATCAAGGTGGTGGTGGTGGTGTTGATAATGGAAGACTGGTTACACATAGAGAGTTTGATCAGATAAGTACAGTTGTCCCTTGGGATCCTTGGGGGATTGGTTCCAGAACCCACCTCAGAACCCATACCTGAGGATGCTAAGTCCCATAATCGGCCCTCCTTTTCCACAGATGCAGAACACATAGAAATGAAGGGTCAACTGTATACTTATTGAAAAATAATCTGCATATAAGTGGACCTGCATAGTTCAAACCCATGTAGTTCAAGGGTTGACAATAAATACATTAAGGATAATAGAACCCAGGTTTTTCACTGTCAGAAAAGGGAGTTAGAAATATGGAAAGTGAATAAGCTGAAATGAAACCTGTAGTGTTGAAATGGAATTGGAGATATCTGTATGAACTCATGGTTTCAATCTATAGATGTAAATGTGTGTGCATGTATATGTATGTATGCATATAAACATATTCCCTACTCTGTCCACTGAGAGGGCCTAGGGACAGCCATCCCCCAGCAGCAATGAGCAAATCTAGTACCCAGATTCTGGCTTCTAAATAGCATTCTCAACTAAAAGGAACCAGGACACCTTGAAGAAATGGCTGACTTTAGGGCTGGAGCAGGGAAAGTGCAAGATGAGCCTGGAACATGGTGTGGGGAAGAAAATAAGGAGGTGCTCTAAGTGTGATGGAGACATGCCAAAGGACACAGAAACCACTGCTGAGAGAATTCCCACTGGTCAAATCCAGGACCAGCTTCAAAATAAAAAATGGGAAGAACAGATTACAACCCACTGACTAGAAATCCAACATATGAGTAAGTTTAAAGTTTGAAGAGGAATACAATACTTAATAGTCTCAAAGTTCCTCCTCACAAAAGGCTCATTAAAGGAAAAAGATTAACTTCACAGGGAGGAGGCCCGTGGACACTACCATAATCACCTGCTCAAAGTAAGCATCATCAATAATGACAAATCATTTGCTCCACCTGACAGAATGCAAGGAGAACACACCATCAGTTCTGTGATACTCCTGCCAAAGATGCATAATCCAAATCTAATCACGAGGAAAGAGCAGACAAACCCAAACTGAAGAACACTGTACAAAATAACAGGGCTGGAATCTTCAGAAGTAACAAGAAATAGGTATTTTGATATGGAATGCATTAAATCTGTAGATTGCTTTGGGTAGTATGGTCATGTTAACGATATTAATTCTTGTAATCCAAGAGCATGGGATATCTTTCCATTTCTTTGAATCATTTTTAATTTCCTTTATCAATGTTTTATAGTTTTCAGCATATAGGTCTTTCACCTCCTTGGTTAAGTTTATTCCTAGGTACTTTATTTTGGACATGAGTTTAAATGGAATTTTTTTTTTTTTTTTTACTTTCTGGTATTTCACTGTTAGTATAAAGAAATGCAACATTTTCTGTATACTAATCTTGCATCCTGCTACCTTGCTGAATTTATTTTTTAGTTCTGATAGTTTTTGTGTGAAGTCTTTATGGTTCTTTATATGGAGTATCGTGTCATTTGCAAATAGTGACAATTTTACCTCTTCCCTTCCAATTTGGATACCTTTTATTTCTTTTTCTTGTCTGAATTCTGTGGCTAGGACTTCCAATACTTTGTTGAATAGAAGTGGTGGGAGTGGGCATCCTTGTCTGGTTCCTGAAGTTAGTGAGAAGGCTTTTCACCACTGAATACTATTGATATGTTGGCTGTGGGTCTGTTGTAAATGGCTTTTATTATGTTGAGATATGTTCCCTCTATACCCACTTTAGTGAGAGTTTTTATCAAGAACGGATGTTGAATTTTATCAAATCCTTTTTCTGTGTCTATTGAGATGATCATGTGGTTTTCCTCTTTTTTTTGGTTAATGTGGTGTATGTATCACAGTGATTGATTTGCATATGTTGAACCAGCCTTGCGACCCTGGAACGAATCCAACTGACCATGGAGTATGATCCTTTTTATATATTGTTGGATTCAGTTTGCTAATATTTTGTTGAGAATTTTTGCATCTATATTCATCAGTGATATTGGCCTGTAATCTTCTTTTTTTGTAGTGTCTTTGTCCGGTTTTCGTATCAAGGTGATGACGGCTTTATAGAATGAATTTGGAAGCATTCCCTCTTCAATCTTTTGGAGTAGTTTGAGAAGGATAGGTAGAAGTTCTTCTTTGTATGTTTGGTATAATCCCCCAGAGAAGCCATCCAGTCCTGGACTTTTTGTTTGCATGGAGTTTTTTTAAATTACAGATCCTACTTCATTTCTAGTGATCAGTCTCTTCAAGTTATCTGCTTCTTCTTGATTCAGTTTTGGCAGGCTGTATGTTTCTAGAAACTTGTCCATTTCTTCTAGGTTGTCCAATTTGTTGGCATATAACTGTTCATAGTATTCTCTTATGATTTTTTGTATTTTCATGGTATTGGTTGTTGTTTCTCCTCTTTCATTTCTTATTTCATTTATTTGGGTTGTATCTCTTTTCTTCTTGGTGAGCCTGGCAAGAGGTTTGTTGATTTTGTTTATCTTTTCAAAAAAACAGCTCCTGGTTTTATTGACCTTTTCTATTGTTGCTTTGATCTCTTTTTTATTTATTTCCTCTCTGATCTTTATTGTGTCCTTCCTCTTGTTGACTTTGGGTTTTGTTTGTTCTTCTTTTTCTAATTCTTTTAGGTGGTGGGTTAGGTTGTTTATTTGAAATTTTTCTTATATCTTGAGGAAAGCCTGTATCACTGTGAACTTCTTAGAACTGCTTTGGTGTATCCCATTCATTTGTAAGTTGTGTTTTCATTGTTGTTTGTCTCAGTTTTCACAGAATTAGAACAAATAATCCTAAAATTTATACAGAACCACAAAAGACCCAGAATTGAAAAAGTAATCCTGAGAGGAAAAACAGCTGGAGGCATAACTCTTCCAGACTTCAGACAATATTACAAAGCTACAATAATCAAAACAGCATGGTATTAGCACAAAAACAGACATATTGATCAATGCAACAGAATAGAGAGCCCAGAAATAAACCCATACATCTACGGTCAATTAATCTACGACAAAGTAGACAAGACATACAATGAAAAAAAGTCTCTTCAACAGTGGTGTTGGGAAAGCTGAACAGCTACATGTAAATCAATGAAATCAGAACACTCCCTCACACCATATACAAAATGGCTTAAAGACGTAAATATTAAGACATGACACCATAAAACTCCTAGAAGAGAAACAGGCAAAACATTCCTGGACATAAATCGTAGAAATATTTTCTTAGACCAGTCTCCCAAGGCAAGAGAAATAAAAGCAAAAATAAACAAATGGGACCTAATCAAACTTAAAAGCTTTTGCATAACAAAATAAATCAACAAAATGAAAAGACAACATACAGAGTGGGAGAAAATATTTGCAAATGATGCGACCAACAGGGGTTAATTTCCAAAATATACAAACAGCTCAAACAAATCAGTATTAAAAAAAAAACACAACCCCATCAAAAAATAGGCAGAAGACCTAAATAGACATTTTTCCAAAGAAGACATACAGATGGCCAACAGGCACATGAAAGGATGCTCAACATCAGTAAGTATTAGAGAAATGCAAGCCAAAACTGCAATGAGGTATCACCTCACACTGGTCAGAATGGCCACCCTCAAAAAGTCTACAAATAATAAATGCTGGAGAGGGTGTGGAGAAAAGGGAACCCTCATACAGTGTTGGTAGGAATATAAATTGGTGCACTCACTATGGAAAACAGTATGGAGGTTTCTTAAAAAACTAAAAATAGAGCTACCATATGATCCAGTAATCCCATTCCTGGGCATATATTCCAAAAAGATGAAAACTCCAATTCAGAAAGATACATGCACCCCAATGTTTATAGTGGTACTATTTACAATAGCCAAGGCATGGAAACAACCCAAGTGCCCATCAATAGACAATTCGTTTTAAAAGATGTGGTGTATATACACAATGGAATATTACTCAGCCATAAAAAAGAAAGAAATATTGCCATTTGCAGCAACATGGATAGACCTAGAGAATATCATACTAAGTGAAGTAAGTCAGAGAAAGACAAATATTATATGATATCACTTATATGTGGAATCTAAGAAATAGTACAAATGCATCTATATACAAAACAGAAGCAGACTCACAGACATTGAAAACTTATGGTTACCAAAGGGGAAAGTGGGGGGGGGATAAATTAGGAATATAGGATTAACAGATACAAACTACTATACACAGAATAAACAGCAAGGATTCACTGTACAGCATAAGGAACTATATTCAATACCTTGTAATAACCTATAATGGAATATAATCTAAAAATATATATATTCTTAAGACAAAACCCCCAAAACTGTATACTGTCTAGCCCTTGCCTATCTCCGTGACCCAAATTCTTAGCACATGCTCCTTTACTAACTCTACCCTGGCCTTCTTAGAGTTCCTCCAATAAAGTTCCTTACCAACCTTAGGGCCTTTGCCATTCACTGTGATTGATATATTCCGCCCCCAGGTATTCATATAACTTGATCCCAGGCTTCATGTCTCTATTCAAGAAAGCTTTCCCTGACCATCTTATCTGAATTGGCCCTTTCAATTCTCATCATTTTCTATTCTCTTACGCTGTTTGCCTCTCCTGAACAACATGTTTCATTACATGATACTATTTATCTACTTGTTTACTTATTTTATGTTTCTCCTCAACTACATAAAGTGCATGAGAATAAGCAACTTATCAATCTTGTTCCTGATTGTATTAATAGTGCCCAGTACAATGCCTGGCAAGGAGTAGGCACTCCAAATGTTTGAAGAATTTATGAATGAATATGTATATTCATTCACATACACACACAAATGCAAAAGAGCTGGAAAGCACCTGCATCCAACATGTAAGTAAAATGGTTCCATTGGGAACAAAAAAGAACACCTTCCTCACTGAAATGGGGGGGAATTATAAGAAGAAAAACAAGGAGCCTGGGAAATGAGATGAAGATGAAGTTCCTTTTGTAGCTCAAACTGAGATCTCTATCTCCTCCCAGGCCTTGGTCCTTCATAAGGAGTTTCCAAATACCATCCCAGCTGTTCCCCCTTCTCCTCCTCTGTGACCTGTGAGGTCGTTCCTGCACTGATGGTTCCCTCCTGCCTTTGCCTTCCTGTAATGCAACTTCTTGTACCCCACCCACCCCTCAACTACCCAGGGCTCTTCTCCTTGCTCCAATAATGTCATCATATCTGGCTTAGAAATGGAGTGTGTGTTTGCAAGAAAAGAAATGCCAAATGGTGTAAGGGTTTTGTTGTGTGTTTTTTTTTAATTATAAGGGCAAAACATTTGGTTAAATTTGCAATAAAGTAAAGGTAAAAATAATATTGATGAAGACTTCAGAGAAGAGAAGGATGGTGGGAATGAAGAACATGAGATCATATAAGTAGGAAAATGATCTTGTTTTAGACTCATTCAGGTTCTATCTCTTTAGAGCAAACAGAACACAGTGGTTAAGAACACAGATTCTGGAGCCAGACTTCCTAGGTTCAGTTGTTGCCACTGCATCCCCACCAGCTGTGTGACCTTGGGAGGGCACTTAAACTGTATGTGCCTCAGTAATCTCATCTATAAAAAGGGTTAAAAATAGTACCTACCTCACGGGGATCCTGTAAAAGTTAAATAACTTCATGTATTTGCTCTGCTTAGAACAGGGCCTGGTTTATAGTAAGCACAATGTTAACTATTATCATTATTATTGTTACTGTTGTTATTTTGCTTAAGTGGAAACAAGTTTTGTGAGACATTTCTAGGATTTAACTTAGTGTAGGATTTAACTTTGTAAAGTGCAAAGTTCACAGACTGTAACTTTCAACTTCAAATATGTTGGAAGTAAAGGAACGTATTCACTTAGTATGAATTTCTGTTCATTCAATCCACTGCTACATAAATTGGAGAGGCTCTTTTGAAAGCCAGAGTATGTCAGGATCCTGTTTCTAGCTGTACTCCCCATACATGGGTCAGAATATAACAAAGAGCAGCAATTCTTTAGTATGCATAAAAATCACCTGGGGATCTTGTGTAAATGTAGCTTCTGTTCTGCAGCTCTGGGGTAGGACTCGACGAGCTGCATTTCTAACAAGCCCCGGGGACTTCCCTGCTGGTGCAGTGGTTAAGAATCCACCTGCCGAATAAAGATGCAGACTTAGAGAACAGACTTGAGGACATGGGGCCAGGGTGGGAGTAGGGGGCTGGGGGCTGGGATGAAGTGAGAGAGTAGCACTGACATATACACACTTCTAAATGTAAAATGGATGGCTAGTGGGAAGCTGCTGCACAGCACAGGGAGATCAGCTCCATGCTTTGTGACGACCTAGAGGGGTGGGACAGGGAGGATGGGAGGGAGGTTCAAGAGGGAGGGGATATGTATACTTATAGCTGATTCACTTTGCTGTACAACAGAAACTAACGCAACATTGTAAGGCAATCATAGTCCAATAAAGCTATGAAAAAAAAAAAAAATCCGCCTGCCAGTGCAGGGGCACGGGTTCGATCTCTGGTCCAGGAAGATCCCACATGCTGCGGAGCAACTAAGCCAGTGTGCCACAACTACTGAGCCTGTGCTCTAGAGCCCACAAGCCACAACTACCGAGCCCACATGCCACAACTACTGAAGTCCATGCGCCTAGAGCCCGTGCTCCACAACAAGAGAAGCCACTGCAAGGAGAAGCCCAAGCACCACAATGAAGAGTAGCCCCCTCTTGACGCAACTAGAGAAAGCCCGCACGCAGCAACAAAGACCCAATGCAGCCAAAAATTAATTAATTAATTAAAAAAAAAAAAGTTACTCTAACAAGCCTCAGAAGAAGCTGATGATAGATATTTGTGTAATGCTTAACAATAAAAAAATTAAAACCCCACATAAAGCAAATCATGGCTTCTAACCACTAAGAGAACAATCCACATTCTTCCCCAAAACCAACAATGCTGCCTGTCACCTGGATCCTGCCTGTCTCCCTGACTCACTTCTTGGTACCCTCTCCTTCACTAACTCTGCTCTGGCCTTTCTATGGTTCCTAATACAAAAGAACCACACTTTCAGGACTTCCCTGGTGGCGCAGTGGCTAAGAATCCGTCTGCCAATGCAGGGGACACGGGTTCGATCCCTGGTCCAGGAAGATCCCACATGCCGCAGAGCGACTAAGCCCGCACACCACAACTACTGAGCCCACGTGCCACAACTACTGAAGCCTGCGTGCCTAGAGCCCCTGCTCCACAACAAGAGAAGCCACCGCAATAAGAAGCCCCTGCACCTCAACGAAGAGTAACCCTCCCTGGCCGCAGGCAGCTAGAGAAAGCCCACGTGCAGCAATGAATACCCAACGCGGCCAAAAGATAAGTAAATAGAAAATAAATAAATTTATTTTAAAAAAAAGAACCACACTTTGAGTAGCAAGGACACAGATCATCTATAGAAATGTTGAAGCTAAACACAGTATGAAATCTGGTTTCTTTGACGGTGGTTATGAAATAAAGACCCCATAATGCAAATCCAGCTCTTTGGTCATTAAAGAAGAGAGGCCATTACAGAAAGGGCCAGAGGAAGGTTGAAGCTTACTGAGGGATGGGATGATCGAGGTGCTCAATGAACCCATTTCTAAGCCAACAAATACCAAAACATTCCTTTGAGAACACGGAGGAGAAATTCACCTGGTTTCTTCAAAGACAGCCCTGTAATTCCTAGTGCAGAAAGCTGATGTTCCAGAAAGGAGATTCTAAACTATTTCAGGCAGATGAACTTACCCAGTGAGACCAAGTTGCTATAGTTCTCCAACATCACATCCACGTACAAGTCTCTCTGAGCAGGGTCCAGGAATTCCCACTCCTCCTGAGAGAAGTCAATGGCCACATCCCTGAATGTCACCAAGCCCTAAAACCAAAAACCCACACATTACTTGTGAAATTAAAGAAATTTAGAAACTATTTCCAAGAGGAAAAAAGAGGAGTACGAAGTATAAACTATAAGAAGAGGAAAATATAACGATCCAGTCGGCTGGAAGCCTGTGAGACGTATGGGGAGGGAAAAGTAAAGAAATTAGTATGACTAAAGCAGAGTGTCTACATGTTCTAAAAGAAACCTATTACAGCAGAACTTCCTGGATACTGTGAGGTAACTCAGCTATCCAGATCTGTCTGATAATGCATAAAATAATGTTTCTCTTCTATTAAATAAAAATAGTGTTGGGGGAAGGGGATGGGGGCATTTATGGGTGTCTATACATACATACAACCTGCTAAGTGCCTGCTTCATAAATTCTTATTTATTTATTTATTTATTTATGGCTGCGTTGGGTCTTCGTTGCTGTGCGCGCTTTCTCTAGTTGCGGCGAGCGGGGGCTACTCTTCGTTGTGGTGCGCGGGTTCTAGGCGCGCGGGCTTCAGCAGTTATGGCTCGTGGACTCTAGAGTGCAGGCTCAGTTGTTGTGGCACACGGGCTTAGTTGCTCCGCGGCATGTGGGATCTTCCTGGACCAGGGCTCGAACCCATGTCCCCTGCATTGGCAGGCGGATTCTTAACCAGTGTGTCACCAGGGAAGTCTCATAAATTCTTTATAAATGTGAACTGCTACACCATCTTTTCCCTTTAAGAAATACCAAAAACACATAAAAACTTTTTTTCCAAATGTTCTACAAAATCTCTTATTTTAGAAAAATGATTTCAATTAAGGATTATCATTAAGCCTCAAGTGAAGCATGCGGTGAGATTATATCATCAGCATTTTTTCTTACTATGATGAATCGAATATGTAAAATGTTTTTATTACCTGCAATTCAGTTCATCATGTGGATATATGAGATTAATGACTATTATACATTCAGGTTGAACAAAACTTCCAAGATTTTCTTAATTCTAGGAGTCTATTATCAGCCAGTACTTAAGAATCTGGATCATCTTTTTACATGGTAACATCAACCACCTGCTGCTTAACACATTCCTTGTTCCCGAGTTGGAGGATATTGATAGAGTATATCAGACACAACACAGATGTCACATCCTGGTCAATAACTAAACAGACTTTGACACTGGTGTTTACTGATAAGGGAGTCCCTGGAAAGAACCACTCACTCCCCGCTCTAATCCTAAAAGCTTGCAAAGCATGTGATCTCATACAAACTGAGGCTATGACGAAGAAATCCCATATTCCATCTTGTCTTTCTGGAAAACTCAGGTCTGTGAAGAAGTTCCACGTCTTCCTGTGTGGTCCAAAGGGACCCTGATCACTAACTCATCACACCGCAGACCTGTCTTGGGAATGAGAAATTCTGATAAGGGAAATGGGGCAGCCCTGGCCGAACAAAGATGGAAGTAATAACAAAAGGCAAGACCCAAGACAGCCTGCCATGGATACGTCCCAGTCAAACACCAAAGCTCTTCCAGATAATACACAGACTACTGAAACTGTTCTCGTGGGTGGCCATCCAGCTGGCTAAGGGCAGAGTATCCTGACCGACTTCTTTCCTAGCTGTATCTTAGCCTGAAAAAGAAAAACAATTGGGGAACTTCAGCCATTTTTTTCTAGATAGGACATGAACTAATCAGCATCTTAGCTTGAAAAAGAGAAACTGTTGTTTTCCAAATGTCTGCAGTCTTTCATTCTCTCCTCTTTCCTTCTTCTATGAAATCCTCTTTGTGCCTTTGAAAGATGAACTCAATCTACTGTTGGTTTTCCTTGTATACAAATAGAAGCGAGCTGATTGTTCTCTATATTTCTTTACATTATTCTTTGACAGACACTCAAATATTTCCCTTAAAGGACTCCATTCCTTCACTGCTCTTGATGGAAGACTGAATCGCAGGAGATGTTGAGTAATGTGCTCAGTGAATATGATGGCACTGATTGGAAAAGGCACAGAGGGAGGACGCTGGGCTCTTTGGCATCATCCTTTACTGGAACAGAAGGAACCGAGAAGCAGGTTCAGGCATGGGGTTCTGTTAAGTAAAAAGCTTTAGGGTTAATTCAGGAAAAGATTCACATGACCTAAAAATCACAACACTTCAAGGAGAGAGAAATACCAACTTACGTCAGTCATGGTTCTAGAATTGCAGGAACTAATTAATGCTCCATAGGGTTCCTCTACTGGTGAAGCACAGAGTCCAGAAAAGCCAGAGCTGCAGAAGGAAAAAGAAGCTTTAGATCAGGTGTGCTTAAGTGATCCTGTCCTGCCTTAAGCAAATGAATAAAAATACATCAAAATATTAGAGATGATTAACTCTACAGGATATAATTTTAACTTCCTTCTCTATACATTCCCTGGATTGCTGAATTTTTTGCAACACACCCGCATTAACTCCATAATCAGAAAAATAAAGATATTTCCAAAAGTAGAAAACTGAGTAACAGGGAATTCAGTCATTAGGAAAACTGAACAAACAGGCCCAACACTGAAAATCGGTGGGTCTGAAACAAATGACACCTACCAGCTCTTCAACATCTTGTAGCTGTAGCTCATCACTACAGTGAGACACTTTCACTGTCAAGATTCTCCTGTGAATGAACACAAATTATGTAAGTCCCCTTCAAAGTCGCAGCAAGGAAATATATGCATATAAACAGAACAATATTTGGCACAGAGTAGATACTTAACAAGTGTGGCTACACCTCTCTAATTCTTCACTGAATGGTCAATTTAAAACATTTGGATACAATCCTTGAAAAATGTCTTTCAAAACTCTCTCTTATTGGATGGGATCCATATATAACTCATAATATTCTTAAGTATTTTTGTCCATAACTATAACTATTGCTTGATATTTTATCATTTACATTTTCCCTTCTTTTGATTCTTTATAAACATAATGTTTATTAGGTGCATATTATTCCATCAAACGGTATACTGCATTTACTTAACTGTTTCCATGTCATTGGATTCTAAATTTGTAAAAGTTCCTTCCAAGCTATTATAATCTTATTCCAGACAAATGGAACTAGATCTTTTTGGGGTCATGCATACTCGGTAATCTCATGAAATTAGGGACACTCTGCCCACTTAGAAATTAATTTACAAATATTTACAAAAATTCTGTCTCTATTTCAAGGGATCTGTGATCACCTGGATGCTTATAAATGGAATAAGAAGACCTCAGGTTAAGATTTCCTGTTCTAGACCATTTGAGCCCCTGGTAACTTTTTCAAACTTGCAAGCACCCACCACAATCATTTTATCTCTCTTCATATTTTGATCTATAAAAAGTTGATGTGGAATGATCCAGAATCACCACATAACAGCAAATCTTAATATTTACTAAGCCTGTATCATGGGGCAGGCACTGTTCTATGGAGCTTTACACATATGAACTCAACTTACATCATTATAACTCCATTAGGTAGGTATTACTTTGTTCCAATTTTGTAGACATGGCACAGAGAGCCTGAGTCGTTTATTTACACTCACACAGCAAGTAACAGGTAGAGCTGGATCCAGATGCTCTAGATCCAGAGCCTTACTCTTAACCACAGCACAGTTACTACCTCTCAGAACCTGCACAGAATTGGACCTGAAATAACTCATGTTTGGCAATGCTACAGATTTCTACCTAAAAATTATCTGAAAGTCTCTGCCCTTGTGGGTACAAACTGCAAACCACTACTGTAATAGGGAAGAACCTTTATGTTCTATTACAAGTTAATCACTAAAGATATGTTGCCTATAAGCTTAAATTATACATAATGGCCCATCACTGGGAACCCTACCTAAACCCCCCAGGTAATGAGCATTAAGCTAAAATACCTTTGTTTAGCTCACAGGAAACATCCTGACCAGATTCACCTACGAATGCCCACAGGGAGGAAAAAATGAACACATCCCCTCCAGAGGCTGACAGGAACCAGGAAATGTTTGACTTCACTCCCTCCCCTTTCAGTATAAAAGAAGCCTGAATTCTAATTCAGGCCAGATGCTTCTTTGGGACATGAGCCCACCGTCTTCTCAGTCTGCTGGCTTTCTGAATAAAGTCGCTATTCCTTGCCCCAACAACTTGTCTCTCGATTTATCGGCCTGTCCTGGGGCAAGTAGTTTGAGCTTGGACTTGGCAACACCATGCTCAAACCTCAATCACATTCCCACCCCTGAAAGCCTCACAACATTGTAATTTACTACCTGAAATAACCAATCCCCTCCTACCTTGCCTTGCTTTGACAACCATGACTGTGGAACAGATAAAAAATAATTTGTATTCGATACCACCTAAATGCTAATCTCCTCAAGTAATCATAGTCTAAAATAAAGCCCTAACATCCCACCTCCAGCCCACCTTTTGGAGGTGGTGTGCTTCTATACCATCAGAATGCTTAGGGACTTCCCTGGCAGTCCAGTGTTAAGACTCCGCCCTTCCACTGCACGGGGGAGGGGCAGGTTCCATCCCTGGTCGGCAAACTAGGATCCCGCGTGCCACGCGGTCGGGCCAAAAAAAAAAAAAAAAATTGCTTAGAAAGGGAAAATGTACTGGAGGATTTGAACAATTTGCCATATGAACGGATGGCTACTGACTGAGGAAAAGGACAATAGGGGGCCTCTGGGAAGAGGGAGGTACCAGCATGATGGGTCATTCACCAGAAGAAAGACCCAAGATAGACACTACTAGTCAAGTGTCTTGAAAAATAGTCAAGATATTTCTGGTCAAGGAAAGCAAATAGCGCCATGATCTAAAAACAAAAGTAACTATGAATAAAAAAGAAACACAAATTCACCTGAACCTTAATTTCTAAATATGCAACAATTCTGTCCTTCTCAGGGTCCTTCTCAGAAACCCAGCAGCAACTAGGGTTGGGGGGGGTGGGCGTTAGGGACAGCAGGAGCGGGTGGGGAGAAATCACGAGACACCAGTATTTCTTGGAACACAGACAAACCTAACTAAAACCAAAACAAAATAAAACACTCCCCAGGGCCACATCTGCCTTCATCCACACATACACAAACGGAATTCAAAGGGAAACTGGAATTGAGTTGACAGCAGTTCTTGGGGACAGAGGTCTGTTGGTAGTGGAGCTGAAACAGGTAGCCGGTCCCCCAAGGAGGTGATTTTTCTAGGAATCCTACCTGTGGGACCTCCCCAATCATGTCTTTCCAGGAGCCTGTCACGAGGACACGTCCAGATGTCAAATTTTCATCCCAAGACTAGATCTGTACTTTCTTACTGGAAACGTACATTCTAGGGCTTAGTCCTGGAATTCTTTTCCTGCGGTCACTTAACTCTGGCAGCCCCTAAGAGAGTCTAGAAGGAACCTAGAGCATCCCGCCCAAGCAAACCACACCTACAAACAAGGTCACGCACTTCATGACCCCGTCACACATTCCCAATAGCACACACCGTTAGGGAGACACACCCCGGCCCTGTCACGCCGTCTGTCACACACCATCCTTCTCAGCCTCTCGTTCGCACACAGGCTTGAGGCTCCGGACACGACTCGCCCTGTCCGCTGCCCGGGCCTTCTCACCTCGAGTGCCTCCCAGTGTCACCCCCACACGCACTGCTGGTTCCGACAAGGCTCTGGCGAAGTCCGCTGAGCCCTCCCACCCTCACCCGGCGCTGATCACTTCCTCGAACGCGACCAACTCACCGCGCAGAGTCCAAAAATCTCGAAGACACCGTAAAGGGACCCAGAAACGGAGGTTAGTTTGGGCCCAGAGGCTCATGGGAAATAAGAGCAGGAACATCCTCTGAGGCTCGGAGCCCGACGCTTCCAGGCGCTCTCCGCAGGCAATCTCGCCCTGCCCCGAGAGGTCCTGTGCCCTGAGACTTCTGGGAAATGTAGTCCGCGGCAGACGAATCCCCAGAAGCTGGGAACCTGGACCTTCAGAATGCTCCCAGCATGCAACTCGGCTCCGCCTATCAGAGACGCCTTTTCCAAAGCGCACCCGAATCTCTGGTCTTAGGTGGAAGGAATAGTTCGAGTCTTGGTCGAGCCTAGTGGCTCAGTAGTCTTTAGCATGGCTCTGGGCGAATTAAGAGGTTCCCAGCGAAGGCTGAGGAACGCATTCTGGAGTCCAGAGCGGGGGCGGGGGGGGGTGGGGAGAGGGAGGGGGAGCGTGACCAGGGACTTAGGCCTCAGTGAGCGGGGGCATCCTGGGTAAAGTCCGTGAGAATGACCCTGAGCGGGGTCACGAGCTTACCTGGGCACGAGAGACTGGAGCAGGGTCTGGCAGTTGAAAAGATGAATGTGCCTTGCTTTGGGTGCGCTTGTGGGTCCAATTCGGTGTCTGGAACCCTGTGTAGACTTGTTTATTTTCATGGGATAGTCTCTGCAAATGTGAATCTTTGTTTCCTTAGGTGTAAGGCGGTTTGTATCAGAGGTTATATGCTACTGTTGGAAAGCAACAATGAGTGGTCGTGAATGGATATTGTGACCATGGAGACTTGTGAGAAGGTCTCTGTAGGACTGAGAGACTTGAGGAGGTCTGTGTCTTTATGTATTTGTGTTAATGTCAGTAACCGAAGATGACAATATTTGTAAGATGTTTTTTCTGATAGGCTTTTCTTTTGTGTGCATACCATGGTAATTGTGAAAGTGGAACACTGTCCAGCTGGGATTGAAAAACAGTACAGTGTTATCTAGCTTGGCATGTTAGTTTGATTATCTGACTACCAACCACTATATGTGCCTGGAAATTGTGACTGTGTTTTGATAGTGAGTGACAATAAACCAGTTTTGTTACGTATAAAGTAGAATAGTGTTATTACATCTTCTTGGAGAATCAAATTTAATATGCAGAAAAAGACTTGGAATTTATCTGCCAAAAGATTTGGACGTTTTATGATGAATCAAAGATGTTTTGGGAAAGACTGCAAATCAGCATAACTTTCAAAAAGAAAGAAGAAATCAAAGTAACAGCCAGTCTTGGAGTGGCTGAGGTAGGCTTCCAATCTTCATGATGTTAAGAGAACTTGAGCAAATAACTTTGAAAACCCTGGATTAAAGAAATAACTTCCCACGGGTAGAGGCAGATAGATTAGAGCAGAGCCCAGAATTAGGTAATCAGATGTCCTAGCTTATAGGTCAGACAATGCAAGGAACCTGTTTGCGACTACATAATTATAGTCAATCAGAAAACTACTTGTTTTATTTTTAAGAGTGATCATTGCATTTTAAAATATTCTAAATATACAAAACCAGGTTTCCATTTCCTAGGCAGGGCCTGTTGCAGTTGGCAGTTTTGTAGCTTCCTCTGGCAGACTTTTTTTCTGATCTGAAATGGTAGGTAAAAACAGTTAATGGATATAGTATTAGGGAAGAAGGTAAAATTCCGTTCCTATTACAAGTTCAGAATAAAGTCGCAAGTGTTCCTGAAAAAAAAGCATTTTTTAATATCTTTATTGGAGTATAATTGCTTTACAATGTTGTGTTAGTTTCTGTTGTACAACAAAGTGAATCAGCTATAAGGATACATATATCCCCATATCCCCTCCCTCTCGAGCCTCCCTCCCATCCTCCCTATCCCACCCCTCTAGGTCGTCACAAAGCACCGAGCTGATCTCCCTGTGCTATGCAGCTGCTTCCCACTAGCCATCCATTTTACATTTGGTAGTGTATATATGTCAATGCTACTGTCTCACTTCATCCCAGCTTCCCCTTCCCCCGACTGTGTCCTCAAGTCCATTCTCTACGTCTGTGTCTTTATCCCTGCCCTGCCACTAGATTCATCAGTACCGCTTTTTTAGATTCCATATATGTGCATTAGCATACGGTATTTGTTTTTCTCTTTCTGACTTACTTCGCTCTGTATGACAAACCCTAGGTCCATCCACCTCACTACAAATAACTCAATCTCGTTTCTTTTTATGGCTGAGTAATATTCCATTGTATATATGTGCCAAAAAAGGATTTTCTTTTCTAACCTTTTTTCCAAGTCTCTCTTTTGCTTCACCCTAATTGGCTTCATCACAGCTAAAAATCCTTAAAACAATTTCTCTGTCGTCAAAATCAATAGCATTGGGTAACAGGCTGAGAGGCTGTTTGCAGAGCTAGTTGAAGATGAATGTCAGAGGACTTGGATCTCAGCAAAAGGACAGTATTCCAGTTACTGAACTTTCAGCAAGTGGACCTTTTGAAAGTCATGATCTTCTTCAAAAAGGTTTTTCTTGTGTGAAAAATGAACTTTTGCCCAGTCATCCTCTTGAATTATCAGGAAAAAAATTCCAGATCGACCAAGATAAAATGAACTTTTCCACACTGAGAAACATCCACGGTCTATTTGCTCCACTAAAACTACAAACGGAATTCAAGGCAGTGCAGCAGGTTCAGCATCTTCCATTTCTTCCAAGCTCAAACCTTTCATTGGATATTTTGAGGGGTAATGATGAAACTACTGGATTTGAAGGTATTCTTTTTTTTTTTTTTGCGGTACGCGGGCCTCTCACTGTTGTGGCCTCTCCCGTTGTGGAGCACAGGCTCCGGACACGCAGGCTTAGCGGCCATGGCTCACGGGCCCAGCCGCTCCGTGGCATGTGGGATCCTCCCGGACCGGGGCACGAACCCGTGTCCCCTGCATCGGCAGGTGGACCCTCAACCACTGCGCCACCAGGGAAGCCCCTGAAGGTATTCTTAATGACCCATCAAAAAGTGAATTAATGGGAGAACCGCATTTGATGGTTGAATATAAACTCGGTTTACTGTAATACAGTGTGCTGTTCATGGAAATAGATGGGTTGCATCTTGTTTAGAGTTGTCTTTTTACTATAATTTGACATGCACAACATTAGAAGTACTGACACATGAGAAAAATCAATAGCATTGCTTTCACTAATATCATTGCAGTAACAAATCTGGAAATGAAACATGCCCATCAGAAGTAGGATGTTTAATTAGGTGTGGAGTACCTATACAGTGGGATAGTGCACAGCAGTGAAAATGACTGAATTTAACAAATACGATAAACAAAGAGTTATGGATATATACATACAGTATAATTCCATTCATAAAACTTTAAAAAGAGGCGAAACAAATGATATTTTCTGTGTAAGTGGTACATAATAAAAAACAAGAGGACTTCCCTGTTGGTTCAGTGGTTAAGAATCCGCCTGCCAATGCAGGGGACACAGGTTCAAGCCCTGGCCCAGGAAGATCCTACATGCTGCGGAGCAACTAAGCCTGTGCACCACAACTACTGAGCCTGCACTCTAGAGCCCACGAGCCACAACTACTGAAGCCTGTGTGCCCAGAGCCCATGCTCTGCAACAAGAGAAGCCACCACAATGAGAAGCCTGCGCACTGCAACAAGAGTAGCCCCCACTCGCTGCAACTAGAGAAAGCCCAAGTGCAGCAACGAAGACCCAATGCAGCCAAAAATAAATTAATTAATTTTTAAAAAAAGGATATGATAAAATTCAGGAATGTGGTAGCTACAGGAAGGCAGGATGATGAAGAGATAAGTTGGCAAAAGGATTCAAAGTTATTTTGTGTATTCTGTTTCTTAACTGGATTGTATTTACACACTTGTATACTTTTAAAATATATTTATTTTTATAAAGAATTTATCTGTGATGAAATTTTAAAGTTTTTTATATAGAAATTGAAGGCAACCATGTGTATTTGGATATGTATGACTGTATGAAGATGAAGAAAGTTATGAGATATGTATGCCAGATTTTAAACAATGCTCTACACAAGGGGAGTGTGGAAGCTTGTGAAGGTATGTGCAGAGGAGAAACTTACAGGTAAGTGATGTGAAAAAAAATGCCTGTTAAAAGTGTAAAATACATACATCTCTGTTATTTACATGTATATGTGTTAGAAGATACTAAGAAATACTAAGAATCATTATAACAAGGTAGTAAACTTTCAGGTGTTTTCACTTGGTATTTTTGTGCCTTGCTTGAACTTTTGACAAAGTCTATTTTGTATAATATAAGTATGGCCACCCTTGTTTTCATTTACAATTTGCATGGTATGTCTATTTCCACACTTTCACTTTCAGGCTCTGTGTGTCTTTAAATCTGAAGTGAGTCTCTTGTAGACAAAATATAGCTGGATTTTGTTTCTTTTTTCATTCATTCAGCCATTCTGTCTTTTGATGGAGAAGTTTAATCCATTTACATCTAAAGTAATAATTAACAGGCAAGGACTTACTATTGTCATTTGTTAATTGTTTTCTGTTTGTCTTATAGCTTTTTTGTCACTCTTTTCCCTTGCTGTCTTCCTTTCTGTTTCATTGATTTTTTTTTCTGTGTGTGTGTGTGGTGATGTGCTTTGATTCCTTTCTCATTTTCTTTTGTGTACCTTCTATAGGCATTTTCTTTGTGGTTAACATGGGACTTAAACAAAACATCTTAAAACAAGCTGTATTGACTGATAACAACATCATATACAAATGCTCAGCACTTTTATTTCTCCCCTCACACATATTTTATGTTATTGATGTCACAAATTATGTCTTCATATTGTGTATCTACTAACATATTTTTGTAGTTATTATTTTTACTTCTGTATTTTAATCTCTATTCCAGAATTAAATGTGATTTATGTACCACCATTATAATATCACAGAATTCTGTATTTGTCTGTACATTTACCTTTTCCAGTGAGCCTTTTCCTTTCATATTCTTTCATGTTGCTGTTTGGCATCATTTCCACTTGAAGAACTTCCTTTAGCATTTCTTGTAAGGCAGGTCTAGTGGTGATGAACTCCCTCAGCGTATTATCCCACTCCCTCTGGCCCGCAAGACACCTGCTGAGAAATCTGCTGAGAGTCTTATAGGGGTCCCCTTGTACATGACGAATTGCTTTTCTCTTGTTGCTTTCAAAATTCTTTGTCTTTGACTTTTGACAATTTGATTACAATGTGTCTCACTGTGGATTACTTTGGATTCATCCTATTTTGTCTCTATACGGCTTCACTTTTTAACATAAATTTATTTCTTTATTTTTGGCTGTGTTGGGTCTTCATTGCGGTGTGCAGACTTCTCATTGCAGTGGTTTCTCTTGTTGTGGAGCAGGGCTCTAGGCATGCGGGCTTCAGTAGTTGTGGCGCAGGGGCTCAGTTGCTCTGCAGCATGTGGGATCCTCCCAGACCAGGGCTCAAACCCATGTCCCCTGCATTGGCAGGCAGATTCTTAACCACTGCCCCACCAGGGAAGCCCCTATATGGCTTCTTGAATCTGGATGGCATACATTTTCCCAGATTTGGGAAGTTTGGGGCCATTATTTCCTTTCTTTCTTTCTTTCTTTTTTAAATCAAGGTAACATTGGTTTATAACATTATATGTTTCATGTGTACAACATTATATTTCTACTTCTGTATACACTAAGGCATGCCTACCACCAAAAATGTAGCTTCCATCCCTGACTCTACAGTTGACCCCCTCTTGGGAAGCCAAGATATCGAGTAATATCCTCTGAACTGAGAAGGAACTTTGAGGCTGAAATATGAAGCAGGCCACTCCATAAAGTGCAATTATGAAGATTATTATGGGTAACTTACATACAGGCGGGAAAGATCTGCTGGATGGATGATCCAGAAGCATTCGCAGCTGCACTCCATGTCATCGAAAAGGGCACAGGGGAGTTCAAAGGGGCCGAAGCTAAAAATAGAATCTGACTACCAAGTAAGAAGCATACCCACACTGACAAGAACTGGGGATTTTTCCTATCTCTGGGGGTCTCGTGACCATTGACCATCTGCACCAGCAAAGGCATTCTTCCAGTTTTCGTATCAGATGAAGGCAAGGGCAAAAATTGATAGGGAACTTATCTGGCTTGGGTGCATTCCTTGTGAGTAGGCTAAAGTTCAGTCACTCAGAAAAGGGAGAGGGTAGGACTGTGGGCCTGAGATGGAGTTGACAAAATGGAGTCAGTGTGGTGAAGCCACACACTCCCTTTAACCATTTCACCTTCCCGCACCCACCCCCTATTCCTTCCGCTCTGGCAACCACCACTCTATTCTCTATATCTAAACATTTGGTTTGATTTGGTTTGTTCATTTGTTTTTTGTTTCTTTTTCTATATCTCACATATGAGCGAAACCATATATTATTTGGTTTTCTCTGATTTATTTCATTTAGCATAACACCCTCAAGGTCCATCCATGTTGTTGCAAATGGCAGGATTTCACCTTTTATGGCTGAATAATATTCCTGTGTGTTTGTGTGTGTATCTCCCACATGTTCTTTATCCATTCATCTGTTGATGGGCACTTAGGTTGTTTCCATATCCTGGCTATTAATAATAATACTAAGATGAACATAGGGGTGCATATATCATCTTCAATTAGTGTTTTTATGTTCTTTGGACAAATACCCAGAAGTGGAATAGCTGGATCATATGGTTGCTCTATTCTTAATTTTTTGAGGAATCTCCCATCCTTTTTTCCAAAGTGGCTGCACCAATTTACATTCCCACCAACAGTGTAGGAGGGTTCCCTTTTCTCCAACACTTGTTATTTCTTGTCTTTTTGATAATAGCCTTTCTAACACGTGTGAGATGATGTCTCATTATGGTTTTCATTTGCATTTCCCTAATAATTAGTGATGTTGAACATCTTTTCATGTGCCTGTTGGCCATCTGTATGTCTTCTTTGGAAAAATGTCTCTTCAGCTCCTCTGCCCATTTTTAAGTTGGATTGTTTAGGGTTTTTTTTTTTGTTGTTGTTGTTGAGTTGTATTAGCTTTAATTATTGGCCATGTGATTGAATTTGATCTGTAGCCTCCCCACCCCCGCCAAGGTAGAACCGATATCACATGGTTCAAATCCCCAACCCTGTAATCACACAGTTGGTCTTTCCAGCATGACTAGCCCCTATTCTGAAGCTATTGAGGGGTTCCCTGTGAATCACCTTATTAGCATAAACTCCAGTGTGATCTAAGGGACTTATGAATAACAAAGACATTCTTATTACTCAGGAAATTCCAAGGATTTGGAGTCTCCCTCCCAGGAACCAGGCACAAAGGCCAGTCTACTTCTTTATCATTCAACACTGCTGCAAAGAAGACACAAATAGGTTGAAATTAAGAGGACAGAAAAAGATATACCATACAAAAAGCAACCAAAATAGAGCTGAAGAGGTTAACAAATTAATAGATCTATCAAAGGATCAAAATAAACCGTTAAGTGAAAGGCCCAAATATAATGGAAAACTAATATCTGGGAAGTACATTATTTAATATAGTAGGAGAAAGATGGTTTATTCAATAAACAGAGTTAAGTAAATGGACTAACAGTATGTGTGTGGGAGTAATTATATACCAATTTTATTTTATATATATATACACACGTGTGCACACACACATTTACAATGCATGGAATAATTAAATGACTCAGTGAAAATCAGGTAAATATATACTTAAATTCTGATATAGGCATGGATTTTCTAAGCATAACACCAAAGATAAAAACACTAAAATACTGAGAGGTTTGACTTGATAATTATTTGTAAATATCCAAAAAAAATGCCTGAATGGCAATAGTTATATTTTTAAAAATTGAATTGGGACAGAAAGTTTAATGTATATGATTGACAAACAGATGATAATTTTAACACAGTGTGCCTGCTTCACTCAGTATTGTTTTTTTGTGTGTGTGTGTGTATTTTTTTTTGTTTTTTTTTGTTTTTTAAAATAAATTTATTTATTTATTCTTGGCTGCGTTGGGTCTTCGTTGCTGCACACGGGCTTTCTCTAGTTGCGGCGAGCGGGGGCTACTCTTCATTGCGGTGTGCAGGCTTCTCATTGTGGTGGATTCTCTTGTTGCGGAGCACAGGCTCTAGGCGCACAGACTTCAGTAGTTGTGGTACACGGGCTCAGTAGTTGTGGCTCGCGGGCTCTAGAGTGCAGGCTCAGTAGTTGTGGCGCACGTGCTTAGTTGCTCTATGGCATGTGGGATCTTCCCAGACCAGGGCTTGAACCCGTGTCCCCTGTATTGGCAACCGGTTTCTTAACCACTGTTCCACCAGGGAAGCCCCAAGATCATCTATTTTGTAAAGAAATGGGATCATGCTATACATATTGTTCTGCTATTTCCCCTTTTCACTTGAACACAATTCCTCTACTTCATTTTATGTCAGGTATAGAGATTTAACTCCTTCTTTTTAATGTTGAATTATTATCTAACTGTCCACTAGTCACACTGGCTAACAAGCATTTGAAATGTGACTAGTTTGACTAAGGAACTACATATTAAAATTTTATTTAATTGTAATGATTTTAAATAGCCACAAATAGCTACCATGTTGTTCAGCATAGACTAACAATTCCTCAAAGGATAAACATTGAGGTTAATTTCAGTTCTTCAGTATTACAGACACGGCTTCAGTAAGCATTACTGTATCCACATCTTTTTCTTTCAAGTCAGCATTTTTGTAAGCTAGAATCTTATATGTAAAAATGCTGGTTGATTAAGGGTTTGCTTTCAGACATTGTGATAGATACTACCCAACTCAACTGTAAAAAGACTGTAGTCATTACCAACAGCTACCTATGAGCGTTCTCATTCCCCCACATTCTCAACAATACTGTATACTATCAACATTTGTTTTTGATATTTGTTAAGTGAAAACATGGTAAGTCATAAGTTTCCATTATCAATTAATTGCCTCAGCTCACAATGATAAGCTTAACCAAAAGACGGTGCTGGAGGGACATTGCAGGACGAGGAGGTAGGACTTTGGGAAGCTTCCCCATCCCCAGATCAACAAAACAATAAATCAGGCCCTCATTTGTAGTAACTGCCAATTCCCATGGTGTAAACAGTCCTGTCACCGCCAGTTTCTAGCTGCCAATGTGGTATCACTGAAGGTGGAGTTGGGAAGAGATGTACAGTGATACACCACGATATAATTATTTCCGCCCTACAGACACAATTGACATAATCTCAATAGCATAGATAATAGTTAGGAAGTGATGTGTTGGGTATTTATTACCTTAGTTTTCTAAATGCATTTATTGTAAGTCTACGTAACTTTTAAATACAATCAGCCCTCCATATCATGGGTTCAGCATCCGTGGATTCAACCGTTAATCAAAAATATTTAAAAAATCCCAAAAAGTTCCAAAAAGCAAAACTTGAATTTGCTTCATGACAGCAACTATTTACATAGTATTAGGTATTAGGTACGTAATACCTAATACAAGTAATCTACAGATGACTTAATATATAGAGAAGGATATGCACAGGTCACATGCAAGTACTATGGCATTTTATAAAAGGGACTCCGGCATCCTCAGCACTATCCACAGTGAGTCCTGGAAGCAAACACCAGCAGATACTGGGGGACTACTGTAATGGTTGTGTTAACACGTCTCAATTTTTCTGAGAATCTAACCGTAGGGACCGGCTCCTGAACACTGCTACATCCATCTACAGCCATTCAGTCTGTCCCACGACTGTCACAGTAACACAGAGTCACACACACACACACACACACACACACCCCACCTGCTGTGTCCCCAGTGCGGGTCCAGGAGCTGGCGCACCTCAGGGACCATCAGCCTACACTGGGCCTTCCGGAGCGCAAAGATGTTCAGGCACAAACGTGGTCAGGTAAGTACTACCGCTGCGGACTCACCCTAGACTCCCACGCCCAAGACGTCACTCACACACGGCAGGCGCGAGCCGGCGCTTGCGCGCTGCGAGCACCGACTACAACTCCCAGAAACCTCCGGGGCGGAGACGCCCTCCGGCCCTTGGGTTTCCGATGTCTCCTGCTTTTCTGGCTCTGGACTACATTTCCCACAGGCCACTGGGCCCCAATGACCGTCGGTCTCGGAAGTCCACCTAGAGCTTCCTCGTGGTTCTTGGGCTGCGCGTGTGAGCAGGTTCAGTGTAAAGAGAAATCATTGCGGGGCGTGGAGGGGAGGGCTTTGAGAACTCCGACCCTAGCCGGCGGTGGGAATGGACGGAGGGAAACGCTCCAGGTAAACGCGAGCTGTGACGGAGGTGATGGTGTGACAGACAAGAGGGGAGGGGTCGTCAAAACAGGTGAGGGTGTCTCCAGGCTGCGTGTGATGGAGAGTCAAGTATGCGACAGCGCTGGAGTGTGCTTCAGTGACGGTGAGGGACAGACGTGGTGTAGGGGTTGTGTGTGAACACTGCGCGTGGTAGAGCCAAGGATACGTCACGCTGTGTGAAAGGTGATATTGCATTTGCATGATTGTTCACGTGACGGGGCTGAGATATCCTGTGACAGATGGAATGGTGTGTGTGTGTGTGTGTGTGTGTGTGTGTAAGTGGGCATCTGTGCACACGAAATGGCCAGTGTATGTCTCTGTGACTGCATGTAAAATACGTTGTATACGTTTATCTGGTGACCATGACGGAGCTGGAGTGTTTCTCCGCGGCCGTGTGACAGACTATACGTGTGTGTGCACCAGAGAGAAGAGAGATTGCAGTTTGTGTATGACAGGATCAGGATGAATGTGTGGCTGTGGTGGAAGTGTGTTTTTGTGTCTATCATGACAGGGCGAGGGTATGAATGTGTTGTGTGGTTGTGACAGGTCTGGGGTGTATCAGTGATTGTGTGATACGTGTGTATGTATGACCATCTATGCATGTGCGTCAGCATATATTTCTGTCACTATGTGTTACAGGCATTGTGTATGTTTGTTGGGTGGGTTGTTTTTTTGAGTGGGTTTTTTTTTTTTTGCGGTACGCGGGCCTCTCACTGCTGTGGCCTCTCCCGGTGCGGAGCACAGGCTCCGGGCGCGCAGGCTCAGCGGCCATGGCTCACGGGCCCAGCCGCTCCGCGGCATGTGGGATCTTCCCGGACCGGGGCACGAACCCGTGTCCCCCGCACTGGCAGGCGGACTCTCAACCACTGCGCCACCAGGGAAGCCCGAGTGGGTTCTTTAGTATGATGTTTTCTTCTTCTTTTTAAAAAAACACACACTCAATCCAAAGAAATAAGTTCATTTCTATTATTAGTTTTCTATGAGTTTTCATTATTATTATGAATTTCTGTTGATTATTTATCAAATGTCTTTTCTGTGTCTACAAATATGACCGTAAATTTTTCCTCTTTATTTTGATAACACGGTAGAATACATGTTTTTGGTACATGGTAGAATACATAGATTTTTAAAATGTTAAACCAACCTTACATTTTTGGAAGAAACCAACTAGGGCATGACATAAGATTTTTTTTCTAAGTTGCTGTCTACCTCTTTTAATATTTTGTTAGTACCTTGATTTATACTGCCAGCATGTTCTGGGAAACTCAGGCTGAGAAATGAGTGTAAAATTGATCCTGGGCTTGGAATACCAGGGTGCTTGGAGAAATCATCAAGGAAATTCTCTGGAGGATTGTAACTTCCATTCATGCATTGAAGAGTTTTTACAGATAAACCCAAAGTTAACATAAGGAAACAAGCCACCATGTATTACAGTAGCAAAAACAGCAAACAACATAAATAGAATGCCAAGAAATTAAGGTATGAATTTTATTGGGTACAGATAAAGGTATGAACTCTGTTGGGTACTTATGACATAAGTTCAAAGGAAGAGGAAACTAAAAAGGATGAAAATTATAGGCTTTGTCTATCTTGGGAAGTTAGAAAACAAAGAATAAAAGAATGGATAAGAGAAAATGAGTCAAAGCAAATTATAAGCATAAATTAATGAAGTAGAAAACACTGATGCAACAGAGAGGCTAAACGCCAACCACTGCTTATTTAAAGTGAGTATTTGAAGTGATGCACTTCTGAGGTGATTAATTAATAAAACAGAGAAAAGGCACAAATAAATAATATTAAGAAGGGAAAAGACTACACAAAAATAGAAGACTTTTTAATTAGAATAAATTTGAAAACAGATGGGAATTCCCTGGTGGTCCAATGGTTAGGACTCAGCACTCTCACTGCTAAGAGTCAGCGTTCCATCCCTGATCGGGAACTAAGATCCCTCAAGCTGCACAGCATGGCCAACAACAACAACAACAAAATAGATGACATAACCAATTTCCTAGAAAGATACAACTTAAAGAATTGACAAGAAGAAATAGAGGGATTTCCCTGGTGGTCCAGTGGCTAAGACTCCGCGCTCCCAATGCAGGGGGCCAGGTTCGATCCCTGGTCAAGGAACTAGATCCCTCATGCATGCCACAACTAAAACCTGGTGCAGCCAAATAAATAAATAAATACAGATTTTTAAAAAGAAGAAGAAATAGAAACTTTTAATAGGCAATTAATCATTAATGATATAGTATCCGTAGTTTAGGCTCTAAACTCTAATCATAACTAGACTCAGATAATTGTGTAGAAGAATTTAATTAGGGAAGGGTTCAGACACATCTTATGTGCTATTTCATTCATATCCTCTCAGCCTCACCTGTGCCTGGGGCCTTGGGAAAATTGTTTCTCTTGATTCACTGATGCGGCAATCATCCCTGCATGAACTCTGGCCAATTCCACATGGGCACAACCCAGTGCCTGACCTCATGCCGGCACTGGGCACCTCTTGCCTCAAGCCACCTAGGCCCATCTGGTTGTGCTTTTATCTTGATCACACAAATAAAATCGATTCTCCAAAGGGTTTTAATAGATGTTGTGGCTCAAACCTGTAACTTCTTTGTGGGTAAAAGTTCATGTTTGTAAATATTTCTCTTAGTTGGCCCTGTGGGTCTTCCCGTGTTCTTCACTATTGTTGCAGTTATTGTGTGAATGGGAGATGAATGACCAAGTTTCAAATCATTTAGCCCTTTAAAAATAGCCTGAAGAACCTAAGTGTCCATCAACAGATAAGATGGATAAAGAAGATGTGGTATATATACAAGGGAATATTACTCAGTCATAAAAAAAGAATGAAATAATGCCATTTGTAGCAATATGGATGGACCTAGAGATTATCATACTAAATGAAATGTCAGAGGAAGACAAATATCATATGGCATCACTTATATGTGGAATCTAAAAAATGATGCAAATGAACTTCTTTACAAAACAGAAATACACTCACATAGAACACAAACTTATGGTTACCAAAGGGGAAAAGGCAGGGGGAGGGAGGGATAAATTAGGAGATTGGGATTAACAGATATACACTACTATGCATAAAATAGCTAGACAGCAAGGACTTACTGTATAGCATGGGGAACTATATTCAGTATCTTGTAATAACCTATAGTGGAAAAGAATCCGTAAAAGAATATATATATTTGAATCACTTTAATGTATACCTGAAACTAACACAACATTGTAAATCAACTCTACTTCAATTTTTTAAAAAAATAGCCTGCCGAGAGGGAAGAGGAGAGTCACATCAGGGAAAGATCCTTTGCTTACTACATGATTTATATTTATAAGTGAAGCAAAATGATATCTTCCATTTGCTTTTATTGGTTCAACAGTGATAGTTAAATAGAACAAAAGTAACACAAGTTATTCCCCTCCTTCTATCCACACGGTTAATGCCCTTCCACACTGATTCTGGGCAAGCCTTGTGACTTGCTGGCCAGTGACATTAGCAAATATAACTTGAGCAGAGGCATGAAAAGCACTTCCTTATTGGAGGTTGCCCTTTCTCTCTGCCCTTTGGAAACATGTCATTTCCATGTGAAAAGTGTCCAGTCTAGCCTGCTGGAAGATGAGAGGCCATATGGAGGAGAACTGAGGCCTGACTGATAGCCAGCCGACTACCAGTCTTGTGAGTGAGACCATCCTAGCTCATCCAGCCCATCAGCTGACCATAGAAACATAAGAGAGCCCAACAGAGATTGGTCAAGTCAGCCCATACCAGAAGAACAACCCAGGAGAAACAGAGGATCAGGAGATAAATAAAGGGCTTGTTGTTAACCCTTTTTGTTTGTTGTTTGTTGTGCAGCAGAAGCTAACTGATGCAGAAACGTAGATAGAATAAGCAAATGTTAATATAGTTGACCCTTGAACGATGCAGGGGTTGGGATGCCAACCCCACACACAGTCGAAAATCCATGTATAACTTTTGACTCCCCCCAAACTTAACTACTAATAACCTACTGTTGACCAGATGCCTTACCAATAACAAACATTCAGTTAACAGGTAATTTGTATGTTATATGTATTATACTGTATTCTTACAATAAAGTATGCTGGAGAAAAGAAAATGTTATTAAGAAAATCATAAGGAAGAGAAAATACATTACAGTATTGTACTATATTTATCGGTACCATAAGTTTACTTGTCAGTTTACAAGATGAATGGTCTGTCAGTACCTACATCAATATTGTCTTATATGATACAAAGCACTGTAGATGTTATATGTATTACTAACACTAGACATCAAAAATAAAAAGATAATGTGAAAAAGCAATTCATATTTATTTACAGGTATAACATTATCATGCATTGATCACAAAGAAGCAGCAATATTGCTTTATGGTAGCCTAGAGTAATTGATACAATTGTTTTATGGTAGCCTAGCCTATATACTAATGAATGAATCATTATAAAATTTTTATGGCATACAGTATTACAGTCATATTCATAATACAGTATTGAGAACATTGTTACTTTAAAAAAAAAACACCTATGATGATAGGCTGATACACAGTTTCCCCAGTTATAAGAGAGAGAGGCATACTGTACAATACTGTAATTCTTTGAAAGCAAAGTTATAAAACAGTGAGAAAACTAACACATTATTGATTTTATAATATCACTCACCTTATGCCTATGTAAGGATAGACTAGTATCTACATATATTTGTGCATCCATGGCATACCTAACTTTAATTTTTTTCAATATTTCTAGGCTACATGGTTCATCGGTTAGTTTTTTCAAACTGTTGCAAATCTCCAAACTTTTTTTCCAATAAATTTTGAAAAAAATCCAAGTATAAGTGGACCTGCACAGTTCAAATCCATGTCGTTCAAGGGTCAACTGTACTTTAGATCTAGATGATAGGTATATGCATCATATCTGAACTAATTTTCAACACTTTTGCACCTGAAATTTCTCACAATAAAATTTAGGAAAATACTCTTTATTTTCATGATATTATGATTCTCTACCATTTCATATCATCTTTTTATTTCAAAGCTAATCAACTAAGCATTGCTTATATTAAGTTGATTCAAAATATTTACCTCTTGCCTCTAATTTAGATCTTTGTTCCTCAAAAAAGAGAATATTTAATAGTTCGTTATGAACATATTTTAGAAACTACACAGGGACTTCCCTGGTGGCGCAGTGGTTTAAAATCCACCTGCCAATGCAGGGGACACAGGTTCTATCCCTGGTCCGGGAGGATCCCACATGCCACAAAGCAACTAAGCCCATGTGCCACAACTACCGAGCCTGCGCTCTCGAGCCCACGAGCCACAACTACTGAAGCTCTCACGCCTAGAGCCTGCACTCCGCAACAAGAGAAGCCACCACAGTGAGAAGCCCGTGCACCACGATGAATAGTAGCCCCCGCTCACCACAACTAGAGAAAGCCCACATGCAGCAACGAAGACCCAACACAGCCAAAAATAAATAAAATTTAAATTAATTAATTAATTAAAAAGAAAACAATTATTGCTGGATGGACAGAGTCCCAGACTACACTGATCCTTACATGCGAGCACTTTGGGGAATTTTGTCCAGTAGGTGATATATACTAAGACAGGGATGCACACATTTAGTAAACTGCTTAAACCAAATCTGGGGGGAAAGTTATTTAAGAGGCCAGGTCTTTGTAAATGTGCATGGAAATGGAAAAGTGCGTGGAAGCTTACAGAATACAACAAAAGATCCTTGAAAAATTTCCAAGGCATTCTGTAATAGGGAAGAACAAATCTGACTCCATATTGGATGTGTTTCTTTTCCTTTAACCTTTGTATTCTATTGCTTTTGCTTCAAAGTAATCACTAAAGGGATGTCGCCTGTAGCTTAAAGTATACATAATGGCCCATCTCCTGGAACCCTGCCTCCCGTGTCTGAGTGTTAAGCTAAAATACCTTTGTTTAAGCTCACAGGAAACATCCTGACCAGGCCCTGACCTGTGAATGGCTGCAGGAAAGAAGAACCAGGAACTATTTGCAACACCTTATCACCTTTTTCACTTTACCTCCTCACCTCCCCCTCTTTGTTCTATAGAAGAAACTAGCATCCAAACCTGGGCAAGATGGTTCTTTAGGACGCTAGTCCACCACCTACTCAGTATGCTGGCTTTCTGAAAAAAGTCGCTATTCCTGGCCCCAGCAACTTGTCTCTCCATTTATTGGTCTGTCCTGCAGCAAGCAGTATGAGCTTGGACTTGGTAACCATTGGACTGACCCATGTAGACGCTCAAACACCGGGCAGTTGAGGACATCCACACGGAGGCTCCTGTAGGTGGTTGGGGCTGGGCAGAGACTCTAGGTAACACCCCCGATCTGCCTCCTTTCTCTCTTCTTGAAGGAGCAAATCCTTGTGCTGCCCATCCTTTAAACTGGATAGTGAATAATGCAGCAAAAATTTCTATACCACTGAATTTTAAAATATCATTCAAGCACTCTACAGCTACTCTTCAGCTTCTAATAAATGTTGGAATATATTGAAAATACATGTATCGCAAATAAATTTGAAACTATTCAATATGCAAATATGTTGATTTGGTGACATCATATGACTAAGAATTCAACTCGAGGTAGTGGTTAAACACCCTTTTAGAAATTGTACGTTACGTTCCTGAAGATTGCATCTTAGAACATAAGCCAAAGTTACACTTTGAAAATCACCAACTTTTAAATGTTGTTTTAAGGAAAATTAGTATTTTGAGAAAATAATGAAGGCATCCAATTCAATGCCCTTAAGAGCACCAAAGGGGGTAAGAATAACATAGGATTAGTAGATATGTTAAAAATTGTTGAGTCTGGGTGGTGGGTATGCTATTCTCTGTATGCTTGTGTGTGTTTGAAAATTTCTACAGTAAAAAGTTTTAAAAATAGCTCTTTAATGGCTACCACAGAGCATCCTCCATTTTCTCCAATCTCTCAAATAATTAATCACTTAATTACAAAGCTTAATTACTGAAACGTGATTACAAAAAAAAAAAAAGAATTTCTGGGTTCATAGGGAGCTTGGAGTTCATGCTCTGTGGATGGATGCAAGAGCCCTGCCAAAATCTCTAGACCTAGATCACTGGGTCTCCATTGGATTACCTGGATGAAATAAAATTTATATTTATGGCAAGACAAGAAAAATTTAAACATAAAATTATTTTCTACCAGTTTGGGCCTCTGCCTTTCCCTTTAGTGTGTATTGTACATCTGCATTGAACAGACTTCCTTAGGGGATAATGTTCCTTCTTAATCTTGTAAGGGATCACAGTAACCCACTACTTGCTTTGTACATACAGATCTGGATTGTATAAACTGTCAATACATCATTTGTTGGATAACTCTTTGCCTCAAAAGCTTATATAACTGTGCTTTGACCTCTAATGGGCAGAACAGTCCTCAGAGCTTTCTGAAAGACTGTCTCCCAGGTTATAATCCTCAGGTTGGCTCGAATAAAATTTTCCATTTCTTTCTTAGATTGACCATTGATTTTTTTTTCATCGACAGCCTCCTGCAGTGGGGAGCTTCCCACCTGATACCTCACAGCCTCCAAAGGTACCTGAAGGCTACCAGAGTTCAAATCACACGGGCACAGCTGCACGCTCGCACAGTCACTTACACTCACACACACACACACAACACACACACACACACAGGCTCACACCCTAAATGGGCTGGTCAGCCAACTCTTCAAGCCTCAGTCTCTGAAACTGTGAATACCTCCAATGCCCCCACCTTCCACAGGGGCCTCAGAAAACCCAGCCTCCTTTCCTGGCCAGTCTCTACTCTCCAGGGGTCGTTAGCTCCACCCTCTCCCTGAAGGGCTAGCCCCTGACAGAGAGGCAGGAACAGGAGAAACAGGAAAAATAATTTGGATACAAAACAGGTTCAGGGAAGTGAGGCCTGTTGGGAGGAGCAGGGTTTTGGCAAAACGAGGGTGAGTCCAGAACCCTAGTGAGTGTCCACAGTTCCTGGGTGTTTGCTGTCAAAGAAAAATCGCACCGAACAAAGTTAAACAGGCACAGGAGACTTTATTCAAGACTATGGCAATAAGAGAGAGAGACTGAACTCAACTCCACTGAAACAAAAGGTGGGAGGGGTTTTCAGCTGGATAAGCTAGTGGGAAAATGCCAGAGACGGAGGGGAGGTTGGTGCATGGGATGGTCCAGCACCCTGACTTACTCCTGAGTTTACAAATGTTTTTCTCTGTAATTAGGCATCTGTGTTTGCTAACTGCCACTTATTCAAGTTCGGCTCCTACCCTCCCACAGAGCCTGAGGGTCAGGGGTGCTATCTTCCTTGATGATGACATTTTGGAGGGGTGGCTCCCAGGTCCCCTGAGAAAGACATTCCTGGGCTGTAAAACTGGCAAGAGGCTGGGAGAAAATTTACCTACATTTCAAAGGGACAGAGAAGGAATCGGCAATGACAAGTTTTCTAAAGTAAATGCTCTAAGGAAAGGGAGATTGGGGGCGTGAAGTCAGGAAGAAGTCCGTGTCAAGTTTAGTCAAGCTCAGGAGACCGTTAAGTCGTGGTCACCGCTATTGTGTCCCCTCTGCCCATTCATCTGGGGGTTCGTGACCCTAGGTCTCTGCACATGCCTGGTGCCCACCCTGCATGGCACGGTGAGTAGGTGTGATCCCAGCAGGCAGTGCCTCCAAGCGCAAGAAGCAAGGCAGATCAGGAGATGCCAACTTGGCATCAGCTCCCACTACCCTCGATAGCATCCATCTGGAAGTTCCCATCTCCCTGGTGTCTGAGTGTCCACATGGGTTTGGCTGAATCCTCAGGGGACAGTGTATCCCTCCAGTTGTCTGCCTGTGTCTCTATCTCCTCCGATGTTTTAAAATTCATTCATTTCAAAGTCTAATAAAAAATGTATTAAACACCTTCTGTGGGCATGTCCTGTTCATCAAGTCTGCGTTTGTCTGTGTGTCTACATCTGCGTCTGTCCACCCCGGATGTGTCTGTCTTTTTGCATCCCATGTGTAACTGCCTCTCTGGGAGTCTCTATCTCCCTGTCAGTTTGTTTCTAAGTTCCTCGATTCACTCATTCCTACAACATCACAAACATCCCCTGAGGCCTCTGAGGAGTTCACAGCCTGATGCAGTGACAGACACTAGCCCAACCCAGGGTGACCAAGGCTGGGAGACGGAGGTATTTGAGGCTGAACGTGGGTGGATGATTGTAGGCGGGCGTGGCAGGTCAGAGAAGTCTTCAAGGAGGAGGTGATGTTTGTGTCTCTGGGTCTGGAGACGTGGGCCCATATAGATGGTATGTGTTGGGATAGAGGAAGAGAAGAGAAATCAAGAGGCCGTGAGTGCCAACCTCAGACTAGAACACAGTGTTGGGGAACAGGGTAGAAAGAGAGCCTGCAAAACACGAATCCCCCCAAAGTTAAGGGTTACAGGCCCCTAGCTCCCTCCTCCCTCAGATCCAGGAGTCCAGGCCCCATCATGATTATCTAGGAGGAAACGAGCCCAAGCAAGGGAGGGCGGGGGTGGAGGAATGCCTGCCGGCCTGGGGCTTTGCTGGGAGAACCAGCCACGCAGAAATCAGAGCAGGAGCTGTCCTCGGTGTCTCCACTCAGGTCCACAACCTGGCAATGGGGGGCCCCAGAGCCACCCTGCTGTGCCTCTTTGGGGCTGTCCTCTGTCTCACAGGTATTCAGACTTTTGAGTCCAGTGGTAAGAGGGCAGTTGGGTGGGAGATAGCTGGACTCTTCTGGGTCTGAGGGAGCAGAGAGTGAGGGGCGGATTCCAGGGACTCAGGGAGGAGCGAACTAGGGGCCCTGATTCCTGGGTCTGAGGGAGAAGGGGCTGGGGGTCCGGACTCCTGCGTCTTGGTTGGGAGAGGCCTGGAGACTGTGTCCTCTCCAGTTCTCTTCCCCTCCTCTGTTCTTTCCATATCACTCATTTCCTCCAGCGTCTCTGTTCCACTACTCCAGCCTTTCTCATCCTCTTTGCCCATGTCCTCATTCAAAGGTACCTCTGGGGAGCCATGGGGGCTCTTTCCAGAACTGGCAGGAAACCTTGGCCTCATCCTCAGGCAACCCCTTCCCCTAGTTTGCGTAAGGACAGGGACATAGTCATATCAGGACTGAAGTGGCTACAAAGGCAGGGAATTTGAGAGGTGGGAAGGAGGTTATGCCTGCATATAACAACTTTGTGTGTGTGTGTGCACGCATGCACGTGCACACGCTCGTCCACGGAAGAGAGTTCGATTTCTCTGTGTGTCCATGTGTCAGGGTGTCCTGTGGGTCTCTGTGCTTGTGTGTGTTTATCTGTACCAGGTTTTGATGTCTGGGTGTTTGAACAAATGCTTTTATGGGTCTGTTTATCTCTGAGCCTCACTTTCTTTTTAAAAGAGATGTGTGTATAATTTTGCATCTCTGTTTTTCTTTGTGTTTGTGCATCTCTATGACTGGTGGGCCTGTATTTCTCTCTGTGTATGTGTGTTTGGGTATTTTGATGTGTATCTGTCTCTCTGTGTATCTGTTGTGTGTCTCTATGTATCTTGCATCTGAATACGATTTTAAATTGTTTGTTTTTGTAGCCCTCTTTTTTGTCTATCTCTAACTTCGCCTGATTTCAGGGTCTCATTTTATTTGTATGTCTGTGATTCTTGGGTCTGTATTTGTCTCTCTCTGGGTATGACTTCCTGTGTTCCTGGGTCTGTGTGTTGTGATTATTTCTGTATCCACACAGTTTTCTGTCTGTGAGTGTGATTTTGCATGTGTGAGATCCTGTGCCTTGGTTTCCGGGGTTTCTATTGGAGGGTCTGGGTGGTACTCGTTTTGCTTGTAAATGTAGAACTCAGTGTGAATGCATTCAGGATACTCTGTGAATATTTGTGAGATCTGCATGAGCCTGTGTCAATTTTGTTATTTTGTGTTTACGTCAGTGTTTAAGTGTTCTGTGTGTGTGTGTACCTGTATTGCTAGGGGCTGGCTCTGCGTGCATTTGTAGCATGAGATTGTACATCCCAGTGCCTATACTGGAGTGTTTGTTTTCCATCAGTGACCTTTTAGTGCTACTGGATATCATGAGTATAGTTGGGAAAGGGATAGGCAGGACAGGAGTGAATCACTTCCTCCTTTATCAAAATCTTGGAGGGCTTCCTGGAAGAGGATGGAGATTTGGAAGAGCCTGGGGAAAAAAAACCTGGACTGGCAGGTGCAGATGCCATTGCTGTGCCAAGAGGTAGACACAGCCATGACCAGCCACAGCAGCAGCCCCTGCTTCTTTCAAGGCAACAAGGCCTGTCTCCCCTCAGAGCAGAAGAGCCTGGCCCATGTGGCTGTCATATGCAGGGTGGAGCCTGATTCCTTGCACAGGCTCATCCTTGGCCTGTTCCACTCACTCCACCCCTGCTCCTCTCCCCAGGGTCCCAAGCCCTGCAATGCTACAGCTTTCAACACTTCTACTTCGGGCCCTTTGACCTCAGTGGCATGAAATTCCTCAATGTCTCCTGTCTCCTCGGATGCTCCGAGGCTGTCTTATCCCTGAACACTGGTGAGGGGCAGGAAACACACAAAAAAAGGGCGGGAGCGGGGGACAAGGACAAGGATGAAAGATTAGACGGGGTGGGGGGGATGGGGGTGGAGGAGCAGACAAGGGGTTGGGAAGGAACTGGGTAGAAGAGGGGAGGGAAGGTCAGGATAGAGATGCAGAAGTGGAGGCTGGAGAAGGGGTAGGACGAAGGAGGGGATGGGGGGGCAGGAGGTGGGAGGAGGAGACAGTGGGGGGCCAGGAAGAGGAGGTGGGAGAGGGGCAGAAAAGCGGAAGAGGGGAAGGAGAGAAAAGGAAGAGGAGGAAAGGGTTGGTGATGAGAGGAGAGGGGGAGGCGGTGTAGAGGGAAGCAGAGTTTGACAGGGAGCGAGGGACTAAAGAGAAGGGCAGGGCTGGAGGGAGAAGCCAGGTTGAGTGAGAAGCGAGAAGACAGAGGAGCAAGAGACTTGAGACTAGAGGGAGAGAGGTGGAGAGGAGGGAGCGTGGGAGAGGAGGAGAAGGGCTGAGGGGGAGGCAGCGCGCCAGACCCCATCCCCTCGCTCCCAGGGTACCGCGCCTCAATGACCATGGTACAGAAGGGCTGCTGGACAGGCCCGGCTACGGGCCAGATGCAGTGGAATGACAAGGCGCTGCCGCCTAACTACTCGGTGGTGCGCGGCTGAGGGACCGACCTTTGCAACGCGAACTTCCAGACCCACGACTCCCTCGCCAACCTGGGCCGAGGTATGCGAGGGGCGGGGCTGGGTGTGGGGCGGGACTGTACGGGGCTGGGAGGGGCCCCGGCCCGCGCGCGCGCCCGGGGAGGGGTGTGGTCTCCGTTGGGCTCCTCCTCCCGGCGCGCTGGGATTCCAGCGCCCCAGTCGGGCCAGACGGGAGCCCTGGCGCAATGCACAACCCGCACGACCGTACCGAGGACCGTTACCTGAGTGTGCGTCCACGCTCTCTTGCCAGCGCCCAACCCGCCGACGCTCAGCGGCCCCAAGTGCTACTCCTGAGTGGGGATCCACCCGGAGGACTGCACCCCGGAGAAGTTCCGGCGGGTCCAGTGTCACCAGGACCAAAGCATCTGCTTCCAGGGCAATGGCAGCATGACCTTTGGTGAGAGGCTGGGAGGGTGAGAGGGCCTGGGCAAGGGGTGTGGAGGCAGGGCAGGGCTGACAGGGAGACACGGCCCTGGTCTAAAGAAGGAGGCATGGTCCTGGACTGAGGGAGGAGGCATGGCTCTGGTCTAAGGAGGGGACTGGAAGTAAGTCTGAGGACCCAGTCATGGCTGTGATCTCTGAGGTGGAGGTTCAGGTGCAGCTGCCTCCCTCGGTTCTGACCCTCCTCACTGCCCGCCTCCCAGGCAATTTCTCAGTCCCTGTGTACATCAGAACCTGCCACCGGCCCTCCTGCACCACCCGGGGCACCACCAGCCCGTGGACAAACATCGACCTCCAGGGCTCCTGCTGTGAGGGGCACCTCTGCAACAAGGACTCCATCAGCCTTCACCAGCGCCTCGGGCACCGTCCCTCCTGGGGTGCCCCCCCACCGTCATAGTCCTTCTCCTCATGGCTACCCTGCTGGCTAGCACTCTGGGAGGACCCCTCGGGCTCTCCTCATAGCCCCTCCAGCCCCTTCCTGAGCAGGATGCTGGGGGCAGGGCACACGCGCCCTCTTCTCACTGCTTCAGTTCCTGGAATGTGGAAAATAAGAGCTGCACTCCCGTGTCTCTCTCTCTCTCTCTCTCTCTCTCTCTCTCTCTCCCCCTCCCTCCCGCTTCCCTACTAACGCCCAGCCCTTACCTGGTCAGCAGGCCTGGGAGAAATTGGGCAAGGTCCCTAGCATCCCAGGGTGGGGAGAAACAGCCACATCCCACCCCGCATGCAGAGCAAACCTGATCATAGATCCTGCTTGCTGAGCACCAACCAGGCCCAGGCTCACCACAACCCCATTTCCTGGTTGTGGGTTTCCTGGTCCTAGGCTCTCCCTCCAGAGCCTGGAGCCAGGCTGCATGGGTTCGAATTCCAGCTTCAGCATTTTGCCTGTGGGTGACCTTGGGCAAGTTACTTAATCTCACTGAGACTATGTTTCCTAACTTGTCAGGCAGAGGTGAAAATAAAACCTACAGTAATGACAAGGTCCTACTTCACAGTGGTTGTGGGCGGGATTTAATGAATTCCCTCTCTTTGTCATCTTGATCTGTGATCATCTGTTTGAATATTTAGTCATTTAAAAATACTCATTCAACACCTACTTATTGCTGTCTGCTAACTGCAGTGCACGAGAAATATCTGGTTTGGGTAAGAGGGAAAAGGCAGTAAAAAAGTAGAATGGGGGCTTCCCTAGTGGCGCAGTGGTTGAGAGTCTGCCTGCCGATGCAGGGGACACGGGTTCGTGCCCCAGTCCGGGAAGATCCCACATGCCGCGGAGCGGCTGGGCCCGTGAGCCATGGCCGCTGAGCCTGCGCGTCCGGAGCCTGTGCTCTGCAACGGGAGAGGCCACAACAGTGAGACGCCCGCGTACCGCAAAAAAAAAAAAAAAGTAGAATGGATGCTATTGATAAAATTTTAATTTATGAAGGAACCTTCCTACACTGTTGGTGGGAATGTAAAATGGTGCAGCCACTATGGAGAACAAAAACTAAAAACAGAACTACCATATGGCCCAGCAATCCCACTCCTGGGCATATACCCAGAGAAAACCATAATTCAAAAAGATACATGCACCCCAATGTTCACTGCAGCACTATTTGCAGTAGCCAAGACATGGAATAGACCTAAATGTCCATCAACAGATGAATGAATAAAGAAGATGTGGTATATACATACAATGGAATACTACTCAGCCATAAAAAAAGAATGAAATAATGCCATTTGCAGCAACATGGGATGACCTAGAGATTATCATACTAAGTGAAGTAAGTCAAACAGAGAAAGACAAATATATAATATGGCTTATATGTGGAATCTAAAAAAAAATGATACAAATGAACTTATATACAAAACAGAAATAGACCCACAGACGTAGAAAACAAACTTATGATTACCAAAGGGGAAAGGTGGGGGAAGGGATAAATCCTAATTTAACATATATACACTACTATATATAAAATAGATAACCAACAAGGTCCTACTGTATAGCACAGGGAAGTATATTCAATATCTTGTAATAAACTATGATGGAAAAGAATGTGAAAAAGAATATATAAATATTATATATATATCCTATATATATATAATGATGTGTGTGTGTGTATATATATATATATATATATACACACATCATTTTGCCATACACCTGAAGCTAACGCAACATTGTAAATCAACCATACTTCAATTAAAAAAATTAATTAGGACTTCCCTGGTGGTGCAGTGGTTGAGAATCTGCCTGCTAATGCAGGGGACACGGGTTCGAGCCCTGGTCTGGGAGGATCCCACATGCCGCGGAGCAACTAGGCCCGTGAGCCACAACTACTGAGCCTGTGCATCTGGAGCCTGTGCTCCGCAACGGGAGAGGCCGCGATAGTGAGAGGTCCACGCACCGCGGTGAAGAGTGGCCCTCGCTTGCCACACCTAGAGAAAGCCCTCGCGCAGAAACGAAGACCCAACACAGCCAAAAATAAATAAATACATTAATTAATTTCTTAAAAAGTCCCTTTAAAAAAAATTAATTTATGAACATCAGGACCACCACCGATAATCTTTATATAAAATAATAAAGGGAAAGAACAGGCAGGATTAAAAGATATGGATAGACAAATATATGAAAAGATAAAAATAAAGGGAGAAAGGAGGGAAGGAAGCAAAGAAGCAAGGAAAGGAAGAAGGAAAAAAAAAAGCAAAGAAGAAAATATGCATATCTAATACAGTTTGCATTTCTGTAACTGGTCACAAGGCCATAGTTGAAATGTTTAATTTCCTTCTTCCGTTACTCATTCCAAGTGTCCTTTGCCCTCAGCTGGCTGGTGTTATTTATCAAGTTAGGCAACCGAAACCCTCATTCCTGAAAGGTCTAAATCCTTAGTGGTCCTGCATGTTTTTGAGGGGGTTACATATACTATGGAACATGAAATCTCTAAGGAGTGCTCCAGAGAATGCCTTGGGTTCCAGACACGGCCTTCCTTGGATCCACTCTGCAGGAGGAACCCAATTTCCCCTTAGTAATTGAGATCAGTCATCCCAGCAAATAATCTTCTTCTTTGCCCATTGGTTCAGTGGAGTGAGGAGCCCTAAAAGGCCAGGTGAACGTCTCACCTTCCCACTCAGTGGAAGCATTGCTGTGTCCTCTAGTGGAAGCAGGAAGCATTCTTTCCTTGGGAACCAAAACCTCCAAACCAGCAGAGCTCAAAGTCATGGGGATGGGAGGCAGAAGTTCTGCAAGGGGCTTCCGTGGTGGCGCAGTTGAGAGTCCGCCTGCCGATGCAGGGGACGCGGGTTCGTGCCCCGGTCCGGGAAGATCCCACATGCCGCGGAGCGGCTGGGCCCGTGAGCCATGGCCGCTGAGCCTGCGCGTCCGGAGCCTGTGCTCCGCAACGGGAGAGGCCACAGCAGTGAGAGGCCCGCGTACCGCAAAAAAAAAAAAAAAAAAAAAGGAAGTACTTGGGCTGGAAGGGCTGGCAGGTAGAGAAAAAAAACCTCTGACTGGGGGTTAGGGCAACAGGAGTGATTTCATAGAGAACGGAGCCTGTGCTGGGTCGTGAATGATGAGGGGGGTCACCAGGTGGACAGAATGAGGAAGAGCATTCCAGACAAAAGGGCCAGCCCACACAAGCTCATGAAAGGAAATACTTGGTTTGTTTGCTTTTTATCATTATTATTATTGAAGTATAGTTGATTTACAATGTTATGTTAATTACTGCTGTACAGCAAAGTGATTCAGTTATACATATATATACATTCTTTTTAAAATATGTTTTTCTATTATGCTTTAACATAGGATATTGAATATAGCTCTCTGTGCTGAAGAGTAGGACTTGTTATCCATCCCTTTTATAAAGGCTTACATCTGCTAACCCCAACCTCCCAATCCATCCCTCCCCCAACCCCCTCCCCCTTCACAACCACCAGTCTGTTCTCCATGTCCTTGATTCTAGGAAACACTTGTTAAATGGCAGAGGGACAGCAGGACAGAAGCAGGAACAAGTAAGAGACAGAGGAAGCTGCAGGGAGGGACAGTCAGCAAACATTTATAACCTATTCTTCTGAGCCGGTGATGCCAGGGACCCAGCAATGAGTCAGACCCAACCCTGTCCTCCTGGTCTGGAAAGAGTCAGTCACAAACCCGGAGGCTGATGGTTGGTAAATCATAAAGTATGGAGGTCTAGGGGAGTTCCAAAGAGGAAGACCAGGGAAGGCTTCTGATAGGAACGAATCTCTGAGAAGACACTTAAGTGACAAGTAGGAATTGGCAAAGGAGAAGGAGGAAGGGCGGAGTGCAGAAAGGCTTGGTCTGTGTACAAAATGTGAGAAAAGATGAGGATGAAGTGATGGCAGCGCTCCTGAGGGGCTTAAAATGTCAGATGAAGCTAAAGTTTCCTGAACTTATTCTGCAGCCAATGGGGATCCATGGAAGGGCTTCGAGCAGGGGAGAGGTATGGTCGAAGCCAGGGGATGGGAAGCTCTCCCTGTGAGCACGCAGGGGACAGACTGGGGGAGTGAGAAGGTAGGGACACCAAGGAGAGGCTGGTGATGGGGTCTCTCATTCATGGTCTCCAGGGTCAGGGGCCACTTAGTGTTGAGGGGCTTGGAGGGAGAAGGAAGGAGTGAGAAAACAGTGTGTCAGGGCTGAGGAGTAAAGTCCCTTATGCATGAGGATTGTGGCTTCCTCTGGAGATTGGGAAGAAGGCGGTGGTCATACAGAAGCACACAGGAAGATTCTGGGGAGCGGCAGTATTCTCTCTGGGTGTGTGGTAATTTCATGGGGATACACAAATGTAATCATTTGTCCAATACAGATCTCTATATGGTATGCACTTTCTGCACGTATGGTATATTGCATAAAAAAAAATACTAATGCCAACAGCAAAGTTAAGGCAAGAGCCTAGGTTTTTGGACTCCCATATTGTGGCTTTCTAATCTTTGGTGACAGAGGTCAGGATGCTGGCTATCTCTGGTGTATCAGTTGGGAGACGGTTCAGGAGAACCTCCTGTGGCAATGGAGATGCTCTATGACTTGCCTGAGGTGATGGTCACACGTGTCTATACACAGGTAGAACTGCATCAATTTGTACACTTAAGACTTGTGGGGGACTTTCCTGGTGGTGCAGTGGTTAAGAATCCACCTGCCAATGCAGAGGACATGGGTTCGAGCCCTGGTCGGGGAACCAGATCCCACATGCCATGGAGCAACTAAGCCCGTGTGCCACAGCTCTAGAGCCTGGGCTCTAGAGCCCGCGAGCCACAACTCCTGAGCCCACGTGCTACAACTACTGAAGCCCGCGTGCCTAGAGCCCATGCTCCACAACAAGAGAAGCCACCGCAATGAAAACCCCGCGCACCGCCACGAAGAGTAGCCCCCGCTCGCCGCAACTAGAGAAAGCCCGCGCGCAGCAACGAAGACCCAACGCAGCCAAAAATAAATAAATTAACTAATTAATTTTAAAAAAAGATTTGTGACCTTTCCAACGTGTAAGCCATAACTCCACAGAAAGAAACAAAATTAAAATACGACATACAATTAAATGATATCATGTCTGGGATTTGCATGAAAATAATATAGGAAGTGAGGAAGCAGGTGGAGGCACAGATGAAATGCAATTAACCATGAGTTGCTTTTGTTAGATGGGTACGTGACGTTTATTATATACTCTTCTGTTCACTTCTGCTTGTTTGAAGTTTTGCATAATAATAATATATATACGTATACGTATACATGGATAGATAGATAGACAGATAGTCGATAGATAAAACAAATACCTGTTGAACCCAGTGACCCAGGCACTTCCTCCCTTCAGAACTCAGATGCCTGCTGCGCTCAGTGACCCAGGTGGTCCAGTGCTTGGATCACACTCACAGCGCCCCTCTCCTAAGATTCTGTTGCCCTCCCCAGGTTAATGCAGGTGGGAGCCTAGGTCAGCACCAAGGACAGATCCACAGCATTGGGTCTCAGAACCACAGACAGCAACTCAACTAATAGGCGAGACAAAGGACACGGAAATGAGGAAATGACATCCTTCCGATTTCCAGAACAGTGTGGAACAGGGCAGGAGGGTGGAGTCGAAGAAGAGCCAATCAGTACTACTGAATAAGAGCATTCCTTCAACAAATAGCCATTGAGCATCTCCTCTGTGCCAGGCACAGTTCTAAACACTGGAGATGGCAAAATCCCTGTCCTGAACAAGTAGGAAAATAAGAAAACAGGATCATTTAGATAAATGCCATGCGCCATGATAAAGACGTAGCAATGAAATATGATGCAGTTATTTATGGGGTGGGAGAGGAGCATTTCTGAGGAGATGGTCAAGGAAGAGACTATATTGAAAAGAGAACTGGATGAAGTAAGGAAATGATCCAAGAGGAGACTGGAGGTAAAAGCATTCAGGCAGAGGAAGAAGCAAGCACCAAGATGTTGAGGCAGGAAAGAGCGTGGCATGTTTGAGGACCAGCAAGAAGGCCAATGTGGTGGAGCAAAGTAAGTGGACGGGAAAGGGCAGGAGGGCTTTTGGTAAGATAGGAGTAGACACACAGAGAGAAAGAGATAGAGAAAGAGAGACAGGAAAATATGAAAGACAAGCAGAGACTGAAAGAGTCAAGAAAGACCCACAGGCAGAAAGAGAGAAGCAAAATAACACTAGCTGTAATTTATAAAGTGCATTTTCCATTATCTATTCTATTACCTATCCATATATACGTACTCATATATATTAATGTATACATACTTTTTTTTTTTTTTTTTTTTTTTTGCGGTACGCGGGCCTCTCACTGTTGTGGCCTCTCCCGTTGTGGAGCACAGGCTCCGGACGCGCAGGCTCAGAGACCATGGCTCACGGGCCCAGCCGCTCCGCGGCATGTGGGATCTTCCCGGACCGGGGCACGAACCCGCGTCCCCTGCATCGGCAGGCGGACTCTCAACCACTGCGCCACCAGCAAAGCCCTACATACTTTTTATTACGGAAAACTTCAAACATAAAAGTGTAATATTTATTGTTATTATTATATAACAAACCACTCCAAAATTTAGTGTCTTAAAACAAGAAGTGTATTATTTCTCATGATTCTGAGGGTTGACGGGGCACTTCTGCTGGTCTCATGCAGCTGCATTCAGATGGGGCTGGACTGGGGCTTTTGGCCAGAGTGCTTTGATTCTCCTCTGCATGGCCTCTCCATGTGACTAGCTTGGGCTTCCTCACAACATGGCAGTCTTAGAGTTCTAAGAGAACAAAAGCAAAAGCTTCTAGTTCTCTTAAGAACTGGACCTGGAACTGGCCCAGCATCATTTCTGCCACATTCTATTAGTCAAAGCAAGTCACAAGGCAGCCAGATTGAAGGAGAAGAGACAGAGTCTACCTGTTGGTGGGAGAAGCCACATACCAGCACAGAGGAGGAGGAATTACTGGAGCCAGCTTGGGAAACAATGTGCCACGAGGGCTTAATGTATGCCAGGTCCCGTGCTGAGGGCCCCACATATTCCACCTCACCTAATCCTCAAGCAACCCTGTGACACAGGGTATAATCATCCCCCCATTTTACAGGTCTCATAGGACACAGAGCTAGGGATAGCAGAGTTAGATATGAACTCAGGTCTGTCTCTAAACCAGGCTGTATGTGTGTTATGTTATTATGTTCCACCCAAAAATAAAGTCAGTGACCATGGCCATGTCAAGGCTTAACCCAGGGCTTCCCTGGTGGCTCAGCGGTTAAGAATCTGCCTGCCAATGCAGGGGACAGAGCCCTGGTCCAGGAAAATCCCACATACTGCGGAGCAACTAAGCCCGTGTGCCACAACTACTGAGCCTGCGCTCTAGAGCCCATGTGCCACAACTACTGAAGTCTGCACTCCTAGAGCCCGTGCTCAACAAGAGAAGCCAACAAAGTGAGAAGCCCGCGCACCGCAACGAAGAGTAGCCCCCACTCGTCGCAACTAGAGAAAGCCTGCGCACAGCAACAAAGACCCAACGCAGCCAAAATAAATAAATAAATAAATTTTAAATTAAAAAAAAAGGCTTAACCCAATTGACCCAAAGTCTCTAGATACCCAGATTGCGAGATATATATCTATATAGACAGATAGATAAATAGCTTAACATAATATAATACATAATTTTTAATTGGTTGGGAACACAGAGATACAAAGGATAAACTAAAAGCAGAGGGCTTCCCTGGTGGCACAGTGGTTGGGAGTCCGCCTGCCAGTGCAGGGGATGCGGGTTTGAGCTCTGGTCCAGGAAGATCCTACATGCCGTGGAGCAACTAAGCCCCTGCACCACAACTACTGAGCCTGCCCTCTATAGCCCGTGAGCCAAAACTACTGAGCCCGCGTGCCACAGCTACTGAAGCCTGCATGCCTAGAGCCCGTGCTCCACAACAAGAGAAGCCACTGCAATGAGAAGCCCACACACGGCAACAAAGAGTAGCCCCTGCTCGCTGCAACTAGAGAAAGCCCACGCACAGCAACAAAGACCCAATGCAGCCAAAAATAAATAAATAAATTTATTTTTAAAATAAAATCGGGGCTTCCCTGGTAGCGCAGTGGTTGAGAGTCCGCCTGCCGATGCAGGGGACACGGGTTCATGCCCCGGTCCGGGAAGATCCCACATGCTGCGGAGCGGCTGGGCCCGTGAGCCATGGCCTCTGAGCCTGCATGTCCGGAGCCTGTGCTCCGCAGCGGGAGAGGCCACAACAATGAGAGGCCCGCGTACCGAAAAAAATAAAAAATAAAATAAAATAAAAATTAAAAAAATGAAAGCGGAGAGGCATGCACCTGGGGACAAAGACCAGGAGACAGAAACTCAGAAGCAAGGCCAGTGAGATACAGAGAGAAGCAGACTCACAGAGACAAAGCAAAAGCAAGAGAGAGATTGACAGAAACACAGGGTCTCCCTCCTTTAGCCAGGAAGCTCCATGGGGGCAGGGATTTTGTCTGTTTTGTTATTACTGTATCCCCAACGTGTAGAGCAGGACCTGACTCTCAGCAGGTGCGCAATAGATGGATACTAAGCTGGAAAAGCAGAGAGCCTGCAGTTCCCTCAAACAGCACCAGGTGGCAGTATCCCAATGCCCCGAAGCCTCCAAAAGCCTAAATCCAAAAGACAGCAGTTGGAGGATTTGCCGCCACAGGCCTCAGACTTTCTGGACGTCTTCCCCTGGGCTGAGCCCCGCCTTTCCCTGCACAAGCCCTGGGTGATGAGTGACCTTTCCATATGAGACTACCTCTTCACCCGCTCCACCACCAGGCCGAGTTAAACAGCTCTTTCTTTGTCCTTGGCCCCTTCCGGCTGGGCACCAAGGCATCTGGGTCCATTCCAGGCCCGGAGATGGGGCTGGGATGAAGGTGGGGCAGCTGGGACGAGGCCAAGGAAAAGTCCTAAGGATTTTGGAATCAGTTTTCCTAGTCTTCCTGGACCAGGAGTATGGGTCCAGCCCCCTCCTCCCTCAGACCCAGGATCCAGGACCCCGGCCCCTCCTCCCTCAGACCCAGGATCCTGGTCCCCGGCCCCTCCTCCCTCAGACCCAGGATCCTGGTCCCCGGCCCCTCCTCCCTCAGACCCAGGATCCTGGTCCCCGGCCCCTCCCCCGTCAGACCCAGGATCCAGGTCCCCGGCCCCTCCCCCTTTAGACCCAGGATCCTGGTCCCCGGCCCCTCCCCCGTCAGACCCAGGATCCTGGTCCCCAGCCCTCCTCCCCTCCAAGTCCCTTGCAGCTGCCCTGCTCCCTCCTCTGGGCAGAGAGGTCCTCTAGTGCTCCCCCTCCCTGTCTTTTACAGAGACCCCCTCCCCCTCCACGCCCCCCTTCCAGGGTTGAGACTAAAGGTGAGTCACAGGAAGCGCTGGGGCCCTGAGTCACCAACCCCCTCTCTGGGCTGCAGGGAGCTGGCTCTGGCGCAGTGTGCTACCAGCTGACCCCCATAGCCCAGAACTTCCGTTTGGAGGCAGGTGCCCTTCCCACTCTGGCATCTCCCACACCCTGCCTAGTCTCCGCTTTTCTCTTTTAGTCGTGGGCTCTTTGGAGGCAAAATTTCCCTCTGCTCCAACTTCCCTGTCTTGATTCTGACTCCTGCTTTCTCTTCACCACTAGGTCTCTTCCGTCTCCAGCTCTTTGAGTTTGTAAAAACTTCTCCCCCCAACCTCCTCCCTCCCCTCTCTCCCCCTCCTTCTCTGTCTGTCTCTGTCCCTCCCTCTCCTCTGGCTCCAGCATTCACGGTCTCTCTGGTTGTCTCTCTCCCCTCAGTTTTTCACAGTTGCCTGCACTGGAGCACAGAGGCTGTGGAAGGCCTGGGCTGGAGGTCTCTGTTCCATGGCCACTGACCCTCTCAGGCAGCCGCAGTCTGTGTCCCTGGCCTTTGGCCCCTGAGCTTAGAGAGACCCAGAGACACAGAGCACTAGAGGCAGAGAGAGGATGAGACAGAAAAGAGAGCGCAGGCAGAGATGGAGACAGAGTCAGAGAGCAACAGACAGAGACACAGATAGCGACGAACAAAGAGAGGGACAGGGACAGGTAGCGAGAGTGAAATAGAAAAGCAGCAGGATCACAGGATCTCACTTCTATGTGGAATCTAAAAAAAAAGGGTGCAAATGAACTTATTTACAAAACAGAAAGAGACTCAGAGACACAGAAAACAAACTTATGGTTATCAAAGGGGAAAGGGTGGGAGGGATAAATTGGGAATTTGGGATTAACGGATACACATTACTGTATATAAAATAAACAACAAGGACCTACTGTATAGCACAGGGGACTACATTTAATATCTTGTAATAACCATAATGGAAAAGAATCTGAAAGAGAATATATATATTATATATACATATATATAACTGAATTACTTTGCTGTACATCCGAATCATTGTAAATCAACTATACTTCAATAAAAAAAATGTTAAAAGCAGTGGGATGCAGGGATAGACACAGAGACAGAGAGGCTGAGAGACATAGGGACACAAAGAGAGGCAGAGCCAGAGAGAGAAATGGAACCAGAGAAATGGACAGAGAGAGACAGAGCCAGAAGGTACTTAGGCAGAACGGAAATAAAGGCATAAAGGAGAGGAAAGCAGAGACAGAGAAAGACAGTCGGAGAAAGAGATAAAGACGAACCGAAAGGCTTCCAGAGCGGGAGAGACCGAGACAGCAGTCTGAGGCAAGGCCTGGGGAAGCTGAGAGGGAGGGGAGGTGGGGGGGGTCCCCCGGCTGCAGCATCTCCTCCAAGCAGACAGGCATGTGTCTCCATCACTACCCCCACTGCGTCTCATCCTGAGTGGGAATCACATGCGCACCATGGGGCCGGGCTCCAGCATAGGTTGTGTTTTTGTCACCGGGTGTGTCTGTGTGTGCGGTTTGGTGTCTCTGGGTGTGTCCATGTGGGTTGTGGTGGTGTGACGCCAAGCATGTCTGTGTGTGTCTCATTGCCCTGTGGCTGGAGGGACCATGTTCCTACATGGCATACAACTCAGGAGGGGAGAGGGGTTATGTCTGTGTGTTTCCCCAGAGAGTGGTGTCCATAGGGCCACACACCACACGGTGAGAGGGGTTTCGTGTCACCTCGCCAGCGAGTCCTGGTGTGTTGCTGGCGGAGGGTTTTGATCTGTGTCTGGATGTACGGTGTGCAGCCCCGTGCATAACTTGTGCTGCTGCGTGAGGTCGCATGCCGCATGGCTGCCACTCTGGGGGTCACCATGCATCAGTCTGCATCGCATTTGCTGTTCTCTTCCTTATGGGGTTGTGTGTGTAAAGCTGTGTATCACTCAGTGATGTGACCCTGTGTCTCCCTCCAGGTGTGTGTCCATGTTGGGGCCTCTCTTTTCCCTGCCAAGAACACAGACTGGGGACCCACACGCAGAGTGTTGTGTTTGCACGGCTGTGTATTACATTGTACCAGAGGGCGTCCCCCGGGGCTGTGTGTGGTGTCATTGCAGGCCTAAGTGATGGCTGTGTCAGTGGGTCACATCTACTGGTTCATGAGACAGTGTTTGTGCTGGGAAGTAGTGTAGTACGTGTTTTGTGTCATTGTGTTTGTGTATTCCACTGTATATGTTGTGTTTGTGTGGCCACCTGTGTTGGAGTGTATCATGTCCCAGGCTGTGTGTGGGTGTGGTTTATGGCGTCGGTCCCAGGCGATGGTGCACGTTTTACTCTGCTCACGGTGCTCTTGGGCATCAGGGTCCATGTAGCCTGTGGCCAGCCCCCCTCCCGGGGCACCATTCTTGGTTGTGTCCTGTGTGACGCACCAAAATAGATCAAAATGTCTTACACGGGGCATGTGCCGCTTGGGTTTCTGTGTGTGTCACTGTGCCTATAGGTCCGTTCCTACACGCATCCGTCCATGTTGTCCTCTGACTGCATATATGAATGGCATTGTGCACCGGGGTGTATCGTCTGTCAGGGTGAATCCATGTGTGTTGTGAATCATTCTATGAGCATATGTGCTTGAGTCACCACGTGCCGTGACGTACGTCAGTGTGCATTTCTCCACGTGCTGGGCGATTGGAGACTGCCATGGGTGTGTCCCTAAGTGCTGTGTGTCTGCACACGTCGTGTTTTGTTCCACAGGTGTGTGATGGCTGAGTGCTCTGTTCACATAGATATGTTGTGTGTGGCATTTGGGGATTGCGAGGTCAATACAGATTGTGTGTTTGTGGAACACCCGTATATGTTGTGTTTGTGTAGCTACGAATGGGCATCATCCTGTGTGAGGCGTCTGGGTGTGGCTGTTTGTGTCAGAAGATGGCGTGCCAACTTTGATTGCAGTGTTTGTGCCTGCGTGTGGACAATATTTAAGTGGCCGTGTGTGCCACGGGGCGCTGCCTGCCTCACTAAGTGCCGGTGTGTGTCGCATCATGTGTGTGGTGTCCGGGTGTGGCTGTGAGTTTCAGAGCTTGTCGGGAGTTGTGAGTCACTCGTTGTAGGTTGTGTTGTATGCCCATGGGTGTTATAGGTTCTGCCTCCGGCCATGCTGTCCATGGTTGAGGGTGTTATCACCGTGTGTTGCATGGTGTCCGGGTGTGGCTGAGTGTAGGTGTGTATCACACGCTGCAGACCGTTGTGTATGACAAAGCCCACTGTGTGTTGGTGTGTGTCTTAATCCATGTGGACACACGCCTCTTCCTTGCTCTGCCCCAAGACACACCCAGCCCCTCCTTAGTCTGAGAAGGGGGGTTGGGGAGCCTCCCCTCTGCCCAGGGGCCTCCCCAGCACCTCCCCGCCCTGCCCAGCAGTCACCACCCCCCAGAGGGCACAGGCTCTGCTGTGCCTCAAAGCAAGAGTCCAGAGCGAGGGAGCAGAGCAGGCCGGGGACCTGCAAGCCATAGTGGCTGCTCTTTGTGTGCTGCGAGGTGGGGGACTCTGGGCAGGAAGCTGGCTGAGCCCCAAGACCCCGGGGGCCATGGGCGGGGAGCTGGTGCCGGGCCTGGGGGCCCTGCGGCGGAGAAAGCATCTGCTGGAGCAGGAGAGGAGTCTGGCAGGCTGGGCACTGGCACTGGCAGGAATCGGCATCGGACTCATGGTCCTGCACGCGGAGATGCTATGGTTCGGGGGGTGCCTGGTGAGTGGAGGCTGGAGGGGCTGGAAGCTGAAACTGCTGGGTCTGAGGAGGAGGGGCCTGGGGGCCAGGACTCTCGGGTCCTGAGTGAGTAGAGGCTGGAGACCCCTGGGTCTGAGAGTGGAGGGAGCTGAGGGCTGGACTCCTGGGACCTAGGGAGGTAAATGCTGGGGGCCCTCTCTGCAAAAGGAAGGGAAGAGGGGTCACAGAGTGTCAGTTTGAAGGTATTGCAATTAGACAGTTGGAGGTCCAGGAGCCCTGCAGGCCAGGAGGTGGCTGGTCAGATACTTGAGCAGATTAGGGGAGAGGTAACCCCAGGTTCAGTGAAGGGAGGGTGGGGAGAAAGGCTGACTTCTTCCAGTAGGCAGCAGCTCCTTGGTCCTTATCTAAACTCTAATGTTTGCACAGTATCTCAGAGGCAAAGGGCAGAGACCAAAAGAACTGGCTGGGTGGGGGGGTGGGAAAAGAAAACAAAGCACCGCCCCCCTCCCCCCTCCATCTCCAACATTAAGAAGCTCAGCTTCCCCAGAATCTATGGGCTATTTAGCCTGGGAAATAAGGGAGAGGTAGGTTTATGGTAGCCTGGACTCCTGGGTCCCAGGAGAGGAGAGGCTGGGGCCCGGGTTCCTTAGAGGTGACTTAGAGCATTTTTAGGGGGAGAGGGGCTGACTTTGAGGATAGTGTGAGTGGGGAAGGAAAGAACAAGTGGGGCTAGGACAGGTCTGAGCAGGTTCCCATAACATTCCAGCCCTGGTCCGGGCAGTGGTGGGGGCAGATGAAGGACACGGGTCAGAACTGGCGGCTTGAGGACGTGACAGAATTGCTCAACAGGAAAGGAGGGGTTGGAGATCTGTCTAGGGTAAGGGACGTGGAATTGGGCTGGTTGGAGGGCACTGATTTGAGGATCGAGTTGGGGGGATTTCTGGGGGACAACACTCAGGCTTGGATCTGGGGGTGGGAGAGGCAGACAGCTTTGAAGTGACCAGGAGCCACACGGACTGTCAGGGCAGGCTGGCTTCCTCTGGCCGGGTGGCCAGGCGAGGGCAGCAGGCACTGAGGGGGTGGGGCCGCCGAAGCCCATGCCAACAGGAAACATGGTCAGGCCGACCCGCCGCTCCCACACTTCAGCACCCCGCCCAGCAGGCGAGGTGAGGACAAGGGAGCCCTGGCAGATGGGAAGGGACAGGGGGTCTTTCCTACGCCACCCCATCCCTCCGCTGCCTCACCTCCAATTGCTTCCCTCTACCACCTGCCAGGCTGCTGCCTCCAGCACGGGGACTCTGGAATCTGCGGCAGCTCTCTGAGCCTCAGTTTCCCCAACTGGAAACCGGTGGTGAGGGTTGAAATACATGATCCGAAGGGTCCTCCTCGGCCCCCTTTCTATGCCTGCCTTGACAACACCCGTGTCCCCTCCCCACCTCCATCGTAATCTAATAAACTCATTTTGCAGGGATCCAGACACCTGCTCGCCAGGAGGGAAGGGCTGGAGGAGAGGCAGGTGCCAGACCCCACCGATGCAGGGGAACGTGATAGAGATAGTGGGGCGGGAGAGGGAGGATGGTGAGAGGTACCGAGAGGCAGAGATACACAGAGAGACCGAGACAGAGAGAGACCAAGACAAAGATGCAGTAAGAGACGGAGTGGTACAGACAGAGAAGGGGGTCGGGGATTCGGGGCAAGAGGAATTGGAAAGGAGAGAGGACCACCAGAGAAGTGGATTGCAGAGTCGGGAGGAGGTTGGGTCTAGTGGGATGTTCTTTGGGACAAACTAAAGAGCGGGACAGGGAACTGGGGAGGCACAGAAGGATGAAGGGGTGGGGAGGGCTAGGGACAACAGCACCATTGTTCGGGGAAGGGGGGCAGGTCCCATGGGGCAGGAAACTGGCCCTCTTCCCCTGCACAGAGGGGGGCCCTGGCCAGGTCAGGGGAGCTGGCAGTGTTTTAGGAGAAACAGGTGCTGAGCTCAGAGTGGGAGCCCAGGTGGCCCCTTCCCCCTGACACCACCTCCCAGGCAGGGATCCACACACACACCCCCTCCTAGGGAATCCAGCAGTCCCAGTCCCCTCTAAATCCCTTCCTCAAGAATTCTAGATTCCTCCAAGGTATTGCCACACAAAGACAGGGGAAAAAACTTCCTGTGGTTTCTGGAGGCCATGTGCTTCTGGGCAGCTCTGCTCTGGGCTTAGAGCCAGGAGAGAACGCAGGAGGTGGGGAGGGGAGGCAGAGGAGACACACGGGGCAGCAGGACTGGGGGGCCTTTCTCAGAGCTGGGGCTGGGGTCTTAGGAACCCACCTCCCTGGATGAGGGCAGGGGAGGGTGTCACTCATTCCTTGGGGCCTGAGTGATAGTTTCTAGGCTCCTCAGGAACTGCGAAGGGCAGGCGGGGGGAGGGGAGGGAACTGAAGTTGCTTTCTAGGGCAGAGACCAGCTGGGTGGGAAGGGAAGGGGAGGGACTTTTTAGAAGCTAAATGTCTGTTTCTAGACACCCCCCCATACACACACACACACACACACACACACACACACACACACACACACACACAGAGCTGAGGAACTATTATTGATGGGGACCAGTACAGGGGAATTAGGAAGGAATGTGAGTTTCAAGGTCTTCCCTCAGGGGTGTGGTCCTAGCAGAAGAGCTGAGGAGGAGGGTGAACACTGGCACCTGGGCCAGGGCTGTCCCCTTGGGAAGGAAGAGGGCACTCTCCCTGGGGACCAGATGATGGTTTTGAGACTTCCCCAGACCTGAGGCATCAGGGGGAACTGGGCTGGGGGCTGGGGGTTAGGAGGCTGGGAAATTGGGACTGGAGAAGGGATGGCGGTTTGGGAAGAGTGCAGCGGGGACTGAGGGAGACCTAGGCTCTCACCCCTCTCTCCCTCCCTCCCAACAGTGGGCGATCCACCTGTTCCTGGTGAAATGCATGATCAGCATCTCCACGTTCTCGCTCCTTTCCCTTATTGTGGCCTTTCACGCCAAAGAGGTCCAGGTAGGCCCCCAGCCCCTTCCTAGCTCCCCTCAGCCCACCCCCACGCCCTGTCGGCTCACACTTCCCACCTCCTGGGCTGAGTAATGAGCTTCCTCCACCCTGAGATACATCCACACCCTCATCCACCCGGAGGGGATGAACCACGGACAGACAGACAGCCCCCCCCACCCCGAGCAGCCCTGACCTTCCTCCACCTGCTGCCCTGTCTCACCCTGCACACCTGTAGATGCTGAGAGTTCCCGCCCCCAGGCCTCTGTCCACTCTGTCCCAGGTTGCCTCACACAAGACACAGCCTCCCAGATCTCACTTTTCCATCCCTGAGTCCCTACCTGTTCCTGTCCCAACAACCCAAGATCCTAGCCATGTGCCCGCAGGTCCTTCCCCACTGCTGAGCTCCCCACCTCTGTGCCAACGACTCCACAGACCCAGAAGCCCTTCCCACCCGTATCCCCCCCTCCCATCTCATGTCTCAACCCACACTGGACTCTCCACCCCTTCCCCTCTCATCCCATCCCCCACATCCCCAGATCCTGTTTCCTTCCCCCCACACCTCTGCAGTATAAAATGAGGGTTATTGGTCGAGTGTGGTGACGCCCCTTGCAGTGCCTGGCACACAAGATGTGCTCAGTAAGAAGTACACATTATCATTAACGCAGTCGTTCGAATAGTTAAGTGGCCTGAGAGCCCTGGGCCTCAGTTTCTGCATCTGTAAAATGGGGGTAAGAATATTTTCAATCTCACTGTCTTGTGAGCATTCGCTGAGTCACACACGTACAGAGGACAGCGCAATGCCTGGCACCTCCAAAGTGCCCTGTAAATGTTGGCTATTATCATTGCTAATGGGACGATGGCAATTACTACTGCGTCCCCAGAAACTGGAGTTAGGACACAGCTCTATGGATGTGGAATGTAAGTCCTCGGAGAGGCAGGGGTTTTGTTTCGTTTGTCTTGTCCACCCATATCCTCAATGTATCTCAACATATGGAACAACGTCGGGCATACAACAGGCACTCAATAAGTGTTTCTGGGCTGGAAGTTCTGGAAGTGGGCTGAGACTAGGGGGAGAAGGTGGAGAGATGTCTTCCTCGGGTCCTGCCCTGCCCCTTCCCACCCTCCCGGGCCCCATGCCCTGCGCTATCTGCCTCCCTCTCCGGCCCCGCGGGCGCGCCCCCCTTATCTCCCCGCGCAGGCTGGGGAGCGGGAGCCTGACCTTCGTGTGACCCCCCTCCTTCTCCATCCGTTCCCCTCCCTGCAGCTGTTCATGACGGACAACGGGCTCCGGGACTGGCGCGTGGCGCTGACCGGGCGGCAGGCGGCGCAGATCGTGCTGGAGCTGGCTGTGTGCGCGCTGCACCCGGCGCCGGTGTGGCGCCCGCCGTGCGCGCAGATCTCGGGGTCCCCGCAGACGGCGGTCACGCAGTCCTGGCCGAGCTTCCTGGGCCAGGCGGAGGCGCTGCTGTCGCTGGCCATGCTGCTGCGCCTGTACCTGGTGCCCCGCGCCCTGCTCCTGCGCAGCGGCGTCCTGCTCAATGCCTCCTACCGCAGCATCGGCGCGCTCAACCAGGTCCGCTTCCGCCACTGGTTCGTCGCCAAGCTGTACATGAACACGCACCCCGGCCGCCTGCTGCTCTGCCTCACGCTTGGCCTCTGGCTCACCACCGCCTGGGTGCTGTCGGTGGCCGAGAGGTGAGGGTGCGCGGGGAGGGGAGGGCAGGAAGGGACGGTACCTGGAGCCTCTGGAGGAGACGCTTACAACCACCATCGCCCTGTACCGTGGTGCAGGTTGGGACTCCCTGGGACCAAGAAGTGGAGAAAGCCTATCGCCCCAAAGCCTTTCCTCCACCTGCAGTCTCCAGTCTCCCCAGACACACACACACACCATAGGAAGCCCTGCCCTTCCTGCTTCCAAATCTCTCCTGCCTCAGGTTTCCAGGCACCTGTTCAGTCTCAACACGCAGGCTCTGGGCCCTGGCCAAGGGTTGCACCTGCTTTGGAGGAAGGGGACATCTCTTCCAAATTAGCACAGATGCACCGTAGGTGCTCCCAGTGACCCCCGGGCTGCACCAGAAGGGAGTTCCGTGCAGAGAATTGGTACGGGAATTCGAGACCCCCTGCTGGACTTTGACCTGATGCTGGAACTGTACCCCTCAGGGCCTCCACTTACCTTACAGATAAACAAATTGGGGGTAATCTTAGCCAGTGGTTCTCAAAGTGTGGTTCTGGACCAGCAGCATCTCCTGGGAACTGGTTACAAATCCAAACTCGCAGGCCCCACCCGGATCTATGGAATCCAAAACTCTGGTGGGTTGGGCCCAGCAATCTTTTTTAACAGTTCACGCTGATGCTGGCTCAAATTTGAGAACCTCTGGTTTCGTACGAGGGGAGATGGAGAATGGCAAGAACTGGCCTTAGATCTCTCCTCTCTGAGCCTCTGTTTCCGCATCTATAAAATGGGTATCAAAATCCACCATCTTTAAAAAAAAAAAATCCACCATCTTTAAAGTCTCCCTGGCAATTCTAATCTTTCATGATTTTAAACTCATTCATCTCACAGGATCTCAGTTTTCTCAGTTGGGAAATTGGTCAGGATCAGTAAATGATCCTCCCACCAATTTTCTCACCTGAAAAATGGGAGGATGGGGAGGGAGCCAAATTTCTAAATCTGTTTGAGGCAGAAGTCCTCAAACTTGAATGTATTTTGGGATGAAGGGGTTGGAGCTTAACAGGGCAGATTCAGTCGCCACCTCCAGACACAATTTAGTGGGTTTGAGGTGTCTGGGGCCCTGGTGAGTGATGCTTTCCCTGCTTTGGCCTAACTGTGGGTCAAAGTTAGACAAATCCTGATTATCCATCCTTTCCACGGCTGGACCTAAATGTCCCCTCCTATGAAGTGAGGGGAAAAGAGGCAGAGTCTGCCAAGCCTTTTTATTTACTTTTTTAAAGTGCATTTATTTCCTTATTTTAAAGATTTATTATCTATTTTATTTTATTTACTCTTGGCTGTCGGGTCTTGGTTGCGGCATGCGGGATCTTTTGTTGCGGCGCGTGGGCTTCTCTCTAGTTGTGGTGCGCAGGTTTTCTCTTCTCTAGTTGTGGCATGCAGGCTCCAGGGCACGTGGGCTCTGTGGTTTGCGGCACACAGGCTCTGGTTGAGGTGCGCAAGCTCAGTAGTTGTGGTGTGCAGGCTTAGTTGCCCTGCGGCCTGTGGGATCTTAGCTCCCTGACCAGGGATTGAACCCGTGTCCCCTGCACTGTAAGGTGGGTTCCTTACCACTGGACCACCAGGGAAGTCCCCCGTCAAGCCTTTTTAGAGTCCCACCTTTTTAGTCCTGATAGGGCCACCTCTAGGCCATAGAGCATCTTTGCGGAAGTTAGAAAAAGGTGCCCCTTCCTTTGAGTGGATGCAGCCCCCTGCCGGGTCTGACAAGTGGACTTCAGGCTGGGTGTCTGCCCCCCTCTCAACCCCTCAACCACACGCTCTGAATGTAGCAGCCCTGGTAGCCTAGCTGAAACCAAAAAGGCTTTGGAATTGGTCGGATCCAGGTTCAAATGCCACAGCCCAGAGTGGTTGAGCATCTTGCCCAGGTCACACAGCAAGGAGGAGGCCAGGCACGCTCTCCAAAGCCCAGAACTTAACTGGCTTTTTCTGAGTCCTTCTTGCAACTGTGGGTGTATGTTAAGAAAGAGGGTATCAAGCATCACAGGAACCCCAGAATTAACCCACTCTTCCCCACAGACAGACCGTTAATGCCACCGGGCACCTTTCAGACACACTGTGGCTCATCCCCATCACATTCCTGACCATCGGCTACGGGGACGTGGTGCCGGGTACCACATGGGGCAAGATTGTCTGCCTCTGCACTGGGGTCATGGTGAGTACAGCCACTCAGGGACCCTGCCTTTATCCCACACTGCTCATCCCCTGGGCCCCAGGAAACCACAGAGCCAACTAAGGCACTCAGGGACACCCCCAAGAAACTCGGGTGTCTGGACCCCCACAGCCCCATTCCCTGTCCAGGACACAAACACTAGCCTCATTTCCTTTGAAAATCCAGGAATCCATCCCCTGAGTCCTTGCTCTCTCCAGAACCTAGGACCCAGCCCTCGTCCTCCTCGGGAACACAGGCCCCTGACTTCCCAGCCCCATTTCCTCCCACATTCCAGGAGTCCAGTCCCAAGCCCCACCAAGACTCAGGTATCTTTGCCTCTCCACCCCCCTTTACCCTCTCAATCATCCAGGACTCAGGTACCTGGTTTCCCAGCTCTAGGCTCTTCCAGAACCCAGGAATCCAGTCTCCCAGCCTCCATTAAAGCTATTTAGACATCAAGAGCATGCCTGTGGACTCAGGCTGCCTGGGTTCAAATCCTGCTTCTGCCCATTTCCTAGCTGGGAGTCAGCCACACAATCTTTCTGGGCCTCAATTTCCTCATCTGTAAAATGGGGATGCTGATACTAGCGTACTCCTCACGGGGTTCCTGAGAAGACGAAATGAATTAAACCATGTAAAGGGTCTCAAACACAGAAAATGCTCAGTAACTGGGTCAGGGGGTGGCGATGCGGAAGCTGTTGTTGTAACCGGTTCCAGGCGTCCGGCTGCCCCTACCCCAGCTCTTGTGCCCTCAAGGATGAGGCAGAGGCTCCCCAAGCGCCAGACTCCAGCCTCCTCCCCAGAGTCGGCCTCCTCCTACATCTAGACACCTGCCCCCTTCCCCTCATAGACCCAGCACCCAATGCCTTGGCCTTCACCTCCCTGTGAGATCTGGCTCCCTTCACCCGCAGGAATTCAAGCCTCCAGCCCCAGCCCTGATTTGTCCCAGGAAGGACATGGTGAATCCCCCAGTCCTGGGTCCACAGGTGATGCATGGGGGGAAATGTGACAGCCCCCTTCCCTCCAGCAGTGAGTCTTTGTGACTAGGAAAGAGGGGCAGAGACTCAGCCAGGCACACACTCCCAAAGGGAGATAAGGCGATTTGCACTCGAGCTCACAACCAACTCCTAGCTGAGAGGTTCCAAGGTACAATGAAATTATAACGGCTAACTTTTATTGGGCACATACTCTGTGCCAGTCTCTGCTCTAAAGGTGTCAACTTATGGAATCCTCGGAGTAATACTGTGAGGGTGTGCACATTTTACAGATAAGAAACTCAGACACTAAGAGATTAGATAACTTGCTCTGAAGCTGGGCTTGAAACCCAAGCAGTCCCAGAGCCAAGGTTTACAGCTAGTAATTATTCTGAGGGTCAAGAGTTGAAACATATGGGGTGGGGGAAGACTTCAGGAGATTCATTCTAACTCCAGGTGCTACAGAGCAGTTGGGATTTGTTGGGGCCTTGAAGGATCAGAGGCCTCGAGAAGGAAGGGAGAAGAGTGAGACCAAGGTGCTCAGGCAGGTGAGGGCTGAGTTGCCTGGGACGGGAGCTGGGCAGAGGAAGAAGAGCGGCCTGGACCTTGGAAGGCCTTGAGAGCTGCGCTAAGAAGTCTGGGGCAGTGGGAGCCTAGAAGGAGATTAGGGTGAGGGCATCAGGGACATAACTGGATGTTCGATCTCCCTGGGGTCAGAGTGGAGTGAGGGAAAGGCTGGAGACTGTCCAGAAGGGAGAGGATGTGGCCAGAGCTGGGCAGAGGCTGTAGGGGTGGGGAGGAGGGGAAGGACACCCTCGCTGACCTGACGGCCCACTGGACCGTGGGGAGGAAAGGGTCCCGCAGGAGCCTGAGGTCTGCTCCTTGCCCAGAACCAGCCCTTCTCCCCAATCTCCAATCACACTTAACCGAAGAGAACATGGGCTTCCCTGGTGGCGCAGTGGTTAAGAATCCACCTGCCAATGCAGGGGACACGGGTTCGAGCCCTGGTCCGGGAAGATCCCACATGCCACAGAGCAACTAAGCCTGTGAGCCACAACTACTGAGCCTGCGCTCTAGAGCCCCCGAGCCACAACTACTGAGCCCACGCGCCACAACTACTGAAGCCCGCGCACCTAGAGCCCGTGCTCTGCAACAAGAGAAGCCACAGCAATGAGAAGCCCGCGCACCACGACAAAGAGTAGTCCCCACTCGCCACAACTAGAGAAAGCCCATGTGCAGCGACGAAGACCCAATGCAGCCAAAAATAAATAAAATAAAATAAAAAAATTTCTTTTTTTAAAAAAAGAGAGAGAACATTGTGATGGTGTAAATACCACACCTAGGAGTTGGACTCGGACGCATGATTTTATGATCCCAGCTCCACCACTGGGAGCTGTGGGACCCTGGCTCTCTCTGGGCCGGTTTGCTTGTCTGTCAACTAGCGGTGGTGGTGCCTGCTGTCTGTGGCTGGTGGGAGGGCTCAAGGAGAGAGAGAGTTGGTGGCACACGGCTGGTCCTCAGATCCCCACGGGCCTTGTGTCATAGTGCCTACTGTGCCCACAGGGGGTCTGCTGCACAGCCCTGCTGGTGGCCGTGGTGGCCCGGAAGCTGGAGTTTAATAAGGCAGAGAAGCACGTGCACAACTTCATGATGGATATTCAGTATACCAAAGAGGTGAGGGGGGCCTCCAGCACCCAGAGCACACCCCTTCCACAGCCCCAGGATCCAGGCCCCCGGCCCCTCCCACCTCAGATCCAGGATCCAGACCCCGGGCCCCTCCTCCCAGAACCCTAGGAGGACTATCTCGCTTGACACTGTGAAACCCACCCCCAGATGAAGGAGTCGGCCGCCCGAGTGCTGCAAGAGTCCTGGATGTTCTACAAACATACACGCAGGAAGGACTCTGGAGCTGCCCGCAGGCACCAGCGCAGGCTGCTGGCCGCCATCAACAGGTGAGGACCTCTGTGCGTGCGTACGCCATGTCCAAGTCTCTTCCTCTCTGCAGGGTGCACGCACACGCGCGTGTGTGTGTGTGACCAAGCATGAACGTGTGCCCAGGTCAGGATGCCCATGTGTTGTTTCACTGAACGGATGCCCACCTGGACCTCACAGTGACTCTGCGTGATGGTTTCGTTTACATGTCTCAGAGTGTCTGTGGGCCTGGATGCCCGGGTCTCTATGTGGGAGGCGGGCTCATGGGTGCAGCCACCCCCTCTCATCCCACCTCTGAGCTAGGGCCACTCTGACTCCCCCACTTTTTTCCCCCCAGTTTCCGCCAGGTGCGGCTGAAACACAGAAAGCTCCGGGAAAAAGTGAACTCTATGGTGGACATCTCCAAGGTACTGGGATCCCATGAGAGGGGGTCTGGGAGAAGAGGGAGGTTGGGGGCAGCTGGTAAGGAGATCTGGCCCTGGAATAGGGAACGCTGGCACACACAGGCACTCACTAAAGGTTTGTGGCTGAACGAACAAATGAATGAATAAGTGAATGATGCAATAGCGTTTCTCATGTAAGGTGCAACTTGTACAAAGAACTCCAGTGTTCGATGTGAAATTATCTCCATTGTCAAGTTACTTACATGTGGACGGATATAAAATTCCTTTCAACTATGACTCTTATACAACAATAAAACCAAAGCAAATTGACAAACCAAGTTCAGACACAAAGGGCAAAGCAATAAAATGCGAATTAACAGCACTGACACACGGACAGGTGGAAAACTCAATCTGTGTTGCTATTGTGAAGAGGGGGCCCAGGAGCGCTGGGCAGCCTTGCCTGGCCAAGGGGTGACTCAGCTTGCCCTCCTTCTCCTGGGTCCCCTTGATTCTGAAGTGTTCGAGTAGGTGACATCATGCACCCCGGCTTGGCTCACAGCACCTCTTGCTTATCCGGTAGCCTCTGCTTTTTTCTCATTAGTCCACGACAATTCAAACAGTGGCCCTTGGCCCCAATACCATGGTAAACACAGCCACAGATGCCGGCCCCTAAACTGCATGGTGGTGGCCTAAATCTGCCGAAATTGGCAGGTCATGATTTCCAAGATTATCCACCCGGCCCAAAACACGGAAGTCAAGAGTTCTCATAGAAAGCTCACACACTCTCAAGGACGAAGCTGTGAATCCTAGTTTGAGAAGGCAGAGAAAGGGCTCTGTGGATTGTGAAGTCGGGCAGTCATCAATTACACAAAGATTTACGTGAGCACCTACTAAGTTCTAGGGCCTCCCTGATCCAGGTGCTGCCTTGGGTGTGTCATTTAACTGCTCCAGGCCTGTTTCCTCAGCTCTTAAAAATAGAAACAGGATTCCCACTGCCCACACTTTTAGGAGGATTTTAAACTATAAAAAGCACCGGGCCAAGTTGCTGGGCGGTGGCAGGTGGTTGATCAGGTACCTGATATTATTGAGGATAGTCCTCCAAGGCCTGTAAGGACTTAGTAAATGCTGGTTCCGCTGCCTTACTCCACGGGGCAGGGAGAGTCTCCCCCAGCCGATCCCTCTGACCTCTCTCTGCCCAGATGCACATGATCCTCTGTGACCTGCAGCTGGGTCTGAGCACCTCACACCAGGCCCTGGAGAAGCAGATTGATGCGCTGGCAGGGAAGCTAGACACCCTGACCGAGCTGCTTAGCGCTGCCCTGGGTCCACGGCAGCTTCCAGAACCAAGCCAGGAGGCCACGTAGCTGGTAAGGGAGCTGGGACTTGGGCAGGAGAACATCCTGGAGGAAGGGTGCCTGTGGCCAGCACTCCATGTGACTAAGGGGGTGGGGGATGGGTGGCCTGGAGGTGAGGCCACCCTTTCTCTTCCGCTTTGGCTCTGTCTGGAGGGAGGGACTCCAAGTTCGGGGCTGGACCAGCAGCGAAGGAAACAGACGTTCCATCCCCCCTTCACAGACTCTCAGTACCCGCTCTCTCTTTCTTTGCTTGGTCTCTGTCTCTGTCTCTTCCTCTGGTGTCTGGCCTGCTTGTCTATCCAGCTCTCTGTTTGTCTCCCCAGGACCCAGCCAGGAAGAACCAGGCTACTTTCCCCAGGATTGAGGTCAAGGACACTCTCTCTGCTACTCCTAACCCAGCCCCATGCATAAAGCCAGTTAAGCGTAAGGACCCAGGGGGGCCACACCTTGGGGTGGGTTGACTCCATGATGGCTGCTGGCGGGGACACTAGCTGAAGGAGGGAGGCCGTGGCCCATCCCCACCGAGGCCCCAAACAGGAAAATGGTCACCCCTGTCCCACATACCCTGTGTCTGGGGACTGGGACTCCTGAGTCCCAGAGGAGGAGGGGAGCGGGGGCCCAGAGTCCAAGATCCTGGACTGCATCAGTTACCCGCTGACCAGCACAGATGAAGGAACGAGGCCCGAGGCAGAAGGCAGAGCCCCCTGGCGGGAGATCGAGGAGGACACCAATTCTCCAGAGCTGCAGAGAATTATCTGGTGGGGGAGAAGGTGGGACCTGGGGGGAAGGGTGAAGCTCACCAGTCTCTGCTCTTATACTTTGTAATAAATGTTAAACAAAGTCAGAAGAAGTTGCTGTTTCTTTCGAAACATCCACACTCCAAACAGGCAGGTCAGCCAGTGGAACGCCCTTGCCCTGTCTGAACCTGTTTCCCCATCTATAAAACAGAGGCCTCTAAGACGTATCCTCCCAGGTCTGTAGGCTGGGGAGTCCTCAACTCCCACCTGGCCCCAGCCCAGATCTGCGGCGAAGAGCAAGGGCTTTCAATTCAGGCCCAGGAGCCCAGCCCCCCAGCCCCTCCTCCCTCAGACCGAGGAGTCCAGGCCCCCAGCCCTCCTCCCTCAGATTTGGATCAGGGTCCAAATCCTGGCTCTGCCAACCACTGGCTGTGTGACTTTGGGCAAGTGCCTTCACCTCTGAACATTTCACTTCACCTGTAAGATAGGGCCACCTTCCCATGGGTCAGCTGTGAAGATTAAAACTGGGAGTGCACAGAGGGTCAGGTATTTAGTAAGAACAAATACAGGCGAGAACTTAATCATTTTTATTAGTGCTACTGATTTTCAGACACAATGAATACGGGGCTGCCCTTTCTCTTTTTTCTACTGCCCTTTAACCCTCTCTACTCATATCCCACCAGAACCTAGATGAAAACTCACCTATCAGGAGACTAACAGGAATTCCAAACCATCCTACGTACTTGTTTCGTACCTGCTAGGACTAAGACAGAAAAAGGAAAGGGGGCTGGCACTTACAGAGGTCCTCCTGTATGCCCAGCTCTGCGCTCCTGTTTTGTAAGTCACCACCACCACTGCCCGCCCCACTCCACCCCATTGTACAGATACAGAAACTGAGGTTTCAAGAGGAGCAGGGCCTAGAGGGCCTGGATTCACACCCAGCTCATCCCACTGCAGAGCCCTCCCTCTCTGCCCTGCTTGAGGTGAGTCAAAGACAGAGCAGCCTTGGACCCTGAACCTAGGTCTCGTTTCCCAGAGCCGCTTCGTTCCACTTGCAGAGGCTGATTCATCCTCGCTTCCGTTGATTTGAGGGGAAGCCCAGGCTGCGAGTCATCCTTCTCTGCTGAGCTATCTTTGGATTTCCTTGCAAGTCCACAGCCAGCCTCCCCCTCAGCCCCAAGAGCTAAACTGGGGTTTGCACCACCCACTGCCGCAGACAGCCCTTCCTCTGGACACCAGCCCATCTGCGGGGAAGAGGAAACAGGAACATTTCCAACACCCTACCCCTGCAGTAAGCCCTCCTTAGTGATGCCAGATACCCTGCCGAACTCATTCCTCCAGGACCACCCTTTCCTAGTTGTACTTGGCTTCAGCGGGCAAACTCCTTCTTACTCCTCCTTTGGGCCCCTGCTTAGATGCCCCCTCCTCCAGGAAGCCCTCTCTGAAGCTCCCATAGCCCCACGAACCTGTCTCTATTACGATAATAATATTTATTGGGCAAAGCCCCAAGTTAAGTCCTTTATATAAATGATCTCACAAAATCTCTACAAAAGGAGACAAGGTGGTATTATTGGTCCCATTTTACAGATGAGGAAACTGAGGCACAGAGATTAAGAACCCTGCCCAAAGCCACAGCAAAGAGATGGGGGAGCTGGGATTTGACCCAGGTGGCCGGGCTCTGGAGCCCCAGCACTTAGCCAACCAGCCCATTCATTCGCTCAGAGATCCCTACACCCTATTTTAATTTTTACTCTGTTGCGTCTTCAATGTCTAGGGCCTGGCATATACCAGGCCTCAGTGAATATCACTGAATGAACACACTACCTGGGATGGCTGGAAGCTTCTCACCCTCTACCACATGTTGGTTTCTTCTGGGACAAGGGACGAACTGGTTATAAGGGGCTTTTGACTAAGAAACTAAGAGCACACATGCGAGCACTCCTGTTCTGAGTTATCTCAGATCTGCCCCCGCCGCCCTGCCCCCACTCTCCACTGTGGAGCTCAGGTCCTGACCTCTCCCTCCAGCAGTCTCTGCTCTCCCCCTCACACAATCAGCACTTCCTGAAGGCCCTGCACCAGGGGCAGGGCTGCAGGCGTAAGTCAGAGGGCTCTGCCCCCAGGGGCTCAGTCTCATGGTGATTTTGGCAACTTCCCCCTCCTACTTCTGTTTGCCTCCATGCCCACGAGAGGACTGGGTGGGGAAAAGTGGGTCCAGAGAGGGCTGGAGGGCTTACCAGGGTTAGAGAGCCAGTCAGGAGCTGGGGCCACCCCACCCCCCACCCCAACCATGCCCCAGACATGCCCTTCCTCTGCTCAAAACCCTTCCATGGTTCCCACCTGCCCTTCTCTCAAAGTCTGGCTCCTAGTCCTAGCTCATTTTTTCTCTTCTTGCAGGATCTTAGCTCCCTGACCAGGGGTTGAACCCGCACCCCCTGCAATGGAAGCGCAGAGTCTTAACCACTGGACCACCAAGGAAGTCCCCACTCAATTTTCTTTCATTGAGATTTATTTTACATAAACAACACACATTTTAAATGTGGCCTCAATAGATTTTTTACAAAAGAATTTACCTGAGCAACTACCACTCAGCTCAAGCTTGAAGTTTCTGGGCCCCTAAAAACTCTCACGCCCCTCCCACCTTGATTCCTTTTGCCCAATTTTGAACTCTGAAAGGAACCCTGCTGCACACCCTGGTGTGCACCTGCTTCTTGGTACCAGCCAGGTGCACATTCGTTTTTACTACAGAATGGTGTTACTACGCGCACAGGCCTCCCCTGGGGGGGCTCTTCAGGCTCTGCACCCCCCTGCCCCTGCCTCTAGCCTCCCCATCCCCTCCCTGTCATGGCTGCTAATGATTCTGCAGCCAATTCCAGTGTGTGAGGGTTTTTTTCCCCCATGCCAAGCAATTCTCAGACACCACAGTCGACTCAATCCTGACACTGTCTACCTGGAGACAGCGTCAGATTCCACAGGGTAAGGGTTCAGTCCTACAAGACTGCCCCCTACCCTCACCCCTTCAGATGCCAATTTCAAGTCCAGGCTGTCACCCATGCTTCTGACCGACTGGCTACAGATCCAACAACCCCCTTCCTTGGGTTCGATGAGTGGCTCACAGAACTCAGAGACATGCTTGATTTACTAGATTACTGGTTTCTTATAAAAGGATATAACTCAGGAACAGCCAGGTGGAACAGATGCATAGGGCAAGGTATGGGGAAGGGGCAGGGAGCTTCCATGACCTCTCTGGGCACCACTCTCCCCAAATCTCCATGTGTTCACCAACCTGGAAGATCTCCAAACCCTGTCCTTGGAGGTTTTCTATGGAAGCTTCATTACATAGTCATGACTGATTAAATCATTGAACTTCCGTGACTAATTCAACCTCCAACCCCTGTCCCCTCCCTGGAGACCTGCAAGTTCTGACCCTCTAATCATCCAGTCGGGTCCCTTGGCACCCAGCCCCTATCCTTAGGTTACCTAGGTGCTTTCCAAAGCCACCTCATTAACATAACAAAACACACCCTTATTACCCCGTTCCAAAGGGTTTAGGAGCTCTGTTCCAGACTCAGGGGACAAAGACCAAATACATATTTATTATAAATCACAGTATCATAGCTGCTCCAGCCACAGGGCTCTTCCCTCCCAAAGATTCTCTGCTGTAATTGCCCACCACTCTCCTGGCCCTTTTGCCCCAACCATGTAGAACAAACATGGCCAGTATTTGTCCAGTTCTTTATGATGGTTGGTGAAGGAAGCTGGATCGTCTACATCAACACCAGACTGCAGTCCAAGGACCTGTTTTGAGCTTTGCTGCTGTGTGGGATTACTGCTAACATATAAAAACTAGGAGAGTGCTTTTCACAATTTGGAGGCAATGTCAAATGGTAACACTTTCTTCTACCAGGATGAGCTGGCCCTTCTTCAGTTCAAGTCCAAGCCCTGTCTCCACTTGTAACCAGGCTGCACCCCCTCTCGCCTCCTTGAGGGCCTGGGTCCTAAGTCTCCTGCCTCATCCATTTTCCCTGCTATTGAAACAGGAGGCAAGGGGCAGGGCACAACCTTTAAAAGAATGACATAGCCAAAGGACGTTAGAACCAACTAAGTCCAAGATGGCGGAAGATTCAACTTCCAGTGGAACTTGAGCCTCATTATACGCTCATTGTAATACATTAGCATATGTTAAAGGACACACCCACCAGCGCCATGACAGGTCTGAGGACAAGCATAAAAGGTCAAAAAGTGTGCTGTGGTGCAATTCCTGGAAATCCACGCCCATTCCCCTGAAATAGATGGAATAATCCTTCTACTCATTAGCCTATGAAATTACCCAGTCCATAAAAATTAACCACCCCATATTTCAGGGCCTCTCGCCTTCTGAGATGGCCCACACTCTGTCTGTGGAGTGTGTTTCTCTCTAAATAAATCCACCTCTCACATATCACTTTGTCTCTCACTGAATTTTTTCTGCAAGGAGACATCAAGAACCTGAGCTTCATTAAGTCTTGAGACCAGGTGTGTCATCTCAATTAAAAGGCCATGGGGAAGATGGCGGAGTAGAAGGATGTGAGCTCACTCCCTGTTGTGAGAGCACTGGAATCACAACTAACTGCTGAACAATCATCGACAGGAAGACACTGGAACTCACCAAAAAAAGACACCCCACATCCAAAGACAAAGGAGAAGCTGCAATGAGACGGTACGAGGGGCGCAATCACAATAAAATCAAATCCCATAACCGCTGGGTGGGTGACTCACAAACTGGAGAACACTTATACCACAGAAGTACACTCACTGGAGTGAAGGTTCTGAGCTCCACGTCAGGCTTCCCAACCTGGGGGTCTGGCAACAGGAGGAGGAATTCCTAGAGAATCAGACTTTGAAGGCTAGTGGGATTTGATTGCAGGACTTGACAGGACTGGGGGAAACAGAGACTCCACTCTTGGAGGGCACACACAAAGTAGTGTGTGCATTGGGACCCAGGGGAAGGAGCAGTGACCCCATAGGAGACTGAACCAGACCCACCTGCTGGTGTTGGAGGGTCTCCTGCAGAGGTGGGGGGTGGCTGTGGCTCACCATGGGGACAAGGACACTGGCAGCAGAAGTTCTCGGAAGTACTCCTTGGCACAAGCCCTCCCAGAGTCCGCCATTATCCCCACCAAAGAGCTGGGTAGGCTCCAGTGCTGGGTCACCTCAGGCCAAACAACCAACAGGGAGGGAACCCAGCCCCACCCATCAGCAGACAAGCCAATTAAAGTTTTACTAAGCTAGGCCCACCAGAGCAACACCCAGCTCTACCCACCACCGGTTGCTCCCATCAAGAAGCTTTCACAAGCCTCTTTGAGAACTTCATCTACCAGAGGGCAGGCAGCAGAAGCAAGAGGAACTACAATTCTGCAGCCTGTGGAAGGAAAACCACATTCACAGAAAGACAGACAAGATGAAAAGGCAGAGGACTTTGTACCAGATGAAGGAACAAGATAAAACCCCAGAAAAACAACTAAATGAAGTGGAGATAGGCAACGTTCCAGAAAAAGAATTCAGAATAATGATAGTGAAGATGATCTGGGACCTGGGGAAAAGAATGGAGGCAAAGATCGAGAAGATGCAAGAAATGTTTAACAAAGACCTAGAAGAATTAAAGAATAAACATCTAGAAGAATTAAAGAACAAACAAAAAAAAAAGAAAAAACAAACAGAGATGAACAATACAATAACTGAAGTAAAAAATACACTAGAAGTAATCAAAAGCAGAAGAACTGAGGCAGAAGAACGGATAAGTGAACTGGAAGACAGAATGGTGGAAATCACTGCCACAGAACAGAATAAAGAAAAAAGAATGAAAAGAAATGAAGACAGCCTAAGAGACCTCTGGGACAACATTAAACATACCAACATTCTCATTATAGCGGTCCCAGAAGGAGAAGAGAGAGAGGAAGGACCCGAGAAAATATTTGAAGAGATTATAGTCAAAAACTTCCCTAACATGGGAAAGGAAATAGCTACCCAAGTCCAGGAAGCGCAGAGAGTCCCAGGCAGGATAAACCCAAGGAGAAACACACCAAGATACATAGTAATCAAACTGACAAAAATTAAAGAAAAACAAAAATTATTGAAAGCAGCAAAGGAAAAACAACAAATAACATACAAGGGCACTCCCATAAAGTTAACATCTGATTTCCCAGCAGAAACTCTACTAGCCAGAAGGGAGTGGAACAATATATTTAAAGTGATGAAAGGGAAGAACTTACAACCAAGATTACTCTACCCGGCAAGGATCTCATTTAGATTCGACGGAGAAATCAAAAGCTTTACAGACAAGCAAAAGCTAAGAGAATTCTGCACCACCAAACCACCTCTACAACAAATGCTAAAGGAACTTCTCTAAGTGGGAAACACAAGAGAAGAAAAGGACGCACAGAAACAAACCCATAACAATTAAGAAAACGGTAACATGAACATACATGTCGATAATTACCTTAAACGTGAATGGATTAAATGCTCCAACCAAAAGACACAGGCTCGCTGAATGTATACAAAAACAAGACCCAGGGCTTCCCTGGTGGCGCAGTGGTTGAGAGTCCGCCTGCTGATGCAGGGGACACGAGTTCGTGTCCCAGTCCGGGAAGATCCCACATGCCGCGGAGCAGCTAGGCCCGTGAGCCATGGCTGCTGAGCCTGTGCATCCGGAGCCTGTGCTCCGCAATGGGAGAGGCCACAACAGTGAGAGGCCTGCGTACTGCAAAAAAAAAAAACCCCAAAAAACCAAAAAAAGAAAAACAAGACCCATATATATGCTGTCTACAAGAGACCCACTCTGAAGACCCACCTAGGGACACACACAGACTAAAAGTGAGGGGATGGAAAAAGATATTCCATACAAATGGAAATCAAAAGAAAGCTGGAGTAGCAATACCCATATCAGATAAAATAGACTTTAAAATAAAGAATGTTACCAGAGACAAGTAAGGACACTAAATAATGATCAAGTGGTCAATCCAAGAAGAAGATATGACAATTATAAATATATATGTACCCAACATAGGAGCACCTCAATATATAAGGCAACTGCTAACAGCTATAAAAGAGGAAATCGACAGTAACACAATAATAGTGGGGGACTTTAACACCTCACTTACACCAGTGGACAGATCATCCAGACAGAAAATTAATAAGGAAACACAAGCTTTAAATGACATAATAGACCAGATAGATTTAATTGATATTTATAGGACACTCCATCCAAAAACAGCAGATTACACTTTCTTCTCAAGTGCATATGGAACATTTTCCAGGATAGATCACATCTTGGGTCGCAAATAAAGCCTCGGTAAATTTAAGAAAATTGAAATCATATCAAGCATCTTTTCCGACCACAACACTAAGAGATTAGAAATCAATTACAGGCAAAAAAAAATATTAAAAACATAAACACATGGAGGCTAAACAATACGTTACTAAATAACTAAGAGATCACTGAAGAAATCAAAGAGGAAATAAAAAAATACCTAGAGACAAATTACAACAAAAACATGATGATCCAAAACCTATGGGATGCAGCAAAAGCATTTCTAAGAGGGAAGTTTATAGCTATACAAGCCTACCTCAAGAAACAAGAAAAATCTCAAATAAACAATCTAACCTTACACCTAAAGGAACTAGAGAAAGAAGAACAAGCAAAACCCAAAGTTAGTAGAAGGAAAGAAATCATAAAGGTCAGAGCACAAATAAATGAAATAGAAACAAAGAAAACAATAGCAAAGATCAATAAAACTAAAAGCTGGTTCTTTAAGAAGATAAACAAAATTGATAAAACTTTAGCCAGACACATCAAGAAAAAGAGGGAGAGGACTCAAATCAATAAAATTAGAAATGAAAAAGGAGAAGTTACAACAGACACTGCAGAAATACAAAGCATCATAAGAGACTACAACAAGCAACTCTATGCCCAAAAAATGGACAACCTGGAAGAAATGGACAAATTCTTAGAAAGGTATAACCTTCCAAGACTGAACCAGGAAGAACTAAAAAATATGAATAGACCAATCACAAGTAATGAAATTGAAACTGTGATTAAAAATCTTCCAACAAACAAAAAGTCCAAGACCAGATGGCTTCACAGATGAATTCTATCAAGCATTTAGAGAAAAGCTAACATCCATCCTTCTCAAACTCTTCCAAAAAATTGCAGAGGAAGGAACACTCCCAAACTCATACTATGAGGCCACCACCACCCTGTTACCAAAACCAGACAAAGACACTACAAAAAAAGAAAATTACAGACCAATATCACTGATGAATATAGATGCAAAAATCCTCAACAAAATACTAGCAAACAGAATCCAACAACACATTAAAAGGGTCATATACCATGATCAAGTGGGATTTATGCCAGGGATGCAAGGATTCTTAAATATACACAAATCAATCAATGTGATACACCATATTAACAAATTGAAGAATAAAAACCATATGATCATCTCAATAGATGCAGAAAAAGCTTTACACAAAATTCAACACCCATTTATGATAAAAACTCTCCAGAAAGTGGGCACAGAGGGAACCTACCTCAACATAATAAAGGCCATATACGACAAACCCACAGCAAACATCATTCTCAATGGTGAAAAACTGAAAGCATTTCCTCTAAGATCAGGAACAAGACAAGGATGTCCACTCTCACCACTATTATTCAATATAGCCACGGCAATCAGAGAAGAAAAAGAAATAAAAGGAATACAAATTGGAAAAGAAGAAGTAAAACTGTCACTGTTTGCAGATGACATGATACTATACATAGAGAATCGTAAATATGCCACCAGAAAACTACTAGAGCTAATCAATGCATTTGGTAAAGTTGCAGGATACAAAATTAATGCACAGAAATCTCTTGCATTCCTATACACTAACAACGAAAGATCAGAAAGAGAAATTAAGGAAACAATACCATTCACCACTGCAACAAAAAGAATAAAATACCTAGGAATAAACCTACCTAAGGAGGTAAAAGACCTGTACTCAGAAAACTATAAGACACTGATGAAAGAAATCAAAGATGATACAAACAGATGGAGAGATATACCATGTTCTTGGATTGGAAGAATCAATATTGTGAAAATGACTATACTACCCAACGCAATCTACAGATTCAATGCAATCCCTATCAAATTACCAATGACATTTTTTTATAGAACTAGAACAAAAAAATCTTAAACTTTGTGTGGAGACACAAAAGACCCCGAATAGCCAAAGCAGTCCTGAGGGGAAAAAATGGAGCTGGAGGAATCAGGCTCCCTGACTTCAGACTATACTGCTAAGCTACAGTAATCAAGACAATATGGTACTGGCATAAAAACAGAAATATAGATCAATGGGACAGGATAGAAAGCCCAGAGATAAACTCATGCACCCATGGTCAACTAATCTATGACAAAGGAGGCAAGGATATACAATGGAGAAAAGATAGTCTCTTCAATAAGTGGTGCTGGGAAAACTGGACAGCTAAATGTAAAAGAATGAAATTAGAATACTCCCTAACACCATAAACAAAAATAAACTCAAAATGCATTAGAGACCTAAATGTAAGACTGAACACTATAAAACTCTTAGAGGAAAACACAGAAAGAACACTCTTTTACATAAATCACAGCAAGATCTTTTTTGATCCACCTCCTAGAGTAATGGAAATAAAAACAAAAGTAAACAAAGGGGACCTAATGAAACTTAAAAGCTTTTGCAAAGCAAGGAAACTACAATCAAGATGAAAAGAAAACCCTCAGAATGGAGAAAATATTTGCAAACAAATCAAAGGACAAAGGATTAATCTCCAAAATATATAAACAGTTCATGCAGCTCAACATTAAAAAAACAACCCAATCAAAAACTGGGCAGAAGACCTAAATAGACATTTCTCCAAAGAAGACATACAGGTGGCCAAGAAGCACATGAAAAGCTGCTCAATGTCACTAATTATTAGAGAAATGCAAATCATAGCTACAATGAGGTGTCACACCAGTTAGAATGGGCATCATCAGAAAATCTACAAACAAATGCTGGAGAGGGTGTGGAGAAAAGGGAACCCTCTTGCACTGTTGGTGTGAATGTAAATTGATACAGCTACTATGGAGAACAGTATGGAGGTTCCTTAAAAAACTAAAAATAGAATTACCATATGACCCAGAAATCCCACCACTCGGCATATACCCAGAGAAAACCATAATTCAAAGAGACACATGCACCCCAATGTTCATTGCAACACTATTTACAATAGCCAGGACATGGAAGCAACCTAAATGCCCATTGACAGACGAATGGATAAAGAAGATGTGGTATATATATACAATGGAATATTACTCAGCCATAAAAAGGAACAAAATTGGGTCATTTGTAGAGACGTGCATGGACCTAGAGACTGTCATACAGAGTGAAGTAAGTTAGAAAGAGAAAAACAAATATTGTATATTAACGCATATATGTGGCAACTAGAAAAATGGTACAGATGAACCGGTTTGCAGGGCAGAAACAGAGACACAGATGTAGAGAACAAACATATGGACACCAACGGGGTGGTGGTGGTGGTGGGATGAATTGGGAGATTGGGACTGATATATATACACTAATATGTATTAAATTGATAACTAATAAGAACCTGCTGTATAAAAAATAAAGAAAATAAAATTCAAAAAAATAAATAAAAGGACGTGGGTTCAATTCCCAGTATGGGTTTGGCCCTGGCACGTGGGTTCCAATTTGAGTTGCAAGGTTTCCCTATCACTCCCAGCAGCATACAAACATGCTGTCATTCCTCCCATCTCAAAAACGGCCCACAGGAACTTGAAGCACTTTACATCCTCCACTATGTATTCTCCAAACTGCAAAACATCCCGAATTCAAATTCAGAGTCTTTATTTTACACATTGTAAAATAACCTGTATGTGGAAATCCTTTAAAAGTAAGTTCTTATAGAACAAACTCCTGATACATTCAACAGCAGCAAAGACTCTCACAGACCAAAGAGCTAAAGAAGGAAGACAACACAGAAGACCTGCTGTAAGATTTCATTTATATCAAGTTCAAAAGAGCAGACACAACTCACGTATAGTAACCAGAATTAGATCAGTGGCTGCTTCTGGAGTGGGGGAGCTGACAGGGAAAGGGTCCAAGAGAAATTTCTGGGGTGTTGGAAATGTTCTCTACCTTGACCTGGTTAGTGGTTACACGATTATATATATTTGTAAAAATTCATTGACCAATACTCTTAAGATCTGTGTCTTTTCTGCACTTCGCCACGTCTAAGTTACACCTCAACAACAAAAAAGATAAAGAAAAGTAAGTACCTGTAAACTTTTCCTTATAGATTCCATATTACGATATTGAGACGTTTCCATGACATAGTGAGACTGAGACAGGAGGGAAGGGGGCAGGACACAACCTTTAAAAGAATGACACAGGACTTCCCTGGTGGTCCAGTGGTTAAGACTCCATGCTCCCAATGCAGGGGTCCTGGGTTTGATCCCTGGTCAGGGAACTAGATCCTGCATGCGTGCCACAGCTAAAGACCCAGCGCAGCCAAATAAATAAATAAGTATTTAAAAAAAAAAAAAAAAAAGAATGACACAGCCCCTCGAGGATACGACTAAAACTGTTTAGAACCTACTAGGCCCAAGTTGGCAGAAGATTTGACTTCCCTAGACCTTGAGCCTCATTATACGTTTGTTGCAATACATCAGCATATGCTAAGTGACACACCCACAGGCACCATAACAGTTCTGAGGCTGACCATAAAAAGCCGAAGAGTGGGTGGTGGCCCAATTCCTGGAAATCCCCGCCCCCTCCCCAAAATATTTGGAATAATCTTCTCACTTGTTAGCCTATGAAATTATCCAGCCCATAAAAACTAACCACCCCCGCACCCCAGTGCCACTCTTGCCTTCTGAGATGGTCTGCATTCTGCCGATGGAATGTGTATCTCTCTAAATAAACTTACTTTCACTTTACTGTGGCTCGCTCTTGAATTTTCCTGAGTGAAACCAAGGACCCTCACTTGATGGCCCGTCCCTGGGACTCGCCTGGGACATGACCATCTTCTTGCACCCCCTTCTCCTGCAACAAGACTGGGGGATGAGACAGCCATGTTTTCTCCATGGTGGACCCCACGTCCACCTCCAGCTACTGCTCTGTATCTCTGCTCCCTAGTCGATCACCATCTTTTTGGAACTCTGTTTCCTCGGTCCCAGTTTATCACCTCTCCTGATATTCCTGCTCCATCTCTAGGATGCTGGTCCTTTCCCCGATTCCTAAATGTGGGAGGCCCAGGGCCCAGTCCCTGCTCAACCTACTCCCTCAGGCTGGATGGTTTCAGCAAATTCCGGGGCTTTAAATGTCATCTATATATTAACGGCTTCAAAATTTAGCACACTTGTATAGTTATTGATAAGATGACAGGACATCTGAGGTTTGCTTAAAAGCTTAAAAAATAATACAGAAACTCCAGGAAAAAGTGTGCTTATATGTGGGAGAAGAAAATAGAAGAAATAAGGTAAGTAAAATGTGATGGCTCTCCACACTGGGTGGTGGGTATGTGGGAGTTCTTTATACCAGAAAACTTTTGTGCGTGTTTTTAAATTTTCATAGTGAAAAGTCAGTAAAAATTCTGTATCTACAAACCCTGGCTTCGCCCTAGTGCGACCACTTACTTGGACCACTTGAGATGTCCAATGTGCATCTCAAAGTTAAGCAGTTCAAAGCTTGTCAATTTCCCGTCAAGTCTACTCCTCCCCATCTTGGTAAAAAGCATCACTCTTCACCCAGTGGGTCAGGCCCAAACCTTCAGGATAACTTTTAAGTCATTCCTGATTCATGCTTCCTCTCACATAACCCTCTTCCTGAGTCATCGTCATCTCTTGCCCAGGGAAGAGACAGCAGCTTCCTCATCTCCTGCTTCCACTGCTGCCCAGCTGCAGCCCATTCTCCTCATGGCGGCCAGTGCTGGTTTAACTTTTTTGTGCATAGATAAGAGTCACATAGTTCAAAAACATGAAAGTCTTAAGACGTTTTCCTCCACATCTACCTATAACCTTCACCCCCACAGGGAACCACTGTTACTACTTTTTGAGAATAACACTAGAGAAATCTTTATAAAACATACCTCACAACATGCTTGTCCTTGCTCACGGCCCTCCAAAGGCTTCCTGTTACACTTGTAAGTAAATTCAAAAGCTCTTACCATAGCCCACAAGACCCCATGTAACCTGGACCTCTCTACAGCTATATCCCTAAATAATTCTACCCCTTTTCCACTCTGCTCCAGTCACTCTGGTCATCTTGATAATCCTTGAACACCCAGGTCCATTCTCACTTCGGGATCTTTCCACTTACTGTTTTTTAGCATCTTCCTATGGTTCATTCCCTTACCATCTTTCAGGCTTCTGCTCAAATGTCACCTCAGAGCAGCCTTCCCTGACCACCTGTCACTCTCTGTGACCTCTGTCACTCTCACTTCCCTTATCCTGATTTTTCCAAGCATCTTTTACCTGACATCATCTGCCCCTACTAGAAGATCCATTCCTGAAGGGCAGGTGCTCTGTCCTGGCAGATGACTAGAGTTCCATAATTCGTTCAGTAGATACAAACGAATGAATGAAGTGAACAGAGAAGTGACTTGAGAAATGAATAGATCGTTTGGCAAAGGGCTCTTAAAATTCCCTGTGCAGGTACCCTTTGACTCAGCAATTCTACTTCAAACGAGATATTCTATTGATAATACTATCATCTACATGCAGTCAGATGTACAGGATATTCATTGTGGCAAACGTTTGTAAGAGCAGAAGTTCAGAAACAACCTAAATGTTTATCAATAGGGTAATGGTTAAGTATGGTACATCCACACAACAGCACGCCATCCCATTTATATAAAAGCAGCTCTCTGGGTGCTTGATTGCACCACTGACTCACCGCTAGGCAGGCTGCCCAATGCCAGGGAAAAAATGTGGGCTCGCCCTAGAGTGAGACAGGGTTGGGTTTGAATCCAGGCCCTGATGCCTCCTGGCCCTGGGTACTTCAGTAAGGCCCTTCTTCTCTCTCAGACTCATTTTCTGCATCTGTTAAATGAGGAGGGGAGAAGGTTACAGTGATGTATATAGTATACAGTGGGCCCATGGTCCAATGCCAAGCCCCTTCTTTTCCCTTAAGTCAAATCTCCACCTCTGAGGGTTGCCCAGAGGTGAAACTGGCATTTGTGAGGCTACTCTGGGGTTGAGAAATTCAGGTAAGAAAAACAGATTCGACCTAACAGATGAAGATGCTAAAGGGGATAACGTCAGACATAACACAAAGATGGCCTGTCATGTGTATCTATTCCAGACACCCACAATCTTCTGGAGAATCCAGAAATAACAGGACTCTCAACTCAGTCTGTGTGATGGTTGTTTTCACCCAGCCTGTGACAGCCTGGGGAAATGGTTCCACCTGCCACCTGTGCTGAGAAAATGGCAGCAGGGATGAGGCCTGGACGGGATGGGGGCAGTTCAGACTCAGTCACTATCACTGTCATCGTAAACCACAAAATAATGACAACAGGGCTTCCCTGGTGGCACAGTGGTTGAGAGTCCGCCTGCTGATGCAGGGGACACGGGTTCGTGCCCCGGTCCGGGAAGATCCCACATGCAACGGAGCGGCTGGGCCCGTGAGCCACGGCAGCTGAGCCTGCGCGTCCGGAGCCTGTGCTCTGCACAGGCCATAACAGTGAGAGGCCCGAGTACCGCAAAAAAAAAAAAATAATAATGACAACACACAGTGCTACTATGCACCAGGCACTATTCTAGGCACTGTCACCCATTTAACTCTGCCAGTATCATCATTCAGTGCCCTCATCTCCATTGTAGAAACAGGACACAGACGCAGAAAGGTTAAGGAACTTGGCCAGGCTCAAGCTGTCAACCCCAATGCTTTGCTCTAACAGTAGCTCCAGAAGGAAACTGAGAAGCGGTGCTCTAGGAATGGAATATGGGAACCAGAGAGGAGACGGACTTTTCTTGTCTACCCCATGGACTTCTCGACTTTTGTCAGAATGTACATGTATTCCCTGTCCAAATATAATTTTGTTGTTTGGCCACGCCACGCGGCATGTGGGATCTTAGTTCCCCGACCAGGGACCACCTGTGTCCCCAAGCAATGGAAGCCGAATCTTAACCACTGGACCTCCGGGGAGGTACCCAAATGTAATTTTAAATGAAAAATGGTAAATTCCTCACTCACCTATATATCTATGAATATATGTATATGTATATATACCCTTCTCTCTTCTCTTGAAGCATCTATCGTTCCCATTGGCAACCACCCGCTTCAGCTAAGTCGCGGAGGCCTTTGGGCTAACAGCGCATGCGGTCTTTGCGGGCCTCACTCTCCGCCCGGTATTCATCTTAGGCGCACAGGGTTCTCACCGCAGGCGTTTGAATTGTTGACTCTTAGCACTGTATCCCTCCTCCGCAGCCCCCGAAGGGTTTATACGTGCTCTTCTTCCCACCAGTCCACGTCTCACATCTCTTCAGGATCTGACCTGCCCATGTCTGCTGCCTCACCTCCCACCCCAGTGGAACTCCATGAGTCCAAGCCAGTTTGGACCTTTCTCCCGGGGTTCCCTCGCCTGGAGTGTCCTTGCCTGCCCTTCAAGGTCCAATCGTATCCGCATCCTTTCCTAAGTGATTTGATTCCCTAGCCGTCTCCCTCCACAGACCGGCATCCCATCCAGGGCCTACGCCAGTTCTGATTCATGCCTGTGTTCTCAGCACTCACTCAGCGCGGGACACTTAAAATTCTTTCCTGCCGTCCCACCCCACCGCGTCCTGCCAACACCACAGCTGAAGCGGTACTCGAACCCAAAGCCTCCGGCGTCCCCGCCCCGCCCCGCTTCCCCAGCTTCTCTGCAAGCCCACGTACGCCCCCTGCGATGAGCACGCGTACTGAAGCGGAGTCGCCGCGCACTCCCAACTGCCCTCTGCAACCCGCCGGCTTGCTGAAGCCAACCACCTACATCAACGCACGCTCAGCCCGGCGCTCACGCTCGATTCTCGCGCGCCCAGCCTGCGGCGCATGCGCACGGCCGGCAGCCCGCGAGACGTGATCTCGGTTCGGCCCCGCGAGATCTTCTCGACTTCTTCCTCCCTCGGACCGGCCTACCTTCGGTGCCGCTTCCGGGATGCCCCCACCGGTTGTGGGTTGACCGGTACCCGTTCTCTCCCGCCACGCTCCCGGGTTCCCAGACACCATTTACGGGCCGGTGGCTTGCAGTGGAACCTCCCCGTCCCCACCCCACCCCCATCTCGGAGAGCGCGCGCCCCCCTTACGCCCCGGGAACCAATCAGCAGCCGCCTTAGGTAAGTGGCCCGCGTGCCTGCGCTAGGCTGGCGCCTCGGCGGGGGGCGGGGCACGGGGCGTGTTTCGGGGCCCGGCTCCTCCTTGACCGCTAACTGGTCGTTCGGACGCCTGGCGGTTGTGCGTAACTAAGTTCGGAGTCAAAGCAAGGCGTTAAAAAGCGCGTTACCGGGAGTGGGGTGGGCAGGAGACAGATAATGTGTATATTGGAAAAATTTCAGTTCTGGGAGACCATTTATATTGAGGGCCTGTAAACTGGCGGTAAAGTACTGCGAAATCCCTCCAATAACGTGCAGAGCCCTGGGGACACTCGTAGAGGGCCTACAAACGGATTTTTAAACAGTGGGGAGGTCCTCCAAATTCCTCTAAATACAATGTAAATAGAAACTTAAGTTCTGGGGTTCCCTATAGGAGGCCTGTAAACAGGTGCCTAATTATGCTGAAGTCCCCTGAATAAAACACAGACTCAAGTTCCAGGGGAGACCCCATATGAGAGGCTGTACATATACATGTAATTGCTGGAGAGTCTTGTAGAAAAATAGTGTGAATAGACCCAGGTTCTGGGGTGGGAGTGCTCCATTAGACCATAAATACGGAGTTAGGAATTGGGAGTCTCCCCAAATAACTTGCAAATAGATTCTGGGTGATCCCCCAAAAGGAGCATGTTAAGAGATGCTTAAGTACTGAGGAAGCCCCCCAAAGAATTTGTAATAGGGGAATTTGTAATTTGTAGTTCTGGGAGGTCACCTTAAGAGTCCTGTAAATAAACACAAATAGACTGGCTTTATACTTTTGTGTGTGGGGGGGGATCCCCAGAGGAGCCTGGAAACTATTGGGAGTCCCCAAAATGCTTGTAGGTGAACTCTTAAATTCTGGGGAGCTTGCCATAGGGGCTGTAGAATAAACTCAGGTACTGTGGAAGTTCCCAGAATAACATGCATGGGAAGAAGGTCCTCATGGGTTATGTAAACAGATACTTTAGTGGTGGAGCAGAATCCCTATTGAGGCAAGAAAACAGACAATTAAGTGCACTGGAGGCCTCCAGGATAAAGTGTAAACAGAACCTTAATTGCAAGGCGGGGAAGAGTCTCGATTTCTGAGGAGGCTGTCCTTCAGGAGACTGTAAACAGTCACTTAAGTGCTGAATCAGTTTGCATAAGCATCTGTAAACTGGCCTTGCCCTCCTTTGTCTCAGAAGGCAGTCTTCCACCTAGTTTGTGGCTAGGGGAGAGGTCACGTAGAGCAGTGCTGAGAGGAGCTAGACAAGCCCCTACCTGGCTAGCAAAATTACTCCTGCATCCTGTAAACAGATACTTCCGTTCTGGGGAAAGAGTCTTACACAAGGACCTCTTAATGTCACTGTACTGGGGTGGGAGGTGGAGGGATTCATAGAATGATTTGAAGGCACTTCAGAGCTAAGCAAAGGTCAGCAAACTTTTTCTGTAAAGGTCCAGAGAATAATTACTTTAGACTCTGCAGCCCATAATATCTCTGTCTCAGCTACTCACCTCTGCCATTGTATCAAGAAGGCAGCCATAGACAACTTGTAAAATTGATGGATGTGGCTGTATTCCAATAAAACTTTATTTCCGACAACAGAAGGCAGACCAGATATGGACCCGTGAGCTATAGCAGTTGGCTTCGGAGTCCTGCAAACAGACATACTCAAGAGACTTCCCTGGAATGAAGTGTAAACAGCTGGGGAAACTCCCTAGGGGCCTATAAGCAGCTAGTTAAATGGTAGAGAGTGGGTTATATAGGTAACCATACATTTTATAATGTCTTAGATGTGAGACATATAATGACATATAATGACCCTGGTGAGGGACATATAATGTTCCTGGTGAGGCCTTGGAGGGTGAGGGATGGCAGACCGTCAGTAATGGAAGGTGAACACACTGAAAGTAGAGGGACACCCGGTGAAAACAGGTCCTTGAATACAGGTGCCCCACCCCCACATGTGCCAGTATTGGGTAATCAAAAGGGTAGTTGTCGGACTGGGGGTCATGTTACAGATTTGTATGGAAATGCTTTGCTGCACTTTGGGAAAGAGTATGTTCCATTTTTATGTGACCTTCCCCCATGTGTTAGTATTTATGTTGAGAAAAGTGATTAACAGTTGGGAATAGTTTTGGCTACAAGAGATAGAAGGGGATTTGTTTGTCACTGCATCCAGAGATAGGCAATTTAAGGTTAATAGGGAGTCCCCGAACCTTGTGTTTTGTCTCTTATGCCTTCCTTCCATTAAGCTGCCTCACAGACCTTAATGGCTGCTTGAGCTCCAGCCTCCACACCCGCATTCCTTTCAGCTGGTAGGAGGAAGGGACAAAAGGCAGGTGCCAGTGTCTGTGAAGAAAAGTTTCTGAACGCTGCCAAAACACGCTTCTGGTGTCATACCGTTGGCCAGAAAGAGCTTAGTCACATGGCCGCAGCTAACTGCAGACTAGGCTGAGAAGTGTATTCTGGATAGCCAGGTGTCCAGCTCAGAACTGAGGGTTTTATTTCTTTGGAAGTAGTGAAGAATGGCTATTGAGATCCTGCTGGCAGTCACTGCCACAGCCACAGAGCTCTCTTGAAAGGAAGTGCCTTATAGTCCAGGGTAAGCCAGATAGAGTGGGGAGAGACTTCTTTCATCCTGGAATCAACCTCTTTCTACCCATAGGTGACCATGTCTGAGTCTGGGCACAGTCAGCCTGGGCTCTATGGGATAGACAGGCGGCGGCGGTGGAAGGAGCCCGGCCCTGGCGGCCCCCAGAATCTCTCCGGGCCTGGTGGTCGGGAGAGGGACTACACTGCACCTTGGGACAGAGAGAGACGGGTGAGTATCTGGGCCCAAGGGCAGCATTCATGTGTCCACTCATTCCACCAATGTTTATTGAGCACCAGCTAGGCACCGGGCCCTCATCTAGATGCTGGGGATATATAACTGTGGACAAAACGGACTGCTCTCAGAGTGATAAAGGGGCTGTCTTAGATGAAGCAGTCAGAGAAGGCTTCTCTGAACAGCTGACTTTTGAGCAGAGACCTGAAGGAGGCAAGGGGACAAGTCCTGACAGAATCTGAGTGAAGAGCATTCAAAACAGAAAGAACAGCAAATGCGAAGGCCCTGAGGCCTTATATCTGGTGTGTTCAAGGAGTAGCCAGGAGGCCAGCGTGACTGCAGTGGATGAAGAAGGGGAAGTGATAGAAGATGAGATCAGAGAGGAAACTGGGGCCAGATCATGTGGGACCTGATAGGCCTTGGAAAGAACTTTGGATTTCACTGACTGGAATTGGCATTGGAGTTTGAGCTGAGAGGTGCCAGAAGCCCCTGTTTTCCAGAGTTGTGTCATGATAGCAGCCTTTTTTGTTTATTGAGCAGTGTGCAGTGTGCTGGTGCTCTGCAGAGTGCTTTCCATCCTTTGGGTCTTGCTGAGCTCCTGCAGCTGTCCCATGAAGTAGAGCCTATGATAGATGCAGTTTTCACTAATGAGGAAATGAGTCTTAGAGGGGAAGGGACCCACCCAAAGTCACAAGTCAATAAGCTTTGGGGCCAGGCCTTGAACCCGAATCCAAGTGAGCCTCAGGCGCAGCACCACTGTGTCTGCTGTAGAGTGTCCTGGACCGGGAATCGGGAGTCGGGAGCGTCGTTGTGGGCCCGGTCCAGCCTTGCTCCTCTCCTGTGTGTAGGTGACTCACTGCCACAGCCTGCCCCCCGGGTTCTTTCTCCAGGGCCCTGCCCGCCTCTAAGGGCTGTTTATTTGGGGGGGGGGGGAGTGGAAGAAGATAATGGTTGGGACAGTTTCTGAGCCATAAAACTGCAAAAATCGTGAAGGAAATTTATTCACAGTGAGCTTGGCTCTTGCTTACTCCTTCCCTTGAGCCACAGCATAAATGACAACACGCAGTCTCTCCTCCTTCCACACACATCTTTCTGGGGAATGTTACCATCCTCCTGCACCTTCAGCTTCAGTCCCTGAACAAGCAGCTCCCAGATGTCTTGTCTTTGAGACCCTGGCAGCCTCCTAACTGGCCAATGGACTCCTCACGTCCTCCATGTCTCCTGCTGACCTCAGCGTCTTCCTGCCAATTCTCTTCCTCCCACTACTAGTGACGGCCCATCAGGTCTCATCCTGGTCACCCCCACGCCCATCGGGCACCAGTGCTGTACATGGTGCCTCCTGACTGTATCTCCTATCCATCCTCATCTCTTCACCCTCACCTGTTCTTTGCAAAGCACGTTCATATCCTTTGGTTTGTCCTTCGTCATAGGCCAGTGAGTGAGCAGGATTTAAATAAGTATCCTCAATATGTAGGTGAAGAAACAGACCTACTGAAGGGTCAGGACTCTCCCAGGGTTACTCAGGGTACCACAGAAGGAACAGGATTCAAACTCAGGTCTCTCCCCTTTCTTAGGCAGGTGGGGGTGAGACAGAAGAGGCATGAAGAGGGTAAGGCATGGGAATCAGTCCGCTGACTTGGCGAGCCCGGGTGGGGCTGGGAAGCGGAGGTTGGGACAGCAGGGCTGTCAGGAGAGCAGCTCTAGATACTGTGCACCTGCCACGTGCCCAGTGCTCCGTGGACGGTTTGTGAGTCCTGTCTACTTTCAGCCTCTTAACAGTCCTGTGAGGAAGGAATTCCTATCCCCATTCGCCAGATGAGCAAATGGGCCTAAGTGAGGGTGATTCCTTATCCATGTTCACACAACCAACAAAAGCCAAGGCCAAGTTCAAATGCAGATGTCTCTCGCTCCAAAGCCCCAGCGCCTTCTGCCTGGGCTTGTCTAGCAAAGGCAGCTGAGTGGAGTGGCTGGCAGCGTGGTTCTGGAACCCGGCTGTCTGGCTTCAAGTCCTGGCTCCACTGCTTAATTGGCTGTGTGGCCTTGGGCAAGCCAGTTAACCTCTCTGGATCTCAGTTTTTTCATTTGAAAAATGGGGATAAAGGTATCTCTCACAGGGCTGTTGGTAGGATTGGAGGAGTTTATGTCTGAAGGCGTTTAGAATGATACTTGACACTTAGAGGGGTGTCCAGGGAGCTAGGGGAGTCACTCCTGAGTAACTGCCCTCCCTCACCACAGGATGGCAGCGAAGAGACAAGCACGGCGGTCATGCAGAAAACCCCCATCATCCTCTCAAAGCCTCCAGCAGAGCGGGTGAGTGGGGAAGACGCTTTGGAAGGGGAGGCTGGGAGCAGTTAGGGCAAGGATCTCTCCACTGACCGGAACCTTCTCACGCCCGTAGTCAAAGCAGCCACCGACTCCAACGGCCCCTGCCGCCCCGCCTGCCCCAGCCCCTCTTGAGAAGCCCATTGTCCTCATGAAGCCACGGGAGGAGGGGAAAGGGCCTGCGGCCACAGCGAATGCCTCCACCCCCGAGGGCACTGCCCCACCACCCCCTGCAGCCCCTGCGCCACCCAAGGGGGAGAAGGAGGGGCAGAGACCCACACAGCCTGTGTACCAGATCCAGAACCGGGGCATGGGGACTGCCGCGCCGGCAGCCATGGACCGTGAGTTGGGGCCGGGCGGGATCTGGTTGGGAGCCGGAACCCCCTCGCACAGACCGTCAGCATGTCCTTGTCTGCAGCTGTCGTGGGCCAGGCCAAACTGCTGCCCCCAGAGCGCATGAAGCACAGCATCAAGTTGGTGGATGACCAGATGAATTGGTGCGACAGTGCCATTGAGGTACTGGGGGGTCAGGGCTCTCTCCCTGCTCGACCTTCTCCGGGCCCCACACCCTCACCTCCTCCCCGCCCCCCAGCTCCTTGGCAGGCAGCACCAGACTAGACAGCTTTCGGGCAATGGCAGCAGTGAGAGAATGGATCAGAACGTTCTCACCTAGCCGGGCCGAATTTCAGTGGCTTACACTAGCTCAGCTGTGCTGGTTGCTAAAATGCTGAAATACTTTGATACTGGTTGGCGGAGAGGGACCCATTACCACCGCAGAGGCCCTGGGATCTCCTGCCCGCTCTCGCACGCAGCAGGGCAGCCTCCTGGGCCTGCTCCAGTCCTCCTCCTGATTGGTCAAGACCCATGCAGTACCAGTGTGAACTGGTTTGAATGTTAGCCCCCGGAGGTTCCGCCTCCATCCCACCAGCCCTCACTGTAGTCCACACCTCACACCTCTGGACCATCATATCTACTTCCAGTGTCCCAGTCTTCATTTCCCCCCGTCCTGTTTTTTCCCTCCCAGGCTTGTCACATTACTCAGATTCTCCCAGGTATGCTCCCTCTCCTTCTCCAACAGCTTGGATTTACTAACAACATACCAGGCCCATCTGTTACCACTCTCATGTTGATATCAACTGGGAAGCTTTAAAAAAAAAAAAAGAGCCGCTGTCCAGGCCCTGCTATAGAGCACTTACCCACAAATCCCCAAACGTGGATCGTATAACTGAGGAACTCATTTGTAGTTTTGTTAAATTTTAATTAATTTAAATTTAAGTAGCCACATGTGGTCAGTGTCTACCATATTGAACTGGGCTAGCCCTCGATATTCTGCTTTAGTGGGTCTAGGGTTCAGCCCAGGATTAGAGGGGTTTTTTTTAGAGCTCTCCAGATGATTCTAAGGTGCAGCAGCCACATTGAGGACATGACTCTTTTCCTTGAGGAGTGTCTCTTATGCCCCCTGGTGGTGAAAATCAGCAGAGCTGGCAGCCCAGAGGTGAAGGTCTCAGGATTCTGTAGGACTCTTAAACCCCACAGACAGAGCCAGGACGGGCTGGTCTCCCCTTCCTGCTTACTGCTGCCTTTATCACGCTTTCCCATGTTTTCCCAACCTGCCTGAAGCCCAAAGCCTCCCAGGAGTCTGCTCCAGTGGCCCTCAGTTACTCAGTCCTGGCTTCTTCCACCCATCCTTTTGTTCCTATGCCTCTCCCCTTCTCCCCAAAGTCAGGCGCCCCTTTTCCTCTGTGTTCTAGCCACTCTGACTTCCTAGTACCTTCTTGACCAGGGAGGCTCTTTTCTGCGTTGGAGCTCTCACAAATGCTGTTCTTTGTGCCCAGAACGTTCCATATACCCCCCCTTCCCCCGCCCTTTGCCCAGTTGAGGGGATTTGGAGCACAAACGTTTTTCTTTATATCTGAGAAGGTAGGTGGGCGAGCCATGGAAGTCTTTAGGGCCCCTTCCTCACTCCCACTCCATCAACCGACAGATTTTTGAGGGTCTCATTCCTGCCTCTTCCCGCAGTACCTGTTGGATCAGACTGATGTCTTGGTGGTTGGTGTCCTGGGCCTCCAGGGGACAGGCAAGTCCATGGTTATGTCGTTGTTGTCAGCCAACACTCCTGAGGAGGACCAGAGGTGAGGGGGACGTTGGGTCTGCAAGGGAGGTGGCACCCACCTAGGTCAGGGGAGGGTGGGCCTGGATATTGCAGGTGGTGTTTGGTGTTCCCCTACCTTGACCTCAATGTCTCTGTCGGATGAGGATGGTGACCAGTCTGGACCAAACTTTCGTGTAGCTCCAAGGACACCAATCCTGCACCTCCCTCCCTCCCTCCCTTCCTCGTTCCAGCAAATGGACAGGACCAGCCAGGAGCTGGCATGGCGCATCCGTTAAGTCTTTGGATTTAGGTTCACCCCAGTCTCAGCCCTGCCGCTCACCAGCTGGCTGGTCTTGGGCAGGTCCCTTCACCTCCTGGTATCTCACTTTCTCATCTGTAAAGTGCATTTTTGGAGGATGAGACAAGATCGGGAAGGCAAAAGTTAACAAGAACTTGGCACAGAGCGAGTGCTCACAGGATGTGGCTGATGTGGCCTGGGAAACACTGGGACAAGAGACCTGGGTGAAGGGCGTGGGTTCTAGACCAGCCTCAGTCCTGCCTTGCTGAGTAAGGACAGGGTATGATTGTGAAGGTAAAGGAGGGAGTCCTTTGGGGGAGGAGGGAGCTTGAGCACTAGAGCCCCAAACTGAGGGCAGGGAAGGAAAGAGGGAAAGGCAGGGATTGGGGAGTCAGGTAGGGAACACAGACAGTCTAATTAGGGAAGAATCAAGATGGGGGGTGAGCAGGGGTTGTGGCCACTTAGGGTTATCTTAAAGCGTAGGAGTTTGGTTTTTATAAAGTCGGTGATGTCACCCTGGACACCATGGTTGGGCCTCAGGGGTCCATGAACCCCCGAACGGTATATGCAGGATTCTACACACATTTACAGTCAGGCTTCTCTTCTAGGGAAAGTGTCCATAGTTCCCACCAGCTCTCAGAGGGGCCTGAGGGAAACCCGGAACAGGTTAAGAACCCCTGTGGTGAGAACGTACATCTCCAGACCCCGAGCTGCGGTGCCCCGCCTCCCAGGTCGGCTCCGTCCCCACTCTTCTCTGCTCACTCATGACCTCAGCTCAGCTGGGCCGCGCTCTGGCACAGCTGCAGCTCTCTTGGCCGGCATCCTTTCCATCTCAGCTTCCACCCCCAACTAGCAAAACTTCCCTGTGGCCGTCGGCTCAGATACTTGAGCTAGAATCCTGTCGGCCTAATGTGTCCTTCTGAGGCAGGTCCGCCTGTGACATGGCAGACGTTGGTACCAACTCTTGTCATCAGGTCTCATAAGTTTTACCTCCTAATTATCTTGAGAATTCATCTGCTCCTCTCCTCCACGCCCATCTCCTGGTCCAGGCCACTGCCATCTCCCCTGGAGGAGGCCAGGAGCCTCCTAACTGGTCTCCCTGCTTCAGTTCAACAAATATTTATTGGGTGTTTACCACGGGCCAGGCCCTGTCCTGGGTGCTGGGGCTACACCAGTAAACAAAAGTGGCAAAAATCTCTGTCCCCGTGGGGCTTGCATTTTAATGGGGAGCTAGTAAACAAGCACATTAGAAGATGATAATCAAACAGGAAGGGGTTATGGGGAGGTGGCTGGGGCCAGGTTCCTGTATAAATCAGCTGGTCAAGGGGCCATTTGAGAACAAGCAGACGCTGAGGAGGGGGAGCAGGGAAAGCGCTCCAGTCAGGGCAAGAACTGGGAGCCTGGATGCCCCGCACCCTCTCACCATGGGGTGGAGAGTATTCAGTGCTGTGTGTCCCATACCTGGCACATGGCAGGTACACTTGATAATTAATAGCTAGCTATTTTATATCATCGTGTATCAGGCACTCTTTTAAGCGCTTTACGTATATTAACCTCACAGTCACTCTGAGAGATTGAGACTATTGTTGTCCCCGTTTTACAGACGAGGAAACCGAGGAGAAAGAGATTAAGGAACTTATTCAAAGCCACACAGCCAGGAAGAGGCAGAGCTGGGGTTTGAATCCCAGCAGTGCAGCAAAGGCCTTGCTCTTAAACACCTCAGTCTATTGATTTTGTTAAGACTTAACAGGTCTACCTATGGGTAGGGGTAGGGATGAAGTCATGTGATATAAAACACAGCCCCCTAGGCAGCAGGGGCCATGAATGGAAGGCTTTGCGGGCAGGCGGGAATCACATCTCATGGTCTCACTCACAGGGCCACACTCTGGAGGCGGCAAAGGCCAAGAACCTGACCTCTAATGCCCCCACCTGCTCCTTTCCACAGGGCCTATGTCTTCCGGGCCCAGAGCGCCGAAATGAAGGAACGAGGGGGCAACCAGACCAGTGGCATTGACTTCTTCATTACCCAGGAGCGGATCGTTTTCCTGGACACGCAGGTGCTGACCCCCACTCACCCCACCCTGCTGCGTGCAGCACTCAGCTTCATCCCCAAATGTGTTTAAGCCAGAACCTTGCTTGGATTCCATGGGGCTTCGGCCAAGCCACGGACATGCTAGTGCCTTTGGGCAAGTTGTGTCTCTTTTTGGCCCTTAGTCTCTTCTTGTCAGATTTCACCCCCTCTCCACTCCCATCCATCCGTGTACACAGGAGCCTAAAGAATCTTATAGCATAGCAGTTGGAAGTGTGGGCCCTGGAGTCAGTCTACAGCCAGAGCTGGCCTTTAAGTAAGTTTTAACCCCCCCACCTCCATTTTTTCATCTGTAAATGGGGGTGATAGTTTTCTCAGCTTCATAGGAGGGTTGCAGGGAGTCAGTGGAACAGTCCAGGCAGAGTGCTGGGCACGGGATGGTGCGTGGCGAGCCTTCAGGCGCCTCACTGTCACAAGAGCTGGCCTGTCCTGCGTTACCTGGCAGCTTTCCTCAGCTTCTCCAAGATCCCTGTTCCTTAGCTAGGCAGCCGGGGCCTGTGCGGCTCGCCTGTCAGACTCCCTGGACTCCCCTCTCTGATGTAGACACCGGCCCCACCATACACACCTCCAAGCCTTGCCATAGTCTCGCTCCTGAGCTCTGCGACCTTGGCCAAGTTGTTTAACGTTTCCACTCCTCGGTTTTCTTAAGTGGGAAAAACAACATTGCCTCCCTCGTGGGGTTTCTGTGAGGTGTCAGTGAATTAACACAGGTGAAGTCCTGGCATGAAGTGGGTTCTCAGTACTCTTGGCTGTCAGCATCGTCACCATTAGAACATTCTCTCTCCCCTTGCTTTGTTGCTTGGCTGTTGCCTTCTCCTCCCTGAAGACTCCACAGGGGCATTGCCTCCTCCCGGAAGCCTCCCCCTCCTCTGAGCGCCCACCGGTGCCCATGTGCACCCATGTGCACCTCCCAGCGCAGCACGTGGCTTACCACAATCTGGTTCTTGCATTCTGTGCCCGCTCCTATCCGGTCTGCAGCTCCTCAGGGAGAGGCCTGGCCCACAGCTGATGCTCAATGAATGTTAGTGGAACAAAGTTCTGGCCACCGTACACATTGATGGGTGGAAAACCTTCCACAAATGTGGTGTGAGACCTGTGTGCCAGGCCCTGTGACAGGACCACTGAGACCTTGTGCCGAGCTGAACCAGCTGCGGGCTGGTCCGGGGCCCCCATGGGGCAGAGCAGAAGTTAGAACAAGACAGAATGGAAGGGACTTTCCTGGTGGTGCAGTGGTTAAGAATCCGCCTGCCAGTGCAGGGGACAGAGGTTCGAGCCCCAGTCCAGGAAGATCCCACATGCCGTGGAGCAACTAAGCCCGTGCGCCACAACTACTGAGCCTGTGCTCTATAGCCCTCGAGCCACAACTACTGAGCCCATGTGCCACAACTACTGAACCTGTGCTCTAGAGCCTGCGAGCCACAACTACTGAAGCTCTTGCAGCTAGAGCCCGTGCTTCACAAGGAAGCCACCACAACGAGAAGCCCGCGCACCACAAGGAAGAGTAGCCCCCGCTCGCCGCAACTAGAGAAAGCCCACGAGCAGCAATGAAGACCCAATGCAGCAAGCAGACAAGCAAGCAATAAATGAATGAATGAATGAATGAATGAAAAAAGACAGAATGGAACACTGCAGTGTTTGGGGTTTTAGAAAGTGAGCCACTGGATTGACGAAAGAGGAAAGAGGAAAGCCTCTTTTTTTTTTTTTTTTGCGGTACGCGAGCCTCTCACTGCTGTGGCCTCTCCCGTTGCGGAGCACAGGCTCCGGACGCGCAGGCTCAGCGGCCATGGCTCAGGGGCCCAGCCGCTCCGCAGCATGTGGGATCTTCCCGGACCGGGGCACAAACCCGTGTCCCCTGCATCAGCAGGTGGACTCCCAACCACTGCGCCAGGGAAGCCCCAAGCCTCTTTCTTAAAGTTAATTCCATCCAGGGCAGGAAGAAGTGGATAGATGATCCACTAATTTAACCTCTTGTATTTTTAGTGGGATGTTCCTTTAAGAAAAGGTGATGAGCTCACAGATGACTCTTTTACACCCACTGATGCAGTTCTTTGTTTGTTTGTTTGTTTGTTTTGGCTGTGTTGGGTCTTAGTTGCTTCGTGCTGGGTTTCTCTAGTTGCAGCGAGCGGGGGCTACTCTTCGTTGCGGTGCGTGGGCTTCTCATTGCGGTGGCTTCTCGTTGTGGAGCACGGGCTCTAGGCGTGCAGGCTTCAGTAGTTGCAGCACTCAGGCTCAGTAGTTGTGGCACACGGGCTTAGTGGCTCCACGGTATGTGGGATCTTCCCAGACCAGGGCTCGAACCCGTGTCCCCTGTACTGGCAGGTGGATTCTTAACAACTGTGCCACCAAGGAAGCCCTGATGCAGCCTTTTAAATCCTCACTAGTCTTCACATTAACCATTGTTATTTGACCTGAGTGATTATCCTAGTGAAGTTTTGAAAGCATTTGATACTTTTTTTTTTTTTTTTTTTGCGGTACACGGGCCTCTCACTGTTGGGGCCTCTCCCGTTGTGGAGCACAGGCTCCAGACGCGCAGACTCGGCGGCCATGGCTCACGGGCCTAGCCGTTCCGCGGCATGTGGGATCCTCCCGGACCAGGGCAAGAACCCCTGTCCCCTGCATCAGCAGGCGGACTCTGAACCACTGCGCCACCAGGGAAGGCCTGACAGCATTTGAAACAACAAAATAAGGGTGTCGCAGGGACACGACTCATTCAAGTGGATGTTCGATTTTCCAGCACTAGGAGCGCTCTTCTGGGGCACGCAGCACTTGGGAGCAGTGGGGACTTGTGAGAGGGCTGGGGAAAGTGTGTCGGCTTTGAAACTCTTTTTCTGTCACCTCCTCTTACTGACTAGTTCTGCCCGTGTATCTGACATTATTTTGTCCTGAGAGGTGATGTATCTGCAGTCATCGGGTGGAACTTGGTGGCCGTGTCCCCTGGGATCCTGACCCGCGGCCCTTCCCTGACACCTTGCTGTCTTCCTGCTCCAGCCCATCCTGAGCCCCTCCATCTTGGACCACCTCATCAACAACGACCGCAAGCTGCCTCCAGAGTACAGCCTGCCCCACACCTACGTGGAGATGCAGGTGAGGGGGCCGAGCCAGGCCTGGTGGTCCAGGATGGAGCGCTAGTGGATACGGGTTAGGCTAGTTTCTGCTTCATAAGAGCCCTGGGTACCCCAGAGCTGGAGGGAGAGGACGGCACCAAGAGTCAGACCTGACTCAGCCCCTGGCTCTGCCTCTCGGCAAAATCATCCCCCCTTCAAGCCTCCGTATCCGCCTGTGTAAAAAGGGGCTGATCATTGCCACCTGGCCCATTTTAGGGATGGCCTGGAAGGGAGGTGCCCGTGCAATCTGGGCGCATAGTAGCTGCTTATAGGCTCAGAGGCGCTTTTGCCCTGCGGCCCCCTCAGCTGAGTCCTGAGATCAGGGACCTCAGTCTGGGCTGAGGGAAGCTTCAACTCTGTCGTCCCTTCCTGCCCCCCTCAGTCACTCCAGATCGCTGCCTTCCTCTTCACTGTCTGCCACGTGGTGATTGTCGTCCAGGACTGGTTCACGGACCTCAGCCTGTACAGGTGAGGCGCTGTCGGGAGCGGAGCCAGGCTAGGGACGGGGGCCCCGAGACTCAGCCACTTGCACAGCTCTCACCACTTCCACACGGCAGCCACAGGGACCCTTTGAAAACGTGAGTTGGAGAGGATCACTGCCACCTAATCCTCTCTCAGCACACATACACACTTACCACCCTCCACGGACTGTGCACATCACTCAGAGTAAAATTCAGGGTCCTCCCCATGCATGGCTAACAGGGTTCTACGTGATGTGGTCCCGGTCACCGCCCTGACCTCCCCCAGCACTTGCCTCACTCCTTCCATCAGAAGTGTGGTGGCCCCACGGCTGTCCCTCGTGGCGCTTAGGACCTCTGCACGCCTCACCTCTCGGCTGGAAACACTCTCCCCGCGGCTGCCAGGCCCCCTCCTTCATGCCCTTCACATGCCCCTGAGGCCTCCCCAACCTGCTAACTGCCTCTCCTGTGACTCTCCCGCTCTTACCCTGCTGTGTTCTCCTTCACTGCACGTATCACTCCCTGACAGGATGGTGTGGACCTTTTTATGGTCTTGTCTCCCTCGTTAGAATGTAAGCCCCAGTGGCTCACACAGTGCCTGGCACAAGGTGGATATTTAACAAGTTTGTTGAATAAATAGCACGCTGAGGAACTGCTCCTTAGAGCCTCGTGGTCCATCTCCCGGCATAGGTGCCATTCCCGCGGGTCCCTGGTGGGCAGGGAAGGGAGGGAGTCAGGATCTGGCAGGAGTACTGCCTGAAGCAGCTGGAGGTTCCAGAAATGCCCCCAGATAGGACTGGCTCCGATCCTCTTGGCCTCAGGCCCCAGGAGGTAGCTGTGGGGAGGCCAGCAGCCCTGGGCACGGGGCCCAGACAGACAGATGGAAGGAACGGGAGCTTGTGGGGAGGGGAGAGCCGAGCTGAAGGAAGCAGATGTCTCCGGAGTCAGGCAGCCCTGTGTTTGAATCCCAGCACCCGTTAGGCGAGCGGTTGCTTTTTCCACACTTCCTCATAGGCAAACGGTGTCCTGCAGATGAAGTGAGTTAAAGAATGTAAAGCACTCAGCACAGCACCTGGTGCTTAGTAAGCAGTAGATTAAGTGGGAGCTTAAGGTTTGTGTTAGTAACTCTGGGGGTGGGTGGGAGCTGAGGGTCTGGCCAACAGTAAAAAAACAAGCTGCTGGGGGAGCCGGCTGTTGTGACCAGATCTAAGTGACTTCATTCTGAAACACCCCCTCCTACCACCGTCGTCTGTTGGAATTCATTCAAAAGACAAATATATTGGGCATTTACATAGGCTGGTCTCTGTCCTGGGCTCTGGGGATACAGGTGTGAACAAACAGGTAACACAGGCTGCCCTGTGGAGGTCACATTGTGGTGGGGTGTGGCCTCAGGCTGGCCCTTGCAGAGCCTCGGTTTTAAGCCAGAGTCTACAGGTGGCCTCCCCAGAGCAGGTGAATCCCTGGAAATTGTGGATACCATATTTGTGGCCGATTTAGGGATGGCCTGGAAGGGAGGTGCCAGTGCAATCTGGGCGCATAGTAGCTGCTTATAGGCTCAGAGGCGCTTTTGCCCTGCGGCCCCCTCAGCTGAATCCTGAGATCAGGGACCCCGGGCTGGTCTGAGGGAAGCTTCCACTCTGTCGTCCCTTCCCGCCCCCCTCAGTCACTCCAGATTGCTTTGTGTACGTGTCTGTACGAGGAGAAGGGCCATAGTTTATCAGATCCCGTTAGCCCTTATCTCAGGTTTATTTTATTTACTTTTATATATACTTTTCTATATTTGGAAGAATTACTTTAAGATAGCATAAACTGGAAACTTACATCCATACAAAAACCTGCACAGCTTTATTCATAATTGCCAAAACCGGGGGCAGCCAAGATGTCCTTTGGTAGATAAACGGATACATAAGTTATGGTACATCCACACGATGGCATATTATTCGGTGTTAAAAAGAGATGCGCTGTCCTGCCATGGAAGACAATGGAGGAGCCTCAAATGGAGATTATTAAGTGAAAGAAGCCAATTTGCAAAGGCTTCATACTGTATGATTCCAACTCTGTGACGTTCTGGAAAAGGCAAAACTATGGAGACCAGTAAAAATATCAGTGGCTGCCAGGGTTGGGAGGGGGAGGGAGGGGTGAATAGGTGGAGCAGAGAGGATTTCTGGGCCCCGAAACTACTCGTGTGATACAAGTGGTGGATTTATGTGGTTTTTGTCAAAACCCATAGAGCATACACCACCAGGAGGGAGCCCTAATGTAAGCCACGGACGTCGGGTGGCAACGGTGTGTCACTGGAGGATCATGGGAATGTTGCCAAGCGGGAAGGCTGTGTGTTGGGGGCGGGGGGGAGGGTCCGTGGGAATTCTCTTTGCTTTCCACTCAGTTTTGCTATGAACTTAAAACTCCTCTAAAAAGTAAAGTACTTTTCTTGATGGCATAAACTCGTTAAAAAAATACATACGTGTTGACATGGGTCCATGGATCAGTGTCTGAGAGGGTTGTCTCTGGGTTCCCTAAAACTGTGTGAGGAATATGGTGTGTATGTGGCATTTTTCTGAGTGTGGCTGTAGCTTTAATCAGATCCGTGAAGGGAGCCCCCTCCTTCCCCAGGCTGTGGGATATGGGGGGGCCGGCAGCAGAGCACCAACCTGTCACCCCAAACCCCAAGGTTCCTCCAGACAGCAGAGATGGTGAAGCCCTCCACCCCGTCCCCCAGCCATGAGTCCAGCAGCTCGTCAGGCTCCGATGAAGGCACTGAGTACTACCCCCACCTGGGTGAGAGGCATTCCAGGGGCTGCACTGGTGGGCAGGGGAGAGTGGGGGGCGGAAACCGGGAGTACTCTGCGGAGGGGGCGCTGGGAGGAGCACCTGTGGGGCTTGTGAGGAGAGTCAAAAAGGATTAGCTGCCACTTCCTCTGAGGGTCCCCCTGGCCATCAGGGCGTGACCCCCGAGTCCAGCTCTGGCCCCTCGATCAGAATGGGAGCCCCTTGGGGGCAGGACCCTAGTCTGCCTGCTTCTGGGTCCATGGCACGGGGCTCAGGGAGTGTGGCGTCGGCCCCAGTGGCGCCACGCACCCTGTTCACCCTGCTTGGGCCCCTACTCGCGCATCCTTGGTCCGCTCTGTCCTTGCCCTGCGCTCTGACGCACTGCTCCTCTGCAAAGATCCGGCTCGTTTATGACACCCCAGGCAGGGTCTTCCCTGCTTCCTCCACCTGGCCCAGCCCCTGGTCTTTCTGCCAGGCTCCTGAGCAGGTGGCCATCAGACTGGGGACTTCCTGAGGGCAGAAACAGACTCTGACTCATTTCTCTGGGTCCCCAGCGCTGCCCAGCACAGGGCCTGGTACTAAAGGGAAGTTACTTATCATGTAAATACAAGTGATCTGAACTCAGGGGCAGGGCTGGTCTTTGGTGTGAGAAGGGGAGTCTGAGTGGCGAGTGGCGAGTGGCAGTGGCGAGCGCGAGCTCCCCGTCTCCTCCCACCCGCAGTCTTCCTGCAGAACAAAGCTCGCCGGGAGGACTTCTGCCCTCGGAAGCTGCGGCAGATGCACCTGATGATTGACCAGCTCATGGCCCACTCCCACCTGCGGTACAAGGGTGAGGGTCCCCCAGCCACCCCCCAAGCTGGCCAGTGGCCTTCTGGCTCCCAATCCAGTCCCAAAGCCCCGGCCCCCAGACCCATCCCCTGACCCCAGTTTGACCACCCTGCGCATACCTCCCCCGGCCCTGCAGCACTGTGCCTGCAGCCTCACGGGTTCCCTCCACCAGGTACGCTGTCCATGTTACAGTGCAACGTCTTCCCTGGGCTCCCACCCGACTTCCTGGACTCCGAGGTCAATCTGTTCCTGATGCCCTTCATGGACAGCGAGGCAGAGAGTGAAACCCCCCCAAGAGCAGGTACGGTTCCGCCTCGAGGGGATCTGGTCTGTAGGGAGACACGGCCCACCTGGTTAGAGGGAGACACAGGCTGCCCCGGTCTGGGGGTGACAGGGACCCGCCCTGGTCTGAGGGGAGACTCAAGCCTGTCCCTAAGGTGCTCAGACCCTTCCTTCCGTGGGAGCACGTTTCCGAGTCACGGAAGGACGGGGGGACCTGGGCCGGGGCTGAACTCAGGCGCTCCTGGCAGGCCAGGATGCTGTTGACGGGGAGGAAGGGCCTCTCTCGGCGGGCTGTCCCCCTTCCCCTCCCCTCCTAACTTCTGACTTTCCAGGACCCAGTTCCAGCCCCCTCTTCTCCCTGCTCCCTGGGTACCGAGGCCACCCCAGCTTCCAGTCCTTGGTGAGCAAGCTCCGGAGCCAAGTGATGTCCATGGCCCGGCCGCAGCTGTCACACACGATCCTCACCGAGAAGAACTGGTGAGAGCGCTCGGCAGAGGAGTCAGTGTGAGGGCCCCACCTCCACCGCGTTGAGGGTCTCGGAGGTCTCTCCACACCGCAGCTTCCCTTCCTGGAGCACTGATGAGTGCTACCATCTTGTTGCCGTTCCATGGGATTTTGAATCCCAATCAGCCGGGAGGGTGTGGAGCTTGTCACCAGTTTTACTAGTGGGGAGGTTCAGCCTCAGAGAAGGAAGTGTCACGTGGCAAGGTCATGCACTGTGGTTGGGTGTCCCTTGACTGCAAGGAGTAGGGCCAGTGAGCCCAGTCAAGTTTAAAGATTTATTCTGAGGCCCTGAGTGCAGAGAGCATAGCTGCACCGGAGAGGAAAGCGGAAAGCTGTCGGGAACCACGGGAGCCGCGTTCTCCAGGACCCCCCTCCCCCGACTAGCCCCCTCCACTGGGAGCCTCTGCCTCTGGCTTTCTCCACCTTCCTTCACAAAGCCCTGTGCTGCCTCCCCAGCCCCGACTCTACGTGGCTCTCTATGCCCAGAGCCCACAGCAGTGCTGCCACAGACCCGGGGCTGCCTCTTCTCATTTTCCAGAGAAACAGAAACTTGAGAAGTAGCTGCAGCTTGGCTCCCCTGGGTCTGTCTGCAGTCGGCTGTGGGCAGAAGGGGCAGGGAGTGCAGACACAGCAGGAAGCCACTCTGGAGCTCTGTTTCTCTCTTTGGTCTAAACCAGGGCCCAGCGGGGAGGGGAGAATTTGGGAGGTGGGGGGTTATGCAGCTGCTAGACGTTTCTGATCATCACAAGACTCTGGAGGGATATAGAGATAGACCCCTACCCACAAAGGCCAGCACTGAGTGGAGCGGGAAGCAGTTTGGGCCCAGAGGTGGGCGCTCGAGGACTTCACCTTCGCTTCCCCTGGGGGAGGTGAGGGGATCAGGTCACCTAGCATCGGCGTTGGCATCTTCCCTGTATCCCAGGCGTTACGGTCATGCGGGGGCCACAGCCAGGGCAGCTCTGACTGTTGACCTCCCCTCACAGGTTCCACTACGCCGCCCGGATCTGGGACGGGGTGAAAAAGTCCTCCGCCCTGGCCGAGTACAGCCGCCTGCTGGCCTGAGGCCAAGGGGAGGAACGGCTCGCAGAGAACCCCCTTCCGGGCCCCCAGTGGGTGGCGAGGGGCACCCACGTCCTCTCCCCGCGGGGCGGAGAGCGGCAGCAGGCCTGATGGACAAGGGACCGTGACTTCCTCACCCGGAGACACGAGGTGTCCAGGGCCGGTCCCCCATCCTCAAGGGAGCGTTGTTCAGGGGGTGACTTTGAGATCCCGCCCCCAGCCTGGACGAGGTAGCCCATCATCAGCCCCCACAGGGACAGGCGGCGGGAGGAGCCTGAGTGGTCACCAGGAAGCCCAGGCTCCGTGTCGGCCTCCTTCTGCAGGGACAGGAGCAGCAGGTCCCTCTGCCCTGACTCCAGGCCCCTGCCCGGAAGGTGAGGCAGGGTCTGGGAGCTCTTTATTGGGGCAGATCTGGTGGCTGGAATAAAAACAGTCACGCAAGCCTGTTCTGGCGCTCATCTTCTTCCCCCTCCCCAGTGTGCTGTCCTGGGAATCCCCCCAGTTCTGGGTCCCAGCCCTTGGGGGCAGGTTAGCCATGGCCTCCCATTGGAGCCTGAATGAACTTCCCGTGGGCACATCCACTGTAGGTCAGAGAGTTGCCAGGGGTAGTTAAAGACCAGTCTTTGCTATGGAGGAAGCCTCTAGAAAGGGGTATTCTATTTCCTGGGGTGATATCAAGCCTCCTGTCTCTGTGTGCCATGGAGAGGAAGGTACAGGGCCCTCGTTTTCTGCTCACTTGAAGACGGTGCCTTCCCTTTGGTGAAATGCCTAGTTAAATGCAATGCCTAACTCAATTCGTTAAAAAATAGAACACGTCCTTAGTTAAATACAATTAGTCAATATAGTATACTGTCACTCGGTATCCACAAGGGATTGGTTCCAGGACCCCCCGTAGATACCAAAATCCTTAGATGCTCAAGTCCCGTATATTAAACAGCACAGTATTTGCATGTAACCTACGCACATCCTTCCATCTACTGTAAGTCATCTTCTAGACTGGTTAAAAAACCTAATCCATGGGCTTCCCTGGTGGCGCAGTGGTTAAGAATCCACCTGCTGGGCTTCCCTGGTGGCGCAGTGGTTGAGAGTCCGCCTGCCGATGCAGGGGACGCGGGTTCGTGCCCCGGTCCGGGAAGATCCCACATGCCGTGGAGCGGCTGGGCCCGTGAGCCATGGCCACTGAGCCTGCGCGTCTGCAGCCTGTGCTCCACAACGGGAGAGGCCAGGACAGTGAGAGGCCCGCGTACCCGCAAAAACAAACAAACAAACAAAAAAGCCTAATCCACCAGTCAGTGCTGTGTAAATAGTTGTAAATACAACGTAAATGGTATATAGATAGTTGCCAGCACTTGGAAAAGTCAAGTTTTACTTTTTGGAACTTTGTGGAATTTTTTTTTCAAATATTTTCAATCCAAGGTTGGTTGAATCCACGGATGTGGAACCCTCGGATACAGAGGGCCAACTGTACTTCCCCTTAGTCAAAACAGGTTCTACCCTTGTTCAAATACTCATATGTTATCCTTACACATGATGTTACCCTTACACATGGTGGCTTCCTTCCTCTCTAAACCTCAACTGCTCTTGCTGAGAAATGGTCCCTCCCTTTAATCCAGAACCTACCCTCAATTAAGTACACCATACAGTTCAATGTAGTACCTATCCTCACCTGCTCAGTTAAATATGGTATATCATCCTAGTTTAGTGTTTCCCAAAGTATGTCTCCAGATTGGTCTGTTCACCACACCCTAATCCCAAACTAGTCCTGGCCCTCAAATCATACCACTCCACCCTTCAGTAAAGCAGTTGGTTCCAGTCCAACCAGCTGATCTGGTCAGTCCACCACCCCCCATGCCACTTTGGTCTCCCTGGCTTCCCCCTGCCCTCTGACATACCCTGTATACAGTCCTGGTGTCCAGGTCATGGGAATCCCGGGGTCTTTTGAGAATAAAAGCACAGCTGAAGAGGGTAGAGTAGGGGTCAGTAAAGAAAGCAGTCAGGCCAGAGAAGGTCTGGCCAGAAGTGGGGAGTCTGCAGACCCCAGGTCTGGGAGGTACGAGGCCCAGGGCAGGCTCTGGCCCTGCCACCACTGGCTGAGACCTTAGGCGGGAACCTCCCTTCATGACCCCGCAGGCCCTTGAGAGCTGTTCACTGCCCTCTTATGGAAATGCTTCTGCATCCTTTGCCGCCGTGCCGATCTGCGGGGACAGCTTTCTGGCCACTCTCTCCAGCCTGACAGCTGGCTCTTCTCTGCCTTATCAGAACTTAGCACTCCCGTGTGCTGTTCCCTCCCCTTGCTTCCCAGGGCAGTGCTGGTTGGTGTGTGGGTTCACCAGAGTAGGGAAGGTGGGGGCAATGCCAGCGAGAGTGTGAGACCCAGAGCACAGAAGCACGAGAGCACACAGGCGCAGCCAGGAGAGCTGCTGCTGAGTTCCTTCCCGTCCCCCAGTGCCACCCAGCCTGGGCACAGATGGAGCCTGCGTGCTCCCAGCCCCTCACTGCCACCTCCAGCTGGCCCAGGCTCAGGGCTGGGATCCTTGACTGGATTTATCTGGAAGCTTGTGTTCGGGGTTGTCGAGGGAGGCCTCAACCAGCACGCTCTAGGTGTCCACATCCAGGGAGGTGCGGAGCATCGGTAAACAGTGGCGAAGGAGAGTCCGCAGGCGGCCAGGGAGCCCAGGATGGGCACGTTGAGGGGCTCCTGGCTGAACGCCGAGGCATCCCCGGAGGCCTGGCCCAGCAGTTCCGCCACCAGCGCCTCGGTGGTCTTGGTCTTCGGGCCCTGTAGCGCCTCCAGGATCTTGTGCACGGGCCGGCCCATCTGCTCCGCCAGCCTGACGAGGGAGTCCTCGTCCAAGCTGAAGCTGCGGCGGTAGCCCTCCAGGGAGTGGGTGAGCGTGTGTGTACAGGTCACAGGCCACTGCCGGCACGCCCGGCACGGGACTCGGGTTGGCCCCGCAGGCCACCATGGCCACCAGCCAGATGTGCTGCCGTAGCGAGGCCGCCTTCCGCTCCAGCATGGGCTCGGAGGCGTTCGTTGGGCAGGGCCACCAAGAACGTGTGCCGCTTGTGGCTCTCCAGGCCCCTCACCATCGACTCCTCCAGCAGGCGGAAGGCGTACTCGCCCAGTTCAAACATGGACAGCAGGAAGACTTTGGGGTCCTTGAGGCCCTCCGCTGCAGGAGACAAAAGCACTTTCAGTGGGTCCCCGCGCCAAGCCGACCCAGCTGTCCTGAGAGCTGCCTGGGTGCAGGCTGGGTCTACACAGCATGTGGCTTAAGACCGTCAGCCCTGGAGCTAGGCTGCCTGAGTTCAGATCCCAGCCTCGCTCCCTACGCCCTGTGTGGCATCAGGCTAGTTACCAGACCTCTCTGGACTTTCCTGTACTTACCTGTAAAACCAAGGGGTGCTTGTAACCTACCTCCTAGGGATGGCATGGTGGTGAACTGAGCTGCTGAAGGTGGTCCGTGGCCGCTGGTGAGCCCTCAAGAAATAGCTGCCGGCCGCGACGCGTTGCCAGCATCCGCCTGGGCACGGGCGGATAGCATTTGCACTGCTCTAACTTGGCCAATACATAAGCCAGTACCTACCCTTTTTTTTCCTTAATGCAAGTGACTGGTCTCCATCACAGGTGACTGAAATGGCAGCTGTAAGCAGCATTTCACCATGGGGGCCATGTGACCCTGGGCGACCCCTCACCCCACTGTGGGCCTCGGTGGGAAGATGAAGGGGAAGGGGGAGGCAAGCCCTCAAGAATCCAGCCCCCCCCAAAATAAATAAAAATTAAAAAAATAAATAAGGAAATAGATAGGAATTTCCTGGCAGTCCTGTGGTTAGGACTCTGCTTTCACTGCCAAGGGCCCGGGTTCAATCCCTGGTTGGGGAATTAAGATCCCGCAAGACGCTCGGCCAAAAAAACCCAGAGCGAATCCAGCCCTCCAGAGCCTGCCCCTCACCCTCCAGCCTCCGCACACAGTCGTTCCGAGGCTGGATGAGCACCCTCTCCTCCGAGAAGGAGCTGAGGCGGCGGCTGCACGAGGCGGCGACGTCCACATCCACCTTGGAGTGGATGCGGTAGAAGCGCTCGCCCCGCCGCCCCGGATCTCAAGGGCCAGCTGGGCATGGTCAGCGGCGAAGCTCTCCAACGTAACGATGAGGAAGAAGTCGTACCGGCCCAGCAGCGCCCGCTGGAGGTATTTGTCAGCCCGGAAGGCGTGTGCGCCTATGCCCAGCAGGTCCCAGATGACGATGTTGGGGTACTTGGGATGCGGGTATGGCGTGGGGTCCACGGTCATTTCCACCACGCCCGTGCAGGCCGAGGTGGGGGTCCTCGCCCCCCCAGCCCCTGGATGGCGTTGACAAAGGTCGACTTGCCTGAGTCCGTTCCCCCGGTAACACCAATGTCCAGCCCGACGTTCTCCAGAGGATGAAGCGTAGATTGTAACGTGGCAGCTACTGCTGGCGGGTCCCCCGCCTCCTTCAGAGCCCTGGTGCCCTGCGAGAGCTCCAGTATCTTGGACTGGCTGAGGCATGATTGGAAGACTTTGCTTGCCATGGGCTACCTGACCCCCAGCTCTCCGTCTTCAGGACTTGATGACCTTGGACAGGACAGGTAAGGGAGTATTTTCACTCTGAGTTGCCCTCCCTTCTCTACTTCCCTCAGCTTGCCTGAAGTATTTGCGGCATCACCAGTAATAGCACTGAGCGTGTTACAAGATGCCAGGCCCGGTGCTAAGTGCTTTATTTAAGTTCGCATTTATTCATCACCACCAGCTTCTCCTCCTGGAGTATCTCATCAAATCCTCAAAACAGCCAGAAAAGATTCCCTCCCTTCCTCTCCACATTTGGCACTGAGACGATAGATCACTTGCCCAAGGCCTCCAGCTGATTCCTGGGGATATCGGGAATGGGGCTGAAATCTTTTGGTCCTGGAATTCAAAGTCTTAAATTTGGGGGGCATTTACCATGCACCAGGCACTGGGATCAACCATAAAGGGCAGTGATTAAGAGCTGGAATCTTCGTCATTGCTGGTAATCATAGATCAGGTTTATTTGATGTTTACTCTGGGCCAGCCACTGTTCTAACCATATACATGATTTCATCAAGTGCCCATTCTACAGAGCAGAAAACTGAGGCTCAGGGAGATAAAGGTCCCTTGCTAAATGTCTTACAGCCTGCACCAGAACCAGGATATGGGCCAGCTCCCTCTGATCCTTTAGCCATACAACCTCCCCCCACAAATCTTTGCACAGCTAAGCCCTCAGTACGTGCCAAGAGTGCTGCATTTCCAGCACTAGCAAAACAGACGGGTCTAGTGCATTTGTGGAAACATTACTCATCCTCGTTGCCTGGCTCCTGAGTACGTGCATGTGCTCGGGAGCCACAGGGCACACCTAAGCAAGCCCCGTCCTGCCTCTAGGCCTCCGAGGCCTCACCGGTGTGATGGACGGGGCAGCCACGTTCACATCCTGGGATTGCGTGACGGCGTCTAATCCCAGCCGTGCCAGGGACTTGTGGGGTGACATGGGGCAAGCCATATCCCCTCTGGAGCCTTCATTTTCCCCTCTGTGAGGGGGGGTGGTGTCAGTTTCCTCACCTGTGGAGTGGAGAGATGACTCCTCCGAGCCCTCCCAGCTCTGCTTTTCTAGGAAGACTCGGGGTCTTACTGCTGGCGAGGTTCAGGAAGAGGCCAGCTTGGGAAGGGCTTGGAACATCGGGCTGGGCTTGATCTTTATCTGTGGGTAGCCATGGAAGGGTTCTGAGCAGGGAAGGGAGGGGTCCGAGGTGGACCTTAGAAAGAGCCCTCCTGGGAAAACCCTGACGGTCCAGTGGTTAGGACTCCGCACTTTCACTGCCGAGGGCCTGGGTTCGATCCCTGGTTGGGGAACTAAGATCCTGCAAGCCATGTGGCGTGGCCAATAAATAAATAAATAATAAAAATAATTTGAAAACGAACCCTCCGTGGCCTTACGGTGCATGAGACTGGGGCCTGGGAGACAAGGTGAGGGGCTGGGGCAGGACCTAGGTGTGGAGGGGGAGGCCTCAGCTGGAACAGGGGCTGGGGGTTGAGATGGGAGGTGGGAAAGGGAAAGATGGAGGCAGAAGGGATAGGATGAGGCCACCAGTTGGAAGCAGGAGACAAAAGTCACCCAGGCTGTCTCTCTTAACCTTAGGCCCAGCGTAGTGAGAGCAGGCCTGACCTTTCCATCTCAGCCACTTGGGGTTGGTGAGTCCTGTGCTTAGGATGATGTCTGAGGGTCCACAGGTATAGGGATGTGGGCTGTGTTTTTGAAAATGGATTTGGAAGGGACCTTCTTTCTTGTGCATCTAAGGGAACCTACCATGGTCCCTCGCACCTCCTTTGGTGCCAAAAGGTCCACATGAACCCCAAGTAGTCCATGCAGAGCCAATGGGAGGCCTTCTGGGAAGAGGGGAATCTTTTGCAAAGCACAGAGCTCTTCAGCAAAGAAAATTGGCACCGCCATTAACCCTCCAGGTAAAAGTGGACCCTGTTAGTCTGTTTCCCAGAGTCAGGGGTAGTTTGAGGCCCCCAGATGAGGCTAGAACCATCACCAGGTCCTGGAACACCCTCAGGGAGTATTAGTGAGGCCACCTTCACAGCACCAGAGCTGCCTTCTGAATTCCTGGAAACTCGCCCTTCTCTGCACCTAAATCCCACCTTTCCCTGACCCTCATCCAAGCCCACAGATGCTCTTGGGGCAACCCCTGTCCTGTCCAAGGCCCCCAGTCTGGTGGTCCGTTTTTGAACATGCATGACCCTTGACTCGGCATGTGAGTTTTGGCTTGAGCAGATAAGGGTGTCAGGTTCCCTTCTGCATCCAGCCAAAAAGCCAAGCACAGAGCCAGAGGATGTGCCAACCAGTTGGGTTCCCAGGGTCTCCTGGGCCAGGCTAATACCGTCACTCAGTGCGTTACACACCCTCTGTCGTTCAAAGCCTCGCGCAGAAATCCCAACAGGCGCCCTCCCTGTCAGACCCGTGGCCTTTCAGCATCATCCCCAACATCTGCGCCCAGCCACGCAGCCACGCACACACAGACCCGGAACCCCAGTCTCAGCCAACTATTCACCATCTTAGACCACAGCATCCAAATCACAGAGACGTACCAAGATTCCTCCCAATCACAGATACACCAGCAAGCTCACCGCCACACACATCCACACGCGGACCCACTCACCATATTTCTGAAACGAGACTCGTTCTAGGTGGCCGGTTGCACCCCTGCCTCTTCCCTCTTTGCATGCTTACAGAATTGCCCACCTGCCCTCTCACCACCTCCGCTCTCATTCTGTTCCCCCAGGTTCCCCACGGTTCCCCGTGGCCACCTGGCCTCCCCTCTCCCTGCCACCCACCCCCCCACCATCACTCACAGGCAGCAGGGCTGGCCCAGGATGTCCCATCTCCCCCTCCTCTGTTTAACCCAGTTGCTAGGCACCATCGTGCCGATCCCGGGCACGCGTTGGCCGCCCCTCTCCCACCAGAGCAGGCCTTTGGGACTCTGGGGTTCTCAGAAAGGGACATGAGATTGCAGGCCCCAGTGCCCACTCGGCCACCCACCCAAGGTGACAGTGGGCTCCTGTCCTGGATCCAGGCCGGGCTGTCCTGTCGCCCCCAAATCCCTCATGGTCACTTGGGGACCAGGGAGAGAGAGACTGTTAAAGAGCCCTGACCCCCCGCCCCCCGTCCATACCTTGAACCTCTCCCTCCCAAGGTCAGTTCCTATCCCAGGTTCGGGACCTGGACTTGGGCCCACCTGCCACCCTCAGCCCTCCACACCCCGCCCCTTAGCAACTGCAGCTCTCATTTTCAGCCTTTTTTGTCTGGTAGGTTTCGATAAGGCTTGGTTTGTGGGTGAGGCAGGGGGTTGGGGGCCGCACTTTCATTTGTCTTCCGACATCTCGCTTCTTCCAGCTGTGGAGAATGTACTTGAGGAGGAGGCCGAGCTTCTGGCAGGTCGAGAGCGGGTCTTCCTCGCCGCTCCCCTCCCCGGATCCCCACTTTTCCACGCCGTTGTCACCAGCCGCCTGCAGGCTGACCTCAGGCTGGGACCCCTCCTCCTCCAAGGCCTTGATGCGGACCTGCTGGGCATCCTCGGCCATCTCGTTGAGGCAGCCCCGGAGCATGGTGTAGACGGTGCTGAAGCTGATGCCCCCCGGCCACCAGCGTTCCGAGCAGGGGGATGCCCTTCTCAAAGGCCCCGGCCTCCCTCATGGCACCGTCGGACGACTGGGAGTAGAGCCGCAGGACAGTCTCGGGCGAGACCTCGTTAGCCAGCGGGGAGAGGATGTCCGAGCGCAGATCGCCTGCCTGTTTGCCCACCTGCTCGGCCAGCTTGGCTAGCGAGTCGTCGTCCAGGCCGAAGCTGCGGTGGTAGCCGCGGACGAGCAGCGCATTGTCGTAGCGGCCGCCGGCCGGGCCCGGGCAGAGCCTGGATGACGCCCAACACCAGGGCCGTCTTGAGCACCTGCTCCTGGAGCATGTCCGTCTTCTTCCGCAGGGCCTCCAGCGAGACGTCGGGCAGCGACAGCAGGCCGGCCTGGCGACAGGGCGCGGGCAGATCGTGCTCCCAGGCGGACACGAGCAGCGGGAAGTCGTGGCGCGCGGGCGAGAGGTTGGACACGAGGAAGACGCGCAGGTCGTTCACGCCGGCCCCACGCAGCCGCTCGGCGCAGTGCTCGCGGACCTCCTGCAGGGCCGCCGCCTCGCTGAAGCCCGAGGGTCGCTGGGTGCGCGTGCGCACGAAGTAGAACTGTTTGCCCAGGCGCAGGATCTCGGAGGCCAGGCGGGTCTCCACGGCGCCGCAGCGGCGGGGCGAGACCAGCAGGAAGAAATCATAGCGGCCGAAGTCCACCTGCTTCAGGTACTTGTCGGCCGGGCAGCCTGGAGAGCCGGCCCCCGGCAGGTCCCACAGGGTCACGTCTGGCAACTGCGGGTGCGGGTAGGGCGAGGGCTGCATTGTGGTCTCTATGACGCCAGTGAGGGCCGCGCCGGGGTCCTCGGCGCCCAGGCCACGGAGGGCATTAATGAGGGACGACTTGCCTCCCCGGACTCGCCTGTGACGCCCACCTCCAGCCGGGTGCTCTCGAAAGAGGCCAGCAACTCCCGGAGGCAGGAGGCGGCCTGGGGGATGTCGCCCGACTCGAAGGCGGTGCGCAGGGCCTCCAGCTCTTCCTTGGCCATGAGGATGGTGTTCTCCTCCTCCGCGGGCACCGCTGGCAACTTCGCAGTAGCCATGGTGACCGGCGGTTCAGAGGGCGCGGGGGCTGGGGGAGAGTCTCGGCGTCTGCGGGGGAGCGGGGAGAAGGGAGCCGTTCACGCCTCCCGGGCCTTGGCGTGGGGCAGGGAGAGAGACACACCGAGGATATAAGGGGAGTCCCTCTGGAGCCCCGCAACCCTCTCCTTCTCAAAAACCCGGGGTACGTTTTGGACACGAGGTAGGGGGCTTTGGAGTTTGGTAGGCCCAGGTTCCCATCCCATCTCTGCCACTAACTTGCTGTGTGGCCTGGGGCAAAACGAGGCACCTCTCTGAGCCTGTTTGTTTCTCCGCTTAATGGGTGTAATGACTGACCTGCCTACTGAGGGGCTGAAGAGTCTTGGGGATAACCTAGGAACTCGGACCGTTTCATGGGCAGCTTGAGACACATGCAGTCACACGGGGCTCCACGCTTAAAAGGCCCAGCTCTTTGCTTAATACTCTGATGACACTGATGAAAATTATAACTCTTTGAAGCAGGGGCCCTGCATTTTCATTTTGCACTGAGCCCCGAAATTTACTTAGCCAGACCTGCAACGGAAGGGGCTTCAGCTCAGCTCCTGCCGACCAGGCAAAGAGAGCAGCTGTTCTCCTGCTGCTTCTACTGTGATCGGAAGCAGTGTGAAGTGATGGCCAAGGGGACCCAGACCCTGGAGCCACACTGCCTGGGATCCAATCCGGGGCCAACCACATACTGACTGAGAGATTTGGGGCAAGTTCCTTAGCTCTGCCTCACGTTCCTCATCTTACACATGAGGATCATAACGATCATAGTAGCAAACCACCTCCTAGGGCTGTTGAAAATGAAATGAGTTCATACATATAAAGCACTTAAAACAGTGCCCGGGGAATTCCCTCGTGGTCCAGTGGTTAGGACTACGAGCGTCCACTGCAGGGGGCCAGGGTTCGATCCCTGGTCGGGGAACTGAGATTCCAAAAGCCTCGAGGTGTGGCCAAAAAATATAATAAAATAAAATAGTGCCCGACCCAGAGCAGGTGGTCTGCGTTATCCGCATCACCGTCATTGTTCTGATCATTATTAATATTCTGAGCTGTGTGACGTCCCTGCCCTCTCTGAGCCTCACCTGCAGCATCTGCACCATGGAAGATAACCTTGCCCACCTCACAGGGCTGCTGTGACCATCGTGAGCCTCATCATCTGTCTTTCTCTAGGCCATCTTTGAAGACATTCTCGGGTGCAGCCGGGCACGGGAGGTGGTGCCCCCCCACACCGGGCGTCTCATTAAACACCCAGCCCTGTTTGGCAGGCCTTGCAAAGCCAAGTCCCCTCCCACCTCGCAGAGCCCGTCATGATGGTCTCTCCTGTGACCCCATCCTCCTCACCCTGGAGTTTCCCTGGCCTCCCTCTTCCCAGTCACACGCTCTTCTTGTCCATCGCCTCTAAAATACACTTCCTCATTGACTAAGACTCTTCAGAGAACCCTGGGAGAGACGCTCAGGTCAGGGACCACTGTCTCCATCGGACGGAGACGGACTGAGGCTCAGACCAGACAAGGGATGTCCCCGCTCAGAGGCACAGCCGGGACTCAAACCCAGGTCCCTCTGAAGAGCTGCTCTCCCTTCAACCACACGTCTTTGCCTCCCCCTTCTCTCCTCGGCTGCCCCTGTCCCCAGCCGCACCCAACCTCCTACAGAAGACCGTCCTTATTCCATTGTTCCCTCCAGGTCTGATCCCCCAGCCCAGGTGGGGGCATTTCCCCCAGGCTATACCCAGTCCCTCCTGTGCCCTGTCCCCTTAACCCATCCCAGGGCATGGCCTGGGTAGAGGAGAGGGGGATCCTGGGACAGGTCCCAATGCAAGGGGCGGACAGGCCAGTGGCCCCTGGCGTGGGCTTAGGGTTGAGGGAGCTGGGACTGGGATTGGACAGGGCCCAGCTGGAGAGCCCTGCCCTTGGGGAACTCACCTGCCCTGCAGGCTCTCTCTCCCCTCTCACTCTTCCCGCTGCTGGCTCCCCCCCCCCCCCCCCCCCCCACTTAGCACAAGGTCAGGACCCACCCATTATAATAGCAAACCGCAGCTTATTGGTCAGCCAGCCCTGATACAATAATGTGAGGGTGATGTCAGAGGGTGGGGTCCCATGGTAGGCCCGGGACCCCACCCCCCAGCTGCTCACGGGACCGCCACTCCACCACACAAACACAGAGACCAAGAGATGAAAAAATATTCTCAGAAATTCCCAGACAGCAAACACGCAGACTAAGTTTCCTCCCCAGAATCCACAGCAACGCAACCCTGGCCCGAAAGGGGAAGGAAAGACACAGACCCTCAAATACAGTCATTACAGAAAAGCCAAACGCAGGCAAACGTACAGACATAACAGCCACGCAAGCAACACACATTCAGGCACACACAGACTTGCAGACCGGAAGAGACACAATTACACACGCAGACAATGTATACAGATGGCATCCCCTGAAACCCACCACATCCATTCATTCTGCTCCAGCTCCTAATCCGTGATCCGGGGCCCCGGAAGTACATCAGGCTAGGCTTGGCCCTTGGAGGCTCCAGGTTGGAGGAAAGGGGGATGGCAGCAGCCCAGGGTGACTGTGGGCCAAGACAGCTGCTGGGCACCTGCACAAATGCATCTAATGCAGGCTGGCACGCTGCCAGGGGCGCTTCTCCCAGCTCCTGAGAGCACCAGCCAGAGAGAGGCTGAACCCACGCCTGTCTGCCAAGTCTCCTCTTCTCTCTTCATCCATCAAACATTCAGCACCTCTCCAGGCCTCGTCCTGGGCTAGGTGCTGGGAACGCAGCCATGACCAAGACAGCCCCGGCCTCTGTCCCCACAGGACTCACAGTCTACTGGCAGCGTCAGATCCATCCCCACACAGTGATGGCCCAGACGGGGCCAGACTGGGATGGGGGACCCCAGAGGACTGTGGGAGTACCAAGGGGCCACCTGACCCAGCTCAGGATTCAAGGAGGGCTTCCTGGAGGAACAGGCATCTGAGCTGAGATCTGAAGGATGAGTAGGAGTGAGCCAGATCGCCTGCTAGGGAGTTGCATCCAGGCTAAGGAACAACCTGTGCAAAGACGCTAAGCTGAGAGGAAGCTCTCATTTGCCCAGTAATTCACTCAGTTATTTGGCCATTCCACAAACATTTGTTTAGACCTGACCAGTCCCTGTGCTGGTCCAGAGATGTGACTCACACTCACCCCTGCTCCTACACACCTCCCGGGCTGGTGGGTGCGCTGAGTCGCTCACACGCTAAGGCTGAGTGTTCGCTTACTGGCATTTATGATGCGCCAGGTGTGTGAAGCCTGTCAGATGGAGTAACTCACTTAACCTGGTCTAGAATTCTGTTCTCCCACCTGAAAAAGAAAGAATATATATATATGTATAACTGAGCCACTTTGCTGTACAGCAGAAATTAATGCAACATTGTAAATCAACTATACTTCAATTAAAAATATTTTAAAAAACGAACAAAAATGAACAAAAATACCTTTACTGCTAAAACTGCTAACCATCAAAAACAACAAAAAAAGAAAAGGCACCTCCATGATGACACCCAGGCAGGGCCAGCTACACCACAATGGCCGCCTGTCTGTAAAGCACCATTGACTGGGACTCTTCCTGATTTCAGAATTGCTAAAATGCAGGGGGGATGAAAGGGGTGCATCTGAGAATCGATGAAGGTGTTTCCTGAGTGCTCATGCTGCGTCTGCCAGTCCGGGAACACCGCAATGACGCAGACGATATTTCCCGCAGGGAGGAAGTTTGTGCGATATACGTTTACTATGGGCCAAGCCCATTGGTCGATGTTCGGGACCCAGCAGTGGCCAAGGCAGCCCCAGCCCTGTCCCCACAGGACTCAGAGTCCCGTGGGGAACACAGACCCACCCCCTGGCCGTGACAACCCACAGCGGGTGAGGTGGGGATGGAATGGCCCACAGGGCTGCGAGAGCCAGGGGATGCTTGACCCAGCAGTGTGGTGAGGTGCCAGGTCAGCGAAGGGTTTTTGGAGAAAGTTACTCAGCACACGTTTTCTGAACACCTGCTGTGTGCCAGGCCCTGTGCTGGTCAAGGCTGGAGATACAGCCAGGACTAAGACGGTCCCTGGTCCTTCCTTCCTGAAGCTCCCGGTCCTCTGCCGCCTCTTCCTCCTCCCATTCCTCCTTCCCGCTTCTCATCTTCCTTTCCTCTTTGTCCTTTCTCTGTGTGTCTCTGAAAAATCCTAAAGCACCGCCTTAGAAATATCTACACATTATGACCTTCACCTTCCTGCCATTTGCCATCACCCTGGGGAAACCTGAAGCTTGTCCCCAGGGATTCATGCATTCATTCATTCATTCAAATACGTATTGGCTGCCTTCTGGATCTGGACACAGTTCTGGGCACTGACACACTGGTGAACAAGACACAGATGGCCTTTGCCCTCATGGACCTTATATTTTTGGAAAGATATAGGTGATAAACAAAAATAAGGTAGTGTCCGATAGTGATAAGAAAAAAGAACAAGATAGCAAGGGTACAGGATGGGGCGGAGGGTTGGTGGATCACCTGTAACTATGGCTGCCAACAGTTTCTCCCATCTCCTTAGACACATGCCACCCTTCCCATCAAGAGGGGGAGTCTCTGTCCTTTCCAGGATCTGAGCTGGCCTTATGACTTGCTTTGATCAACAGAATGTAGCAGAAATGACATTCTGGGATTTCTAGGCCCAGGCTTTAAGAGGGAACCTTCTGCTTTCTCCTTCTCAGAGCCCTGAGCTACCATATAGAGGTCCTGCTACCCTGCTGTAGAGACCCCATGGAGAAACAGAGACCATGTGGAGATGGGCCTGAAGCCATCCAGGATGTTCCAGCCCCAGCTGAGCTCCAGCTGAACGCACAGGAGTGACCCACAGGAGTGACCCTAGCCGATACCATGTGGAAGTAAAAGAACCATCCAACTGAGCCCAGCCAACCCTCAGACTTGTGAGAAATATTAAATCATTGTTTTACGCCACTTAATAGCCTAATGATTTGGGAGAGGGAGTGTGCTAGTTTTGATAGAGTGGTCTGGGAAGTCCCATCTAAAAAGGTAACATTCTTCTATCTTAATAAAGTAAGGAAACAAGCCTTGTGGACATTAGGAGGAAGAGCATTCCAGGCAGAGGGCATGGACGTGCAAAGGTCCTGAGGCAGAAGTGAGCCTGGTGTGTCTGGCAAGAATCATGGTGGCTGGTGTGGCTGGAGCAGAGTGACAAGGGAGGGAGTTCTAGGACATGAGGTCTGAGAGGTGGTCAGGGCCCAGGTCTCATGCTAGGTGGTGAGGATTCATATACCTTTTACCTGTGGGGGAATCCAAGGCTTTTGGGGGGATGTCACGAGGGGGCCAGAAATGAGGTGGGGGATCCTTCTGCACTCAGTGACGCAGCTTGGTCAGAACTAGTCAGGACTAGGGTCAATAAGCTGGCATTGGGTGCAAAATTTAAGGGGGTGCCAAAAAACTCAGTTATCAAGATAAATGATCTTTTTACTGCAATATTTTTTTTAATTTATTAATTTTTCATAAATTTATTTATTTATTTTTGGTTGCGTTGGGTCTTCATTGCTGTGCACAGGCTTTCTCTCATTGCAGCGAGCAGGGGCTACTCTTTGTTGCGGTGCACGGGCTTCTCATCGCGGTGGTTTCTCTTGTTGCGGAGCACGGGCTCTAGGCGCGCGGGCTTCAGTAGTTGTGGCACGTGGGCTCAGTAGTTGTGGCTTGCGAGCTCTAGAGCACAGGCTCAGTAGTTGTGGCGCACGGGCTTAGCTGCTCCGTGGCATATGGGATCTTCCCAAACCAGGGCTCGAACCCGTGTCCCCTGCATTGGCAGGCAGATTCTTAACCGTTGTGCCGCCAGGGAATCCCTCTTCACGGCTTCTTGACTCCAATTTCGAGTTAGGTTTCCTTAACACATTTTCACATTTCCTCCTTTTGATCAAGATCTTTCTCTGAAAGCACAGCTGATCAAAAGTTGGGTCATCTGTTCCTTATTAGAATAATTTTTGTCCTTTGGTACCAGGAAGGACCTTTCCTGGGTGTCATGTCCAACATCAGAGGGAAAGCGCATATCGATCAGAAACGATTTGAGGCCACATTTGAGTAACAAGGAAGATAGAAGGGGTGACTCTCAGGCATTCTCACTCTACAAGATCATACCTAAGCTTATAAGCATTAAAATTCACTGCAAAGCACTGAGCCAACATTATTCTATCTGGTGCATTGTTTCTGCAGAGGTTTGACAGGCAACAGATGTAAAGTTTTAAAATAATTATGCAAAGCAGAATTTAAAGTAGTATGACAAATCCAGTTTGTATAATCATCCTGAACCGTGAACCCAGACCTGAGGGTAGTCAACTGAACAAGTTGGACATTCACATGAAATTTGTTGTAACCAATGCACTTGTTCCCTGATCTTGTGTAATTGAGTTTCTACTTCTCCAGAGACATTTATCCATGTGAAAAAGGTACTTGCTATTGCACAGATGCCTCTTTCTTCAGCAGGTAGGTAACCAAGGGCTATGTGATTGTCCAAAACTATTTTAGTTAACAAGTCAAGTAATGGTTGTTGGGCTGCTGCTGCTTTGGCTGTGGAATTGGCCAGTTTTCCTAATGTTAGGGAGAGATTGCTGATCATGTGTTTATTGACGCTAAGTCCAACTCCAGGGAGAAAGGCTCTCCCTAGGGAGGCAACCCCAGAGGCATGTATGTCTCCAAGTTGTTCATGCCTGAATCTGTGGCTCAGGACTGGAAAGGTGACAGCCACGGAGGCCAGTAAAATTTTAATGGTCTCTAGACCAAACAGGGAGTTTCATTCTTGTTATTCTTTCCTTATGTCCATTTCTTTACACAGAGCCTGGACAAAAATTGACCCATGTTTGGGTTTAACAAGAGAAAGGGAAATGGACCAGGGGGGTCTCTAGAATCACGGACAGATCAGAGTTTTTGATGACAAATCCAGCGGTCCGAAAAGTTATCCCCCTTAACAATGGCCTGAGACAAATGGAGAATGGCATTATCTTTCCAGACCAAGGCCAGAGTAAAGGAAAGAAAGGGAAGAAGAATGGAAGTGTTTTATGTTTAGCTAAAGTAAGAAGTCTTTATCCAGCATCTTGGGAGGAGGCAGTCTACCTCAATGTCAGCTATAGCTCTTCCCAGTCAAGTTGATTTGGAGGTCTCTGGCATTTGTACAGGACTGGATGCCAGGCAGAGCCTTTTTCAGCTGTGAGATGTATATCCAAGTTTCAAGTCCCTGAAGTTTGGCTGCCATCCAGGTAATGAGGAAGATATGGTTAGTCTCTTCCTAGGAGACCCAAGGGCAGTCTTTGTTCTTACTGACTGAAACATTAGTGTGGAGATTCATAGCCAGATATTTGAGGATACTAGAAGACTTCAGGATCCAGTCCGGTTTACAGGTATATAACAAAATCTCAGAGACCATTAACAGGATTGAAATATAGACAGATTTCTCTCTCTACAACTGCCGCCATTTTAATCAAAGATACACAGTAAAACTAAATTTATTTGCATTCAATTTGCCCTGATTATAAATGCAGCAAGAACAGTGATTGACCATATAATCTCTTTTTAAGACTGCTTTGTTGGAACTTTTTATAAGGAATCTCAGATTAAATGCTAAAAACCCCTCGAGTCCAGGAAGTCAAGCCAAACTTAAGGCAGTTCCTTAAAGCTGTTTGGTCATATTTGACTCCATGCATATCTCTCTTGAATATAATATTCCAGTCAACCCCTTGGTAATACAGCCAGTGTTTCTAATTGTCCTGTTACAAGGAGAACAGATTTTTATTGAACTTATGTAAATAAGTAACTATATTGCCGTGAAAATAATATGCAAGAATTTCCAAATTTTGGAGGGATCAGGTAGGAAGAGAAAGTAAATGTTTCATTTTTGTTTACAAAGCTATACTTTGCCAAATTGGTATAAGTCATAGATAACTTAAGACAAAAGGTTTCAGGCTTCCCTGGTGGTTCAGTGGCTAAGACTCTGTGCTCCCAATGCAGGGGGCCTGGGTTCGATCCCTGGTTAGGGAATAAGGTCCCACACGCTGCAAATAAGAGTTCACATGGCAACTAAAAGATCCCACGTGCCGCAACTAAGACCCGGCGCACTCCCCTGGTGGCGCAGTTGTTAAGAATCAGCCTGCTAATGCAGGGGATATCGGTTCGATCCCTGGTCCGGGTGTATCCCACATGCCACGGAGCAACTAAGCCCGTGCGCCACAACTACTGAGCCTGCTCTCTAGAGCCCGCGAGCCACAACTACTGAGCCTGTGTGCCACAACTATTGAAGCCCACGTGCTTAGAGCGCATGCTCTGCAACAAGAGAAGCCACCGCAGTGAGAAGCCCACACACCACAACGAAGAGTAGCCCCTGCTCTCCATAACTAGAGAAAAGCCCATGCGCAGCAATGAAGACCCAACACAGCCAAAATATACAATTAAAAAAAAAAAAAAAGACCCAGCACAGACAAATAAATAAATAAAAATAAATATTTTTAAAAAGACAAAAGGTTTCCTTAAATATGAAAAAACAGGGACTTCCCTGGTGATCCAGTGATTAAGACTGTGCTCCCAGTGCGAGGGCCTGGGTTTCATCCCTGGTCAGGGAACTAGATCCCACGTGCCACAGCTAAGACCTGACGCAGCCAAATAAATAAATTAATTAATTAACAAAAACACACAAAATCTTTCCTTTCTAGGCATATTACTTAAAAAGTAAGGAAAAACCTTTTACAAGCTCCTCTCCGAAGCAGACCAATAGTAGAAGCAAACTTTGTCATTTTAGCAGGTGGAAGAAAGTTAAGTTCCAGTTTTATTCATAAGTACACTATTGATATTAAAGCTTATTTTTAAAAAAAACCTTTATAGCAAATTTTTTCAATCTTATCCAGCTTGATCACACCATAAAATCCCTTTCCCAAGATTCCTTTTCCACGAATCTTCTACAAATACCTATGTTCATTTTAGTTTCTTTCCCTTTCCAAAATAACCAGCTTTACTTTAGCGCAAAATCACTTTCATCTTCCTCAACAAAAATGCATCTCCATACCTCACACCCTTTCTAAAACCATAACAACCATTAAAAAAAAAACCCATATCCTAGTTTTCTTGCATACTGAGTAATTTCTCTTATTATTTCCAGTAGCTTTAATTGCATATATTAATTAGAATTCTTAACCCTTAGAAACCTTAATTTTTAGTGAAAATAAAAGAGTAAACAATTCTGAACCGTTTCTTCTAATTAGCATTCTGTGGCTTGGCAAATTTACGAATACTTTTTATAATTTCTAGAAACAAACTTTCTCATAGAAAATTTTCTCAGTGTGGCATAAAACATGTTTACTAATAAACCCAAATGTCTAAAGGAAGCCCAAAATGGATAAACCTATGTTCAATATTTAATGTTTCACAGACTTCCCTGGTGGTACAGTGGTAAAGAATCGCCTTACAGTGCAGGGGACGTGGGTTCGATCCCTGGTCAGGGAACTAGGATCCCACATGCTGCGGGGCAACTAAGCCCGTGCGCCACAACTACTGAGCTCATGCGCCTCAACAAGAGAGACAGTGTGCCGCAAACTACAGAGCCCACGCACTCTGGAGCCTGCGCGCCACAACTAGAGAGAAGCCTGCATACTGCAACGAAAGATCCCGCATGCCTCAACAAAGATCCTGTGTGCCGCAACTAAGACCTGACGGAGCCCAAAATAAATTAAATAAATAATAAATAAATCTTTTAAAAAAATATTTAATGTTTCAGTGTCTTATCTATTTGGAGATGATTTGGATATTCAGTGAATTCAACTTAACTCATTATTTAACTGAACCTAGCAACACTAAGGTTTCAGGTTCCAAAAGATTTGGGGAAACTATTTTTTAAATTCACCTAAACACTTTTTATCCTACTTACATCTACTTAATTTACTCATTTTTAACAACAATGTTTAGATTACTTATGAAAATTTCATCATACCAAGTTACTTTTCTTGCTGACAAATTTTGTAATATGAACTTATTTGACTAATAAGCCCAGGTTGAATAAAAGTTGTATGTTTGCATTACATTCCATGTTTATAACTCTAAGACATGTCCATTTTAATCAAATTATTTTAACCGAACAATATTTTCCCATATCACATGAACCTGAAAAGCATTTTGGTGGAGTTCTACTATATTTCTTGAAATTTTATGAATACTTAATTTATACAAGCTCTTTATTTTCTTTAAGCCAATTAAATCGAACTACACATTAATTTTATTGATTTTTTTATTTTTATTTTTGGCTGCGTTGGGTCTTTGTTGCTGCATGTGGGCTTTCTCTAGTTGTGGCGAGAGGGGGGCTGCTCTTCGTCGCGGTGCGCAGACTTCTCATTGTGGTGGCTTCTCTTGTTGCGGAGCATGGGCTCTAGGAGCTCGGGCTTCAGTAGTTGTGGCATGCGGGCTCAGTAGTTGTAGCTCATGGGCTCTAGAGTGCAGGCTCGAGAGCTGTGGTGCACAGGCTTAGTTGCTGTGCAGCATGTGGGATCTTCCTGGACCAGGGATCGAACCTGTGTCCCCTGCATTGGCAGGTGGATTCTTAACCACTGTGCACCATGGAAGTCCCTACACATTAATTTTTGTGATACCATCCAAAGGTAGAAAATCCCACACATCTACAACACATTTATTGACACACATAAGCACAGAGACAGATGCAAACAGAGACCTTATAGTTTCATTTTAAAATTTATGCCATGAATCAGGTACAATCATACCAAGCACACGAGTTATAAAAGGACAGTTGGAACAAGTTAAGTTTATCTTCTCAGATGGCTAAAGCTCTCCTCCACCACCCAGGTATATTTTAGCTTAAAGGAAAGGGTCTAAAAGAAAATTCCTATCCGGATCTGTATATTAGCTTCCAGATTGGCCAAATTTCTGATCATGACGTTACTAAATCCTTTCAAATATCTTGTCAGGTTTCAGCTGGAACAAACAGTAAATATTTCTGGCAGTATTAAATAACTCCATGCATCCAAGAGGTGTCCTCAAAGAAGGTGCAAAGGTTATTACCTTCCCGAGATCCAGAGTCACTCCTACAGATAGCCCAAAGGAGGAACCAACAGCTGCTTGTCCCAGGCAGGTAGAAAGCCAAGTCAAGGTCTTCAGATGCAAAACACGACAAGCAAGAAGGCAGTAGCTATCTCTAGGAGAGAAAGGATCGATAATGAATGAGTCTGGACCTGGAAAGAAGAGGCAACGTGAAATTTTATTTTCCTATCGCAACTGGCCACTACAGATGGAGATTTGGGAGAGCTGATCTTAGTAAGAATTTTCACCTTTTGTTGGCTTCTGCCAGATTTTTTAAGGATTGCATCTACAGGTTCTAAGTGGGGTTTCAAGTGGATAGTGTAGCTCCAATATTTACCAGAATTTGGCAAGGTTTTCTTATTAATTTTTAATTTTAGTTTTCCCTTAGCAGTTTAAGGGAATAACGTAGCAGTTTACCAGGAAATCCCTCGGAGTCTCGTCAACTTTAGGAGAACCTATAGGTCAAGAGAGGAAGTGACAGCCGGAGGCTCAGAGAAAAGGGGAAGTTCAGGGAGAGGATTAGAATGGGGAAGTGGAGGGTACAAAGGAGATGGGGCAGGTACAGTAGCCAAAGGGGAAGTTAGTGCAGTGGGGTAAAGGGGGTGAAGAGGCCTCTGATGCCTTTTTATTTTCTTTCAATTGTTTATTTACCTCAATTTAGAATAGTATTTTGTAAAGAGATGGGCGTCCCATTCTGTTTGTTTTATTTTAGATCCACAGTCTTCAAATGTAGTTTTGAGAAAAACAAGTTTGGGGAGATCAAAAAATGCCCCGTAATGGTCATTGAAGTTCTAAATTATCTTTGGTTAGGTTAATCCACGTAGTTAAAAATGCGCATGACGGGCTTCCCTGGTGGCGCAGTGGTTGAGAGTCCGCCTGCCGATGCAGGGGACACGGGTTCGTGCCCCGGTCCGGGAAGATCCCACATGCCGCGGAGCGGCTGGGCCCGTGAGCCATGGCCGCTGAGCCTGCGCGCCCGGAGCCTGTGCTCCGCAACGGGAGAGGCCACAAAAGTGAGAGCCCCGCGTACCGCAAAAAAAAAAAAAAAAAAAAATGCGCATGACGAGGGACCATAGTTTTGAAATATAAAGCTGGCCAGGATCCCAGAAGGAGGACCCTCCTGAGATAATTTAGAGGATTGGGATCCCATACTTCAAAATCAGAGGTTCAGAAAACAAATAAATACTCACCAAAAAGACGATGCCTTCGAGAAAAAGAATCCCGAATAAAGTTAGAGAGCTCAATCAAAAGGAGGGAGCGCGAATCCAAGAGAAGACTTCCCAAACCAAAAGGAAGGAGATGGTTCACAGAAGCAGAGAGCACAAGGGGCTTAAATGGGTAACGCACATGGTTCTGGGGGTTGCTAGTTCCTCAGGAGTTTGTTTCCTTCGGATCCCACTTATGACACGGATACCGAGCAGGGCCCTGTGGGGTTCCTGGGCACAAAGCCTTTCTGAGTCCCCCATTTCTTTGATTACAGGAAATAGCCTTCATTCAGCCTCCGTGACCTTCCCGGAGTTCCAACGGGCAGATTCAAGCAGCTGTTCATTAGGGAAGGGAGGGGATGCGAGAAAAGGGAGAAACAGTGGAGAGAAACAATAGTGCAGCCTTGGGGCAAGGTCCTGCTTCCCCATCAACAGATACACACAACATCTTAGAGCTGTTTTGCAGATACTGAAACCCCCTCCAGGTGGGAGAAGTTAACAATTAATGATGGTATGCCACAAGCACGTAGACACCAGACCAGTTGGAACCTGAAGGTTGATGATGCCGACTCCTGCTTACTCTCCAAGGGGGGACCCATAGTTTTTCAAGGCAGGAGACTGCTGTGTCCCACTTTGCCTGGCAAAGTAATAAAGCTATTCTTTTCTACTTCACCCAAAACTCCATCTCGGAGATACGATTTGGCGCCACATACAGAGAAGCTGAGCTTTCGGCATCAACACCATGAAATATCAACCTTAATCAGAAAAAAGAGCAATTTTATTTAAGCAGAAATTGAGGTTATTCAGGAATAGCTGAGGAAGTGCAATTCAGAACAAGCAAACCATGGAGAACCATATGTAAATCCAGAAAACGAAGGAGGAAAGTATTCTTTTACAGAAGAAAAGAGGAAGTTGGGGAGGGGTTGTTTTGAGCAAAAGTTCATTGAAGGAAAATGAGAGTTTGAAGTGGTGGTGGCTCCTCATTGACTGCAGACAAGGGCAGCTCGCTGTTGTCAGGCACCTGCAGCTTGCTGTTGCCAACGAAGAGAGGAAATCTTCCTTCTTCCTGTTGGACTATACAAGCTGCAACACGTGACGTGCACGAGAGCCCTCCCTTTGTGGCTTCCCAGCTCCAGTTTTGAGTTAGGTCTCCCTAACACATTTTCACAAAGGTATTTTCTCCACTTTTGTCTATGTTGACATCTCCTTAGTGTTTAAGGTAGAAAAAACTTTATCTTCTGGAGTCAGACAGATGTGGGTTCGAATCCCATTGCTGACACTTATTAGCAGTCCTTTATCCCACCTGAGTCTCAGTTATGTCTTCTTCACAATGCAGATAAATAATAGTACAGTTATCATGATGATTAGCAACCACAGGAGATGACTACTTCCATCTGTTGAAAACTTAGACCGTGCCAGTCCTTAAGCTTTACATGCCTTACAATAATGGGAGGTCAAACTCTAAATATCTCCCAATTACAAATGGGAACACAGAGCCTAGAGAGGTTATGAGACTTGTCCAAAGCCACACAACAGATAATCTGTGAATCTGCACTACAAACCCAGGTCAGGACCCCAGGTCTCCCAGGTCCAGAGATCTTAACCACTACCCTACCCAAGGCAACAACGTGAGATATTTGGTTCTACCCCCAACTCTGCCTTTAATTACCTTGTGACCTTTGTACTAGTCAGGATAGGCCAGGTGAAGCTACAGTAACAAACAGCCCCACAACGCTTTGGTGGCTTACAACAACAAGAGTTTATTTCTCACTCACATCACATGTTCATGGTGGTCAGCCTGATGGACTCTGCCTTGGGGTCATCCAGGTAGAGAGAGCAGGGATACGGCAAACCACTCTTAAGGCTCTTAAAACTTCTGTCCAGAATTGACTCCTGTTGCTTCTGCCCACATTTCAGAGGCTCTGCAAGGACATCCCCATTCTTTCAAACTAGGCCTGATGACACTTCAACCCACATGAATCAGTAATCATAGATGAGTCCAGCTACTTGATGGCTGACCTCGAGATGGAGACTCAAGGACTCATCTCTCATTTGCAAAATGAGGGTCTGTAATGCCTAACTCATAGGGCATTAAATAAGATTAATTATGTTTAACACCCACACAGTGCTAATCAGAAATACTACCTCCTTCCCTCTTTCCTTTAAGTAATGTTAGGGACTAAATGTTTGTGTCCCCTCAGAATTAATATATTGAAGCTCTAACCCTCCAATATGATGATATTTGGAAGCAAGTCCTCTGGGAGATAATTAGGTTTAGTGAGGCCATGAGGGTGGGACTCCCATGACGGGATTAGTGTCCTTATAAGAAGAGGAAGAGAGACCAGAGCTTGCTCTCTCTGCCATGTGAGGACACAATGAGAAAACAGCTGCCTTTAAGCCAGAAAGAGGGTCCTCATGGGAACCCAATCATGTTGGCACTCTGATCTCAGACTCCCAACTTCCAGAACTGTGAGAAAATAAATTTCTGTTGGCTAAGCCAGCCAGTCTATGGTTTTTTGTTTTGGGTTCTTTTTTCTTTTTTTTTTGGCTGCACTTTGTGGCTTATGGGATCTTAGTTCCCTGACCAGGGATTGAACGCAGGCTCTCAGCAGTGAGAGTGCAGAGTCCTAACCACCGGATCACCAAGGAATTCTCCAGTCTATGGTATTTTGCTATGGCCGCCTGAGCCAACTAAGACAAGTAGCCTAACAACTGCCATCTAATGAATGCTTATTAACTACTAAGTAGTTAATACTAAGTAGTTAATACTAAGTAGTTAAGTACTAAGTAGTTAATACTAAGTAGTACTAAGTAGTTAATACTAAGTAGTTAGTACTAAGTAGTTAATACTAAGTAGTTAATACTAAGTAGTTACTTATTAACTACTAAGCACTCTATATTCATTCGCCTTTTCAGGAACAGTTACTACTCCCATTTTACAGATGAAGAAACTGAGCAGGAAGGGACCTGTTTAATGTCGTTGTTATTTACCTGTGGTCCCTCAGTTCCATATCTACCCTTCTCTGCCCTGTAATGCTGGGGCTGGGGGATTTTGAAAACTACATTTCCCAGGATCCCTTGCCACCTGACTCCTGCAAAGAGGAAGCACTCCAGGTCAGAGGGTAAAAAGAGCCTCCCCCGCCCCTGCTTGTAGCATTATCTATGGAACTGTGCCTGTGTGTGGTGCCTCCTCTGTGGCCCCAGCCCTTGCCACACAGCCCCCCACCCATGGTTCCAGCACAAGTTGCCCTGTAGTACAGTAGCAAGGGGCTCTTAGGTGTGCTAACACCACCTCCTCCCTTTGGTTTGCCTGGCGTTAGCGGTGGGACCTGCTACCTGCAGTTGCTCATCAGTGGAATACTCCCTATGGCAGATTGTATTTTTCCAAAAGTATTTCTGATCCTACATGCTCTTTTAGAGCCTTGTCACTCCTCACTCCCCATCAAGAGTGGAGTCCAGCTCCCCTTTCCTTGAGCCTGGATGAAGAGAATATGGCAGAAGTGATCCTGCCTGTCTTCATAGGCTAGGTCTCTCTCTCTCTCTCTCTCTCTCTCTCTCTCTCTCTCTCTCTCTCTCTCTCTCTCTCTCTCTCTCTCTCTCTCTCTCGACGCTCACCCCAGGGACTGACTCTTGATTAGGCAAAGTCATTCAGAATAATCTATCACCGTGCCAGGGGTTGGCCCATGGGACATAAGAGATGTCTGCTAGGTGATGGGGTTTCTGACAAGACAAAGATGGGAAGCCACCTCTTCCAGCTTTGGATATGGTTGTAAGAGGGCTTGATGCTGGAGCTCTGGCCGTCATCGTGCAAACACCAACATGCTGAGGACGGCAGGACAGCAAAGTATGTTCTCAATGACTCCTTGGAACGGCTGAATTAATGACCCATGGGTATGTCCATCTCCATTCTTTCTGTTATGCTGTGTAATATTAGGTATTCCTTACTGCTCCTACCCCAAAGCCTTTGTGTTTGCCATTCCCTCCACCTGGAATGCCCCCCACTCACTCCTCAGACATCTGCACTGCCCTCTCCCTCAGCCCCTTCAGGTCATTACTCAGATGTCCCTCTTAACCCACCCTGCATAAAAGTGCACCCCTTTGGAATTATCCCCACTTCTCTTCCCTGCACTGTTTTCTCCAGAGTACTCATTACTATCTGGAATATCATATGAGAGGTTTATGATCTCCCCCACGAAAACATAACCTTCCTGAAAGCAGGGGATTTTGTTTACTCTGTATCCCTGGTGTCTAGAATTATGTTGGATGCATAGTGTTGTGATCAATACATGCTTGTTAAATGAACGCGGAGTGAATTGCTTCAGTTCTCCTCCTTGGACTTTCTATTACTTTCAGCTGCAAGCAAATGTTCCTGGCATTCTGCCTCCTGTGGGTTCCTCGATGTTACCTCTCTGCTCAGTCCTTTGGGTCCAGTGCTTGCTCTAAAATGACGCTCACTCCAGACTGAGCATTTGATCTTATGCCCACTCTGGCCCCCAGACATTGTCCTCTGCAGGTCCCCTCAGGTCCCAGAATCCCCAGAGGTGAGAGTAGACCCCATCCAGGCCCCACTTGAGGCTGCAATGTCAGAAAAAGGAAACTCAAACTTCTCGGCATGGTGCAAGGCGATTCATTCAGATGTGTGCAGCTGGGAGACTGAGCCCAGACAGAAGAGGGCCCGTGGCGGGGGTGGAATGGGCTGCTCTAAAAGACTGGTGGGGGAGGTGGTATTTGGTCCTCAAGCCCCAGGTTGACTGCCCAGGACTTTGCTATACCCTGAAGAGGGAGAGAGAAAGAGGAGTTGTTGCCCAATGTTCCTGAGAAGAGATACAGCCCTAGTCTGAGGGAGTAGCCTGGTGATGGGGACCCCCTAGTTTGAATAAGGATGCTTAGTCTTTGGGGCCCCCAATCTGAAGGAGAATGTGTAACCATGGTGGCTTCTCTTATCTGAGGAAGAAAAACAGCCTAGCCTGAGGGAAGAGGTACAGCCTTTGGGGTCCTGGCGTGAAGAAAGAGGACTAGCCTTGGGGAAGCTCTTAGCCTGAGGGAGGAGGCCCACCCCTGGTTTTTGACTTTCTCAGCAGGAGCTTCCAGGCCCCTAGAGATGCCCTAGCAGAGGGGAGCCAGGGCGCCATCTAGCGGGACAAGCAGGCGGGCTCCGGGGAGGGGGTCGGGGGTCCGGGTCGGATGGCTCAGGAGCGGGCCACGGTGCCCAGGGCGACCATCAGCACAGGCAGGGCAAGGCGGGGGCCAGGCGCTGCGCCCGAGTGGCACTCGGAGTCCAGGACGGCCCGTTGGGTAGTGCTGCAGACCGGCCAGCGCGCCAGCCGGTGGCCGGGGAGCGTCGGGAGCCCCCCGATCTGGCACAGGTCGCGGGTGCCGCAGCCGCGCACGCTCAGGTTCCGGCCGCCTGCGGAGACGCGGGTGGGGAGGGGGACGTGAGGATGCGCGCTGGCAGGTGTCCCCCTGCGCGCGCGCGCCTGGCACACGCACGCCACCACTGGCACCAGCCCTGCGTCGCTGTCCCCAGATCCCGGGGGTTCCTCCAATCTAGCAGATTGCCCTGAAACTCCCTCCAACCCCGCGGGGTCGCCTTCCTAAAAGACTTCGACACATGGAAAAGGGAACATGGGAGCCAGCCAACCTCGGAGGGAATGGCCGGCCCTCAAATCCATGTCCTTGGGGAAAACTCACCAAGAATGTTCTGATCCTTGATCTGGGGCTGGTCACGGCCGTCCCTTTCGTCATTCTTTATACCTTACACGTGTGTTACAGGTGTTCTTTTACTTGTGTTCAATATTAATAAAAACTATGACACCTGGAGGCCACTCAGCTTCACATATCCCTCCAACCGGTTTCCCAACTATTTCCTATGCGTCCTCGGAGCCATCCATATACGATATAATATGATAGGATGGGATATATTTATATATAAATGTAAATATACCGATGTAACCGGTTTGTGGAGGACTTGATGGGAAATGCTAAAGTGAAATCGTGTTATTTTACCAACAGAAAAGCACCTCACCACAACTCTTGGTTATTTTCAGGTCCTTAAGTTTTAGCCATATGTGGAAATACTTATTGTCAAGTGATAAGATATCTGTGTGTATTCAAAATAATATGGGGTCAAGGTGGAGATGAAACACGATCGGCCATGAGTGGATAATTCTCAGAATTGGGTGAAGGGTACCTGGGGCTTATTAAACTGTTCGCTCTTTTATTTATCTTTGAATTTTTCCATAATACAAAAGTTAAAAAGAAATGTAAGCCTCACAGCACTGTCTGTATTTGTCTGATCTTGACCTGGAGTATGCTGGAGTATGCTTCCTCCATAGAGCCATGTTTGTGAGTCATGGTCCCACACCCACTATCATGCACACCTACCACACGTGTACACACACACACACATCTCAGTCACAAACAGCTCCTGTGATGCCCCAGAGACCAGAACGTGCCCAGCCTCCCTGCCCACTGTCATATCACCCCTCCCCCAGAAACACACACACACACACCCATTGTGCACACAAACACAAGTTCCCCAGCACATCCGTTCCCTGGACAGTGATTGATTGAGGGTCTGTCCCGTCCACATAAGCCTTATACACACATAACAATGATGACCACTAACACTGAAAGTCATCAGTTCCAAGACTCACATTCACATCCCCCAACACACACACACACACACACACACACACACACACATATTTTAACATTCCTGAATAGAGCTGTCTTCCTGTCTTCCTATCGGTAACATCTTAGATTTGCTGAAATGCCATACACAGTCCTAACTATGTTCAAGAATTAAACAGTTCAATGCAGTAGCCAGTAGCTGTATGTGTACCTGAGCAATTGTCGTGTGGCTGATTTGAACTGGAATGGGCTGTGAGGATAAAAGCCACACCAGGTTTCAAAGACTTAGCAGGCAAAAATGAATGTAAGATATCTCATTTACGAGGTCTTATATCATTTGCATGTTGCAATGGTAACTGTTGGGTATATTGGGTTAAATAAAATATATTATTAAATTAATCTCACCTGTTACCTTTTACATAAGGCTAGTGGAAATTTTTAATTTACACATGTGAACATTGTATTTCTTTTGGACAGCACTCACCTAGAAGCTTCATGGATTACCTTATTTAATTTTCACAGCAGTCTTGGGGATAAGAGACTATAATTATTCCCTTTCTCAGATGGGGAAATTGAGGTACAGAGAAAGAAAGTCCCCTGCTCAAGGTCACCCGGCTCATAAGAGCGAGGATTTGAACCCAGGCAGCCTGGCCCCAGAGTCCTGCTTTATGCCCTCCACTCCATCACCTCTCTCATGAACTAATTTCATCCTCACAAAACCCTGTGAGGTGTTCTTCCAGCATTCCCATTTATCATAAGGGAAAACTGAGGCTCAAAGAGATGAAGTGGCTTGGGTCACACAGAGTCAATGAGGGAGATGGACCCCCAAACCCAGGCATGCCTGTGTCCAAAACCAGTGCACCCAGGCTCACTTGTGCACGCGTGCACACACACATACACACACCTTACCTTCTTCAGACACCAGGTTCATCTGGACACACTCTGTCTCCCCACTGGGACACTGCATGTAGAAGAAGTGGTTGCAGGGCCCTGAGTGGCCCCCAGGACATGTAGGACACAAGAACTTGCTCAAGGTGCCTGAGGCCGGCAGGGTGGCTATGTAGGGGAGAGTGACAGTCAGCCGGGAGGACTCTGAGGACCTCCCAGGGCCCTTCGTGCGCTCCTAGGCTCTACTACAAGGGAATGACATTAACGGGCTTTCCCACTGAACTGGGGTCAGGGCGCCTTAGGATAGCCTGGCTGGAGAATGGGTGTTGAGTGCACGCCCTCTTCAACGCAGGACAAACTCTCCTCCAAAGTCACCCCACCCCCTCCTTGGCCACCCATCTGACTGCTTTCTGGTGGCAGCGTACCGAGAGGAGGGGGCTCTTGGCAGTTGCCTTGGCAACAGGTGGTGTTGACCCGGAAGCCAAAACCAATGCTGTAGGTCAAGGCAAAGATGGAGTTGTCAGATGTGCAGTCCTTGGAGGCCACACAGGAACCATTTCTCCAGGAAACAGAGTTACTTGCACCTAAGACTGGAAGGATATGGAGGGCAGGCTCATGAGGAGAAGCAATTACCAGCCACCACCCAACGGAGGCCCCCAAATCCCTCTGGGTGCCACTGTTGGCATGCACTCTGTCTGAGATTCCCCCTCATGGACTTGATGTCATTGAGCATGAGACATATAATCCTCCTGAGGACACAGTGGGGGGGGAAGACAGAGACAAAGTGAGAGAGTAGCACTGACATATATACACTACCAAATGTAAAATAGCTAGCTAGTGGGAAGCAGCCGCATAGCACAGGGAGATCAGCTCGGTGCTTTGTGACCACCTAGAGGGGTGGGATAGGGAGGGTGGGAGGAGACACAAGAGGGAGGGGATATGGGGATATATGTATACGTATAGCTGATTCACTTTGTTATACAGCAGCAACTAACACACCACTGTAAAGCAATTATATTCCAATAAAGATGTTTAAAAAAGAAAAAAAGATGCAGAGTCCCCTGCCTTCTCCCCTTAGGGTTTCAATGAACAAGGTGACTCTGTACCTGTTCATTGGCGATGAACAGGTACACCTGTTGGCAATGTCTCCCCGGCCTGTCCCTGAGTCTCACATAGGCTTAGCCAGAAACTTCTCTAGGACCCCAGAAACGCCCAGCACTTGGTCTGGTACATTATCCTTACTATTCCTAATTATATTGCTGGAATTCCTAACTCAGCTATTCATGTGCATCTTGGAATTCATCCCAGAGAAGAGCTGGTTTCTAATTTAATCCCTCTTCCCATTTACAGAAGAGTCCAGTTTTTCCCTTTATGATGCAGATCGACAGGGAACTTTGGGGGCTCCCTGCCCAGAATGTTGCAGTAGATGCCAAGATGGCTACAACTGTTTCTCCCATGCCACATGCTTTTTCGCAACATGACTTTTTACCACTCCCCCATCAAGAGGTGGAATCAATTTCTTCACCTCTTAAATCTGAACTGGCCTTGTGACTATTGTGATCAATAGACTGTGGCAGAAGTGACAGCGTGCCAGTTCTGGGCTTATCTCTTAAGAAGCCAGTGGTTTCCACTTTTCCCTGCTCAGAAGCCAGCCGCCATACTGTAAGGAAGCTCAACTAGGCTACAGACTATGAGAGACCACATGGAGAGAGGCCTCGGAAGGTGAGAGGCTGTATTGAACATTGCAGCCTCAGTTGAGTTCCCAGCTGAGTGCAGCCACACCCCTTGGACCTCAGCCTTCACCCCTGGAGCAGAAGAACAGCCCAGCTGAGCCTGGTCAACCCACTGAGTGGTGAGAAATAATAAATCATTGTTTTGGGTTTGGGTTTTGGTTTTTTTGGCCTTGCCGTGTGGCTTGTGGGCTCTTAGTTCCCCAACCGGGGATTGAACCCAGGTCATGGCAGTGAAAGCGCTGAGTCCTAACCCCTGGACTGCCAGGGAATTCCCAAAATCATCGCTGTTTTAAGTCACAAAGTTTTTTTTATCACTGTAGTAAAAAAATACATAATATAACATTTACTTTCTTAACCACTTTTAAGTGTACAGTTCAGTACTGTTAACAGTATTCACATTGTGGTATGCTAGATCTCTAGAAATTTTTCATTTTGCAAAACTGAAACTACCACCATTCTACTTTCTTTTTGCATGATTCTGGCTACTGTAGCTACCTCCTGTAAATGGAATTATACACTATTTGTCCTTTGTGCCTGGTTAAACCTCTACATCTTGAGCTGCTTGGTTACTCAGGAATAACTATGACAAACGTGACATCGGATTTTAAGCTCACGTCCTCCACTGCCACCAGCTTCTGTCCTCCATGGCCAGAAAAGGGCTACCACGGCTGGAGTCAAGGCAGCAAACACAGGAGGGCAAGGAGAGGTCTTGGGTGTCTCAGGTCCCATTTCTTCCTCTCCTGCCCAATCCTGTCCACAGGGGCACCCACCTGTGATGCCCGCTATCTGAAGGCAGTAGTTCCTATCTTCCGTGCAGGGGAGAGGATTGCAATGGTGGAGGTCTGAGCAGGTGAAACAGACGGTGACCTTAGCCTTGGTATGGGTCACAGGTACATGGGGACCTGGGGAGAGAGGAAGATGAACTGGCTGGAGGACAACATGTGTGTGTGTGTGTGTGTGTGTGTGTGTGTGTGTGTACATTTCTGGGGACACAGCTATATGCCTGTGACCGTGCTGCATGGATGTACTGCTGCGATGATGCAGTTTGCGTGTACGAGCATGCAGGTCTGTTTCTCTGTGTGCACATGTGGTCACGTGGTTGTGCATGTGTACGTGTGGAATTGTCTGAGGAGGGCTGGGGATGTTTGTGTGTCTGCTTCCGTGGGCCCCTGTGTGTATAGGTATCTATGTGCATGTCTGTGTTTACGCGTATATGTGGCAGGCTTGTTTGGGGGGGTCCGTGTTTCCAGCAAGGTTTGGGGTGCTTGGATATATATGTTGGCGCACAGACATGGATGTTAGTAAAGTGTTTCAGTATGTCTGTGTATATTTTGTACTTTTGTATGTTTGTGTGTTTGTACCTGTCTCTTTCCCTGTCCACGTGTCTGGATCTGACAACCGATGTGTCCCTGCACAGATATGTGATATGCCCGCAGGGACTGTATACACGAAAATTCCAAGTCCCATCTTCCAGTGGTTAGTAATCCTATTTTGCCCTTTTTCCCTTTCCACGTCGTAAATTTTAGCTCCCAAGTCTTCCTTTTTTTTTTTTCTTCATCGTGATCATTCATTTAATCCTCTGCTTAGTTTTGAAAAGTAAACCGCCTAGCAGCTGGTAATCCGAGAAAGTGAAGGTGAGAATGTTCCTGCTTTGCCTGCAGATTCAGCAAACAGATCCCCTTCATCACAGAACTTGTCCTTGCTGTGCGGGTTTCTAACAAGAGCATCTTCTACATCCCCGGAGCTGAGGGGATACTGCTCTATCCACGTTTGAAAATTTTCTCTGCTGGTCTGAAATGGCTGTAATTCTGGTCAGTTGTCTCACTTAAAAAGCTGTTGCCCTGGTAAATACTATCTCAATTAACATCTCTCTTTTCTGGAAGATGAAAATTATTGTCAATGTTCTTTGTTAAGCTGAAAGAAGACTATTGGCAAATCTGGCTTCTTTCACAAGCAAGGAAGTGAAGAAAAGGGAAAGACAGCCAGATTTCTTATCTAAATCGAGTCTAGATGTCTAATCTCACTTACACAACAGGATGTTCGTGTTTTGAAGTACATGCTCTTCTGTAGGTGTGTTTTGGGTGCTGGGATGTAAATGTAGATGTCTGTGGAGGTGTGGATATATGCCAATGGGATTTTCTGCTTCCAGGTGTCAAGTGGTATGAGTCTGTACGTGTGTGTGTGTGCGCGCGTGCACGTGCATATGGGTAATTGCACTCCCTGGGAGCATGATGGTAGTGGGAGGGGATACCCTGGGAACACATAGGATTGGGAAGGGCATTTGGGATCCAGAGAGGGCAGAAAGGGTAGGGTCTCAGGAAGTCAGGGTTCAAAGCACCTGGGTGGGTGGTAGGAGCCACGTAATTGCATTCAGGCTTGGCGGTGAGATGAAATCCAGACGCTTCCGGGCCCAGGGTGGTGTTCGCTTGCAGGTGGCAGACCTCCGGTGTAGCACAGCCCTTCAGGATTTGGGGGCCCCCTGCAGACACAGGGGGAAGCTTGAGGGGGGAGACTCAGAGCTTGAGCCTTCCCAACTTGATGTCTGTCTTTCTCTGTCTGAAAGTTCCCAGCTCACTTGATCGTTCTGTAGGATTCATTTTCACATCTATCTGGTCATTTCTTACAACCGCGTGTTGCCTGCTCAGTTGGAGGATTCTAACTTCATTCCTTCATGTATGTCACATATAGCTGTGCTATGTTCTATAGCTGCTCATGACAATAGCTGAGTTCCTCGTGGACCTCTATCTGTTGTTTGTGGCTTCTGCTATCGCTCTTGGTGGCTTGTTTCCTTATGCATGTCATGGTCTCCGGATTGTCAGCTCCCATTTGGTTGATGTCAATCTGCGGGAGTCCTGGGGGCTTTTCCCTGGAGACGATTTGCCTTTGCTTATACTGAGAGCCAGGAGGTGCTACCAACTTGGGATCATTTCAGCCTCCTTCCACGGTCCCTGGCTTATGTGGGGATTAAAGAGTCAGCTACCCAACCGTGCTGTGGACCCAAGACCTAGTCACTTAAACCAGACTGTTATCAGCATTCGCTCTTACTGCGCCTTTCATTTTCATTCACTGATCTCCTTCCTGATTTCTGCTCACATATTAGTTTAATTTGGGGAGCCGTGGAAATTTCCCTAACTTCCCATAAGCCCCCAAAATCATGGAAAAACATTTTTGACAGCATCTAGTTCATCTGTAAACGGTACCAAGGGGGATGGGTGGTGGGAGCAATCCGTCCTGGAAGCAGGCTATAAGAGGGTGTATTGTCTGCAGAGCAGTTAAAAACAGTAATAAAACGAACTGAAAGTCAATCTGCTTTTTATTATCACCATATACCCGCATTTCTAAACACTGGTGGTGATAAAATACCTCTCTCCACTGGAGTGGACCACCCCCCCCATTCTTGTTCCTCCCACCTCCACCTTTCCAGCATGCCACTGTTTGTAGAAGAAAGACCCTTCCGAGAATCTAGTCTGCCAGGCTAGACTACCAGGAACAGAAGCCCAGGCCATTTCTCTCTTTCACTTTGCTGCCTTCATAGTTAGTCTGTTCTCTGATCAGTTTGGTTCTATGCTAAGACTTTTGTTCAAAAAACCTCTGCTCCAACCATTTGCAAGCAATAGTGATGATTTAAAAATACATCTGCAAATTCTTTAAGACCAAAAGGTGAGGGTCTATACCTCCTCTCCATGAAATCAGATGGACTTTTGTGACCATTTCAACCAATAAAGCGTGACAGAAGTGACAAGGTGTGATTTCCAAGGCTAGGTCATAAAAGACCATGCAGCTGCCCCCTTGTTTGTTGGAATACTTGCTCTTGAATTCTTCAGCTGCCATGTAAAGATGGTGGCAACCATGATGTGAGGAAGCCCAAGTTGACCGACAAGGCGAAATCACACAGAGAAGCTTGGAGATTACATGGAGAGAGAAGGGGGCCAACTAGCCCAAGCTGCTGCCTTGTTTCTGTATTATTCAGTGTATTGGAGTCTCCGCCACCATACAAAAAGCCCCAAGGCAGCCGTGCTGTGAGGAAGCCCAATCTAACCAATGTGGAGAGAACACGTGGAAAAGCCTGGATTCTACATGTATGAGATGCTCATCTAGCCCCTAGTTGCCCTCAGCCCTGCAGTTCTAGCTCCAGCAACCCTCTGACTGTAACTATATGAGAGACCCAGAACTGTCCAGCTGAACTTTTCCTGAATTCCCAGCCTAGAGAAACTGTAAGAGTTCGTAAAATGATTGTTGTTGTTTTAAGCCACTACGGGTGAGAGTGATTTGTTAAGTAGCAGAGGTAACCAGAACACACATGCAGATAAACCTCAACACTGATTTGTGCAGGTGGGAGGGAGGCCAGCCATGCAACTGACCTCCTGAAGGGAACGCTTACCTCCACGCCACGTTCCATTGAGAGTGAAACACACAGTCTCGTTCCCGGTGCAGTTCATGACCGGAAGGGAGTCACATGGGGCCAACTTATTCCCAGAAGAGTAGGAACACTTCACCCCGTTGGGCTGAGCTTCGGGTCTCGCTCCTGGTGGGAGCGGTTGTGGTGAGGGTAGGGTGGGGCTGAGGGAGACCCCCCTCTCAGCCCTCTTTTCCCCCTCCAGCCGTCTGTTCTTGCTGTTTCCACTCACAACAACCCAGAGCAGGACTTCCCTGGTGACACAGTGGTTCAGAATCCGCCTGCCAACGCAGGGCACGTGGGTTCAATCCCTGGTCCAGGAAGATCCCACATGCCGCGGAGCAACTAAGCCCGTGCGCCACAACTACTGAGCCTGTGCTCTAGAGCCTGAAAGCCACAGCTACTGAGCCTACAAGCCGCAACCGCTGAAGCCCGCGCACCTAGAGCTCGTGCACCGCAACAAGGGAAGCCACCACAATGAGAAGCCCACGCACTGGAACAAAGAGTAGCCCCCGCTCACCGCAACTAGAAAAAGCCCGCGCACAGCAATGAAGACCCAATGCAGCCAAAAATTTTTAAAAAAAACAAAAATAAAAAAACCCAGAGCATTTTCCTCCAAAGTGGGACCAGCCCGGTCTCAGACACCCTTCTGGCCCTTGAAGATTTATTCCGAGGAGCAGAGTGAACAGAGCCAAAGGTGGAGCTGGCCCCACTCTGTTCATTTGTCCTGCACAAACCTTCAGGCTGAATCCCAAGGCTTCTTGCATTCATTCCACAAACATTTCTTGAGCACCTACTGTGTGCCAGGCCCTGTTTTCAGGACACAGCACTGACCACACAGACAGAAGGTCCCCCTCAAAGACCCCAAGTTCCAAATGTGACGAAAAGGTGATCCTGTTATTTTAGGTTTTAAGATATTTTGGTGTTCTACAAAAGAGTGGTACTCCACTACCTGATTAGTTTTCAGAGTTTTCTTAGAGATCTGAAACATTTACGAGGAAGCCATTTAAGCATGTTTTTCCTGAGTCAAAACTAAGCCACATGGGCTTCCCTGGTGGTGCTGTGGTTGAGAGTCCGCCTGCCGATGCAGGGGACACGGGTTCGTGCCCCGGTCCGGGAAGATCCCTCATGCCGCGGAGCAGCTGGGCCCGTGAGCCATGGCCGCTGAGCCTGCGCGCCCGGAGCCTGTGCTCCGCAACGGGAGAGGCCACAACGGTGAGGGGCCCCCGCACCGCAAAAAAAAAAAAAAAAAGGAAAAAAACAAACAAACCAAAAAACCCCCAGAACTAAGGCACATATCGTTTTAACATGGGTTTATACTGAAACATTGGCAGATATAGAAAAGTAGAGAACTGTGCTGATTAATATGTGGCTGGTGTCTACACATGGCTATTAAGTAGTTAAACTGTGGCTGGTTCCCTTGGGGATGCGTCGTGAGAATAAACACACTCTAGATTTCAGAGGCTTAGTTTGGGGAAAGAAAGTAAAATATCTCATTAATAATTTTATATTGATTATCTCCATATTGAAGTAATAGTTTAGATATGGTACCTTAAATAAGGTCGATTCTTAAATTAATTTCGCCGGTTTCTTTGTGCTTTTGAATGTGGCTACTAGAAAGGCTTTCATCCCCTAATATGGCTCCCATTGTATTTCTACAGACAGCACTGCTCTCAGCATCTACCAAGAGACAATTACTCTAGTACACCTGAAACTAACACAATATTGTAAATCAACTATAGTCCAGTATAAAATAAAAAGTTAATACAAATTTAAAACTTCCTGGTAAATTGGTCTTGTTGATAGGAAGTGTCCTTGTTTATTTCTAGTAACACTTCTGCTTTCAAGCCTACTGTATCTGTTATTATAAAATTTCCTTTTGGTTTATATTTGCACAGTCTATCTTTTCCAACTTTTTTACTTTCAACCTTTTTGTACCATTATGTTTTGTTTTTTTAATAAATTTTTAAAAATTAAAACAAAAACATCATGCTAAGAATTTTTCATACTAAAAAAAAATTTAAAACAGAACAAAAAATAAAATAAAAATGATCAGTAGAAGAATCTGAAAAAGAATGGATATACATATACATTTATTTTAAAATAAAAAAAATTAATAATAATAAAAGAGTATTCCGAGGTAGTCCCTTCAACCTTTCTTTACACATAGGAGTTTTGTTTGATGCAGTTATGCTCATAATTGGCATTTTATATGCTGAAAAGCATGCCCACCTCTCAGCTTGGACTTGGCTATTTTATTTGGTTGACGTGCACAGTTTAGGAGGACGGAAATCCCACGTGTCTGGAAGGATGGCTAGTAGCCCTGAATGTGGAGCTGTCTCAAGTCTCCCCACCGCTAGACCTGCCAAATACAAAATTCCTTCTCTGGAAAAAATAACCAGGCAACCAAAAGTGATCTTTATCACCACTCAGAGACAGGTCTGGAGTGAGCCAGCAAGGAGATGTTCATTGTCAAGGTCGAACAAGTGCAAAGTCAGCACCTGAAAATGAGCACCTCCCCTTACCCTAGACCAGAGCCCATCACCACCCATGACATTTCTCGTTCTGCTTGACTATCCTTCGGGGCAGCCCCTCTCCTAAGGAGAAATAAGAGTCTGGGGCTTCTCTCCAGCCCCACCGCCAATAACTGGATAAGCACAGCTACAATTTATAGAGTGCCTACTATATGCCAGCCCTGTGCTGGACGCACCCCCTGCCAAAGTTATTTCACACCCATTTTCCAGATGAGAAAACTGAGGTTCTTCCTGTCCCAGGCAGAGCCGGAAACCAAGGCCAAGTTCCCATGTCACCCCACCCGGGTGTGTGACCCCCAGGTCCCGCTGACCAACCTTGTCGGGTAAACCCGCTACAGCTGTTTTCACAACAGGCTGTGCTGATCCAGAGACTCAAGTCAGGGCCGTAGGTCAGGGAGTAAACATCTCTTCGGCATTCCCCAGGGGCCACGCAGGACCCATTCTTGACGAGAGTCCCATTTGCTGGCGACAGAAGTTGAGGAGGGGAAGTTAGAGACCACCCCCCAAGCCCTCCCAGACCTCTGCCCCTCTGCAGCAATGCCCAGAGGTCAATCTGGGGCCTCAGCTGGTGTTGAGAGCACCCCATCCCCCAACCCCCCGCGGCAGTGAGCTGAGCTACTGGGCAAAGTTTGGAACCTTCAGTCCCAGGACGGCAGGTCCAGGCCTCTCCCCTCTGACCCCTGCCCACCCACTTTGGGTACTTTGTCCATCCTCCCTGCCCACCCCCTGGCCGATCCCCCACCCAGCTGCAACTGGCTTAACAAGCAGGAGTTCCGCGCTGGAGGACAGGTTATCTCCGTGCAGTTTCCTGGTAGAGAGCAGACTGGACATGTCTTGGAGGTCCCTGTGGAGAGAGAGGGGTGATCAGAACTTGTGATTTGGGAAGGAAAAAAAGGGGAACAAACACACACACTCTCACGCACAATTCAAGAACAGAACCAAGGGGGAATATTCCCTGGTGGTCCTGTGGTTAGGATTCGGCCCATTCACTGCCAAGGGCCTGGGTTCAATCCCTGGCTGGGGAACTAAGATCCCGCAAGCCGCTTGGCACGGCCAAAAAAGGATAATAATAAAAATAAAGAATAGAACTAAGGGCTGGGGGTGGGAGGACTGTTGGGAGAAGATCCAGGAACATTTTCCTGGTGCTGAGTAAATGGCATTCCAGGTGCGCGGAACAGTGTGGGCAAACCTTGGGAGCCGGAATCGCAGCACCTCCAAGCTGGGGCTGAGGAGGGTCTCCGTGTAATCTATCAGTTCTCACCGTGGAACTCTTTCTCGCAACGTTTCCCCCCTCCAAGTCCAGAAGTGAACAGTTAAGAGTGTCATTTCCCTTCATCATTTCTCTTTATCAGCTGGGCTGAGGACAATGTCTAGTGAGTCTTCATCTTAACCCCCAAGAAGCCCCTGAGGCTCTTCCAAGAAACCTCAAGGCTCTAAGACACAGAGTCTGAAAAGTTCTGACCTTGACTCATACCTTCCTCTTACAGATGAGGAAAGTGAAGCCGGGGAGGTGGGGGGGCGGTACTTAGAGTCTCACGCAGCAAGGTCCCGGCTAGGTTTTGACCACTTAATTTCCAGCCAAAGCGGGTAGAATTAGAACCAGGGGGGAGATAGGCAGACGAGGTAAAGGAATAATAATAAGTTATGAATAATAACTCACCTTCAGGCAGGGCCACTTATGACCTGACACTGTTCTAAGCCCTTAAAAACTCCTCAAACAAAAGAATTTTTTTTTTAAGTTGAGGATTATGTTTTATTTCAGGCATTCCTGAGGCCTTAAGCCTGGGATACACCCTCTCAGATAGTTCTGAGGGACTGTTCCAAAAAGGTAGGGGAGGAGCCAGGGTATATAGGAGTTTCTGCAAAGACAAACAAAAACCCCACAGGTAGTCGAATATCAAAAGACTACTGCTAATTAAAGAAAACCCAGGGACTTCCCTGGTGGCGTAGTGCTTAAGAATCTGCCTGCCAATGCAGGAGACACGGGTTCGAGCCCTGGTCTAGGAAGATCCCACATGCTGTGGAGCAACTAAGCCCGTGCACCACAACTACTGAACCACCCTCTAGAGCCTGCAAGCCACAAGTACTGGGCCCACGTGCCACAACTACTGAAGCCCACGCACCTAGAGCCCGTGCTCCGCAACGAAGAGTAGCCCCAGCTTGCCGCAACTAGAGAAAGCCCGCGCTCAGCAACGAAGACCCAATGCAGCCAAAAATAAATAAATTTATTAACCCCCCCCAAAACCCAGACATCTCAAGTTAATGAATTTAACGCTTTTCTATCTCTTCAAACATAGTAATTCAGTGAATGCCCCCAAGAGCCCCCTGAGGCAGAGTCATTATCACCCTCATTTCACAGATGGGGAAACTGAGGCACAGAGAGGTTAAGTGGCTTGCTCAAGGTCACACAGCTAAGAAATGGCAGAGCCAGGATTTGAACCCAGGTAGCCTGGCTCCAGAACTACGTTCTCAAACACTCCCTGCAGCTGCTTCCATTAGACAAAAAGCCAATATATAAGAAGCTGGCACTCAGACTCTCACCACCCATGTGGCCTTGGGGCCCACCCTCTCCCTCTCTGAGGGACCACACACAATGCACCTACCTTGTGAGGCTGCCAGTGCTCCCAGGAGCGCCAGAGAAGAGAGAAGCCAGAGCATGATCCAGGCCAGAGAGGAGCAAGCAAAACCCAGGTGCCCTGCCCTTTTATTCAAGGGCATTGGCTAGGGTGGCAGCCCTGGAAGAGGGAGAGCAAATAGGCTGGGGAGATAGCAGGCCCACCCGCCATCCTGGCCACTGGGAGTGGGGGAAAGGGCTTAGGGAATGTGGAGATGGGGAAACTGAGTCCTGAGGGGCATGTAGGACAAGCTGGAGGCTACTCAGCGAAGCCAAAGAAGAACGATGGCATGTTGTTGTTAGTATTATTATTATTATTATTACTAATAGGTTTGCTGGTCATTCCATAGAGATGTTAACTCACTAGATCCTTACAATAATCCTACAGGCTATCACCATTAACCCCAGGAGGCATATTCAAAATAGTTGAGCATCAGTCAGTATAGGCCTGGCTATGCAGCAGTAACAATTCGGCCCCATTACTAGAGCAATGTCCTGGTGCCCTCCACTGACCTGGTGTTTCCCTTTTAGTTAGTAGAACCTGGGGATGTCTGGGAGGACCCAGCCATGCCATAGGTTAGGGGGCAACCAGGGTCTTGGGGGAGCGGATTTTTACCAACCAAATCTGGAGGTATCTCAATATTTTTACAACTGGTACAGTTGAAATCAGCCCTGAGTTTCCGCATCTAACAGAGAAGGAAACTAAGGCTCGGAGCAGTCCAGGGCCTTGTCCAAGGCCACAAAGTGAGGACATTGGCACAATCAGGATTTGAACGCAGGCCCCACTGAATTGACATTGGGTTTCACCAAGAGGGGAGAGGGAAGACAGCTCTCTTCCTCTGGATGAGGCCTGCATTGCTCTCTTGCCCCGCCTCTGCTGGGCAGCCTTGATTTGCACATCTGTTCAATGGGAATAAGGTCCATCTCAACCACCCACGAAGGGCCTTCCAGCCCGACGCTTGGAATGTCTCTTTACAAGCTTTGAGTCCCCACCGGCCTCTCCTTTGTAGAATAACCCTGGGGCTATCCCCTGCCTTGATTGAGGCCTTGTGTTGAACACTGAGATCCTTTTCTTTCAATTCTGGATTTTTTTTTTTTTAATTTTTGGCTGTGTTGGGTCTTCATTGTTGCACGCGGGCTTTCTCTAGTTGCGGCAAGTAGGGGCTACTCTTCGTTGTGGTGCGCGGGCTTCTCATTGCAGTGGCTTCTCTTGTTGCAGAGCAGGGGCTCTAGGTGCACAGGCTTCAGTAGCTGCAGCACGTGGGCTCAGTAGTTGCGGCGCATGGGCTTAGTTGCTCCACGGCATGTGGGATCTTCCCGGACCAGGGCTCGAACCCATGTCTCCTGCATTGGCAGGCGGATTCTTAACCACTGCGCCACCAGGGAAGTCCCAAGCCCTATGATTTTAAATCAGAATTGTTAATCCTCAATGGACAGTTCCATTCTTCTGCAAACTCAGGCTCTGACCTCAGAGGTTACGTCAGGGATCCCTGCCCCGCCCGCAGGATCCATATTAGATCTTAGGAGACCACAGCTTGGCTAGCACTTCCCAGGAAGGAAACACGTTAGGTCATCAGGCCTCCACCAGTCCCTAAGCAGATAAGATGAGTGATATGTCACTGCCCTGGTGACATTAACTGGCATCAAGCCAGGGCGTTCAGTAACCGCTCCGTAAATGTCGGCTACTCGACGGTTGAGGTGACTCACACTAGTGATGTTCAGGCTGCAAGGAAACCTCACACCCATGCAGAGGCGGATGAGCACCGCGGAACCAGAAGGCCTGGGTTCAAGTTCCAGTTCTGTTGCTTCAGGCTGGGTGGTCTTGGACCTTTCACCCCCCTGAGTCTCAGTTTCCTCATTTGTCAAAGAGGGCAAATGGGAAGACCTACATCCCAGGGCTGCTGTGAGGATAAAATGAACGGATGCATCGGAGAAGAGCACTGAGAACAATAGATGCTCTGTATCACCATCATCACCTTATCGTCATCTCATCGTCATCCTCTCATCGTCATTACCTCATCATTCTCATCGTCGTCATCTTCATTGTCTCATCATCATCATTTCCTCATCATTCTCATCGTCGTCATCTTCATTGTCTCATCATCATCATCATCATCCTCATCCTCTCATCATCATGACCTCATCATTCTCATCGTCATCATCTTCATTGTCTCATCATCATCATCATCATCCTCTCATCGTCATTACCTCATCATTCTCATCGTCATCATCTTCATTGTCTCATCATCATCATCTCATCATCATCCTCTCATCGTCATTACCTCATCATTCTCATCATCATCATCATCATCATTTAGCTGCGGGTATGGCAAGGCTGGGATGGGCCTACCCCCTTGGCTGAGACAAGAGAGCCCGACTGAGAGAAACGACCAATCCAAGGTCACTCCGCAGGACTGTCAGGCTTCCCAGACTCTGGGGAAGGGCCCTCAATCAGGGCGTACAGTCAAGGAGCTCTCTCTGGAAGGTGCCAGTCCTAAGGGGGAAAAACAGGAGGCTGGGGGTGGCTCTTCCCGACGGGGTGCTGTAGCAGGGACAAGTTTGCGGAGGAGGCCCACCTCCTTCCCAGGTGGGTCTTGAGCCCCTTGGTCCAGGAGCAGTGGGCAGAAGGGAGAACAGTCCCCAGGGAGCCTGGAGTCCAGGAGGAGGGAGCGGCTCCTGGGGCTTCGTGACTAGCAGCTGCTCTCGTCAAAGGTTAACTGATAACTCAGGCTGGGTAAACAGGCCATGAGCTGCACAAACATGAGGCTTTCAGGGTAAAGAGTGTGAAGGGCAGGGAGGCAGGGGTGGACGTTTCCCTGCCCTTAATTTGAAACCTGGAGGTGAGGGGACATCAGAGCAGTTCGCTAATGCATGTCCAAGCAAATATGGGCATATGCATACCCCCATTTTATGTACAAACAACAGGATATGATACACACTGTTCTGCCCCTAGATTTTTCCACCTGACAATCATGTAACCTGAATTACATAGTTCCCTCTTTCTTTTTTCCATTGGATAATTGTACCTCTTGTACAATTTGGTGTGTTCCCATCACTCGGTATTGCAAACGATGCTGCCGTGAAAGAAGAACATAGATGCTGAGTTCCCAGAAGTGGTTAAGTGGTTTTACAACATCAAAAAAGTTTTCTACATTTGTAATTTTGAGAGCAATTGCAAAATGACCATCCATGGGGTTGTACCAATGTACACTCCCACCAGCAGTGGGGGAGTGTCCGTTTCCCCACAGACTGGCCAATTCTGTGTATCATCCAACTGTTTTATTTTTGCCAATCCGTAGGTGAAGGCATGTGGTAGGACACTGGTGGCCATCAATTCTGTGCGGCTCCTTCCATCAAGAGGCGGTCCTTGCTTCCCTGGTGGAGTGGTTACGACTCCATGCTTCCACTGCAGAGGGCGCGAGTTCGATCCCTGGTTGGGGAACTAAGATCCCGCATACCACGCAGGGTGGTGTGGCCAAAAAAATATAAAAAGAGAGAGAGAGATGGAGTCTATTTCCCTCTCCTCAACTCTGAGCCAGTCCTGGAACTTGCTTTGACCATAGAATGTGGCAGAATTAACATTGCATGAGTTCTGAGCCTCTGCCTAAGGGGAAATTGCTGCTTCTGTCATCACCTTGTTGCTGCTGAGAACCCTTTTGCCACTGTGCGAACCAGCTTGCCTCCTGTAGGATGGCAGAGGCTCTGGGCATCCCAGCCATTCCAGTTGACAACCTACAAGTGAAGCCATCCAAGATCAACCAGGCCCGGCTGAGCCAGCCTAGACCAAGATGGGCCCAGCCAAGCCACAGAATCTCAAGGCTTAATGTTTGTTGTTTCAGGCCACTCAAATTTGGGGTGGTGTAATCTAGCAAAAGCCAGCTGACGCAAATGGTATTTCAGTGTCATTTTTACAAGAGTCATTGTGTTTCTTCTTCCATCCTTTCCTAATTTTTCTATTGATTCATAGGCGCTGTTTCAGTGTCCTGTGGTTGCCACAGCAAAGTACCACAAACTGGGTGGCCTGAAACAACAGAAATGTATTGCCTCACAATCTGGAGGCTGGAAGTCCAAAATTCAGGTGTTGGCAGGACTGTGCTGTCTCTGAAACCTATCAGGGGATCCTTTCTTGCCTCTTGGCGCCTTCTTGTAACTGGCTGGCAGTCTTTGGCCGGCAGCCCATAACTCCAATCTCTGCTTTTAGCATAACGTGGCCTTCTCCCTGTGTCTCTGTCTTCACATGGCTATCTTCTTATAAAGACACCAATTACATTGGATGAGGGGAACACCCTACTCCACTGTGACCTCAGCTTAACTAATTATATCAGCAACAACCCTGTTTCCAAATAAGGTCACATTGTGAGTAGGTGAGTTAGGACTTCAACATATCTTTTTCTCTTTCTTTCCTTTTGTTTTGGAGGTGGGGCACACCCTTCAATCCCTGATACGAGCTTTTTATCTATTAGCAACATTAGCCCTTGGATTGCAATGGTTATTTCTGCTATTGCAGCTAAGTGGGGAAACTTGAGCTGCTAAGTGCTAGAGGCAGGAAAACCTTTCTTTGCACAAACTCAGCACATTTTTTCCCTCTGGCTCCCCTATTCTCCCCAGGTCACCCCAGCATCATGAAACCAGAGGGAGGCATGGCAAAGAGGACTGGTGGAGGACGGGATGGAAAAAGGCTGCGGGCTTCCAGCTCCTGGTTCTTGTCCCCCGAAGGCAGAGATACTCAGTATGGTAGTTATGAGAGCAGGTGGTAGAGACAGACTGCCTGGGTCCAAACCTGACTCTGTACTTACAAGTCATCACAGGCAAGTGATTTAACCTCTTGTATTCATTTGCTATTGTTGCTGTAATATATTACCACTGACTTAGTACCTTAAACGAACAGAAATGTATTCTCTTACAGCACTGGAGGTTGGAAATCTGAAATGAGTCTTTTTTTTAATATAAATTTATTTATTTTTATTTATTTTTATTTTTGGCTGCCTTGGGTCCTCGCTGTGCGCCGGCTTTCTCTAGTTGCGGCAATCGGGAGCTTCTCTTCATTGCAGTGTGTGGGCTTCTCATTGTGGTTGCTTGTCTTGTTGCGGAGCACGGGCTCTAGGCACATGGGCTTCAGTAGTTGTGGCTCACAGGCCCCAGAGTGCAGGCTCAGAAGTTGTGGCACACAGGCTTAGTTGCTCCATGGCATGTGGGATCTTCCCGGACCAGGGTTCGAACCCATGTCCCCTGCATTGGCAGGCAGATTCTTAACCACTGCACCACCAGGGAAGTCCAGATCTTTTTTTTTTTTTTTTTTTTTTTTTAAGTCTTCTACTGAATTTGTTACAATATTACTTCTGTTTTATGTTTTGTTTTTTTTGGCCACGAGTCATGTAGAATGTAGAATTGTAGCTCCCTCACCAGGGATGGAACCTGCACCCTCCGCACTGGAAAGTCAAGTCTTAACCACTGGACTGCCAGGGAATTCCCTGAAATGAGTCTTAAGGGCTCCAAACCAAGGGGTTAGCAGGGCAGCACTCCCTCCGGAGACCGTAGGGGTGCAGTGATCTCCTTGCCTTTTTTCAGTAGCTCGAGCTGCACATCCTGCATTCCTTGGTTCGTGGCCCCTCCCTCCATCGCCAAAGCCAGCAGCAAAACATCTTTCTCTGACCCTGCTTTCCTCCAGTCTGTCTCTGGTCACAGGTCCACCTACCTCCCTCTATAAGGACACTTGTGGTTACAGGTAGAGCTCACGCACAACATCAGGATAATGAATGTCCCATCTTAATCTCCTTGACTTAATCACATCTGCAAAGACCCTTTTTTCACATGAGGAAACATTCACAGGTTGCAGGGCTTAGGACCTGGATATCTTGGGAGGCCACGGCTCAGCCTACCACACCCCTGTGAACCCCAGTTTCCTCCACTGTAAAACAGGCGACCGTGAGAAGTCACCGAGTTATAGAGAGAAAGCACTCAGACCAGTGTCTTGCATAGCCCTGGCATCCAGTCAGATTGAGACAGGGAGAGCCTCATTGACAGTCTCCCCTTTGGGCCTCAGTTTCTCTGTCTGGAAAATGATGGGTGCAGACCTCAGGGGTCTCCCAGCTCTGCTGCTCCTGAAGGGGAGTCCTCTTCTGTCCCTCGTTTGTGCAGAGGGAAAGCCAAAGCCCTGGGAGGAGATGTCCCCCAGGTAGGAGGCGGCCAGGCCAGGCTGGGAAAGCCCATGAGTGTTACCTGGCAGGCCTCCTGGAGTTGGGGAGGTAACAGCTGAAGCCCCACCCCCACTCTTAGCCCAGGCCAGAGGGGGTCACTTCCTCAGGCAGGTGGCAAGAGGCTGAGGGGGTCTTGGATGTGCGCGCGCGCACACACACACGCACGCACGCACGCACGCACGCACACACACACACACAGTATCTGTCAATCTGTCTCTACTTTTCTCTCAGTAAAGGCAATTGGAGGTCGTTCTCACTAACTCCATCTGTCAGTCTCTCTCTGTCCCTCTGTTTCTTGCTTGGCTCTCAGCTGCTATTTTCTTTTTTCCTTTTTTTTTTTTTAATGAAAAAAAATTAATTTGGGGGGCTTCCCTGGTGGCGCAGTGGTTGAGAGTCCGCCTGCCGATGCAGGGGACACGGGTTCGTGCCCCGGTCCGGGAGGATCCCACATGCCGCGGAGCGGCTGGGTCCGTGAGCCATGGCCGCCGAGCCTGCGCATCCGGAGCCTGTGCTCCGCAACGACAGAGGACACAACAGTGAGGGGCCCGCGTATCGCAAAAAAAAATAAAATAAAATAAAATAATTTTGATAAAATGCATGTAACATAAAATTTACTATTTTAATCATTTTACATGTACAGTTCAGTAGTGTTAAGTACATTCACATTGTTGTGCAACCAATCTTCAGAACCTTTTCATCTTTTTTCAAAAATTTTTATTTTAGGGCTTCCCTGGTGGTGCAGTGGTTGGGGGTCCGCCTGCCGATGCGAGGGACGCGGGTTCATGCCCCGGTCCGGGGGGGATCCCAAATGCCGCGGAGCGGCTGGGCCCGTGCGCCATGGCCGCTGGGCCTGCGCGTCCGGAGCCTGTGCTCCGCGGCGGGAGAGGCCGCAGCAGTGAGAGGCCCGCGTACTGGAAAAAAAAAAAAAAAATTATTTTATATTGGACTATAGTTGATTTACAATGTTGTATTAGTTTCAGGTGTACAGCAAAGTGATTCAGTTATACATATACATATGTCTATTCTTTTTCAAATTCTGTTCCCATTTAGGTTATTACAGAATATTGAGCAGAGTTCCCTGTGCTATACAGTAGGTCCATGTTGGTTATCTACTTTTTTTTTTTGGCTGCGCAGTCTGCGGGATCTTAGTTCCCTGACCAGGGATCGAACCTGTGTCCGCTGCAGTGGAAGCGCAGAGTCTTAGCCACTGGACCGCCAGGGAAGTCCCTGGTTATCTATTTTAAATAGAGTAGTGTGTATATGTCAAGTCTCTGTCTCTCTCCCTCTCTGATTTCCCCTGAGTCTGTCTGTCTTGGGCCTCTGGCTCTATCTCTCTCTCACTCTCTCTCCTTCCTGTCTGTCTCTTTCTCTGTCTCTGTCTCTCTCGATCTCTCTCCCTCTCTGTCTCTGCACGAGATTCTCCTTTACTCAGCCCCGGGAAGCCCCCGAAACCCATGGGCCTCGCCCAGGACCCAGCAGGCAGGTAGGAGCTGGGTGAGGCCCAGGTGAGTCACGGGGAGGAAGGAGCTGACATTCCTGCCGCTTTTCTGGGATTGTGCACGGCCCAGCCCCCTGCCTGCCCCCTCCTGTAACACGTCACTGGACCTCACAGTGTGTGTCACTTGAGAGGGAGAGAGAGAACAAGTCAGAGACAGAGACAGAGAGACAGAAAGAGACAAAGAAACAAAGACAGGCATTGAGAGAGACAGACAACAGAGGCAGAGAGACAGAAAAAAAGATACAGAGACACAGAGATAGAGGACAGAGAGTCAGAGAGATAAGATGGAGAGAGACATAGAGAGGCAAAGAAAAGGAGCAAGACAGAGATAGAAAAACACAGAGAAACAGAAAGGGAGAGACAGATGGACAGATCGGGAGACCAGAGCAGTCTGAAGTTGGGATGGGAAGGCTCCGAGTTATTTCTCTCATTCTTCAAATAAAAGAGAAAATCGTGGGGCTTCCCTGGTGGCGCAGTGGTTAAGAATCCGCCTGGCAATGCAGGAGACATGGGTTTGAGCCCTGGTCCGAGAAGATCCCACATCCACAGAGCAACTAAGCCTGTGCGCCACAGCTACTGAGCCTGTGCTCTAGAGCCCACGAGCCACAACTACTGAGCCCTCATGCCACAACTACTGAAGCCCGTGCACCTAGAGTCCGTGCTCCGCAACAAGAGAAGCCACCGCAATGAGAAGCCCACACACCACAACGAAGAGTAGCCCCCGCTCGCCGCAACGAGAGAAAGCCCGCGTGCAGCAACGAAGACCCAATGCAGCCAAAAATAAATAAATAAATAAATATATTTAAAAAAGAGAAAATCGTGGTCCGGAGCAATGAGGTCATCCGGCCAGGAAGTGGTTGTGCCAGACCACACAGCTCCATGTGATCCCAAACTTGAACCTACCTTTCACTGAGAGATGCCTCCACCCACCCCAGATCCATGTCACAGCTGGGAAAAGCAAAGATCTGTGGTGTGAAGCCATCTGCCCAGGGTCGCCCAGGAGCAAGTAGGTGAGCTGGGTCTCAAGCCTACTTGGACCAACACCCCGACTTTCTATCTCCCCACGTCATATGCATTAATATCTCATTCAGTCTTCACGCCAGCCCCAAGAGGGACCCCATTTTCCACATGATTTTTTTTTTTTTTTTTTTTGCGGTACGCGGGCCTCTCACTGCTGTGGCCTCTCCCGTTGCGGAGCACAGGCTCCGGATGCGCAGCCTTAGCGTCCATGGCTCACGGGCCCAGCCGCTCCGCGGCATGTGAGATCTTCCCAGACCAGGGCACGAACCCGTATCCCCTGCATTGGCAGGTGGACTCTCAACCACTGCGCCACCAGGGAAGCCCTCCACATGATTTTTATTGAGCACTTGCTATGTGCCAGGCACTGTGCAAGTGCCTTGGGTGTACACTTTTCTGTCGCTAGCCCACAAGCCCTGGGAGGGAGGCGCTTAGCTTTACTTTCCAGATAGAGGACTTGAGGCACAGAGAGGTTAAGTAACCTGCCCAAGTCAGCACAGCTATTGAATAGCTAAAATTTGAACCCTCACAGTCTGGTGTCAGCCCCCACACTCTTAACCTCTTAGAAAAGAGAATTTCTTTGGGATTTTCCTTACCTTATCTTAAAATGATTACCTTAAGATTTTGATGCATTAGTAAGAATAACAGTAGTATAATCATTATTGCAGTGGTAGAGGTAGCGCCTGCTTACTCATAGCCTATTACTGTTCCAGCCACACTGGCCTCTCTGCTGTTCCTAGATCTCATCAGGTCTGCTCCCACCTCAGGGTCTTTGTACTGGCAGTTTCCTCTCCCTGGAATTCTTCCTGGACCATCTGCCTGGACTTCTTCCCTCACTACCTTCAGCCGCTCTTCAAATATCACCTCCTCAGGAAAGCCCTCCTGGATTACCTGGCCTAAAACCAACCTTGCCTCACTTGTACCCTTGCACCTCCTTCAATCTGGTTTGTTTTTCTGCACTTTACTTATCACAGCCTGACAGCAATAGATTAGATAACATATATTTACTCCCTATTGTCACAAGGGCAGGGACTTTCCTGCTGTGTCCCCAGCTTCTGGACCAGTGCCTGGCACAAAGTAGGTCCTCAGTAAATGTTGACAGAGATTGTTGAGCCCTCCATGTGGGCCAGTGACTGTTTCAGGCATTTAATTCAACTGCATTAAATTGTTCTGACTGGGAGGGAGAGACTATGTTACCTTTGGCACTTTATTTTCCTTTTAAAAAACTTATTATGAACATTTACAAACACAGAGGAGATAGAATGGCATATAAATTACCTCGATATAATTGATACAGCTATTTTGCTATTTTGCCTTTCTTTTTTCCTAAAATATTTCAAGGTAAATGCAGACACCGATGACATTCAACCTCTAAATATTTCATTGAGCATCTCTGTAAAATATAAGAAAAAGTTTTCCACATAACCACAAAACCATGGTCATAACAGCAATATCTACTTTTTGGCTGAAGTGTTTTAAGGTAAATGGAGACATTGTATTATTTCATCCCCAAATATTTCAGCGTGCAGCTCTAAATGATAAAGACATTTTCCCATATAACCACAATACCATTATCCTTCCTAACAAAACTAAAGAAAGACCTATATTATCTAATAATAGGCACATATTTCCCCTCGTGACAAATTTTAATCCGAGGGGTGAGGGCCCTTGCCCAAGGTCCCATGGCAGGAAGAGAGAGAAATGGAATTTGCACCCAGGCAGTCTGGGGAGAGCTGTGACCACGGCCAGCGTGAGTCAGAGCAGAGCCACCCCCCTACCCCTCGCTGGCGCGTCCTGGTAAAGGAAGTTTTGAGGAAGGTGGGTGGGGGTGGATGACCCACGCATCTGGAGCTGACTCGCTCTTTCGCAAACCTCTGGGAGGAGCCCCCAGGGCCACATAACTGTCTCCTCCCGGAGGCCAGACTGAGAGGTGCAGGGAGACCGCGGAGAGGAGCCGCCGCCGGACATGGGCCGCCCGCTGCCGGTGCTGCTATTGTTGGCTCAGACCTGCATTCCAGGTAGGGGCTGGGTGCCCGAATCTCTGCGCTGGGGACCGGGTCAGACCGGAGGGAAGGGAGGCGGGAGAGGAAGGGAAGAGAGCTCAGAGTCTGATGACTTGGAGGAGGGCTCAGTCCCCAGCCCCTCCACCCACATTCAAATAATAATTCTCCTGCTGTCTGCAGCCTCACACGGCACGGTACCAGGCACACAGTAGACGCTCAGGAAATATTCGTAGAGCGAAGGCGCTTAACAACAGCCGCCATGTAGTGAGTACGCTCTTTAGTCCAGGCACTCTTCTAAGCTCCTTCCTTGCAACTGCCAACTGGGCGGGCGGAACTATTTTAACCTCGTTTTACAGAGAAACTGAGGCACAGAGAGGTTAAGTAACTGGTCCAAGGTCACACAGCAAGTCCTTGTAAGTGGGATTCTGACCCGCAGGGGGCTCCTACAGCCCTCTCCCCTCTATCAGATCACCCCCTCCCCCCCTACACACACACACACACACACACACACACACGCACACACACACGCACACACAGACACATTTGCAAGACAGGGAGGACACCGTCTCATTTAACAAAAGGTCTAAAGAAAGTCAGGCTCAGCGTCGCGGAGCCGGGGGCCGGGGACCCAAGGCTCGTCCTTCGAGGTGCCTTCCCTTTCACTATCCTCTAGCCGACGAGACCTCTCACCTCCTTTCTCTGGAAAATCTAAAAAGGGTTGGAAAACGAAAGGAAGTTGAGAAGGAACTGCTGTCAGGGCGCGGCAGGGCCGGGTTGGGGGTAGGGGTTGGGAGATGGTTCGGTAATGAATAACCGGGAAAGCTTTCCGGACCGCGGGAGGCCTAGAATGAGTAACGACTCGGAAGGGGACTCCGAATTTGGAGCGGGGAAGGGACCGCAAGGGAGACGCGATGGGCAGGGATAGGCCTTTGGGGCGGAGCTAGTGGGCGGGGCCAGAACTTCGGGGAGGGGAAGTGGGAGGGGCTAACAGTTCCGGAGCAGCTAGTGGGAGCGGGGAGAACTTCTGGGGAGGCCACAGTAGTAGTGGGATTAGAATCTCCGCACGGCTGATACGCGGAGTCAGAAGTTCGGTGTGGACTGTTGGGTGGAGAGAGAGAACGCTGGGGAGAGGCTACGGAGGGGAGGAGAGCCAGTGGGCATTAGTGGAGGGCACCGGGAACGGGGGTAGAACATAAAGACTAGCTGGAGTTGGTGAGGCTAGAACACCCCTAGGAGAGCTCGCGAGGCGGAGTAGGCCGAGGCGGGCGGGGTGGAGGAAAGGACCTAATTGGGAGCCGGGCTAGAACGTCCACACCTGCGGAGAGGAGGGGGGTTGGAGTTTCAGGATGGGCCCGGCGCTCAGACAGAGTGAAAGGGAAAGCGAGCGAGGGCTGGACTTGGGAAGGACCTGTGGACGGAGAAAGAACTTTAGGGTAGAGGGTGGAGATAGAACGTTGGCCTAAGGATGGTATAGCGGTTTGGAAACCAGCCTTGGAACCCAGGGGCGGGCAAAAGTGGAGTCCGAACCTGAGTGCACCTGGCCTGGAGACTTGGTCCAGGTGTTGGGGCTTAAGGGGGCGAGAGCGGGATCCTGGCGCAGAGCGATAACACCTCTCCTCTCCCCCCTCTGCCCCCAGTCTCCTGGGGCCTGCGGTGCATGCTGTGTAAGACTACCGGGAGTTGCAGGGTGGAAGAGTGTGCCCCCGACCAGGACCTCTGCAGGACCACGGTCCTGCGCATATGGGAAGGTGAGCTGGAGCAGGGAACGGGAGTGACAAAGAAACCTTATTTCACGAGCCATCGGGGAAATACGCATGAAAAAGACACGGAGACCGGTTACAAGCCCCCAGATGGACAAGCATTTAAAACTCTGACAGGGACTTCCCTGGAAGTCCAGTAGTTAAGACTCTGTGCTCCCAGTGCAGCGGGCACGGGTTCGATCCCTGGTTGGGGAACTAAGATCCGGCATACCACTTGGTGCAGCAAAAAAAGAAAAGAAAAATCTGACGATACTGAGGTCGATGAGGCTGTGGAGATGCGGGCTTTGCTGTTAGGGGGTAAATTGGTGCATCCACCAAACAGAGCCACGTGGCAATAGGCAATATCTGGTTAAAGATGAACATACCCTACAACAAGCAGTTGGACTTCTAGGAATGTAGAGACCCCAGAGAACCTTGGCCACACTTGCCCAGAGACACCTGTCAAAGAATGTTCTTAGACTGAACGTTTGTGATATGGAAAACTGGAAAGACTGAAGTCAGTTGTCAGCAGAGGAAAGACGTTACAGTATAATCACGCATTATACCCCACAGCAGCTTAAATGAAGGAGCTAGGGCTGCAGGTATTAACCTGGATACGTGTCAAAAATGTAAGGTTGAAAGAAAAACAAAAAAGCATGTTGCAGAGTTTGACACCTTTTAATAGAAATAGTATCTAACAATCAAAATAAATAAACGATATACAAATAAACAATAATAAATATTCTGCATACAGAGGTGTTAGAATTACCTACACCTGTGGTTGCCTCTGGACAGAGCGTAAGGGAAGTGGGATTTGAGGGAGGGAGGTAACCAGGAGGCTTTAACTGTCTTTTAAACTTGGTTTCTTTTTTTAAAAAGATCTGAAACAAATATAGCAAAATGCTAATATTTTATAAAGTTTGGTGATGAAAGCACAGTATTTATTACATCATTCTCTTATATTTTTGGTAAGCTCAAAGCATTTTCCTTTAAAGGTTCCTATCAGAGGCATCTCCCTGCTAAGATCACCAAGCTAGGAGGGAGCGGGTAGAAGGATCCAGAAGGTCCCAGGGATGGTGTTATCACTAAAAGAAAGTAGGCTTCCAGTGTAGGGGGTTGGGGGGAGGGTGCATAGCTCTAGAACAGAGAGAGTTGGACTCAAGCAAGAGGAGAGGCCTGGCAGGGATCAGCCCTGGGAGCGGGTGACCTTGTAACCAGGAGTGTCAGAGGCTGGTTGGGCCCAGGGGAGCCTCTGCGGTGACAATGAGACATTCCTTATAGAAGGTGATGAGCTGGAGGTGGTGGAGAGAGGCTGTACCCACCCAGAAAAGACCAACAGGACCATGAGCTATCGGACTGGCACGCAGATCATCACCCTGACAGAGGCCGTGTGTGGGTCAGACTTGTGCAACAAGCCCAGTCCTGGTGAGTAGGGCAGCCCTCACCATCCCCAACCCCAAACCATCCCCAGCTCAACCTCCATCATCATCCTGGTCCTATCCCTCATCCTAGGCCACCCCAACCCCAGCTCCATGCCTTACCCCGGCCCAAACCTTTCCTTATCCTAAACACATCTCCAGCCTGGCTCCAACCCCAACTCAACCTCACCTCCAATCCTGTCCCCAACTTCCTTTTATCCTCAACACGCTCCAACTCAAACCCATCCTCCTTCCAAAGACATCTCTCATCCTATCCCCTAATCAACCCCACCTCATCTCAACTGTCCCCAATCCCACTCTCATCTACAAACGCATCCCATCCCTAATCCTATCCCATCTCATATGTGTTTGTGGGGGTGTGTGTATGTGTGTGTGTGTGGTTGTTATTTATAAGATGCAACACCTGCCTTTAAGAAGCCACACACACACACCCACTTGAGAGGTACGTGAGGTATCTCACTGATGTTTTCGCCATGTAACTTTTTTCATGGGACAGGAGATGATTCAAGCAATAGATGCTCAGCAAGGGATACAAAGACCAGAGATACCAAAGACTCAGAGTTCTTAAAGGAAGTCAGAATAGGAGGGAATCAGACAGGCTGCCGTGGGCTTGGAAAGTTCCCTAGAATCGATGATTCTTAAGTTGGGCAACAAATAAGAATGTGAAGAAACTTCCATAAGGCTTTTTGTTGAGTTTCATGCCTTTAGGCTCTGGTCAGCATAAGAAAAAGACTTAGAAAGGCTCAAATTCCCCAAGTTCTCACAGCAGAGGAAGGTTGGGGAGCGAATGGACCCATGGTGCACAGTCAGACAGATTCCTCTTTCTGACCCTGGTGAGGAAGGAAATGGGTTCAGGCCAGTCTAGTCACAATGACGTCAGGAAGCAGAGCACCTGCCTCTGCACTGGGTTTTTTCCCTTGTTCTTCATCCATCCCGATTACACTAGATTTTCATTTATCCTGACCTTGAACTTTCATCTGTTGGTGGGGACTGAATCAGAGATTTATTTTCAAGGAAATGACAAGAGAGGATGCTGGCTTCCTCTCTCTGTTAGATGGCTTCCTCTCTCTGTTAGATGTGCTGAAGGAAAGCACTTGTAATTGAGTCTAAATAATACTCGTAATCAGAGATAATAGTCAAAATATTTAACCATATTGGTCAGTGCCGCAGAATAATATTGACCAGTCAGAACTGGAGGCCACTTGCTGGGCCTGGTGTCACCCCTTTAGTGGATCTTGAGGACATGAGAGTTCTAAAGCCAGGTTTGCAGGGAGTTCCCTGGTGGCCTAGTGGTTAGGATTCTGGGCTTTTACTGCTGTGACCCAGGTTCAATCCCTGGTCGGGGAACTGAGATCCCACAAGCTGTGCAGCGTGGCCAAAAAAATAAAGTACAGAGAGGGTTGGGAGCGGTCAGGGGTCCTCTTGGGCAGCAGCTGTCAATTCAGTAATTTAATAACTAATATATCTATATCAGCTTCCCCCCTTTTATCTTTTTGGCCATGCCACGCAGCATGTAGGATCTTAGTTCCCTGACCAGGGATCGAACCCATGCCACCTGCATTGGAAGTGCTCAATCTTAACCACTAGACCACCAGGGAAGTCCCTATCAGCCCCATATCTAACACCATTTTACCCTGTTTGTGATGACTAGAATAGTTGGTTAAACCACATCCTGTTCTTCTGTGATACTGGGGACACAGGAGTGACCAAGATAGCCTTGGGCCCTGCCCCTATGGGGCTCATAGTCTAGCGTGTATGTGTATGTGGACGGGGCTGGGGGGAGGCGGACGGACCCATCACCTGACGGTGACTGCCCTGATTAGTTGCAGCTGGGATGCGGAAGCACATGCAAGGGAGTCAGGACCATGATAGGGGAAACAGAGACCAGAGAGGTCAGAGCTGTAATAGGGAAGCACAGTCCAGAATTGTCAGGGCTGAGACAGGGGAAACAGAGGCCAGAGTGATCAGGGCTGAGATAACTAAGAATCAAGAGATACTTGACTCAGGTCAGGGAAGGTTTCCTATACAGGAAGCAACAGCTAAGCTGGATCTTGAGGGATGAATAGGAGTCAGACTGTTAAAAAGACAGTAGAAAGGCTTTTCCAGACAGAGGGAGCAACAGATATAAAGGCCCAGAGGAGGGTGAGAGTAGCATGGCTGGAGGAAGGGCGAGATGGGGCAAGAGGAACTGCTGAAATTGGCAAGGTCACATTATACAGGGCCTTCTAGGCTATGGTGGGGCATATAGACTTCATCTGGGAAACACTGGGAGGTCATGAAAGCGTTTCAAGTACAGAGCATCACTATCAGATTTTTTTTTTTTTTTTTCCTGTACGCGGGCCTCTCACTGTTGTGGCCTCTCCCATTGTGGAGCACAGGCTCCAGACGCGCAGGCTCAGCGGCCATGGCTGACGGGCCCAGCCGCTCCGTGGCATGTGGGATCTTCCAGGACCGGGGCACGAACCCATGTCCCCTGCATCGGCAGGCGGACTCTCAACCACTGCGCCACCAGGGAAGCCCTCAGATTTGTGTTTTTTGACATGTTATTCTGACCTCAGAGTGGAAGAGAGATAGGAGGGAAGGAAGGATGGAGGGAAGGTAGATGAGGGGAGACCAACTTGGAGGTGCGTGAGGTTGTCCAGATAAAGAAGAGAGTGTAGGGATTTCCCTGGCGGTCCAGTGGTTAGACTCCGTGCTTCCACTGCAGGGGACGCGGGTTCATTCCCTGGTGGGGGAACTAAGATCCCACATGCCGCGTGGTGCAGCTGAAAAAAAAAAAAAAAAGAAGAAGAAGAAGAGAGTGTCTGCTGTGCAAATGGAGAGAAGTGGTTGGAGTTACGAGCTATTTAGCAGGTAGATGAGCAGAGTGTGATAATGGATTAGATGTAGGGGTGGTTATGCAGTTCTGGTCATGTGGAGTCACCTGTATCAGACCAACCCCCCTGCCAATGATGGTTATAAAAGCTGGACAAATTATAAACAATGATTAAAGTCACTCAAGAGCAAGCAAATGAAGAGAGGAAGTTGAGGTGCTCCAATCTTCGAAATAAGGGGAGCACAGAAGTCGAATTCCACAGACAAGCTGGCTTTTTCCTTGAATGCACTTGCCAATTCACTGCTCTGGAAGGGAACTAGAACGCAAATAGAAAAGAGATCGTCGCTAGACTGACAAGGCAGAGGTTGGAGTCTGGGGTTGCCAGAGTGTCTGGAAAATGAGAAGTAAAATCCTGGAATGCATGGAACTACAGAAAAGGGAGTCCCCAAATCTGCAAATTTCCTTCAAGTCATTGGCAAGCCGTGCATGCATAGGGTGAGACTCCAAGGAACTCTACAGAAAATAGTATCTGGGAAGCTACAGCACTGAGCAGGAATTCCAGCAGGCATATGACGCTGGGGGGACCAAAGTTGCCGCGCTGGAAAGAGAGGTCTCAGGCTTTCCCCTGGGACCACATCCTAGGAGTAAGGGCAAAACTGAAATAGACCAGCCCTAAAAATGCATACGTCGGATCTTAGACAGAAAGAAAACCTAATCCTCTCTGGCAGAATATAACATCATTTAGAGCCTTTACAAATAGTCGTCTGTGTCTGGCATCTAGTCAAAACGTACAAGGTACCCTGAAGAGAACAGAAAGGACCAACTGACCGGAAACCAAGAGAAAAATCCCACAATAGAAACAGACTTGTCATGAATCATATTTTTTTTTTTTTTTTTTTGCGGTATGCGAGCCTCTCACTGTTGTGGCCTCTCCCGTTGCGGAGCACAGGTTCCGGACGCACAGGCTCAGCGGCTATGGCTCACAGGCCCAACCGCTCCGCGGCATGTGGGATCTTCCTGGACTGGGGCACGAACACGTGTCCCCTGCATCGGCAGGCGGACCCTCAACCACTGCGCCACCAGGGAAGCCCATGAATCAGATATTGGAGTTACTAGACAGGGGAACTTTAAAAGAGCTATGATCAATATATTCAAGAAAATAGAGGAAAGGTTACTTTTTAGCAGAAATCTGGAAACCAATTTTTAAATGATTCCAACAGAAATAAAGAACAGGCACTAAATAAAACCAAAAAAAGAACAGGAACTAAAATTAAGAACTCAATAGATGTACTTACTGGATATCAGAAACAGTAGAGCAAAAGGATTACAGAACCAGGAGACAGGGCAGTGGAAGTATCAGATGGGTGCCTAGATATGGAGGATCAAGGAGTCTGCCAGGATTCTACCCTGGGGGACCAGATGGGGCCATCTCAGAGATGTGGAATTCAGGAGAAGGAGCAGTTTGGAGAAGATGGAGAGTCTTGTTGGGGGCAGGTAGAGATTCAGGTGTTTGAAGGGCCTCCAGGAGGCCCAGCTATGGAGCTGGGAGAGAAGTCTTACCTGGAGAGAGATTTCTGAGTTCCCAGCAGGTAGGTGGAGATAAAACTGTGTCAATGGATAACATCCCATGGGAGAGAGTGTGTACCATGAGAAATGAAAAAAGGGCCTAAGACAGAGCCTGAGGATCACCCACATTTAGAAGAGTGACATAAGAAGAAGAGCTCACAGAGGAGACCCATGCGTGGTATGAGCTATTTTGACAGTGATGGCAGCTCGTGTTTTCATTTTCATGGTGGTTCATATTAGAAGATGTGGGCTGTCAGCCTTTTAGTTCTTTTTCTTTTGGGAGAGGGTGGGAAAGATCTGGCTTTGGAGATAAGTGATTCACCTAATTACAGCTGCTGGCCTGCCCGTGGAGAGCCTTGGCTCAGAGAGCCCTCTCATTTCTCTAAGACTTGGCCCAAACTCAAACTCGGGTATCTGGGGTCACGAAGGGAAGGGCATGCCAGGCTTGGGAATGGTGTGAGCCAAGGCCTAGGCAGAGGGATGACTCTGGTGTTTCCAGGGAAAAGTAACTCATCCACTTGGCCTGGACTGGAAGGTCCGTGTGAGAGGCCAGTTTATCACAGATCGATCAGATGAGGCTTTGACCTCTGACATGATTGGGTAGTGTATTAAATATCTATCGCTGCATTAAAGATTGCCCCAAAGCTTAAAACAAAAGTAAGCATGTATTCTTTCACAAAGTTTTTGAAGGTCATGATTCTGGGAGTGGCTTAGCTAGGCGGTTCTGCGTCTTTCATCATGTCGTAGTCAAGATGACGGTGGACTGCAGTCATCAGAAGGCGCCCAAGGTAGCTTCATTCACACGGATGACCAGCTCCCATGGCTTTGGCAAAAGTCTCAGCTCCTCACCATGTAGACCTCACGGTGGGGCTGCTTGAGTGTCCTTACAACATGGCAGCTGGCTTCCCCCAGAGCAAGTGGTCCAAGAGAGAGCCGGGAAGAAATCTCAATGTCTTGTGTGATCTAACACAGAAGTCACACACCATCATTTCCACAGTATCCTACTGGTTCCACAGGTCAGCTCTATTCCTTATGGGAAGGGACTACACAAGGGACAAATACCAGGAAGCAGGGATCACTGGAGGCCATCTTGGAAGCTGGCTACCACAGGGAACAATAGAAGGGTTTTAAGTAATTGTTCATTCATTCATTCATTTAACAAATATTTATTGAATACCTTCTCAGGCCCCAGCCTTGTGCTGGGTTGTGTTGGGACATAATAATGACCAAGACAGCCCTGGCCCTACCCTCCTGGGACTGAATCCATAGAAGGAAACAAACAAGCAAACAAACAGAAAGAGTGAAAAAAAGAAAAAACAGGGAATTCCCTGGCAGTCCAGTGGTTAGGACTCCATGCTTCCCTGCAGGGGGCACAGGTTCCATCCCTGATGGGGGTACTAAGATCTCAGAAGCCATGTGGCATGACCAAAAGCAAACAAACAGTGAGGGAAACAGACTTGTCACCAGACGGGGATGACCCAGAGTGGGCAGGGCTGGGATTAGGGAGCCCCGAGAGGCACCTAATCCAGCCTGGGAGGTCAAGGAAGGCTTCTCGGAGGAGGCAAAATTGGAGAAGATGGCCTCTGAAGAATGAGTAGGAGATAGGGAAAATAGGGAGCAGGGAAAGGGTTCTAGGCAAAGACCACAGCAGATGCAAAGGCTGGGCAGGAGTCAGCATGTATACTCAGGGACTGAGGAAAACCGGTGTAGAGTCTGAGTGGCTGGTGGAGGGAGATGAGGCAGGAAAGGTGACCAGGACCCAGTCTTTGATGGAACTTGAAAGCCACGCTGAGTTTCTTGGATTTTATTCTGAAGGCACTGGGGACCCATGGAAGAGTGTTGAGCAGAGGAGAGGCAGGGTCAGATTTGCGTATTAGGAACATACTTCTAGGGCTATGTGGGATACACTGGGGTGGGAAGGGCAAGAATGGAAACCAGGAGGCCAGAGAGGAAGCTGGTATTGAAGGAGGTCTGACCTGGTCATGGAGCTGGAAAGGAGGGGATGGATTCTAGAAAGATTCAGGCGGTGGGATGGACAGCACTTGATGATTGGCTGAAGGGTGGGATAAGGAAGAATTGATGCTGAAGTGAGTCCTCAAGGAAGCTGGGTCTCCAGGACTCTCCCCATGGAGTCTCACCCTCCTAATCCTCCCTAAACAGGCCAGGTTCCTAACTTTCCCCGAAGCCGTTACCTCGAATGTGCTTCCTGTGCCTCGTCAGATATGAGCTGTGAGATGGGCCGGGACAAGACCCTGCAATGCCGCAACCCTGGAGAACAGTGCCTGGATGTGGTAACCCACCAGAGACTGGAAGGTGAGCCCCAACCTGCCAGCAACTCCCCCTCCCTGCTTTGCTCCTCCCCAAGGCTGCACTTAACAACAACCCCCAGATAACCAGGATTTAAGCAAGGTAGAAAGTTAGTACTCACACAGAAAGTCCAGTGATGGGAAGTCCAGGGCCACTAGGACAGTTCCACAGTCACCAGGAACCCAAATGTCTTCTCATTTCTTACATATTGCTTCCATTCTCAAGATTGCCTCATAGTCCAGGATGGCTGCCTGAGCTCCAGACCTCATGTCCAAGTTCCAGGAAGAAGGAGGGGGGAAAAGAAGGGGCAAAAGGGGGGCACCCCTCCTTCTGTAAATGTTCTCCTTTCTAGAAGTCCCATAAAATCTTTCTACTTAGATCACGTTGACCAGAACTTAGCCACTTGAGGTTCTCCTTTCTAGAAGTCCCATAAAATCTTTCTACTTAGATCACGTTGACCAGAACTTAGCCACTTGACTCTACCTATGGAGGCTGGAAATTGTGTCTTTTGGCTAGATATATGGTTGCTTCCAATAAAATGAGGGCCCTATAATGAAGGATGAAGCAGAGGATGGACAGAGGACTGCTACCATGGGCAAATCCAATCTCAGCCCCTCATCAACAATCTGACCTCCTCCTCTGCCCCCACAGAGAGTCCAAGGGATGAGCGCCACTCCCGAGGCTGTGGCAACCTTCCTGGCTGCCCAGGCCCCACTGGCTTCCACAACAACCACACCTTCCACTTCCTGCGGTGCTGCAACACCACCAAATGCAATGGGGGCCCAGGTAAGGGGCAGGGGACCCGGCGTGAGGCCTGGGATTGGGGTGGGGAGGTGCACTCAGGCTGACTGCTGCTTGCTTGAAGGGAAACCCTCCTCTCTGTTTCCTTCTCTGAAAAGTGGACCTATCAAGCCCTTTCTCAAAGAAGAATTTTGTGGGAATTCAATGAAACTAGCAAAGCTTCACCGAGACCTGTGCTTTATGCTTCTATATCCTCTTGAATCCTTCCACTGCTCACCATCCTGGTGCAAGCCACCATGGCTGCTCACCTAGATTGTTGCAATGACCTTGCTGGTCCTCCTGCTACCCTACAGCCAATGTTCAACACAGCAGCAAGAGTGATTTTTTTTTTTAATAGATCTTCATTGGAGTATAATTGCTTCACAATACCGTGTTAGTTTCTGTTGCACAACAAGGCGAATCAGCCATATGCATACACATGTCCCCATATCCCCTCCCTCTTGAGATTCCCTCCCATCCTCCCTATCCCACCCCTCTAGGTCATCGCAAAGCACCGAGCCAATCTCCCTCTGCTGTGCTGCTGCTTCCCACCAGCCAACTATTTTACATTCGGTAGTGTATATACGTCGATGCTACTCTCACTTCGCCCCAGCTTCGCCCTCCCACCCCATGGCATCAAGTCCATTCTCTATGTCTACCTCTTTATTCCTGCCCTGCCACTAGGTTCATCAGTACCATTATTTTTTAATTCCATATAGATGCGTTAGCATATGGTATTTGTTTTTCTCTTTCTGACTTACTTCACTCTGTATGACAGACTCTAGGTCCATCTACCTCACTACAAATAACTCAGTTTCGTTTCTTTTTATGGCTGAGTAATATTCCATTGTATATATGTGCCACATCTTCTTTATCCATTCATCTGTCGATGGACATTTAGGTTGGTTCCATGACCTGGCTATTGTAAATAGTGCTGCAGTGAACATTGTGGTGCATGTCTCTTTTTGAATTATGGTTCTCTCAGGGTATATGCCCAGTAGTGGGATTGCTGGGTCATATGGTAGTTCTATTTTTAGTTTAAGGAACCTGCATACTGTTTTCCATAGTGGCTGTATCAGTTTACATTCCCACCAACAGCTTACTGTAAATCAAATCATGTCACTCTTCCTCAACCACTTCAACGCCTTCCCCTTGCTTTTAGAATGAAATGCAAAGACTCTACTATGCCCTCTCTAATCCAGCATGTGTCTGTCTCATGGCCTTTGCACATGCAGTACCCTCCACCAGGAACACCTCTCCCCCAGGAGTTCACCTGGCTGGCTACTTCTGATTCGTTAGGTCTCAGCTTTAAAACATTGTCCTCAGGGAAAATTTCCCTAACTCTGCCCTTCAATATAATCTAGATCCTTTGTGTTATTCTGTCTCTATAAATCACTACTGTCCAACAGGACTTTCCATGGTGATGGAAATGTTCTGTATCTATGCTGTCGGATATGGTAGCCTCTACTATACATGGCTTTTGAGCACTTGATACTTGGACAATGTCTCCTTTTTCTTTTTCTTTTTTAAAAATATGTCCACATGTCGTGAGTTTTCAAGTTTTCTTTTAAAATGAACTAATACTTTTTTTTTTTTTTTTTTTGCGATACGCGGGCCTCTCACTGTTGTGGCCTCTCCCGTCGCGGAGCACAGGCTCCGGATGCGCAGGCTCAGCGGCCATGGCTCACGGGCCCAGCTGCTCCGCGGCATGTGGGATCTTCCCAGACCGGGGCACGAACCCGGATCCCCTGCATCGGCAGGCGGACTCTCAACCGCTGCGCCACCAGGGAAGCCCACTAATACATTTTTTAAAGTCTCTTGGTTTTCATTTCCAATGCAGTAAATATCCATAGATATGACTAACATAAGCAATAATTTTTTATTATTTAATATTAATTTCAATGTCAATGTAAACAACCACATGTGGCTAGTGGCTACCATATGGGACAGTGTAGCTCTAAATCGTAAGTTCTCTGAGGGCAAGGACTGTTTCGTCTTACCCTGTGTCTAGGCAGGTGGGGGCTCGTGGGGAGCTGACGGTTGGAATTTCTCTCGCAGACCCTAGAGAACACCCCCCCCCAAAAGAGGATGCTGTTCCAATGCCTGACCACAAGAGGGCTCCACGACATCTAGGGCTGAGAGTTGGGAGTCCTGGGGATGTAATGCTGTGAACCGCTCATGCTAATTTCTTTGGTGTCTGTGTCACTTGGTCTTCTTCCAAGTCCTGGAGCTTCAAAACCTGCCACTGAACGGCTTCCAGTGTTACAGCTGTGAGGGGAACAGCACCCATGGATGTTCCTCTAAAGAGACTTCCCTCACTGACTGCCGAGGCCCCATGAATCAATGTCTGGAAGCCACTGGCACTAATGGTGAGCCATTAGGAGGCTGGGAGAGGATACTTATGGGGGGGATGGGGGGTTCTGCAAGAAGTAACTTCCCATGAAGCTGGACTTAATTGAGGTGGATCATCCTGTTGGAGAAGGTGGGACTTCCTTCAGGAGAGTGCAGAGTGCAGTAAGAAATTAGGACTTGTTCATTAGGAAATGTATACTTGGGCCACAGAAATGTGGATTTCTTTGGGGGTGGGACTTCCGTGGGTGGGTGGGACTTCCGGTGGACCTCCCAGGATCCTATCCTGTGAAGTTCTGGGCAGGTTCCTTTATTCCAGAGGTTCTCAAACTTTGGGCTCTCAAAATTCCTTCTCGCTCTGAAAAATTATTGCTTACGTCAGTCATATCTATAGTATTTGTTCATTTTAAAAGAACAATTGAAAACGCACGACATGTGGACATATTTTTATGAAAGAAAAAAAGGAGACATTGTCCAAAATGAAAAAATTGAACGAGAAGACTGGCATTGTTCTACCATTTTGCAATCTTTTTAATATCTGGCTTAATAGAAGACAGCTGGACCCTCATATCTGCTTCTGCGTTCAGTCTGTTGCAAGATCACATGTCCTAGGGTTTCTAGGAAACCCCTTGTGAGAGCACAACATATTTGTGAGAGCATGAAAAGGCAAGTGAGGTTTTAGCATTATTACAAAAATAAGCTTGACTTCACAGATCCCCTGGAAGGGTCTGAGGGAAGGAGCCCCAGGGGTCCCAGGACCACACTTAGACCTGCTGCTTTCTCTGGGGGTACCCACCACGAGGTAGTATTCTACCTGGGCAATTCTCACTGGGTACCAGTATTCTCACTGGTACCCAGTGAGAATTCCAGTCCCAGGCCCGAGAGCTGGGAGTCTCACATGGTCTTCTCTCTCCTCAGGACTGGGGAACCCAAGCTACACCATAAGAGGCTGTGCAACCCCCTCCTGGTGCCAACGCCTCCCTGTGGCTGAAGCTTTCAGCCTCACCCATCTCAACGTCTCTTGCTGTACTGGAAATGGCTGTAACCATCCAGACCTGGTTACCCAGACCCACACGGGGGGTGCCCCCCTGCCTGGCCCTGCCCACCTCAGCCTCTTTGTCACCCTGCTTATAACTGCCAGACTGTGGGGAGGTACTTTCCTCTGCACCTGAACCCCAAAATCCCACTGCCCTGGCTGGATCCAGGAGACCCCTTTGCCCTTCCCTTAGCTCCCAGACCTACTGACTTGCTGTGTGACCTCAGACCAGTGTGCTCCCCTCTCTGGGCCTTAGTTTTCCCAGCTGCCGAAACACCTATCTCAGAGAACTGTGAGAATCAGAGGAGAAAAACTAGAGGAAGGCTACGGGCCAGCAGGCGAGAGCTCTTGTGATATTAATATTGTTGCCGCTGTTATTATTAATTAATATTTGTTTTATTTAATATTTTGTACTTAAATAAAGATTTTTGTATCAGTGAACAAAGCCAGATCTGCCCTTCTCCAGAGAGGACGATTGGGGGACACGTTTCCTCAGGCTCCTGGAATTAGGGGTCATATTGTAGGGCCCAAGCACTCGAGGTCCCAGCCTTGGGAGCTGTCCCATGCAGGCTTCCACCCTAAGCCACTTCCACATCTATTTCTGGGCTCTAAATTCAACCTTCCAACTCACTCACCCAAGCACTAACCTTCCAGTCTCTTCTCCCACATCCAAAGGTCCAGACTACTTTGTTGTTCTAAGAAGACATGTCTGCATTTCCTAGGGGGTTCTGAGATAGGAGATGACTAGGAGATGACCCCTGGATGCCCTGCAGTGAGGAGTAGAGACTGGACCTCATTCCCCTGCTGCCCTGGGGGCAGGAGATAAAGGCTGGGCTATATTTCCTAGGATACCCACAGACAAACTGAGAAAAAGACAGAACTACCATTTCAGTGGGACTGAGTACCATGGCAGAATTCATGTTTTCCATGGTTCGCTGAGGCAAGCCCACAGACACAAAATTACGTTCCCCTGGGGCCCTACGGCTGATGAAGAAAAAGGGCATTTTCTGTGGTATTTGGGGGCAGATGAAGGACAGGGTTTCTTTTCTTTTCTTTTCTTTTCTTTTTTTTTTTTTGCGGTACGCGGGCCTCTCACTGTTGTGGCCTCTCCCGTTGCGGAGCACAGGCTCCGGACGCGCAGGCTCAGTGGCCATGGCTCACGGGCCCAGCCGCTCCACAGCATGTGGGATCTTCCCGGACCGGGTCACGAACCCGTGTCCCCTGCATCTGCAGGCGGACTCTCAACCACTGCGCCACCAGGGAAGCCCATCTTTTTAAAATATAGTAGTGTGTGTATGTCAATCCCAAACTCCCAGTTTTCCCTCCCCCCCCCCGAGGGACAGGATTTCTTTTTAGGATCTCCTCAAATCACATATCAGCAACTGTCTCTGTGGTTGCCTAAAGGGATGGGGTCAACATCACCACCCCTTGAGCATGACTGGCTCCGTGACCGCTTTGGCCAAGAGAATGTGGTGGAAGTGACGCCATGCCATGCTCTGGGCCAGGGGTTTCAGAAACCGTCCAACCCTGGGGAAGCTCGTTGCTGGGTCAGAGTCCTCCTGCACTGAGACTGCCAATGCTCTGAGGACACCCAAGCTACTCGTGCTTGGATGCCACTTGAAGACAGAGCCCCAGATGTTCCAGCCATCTCAGCCCACACACCAGCCAAGTGAGTGAAGGAGCTACCCTGGACACGGCAACTCCAGCAGATGTAATGTGCAGGAGACCTGAGAAACCCAGCTGTTTTCATTTCCTAGGGCTGCCATGATAAATTACTACAAAGTTACAAAGGCAGTGGCTTCAAACAACAGAAACGTATTATTCTCTCGACTTCTGGATACTAGAAACAAAAAAATCAAGGTGTTGGCAGAACCATGCTTCTTCTAAAGTCTCTGGGGAAAAATCCTTCCGGACCTCTTCCTAGCTTCTGAGGGTTGCCGACAATGCTCGGCAGTCCTTGGCTTGTGGCTGCATCACTCCAGTCCTTGCCTCTGTTGTCACGTGAACTTCTTTCCTGTGAATAGGGCTGTGTGTCTCCAGATCTCTCTGTCCTTATAAGGATACCAGTCATTGGATTTAGGGGCCCACCCTAACGCAGTTTGACCTCATCTTAACTTATCACATCTACAAAGACCCTACTTCCTTATAAGGTCACATTCATGGAACCTGGGGGTTAGGATTTCAGCATATTCTGGGGGGACACAATTCAACCCACACCACCAGCCAACAGTCAGCACCAAGGTTTCAGATATGAATCAGCCCATCCATCTCCAGTTGTTCAAGCCAGCCCACTTTGGCCCCGGTCCACTGTGGAGCAGATACGCACTGATCTCACTATGCCTTTTGCTCAAATTCCCAACCCACAGAAACATAAAATAAAGAGGTTGTGGTTTTACATAGCTGAGTTTTGGAGTATTCTGTTATGCTGCAATGGTTGGCTGAAACAGTCACTTGTTTGTCTGTTTTTTTGCTCACTCTCCCCACTAGAATCTCCCTAAAAGGCAAGCCCTTCTATTTGCTCTCTACTGTATTCTCAGTACCTAGATTAGCGCCCAGGACATGGCAGGTGATGAAGAAAGGAGGGAGGGAAGGAAGGAAAGACTACATCTTCTGTGGTACCTTACGACAAAACCTGGGCTAGGGCTATATCTCCCATGATGCCCTAAGGCAGAGATGAGGCTAAGATGACATTTTCTAAGATGCTTCATAATTAAAATTGAGGCTAGTTTCACCTTTCCCGTGATGCCCTACAGCAGAAATTGTGTTACTGAATTAGATGGGAGGCCCCCCCATCGTGGGGCCCTAACGGAACCAAAGCCCCGCCTCCCACCCGACCTCAACCCCGTCCTTCAGGAAGTTCCTTCCCGCTCAGGTTCTGCCAATAACGAAATTGAGTTTGGCGCGAGCAAGACAGGTTTTTATTCAATGGCCCAAGAATGGAGAAGGGAAGCTCTGATTACAACCGGGGACAAGCTTTTTATAGAAAAAGGTGAAAAAGGTTATTGGGGGTGGGGGTCTTTTGTCATCCTGATTCATGGAAATGGGTGGTGATTTCCCAGAATGCAGTTCATGCCTTTTTCTGCCCTTGTTCGGCCCTCGAGTGTCTGGGTGGGAATTGGGTTGAACCAATATGGCCCAGTGGGCAGAGATCTTATTGTTACAATGAGATGGTAATGAGCTGTAGAGCAACCTTTATCCCAGTTTTGAAGTTCAGTCAGCTTATACCGATGTCTTATGGTTAACGCTCTCTTGTTCCTGTCTTGTAAACACAGCTAGAAAATACAGATACAGTCAGGTTTTTTGCAAGTTTGCCCAGAGTGAGGTTTTTATTAGAAATGGGAGGGGTGGGGGGTGGCTTCCTTACCTCCTTGTGTAAGATAGGTGTACATGTTTTATAGAGAGAGTTTAAGTGTGGGTTAGGGACCCTCGGATTGCTCCCCTGGGTGACAAGTGGAGGCTAGGATTGCATCCATCATGATACCCCACGGCAGAGATTGGAGGCTAAGGAATACATTTCCCGTGATGCCTTACAGCAGAAATTGAAGCTACAGCTGCATTTCCCAGGAGACCCTATGGCAGAGATTGGAGTCTAAGATTGCATCTCCCATGATGCCCTACTGTGGGGATCAAAGGTTGGAAATACATGTCCCATGGTGCAGATATTGAGGCTAGAGATAAATTTCTCAGAATGTTCTACACCAGACCTTGTGATCAGGACCTCATAGTAAATGGCTCCCAAGTTTTTGTTCAGGGATCTCTGTTGCAAGAAATAAAATCTGTTTAAGCTGACTCAAGCAAAAACGACAGCTTTATTGGAAGTTTAGATCCGAGCAAGAGCTAGGTCTCTGGGCTGCACCAGGGACAAGAAACAGAATTGAAAAGCTGTGTGAAATCAATGTTGTCTCTGTTTTGCAAAATCTCTCTGTCCCTCTGTGTCACTCTCTCTCCTACCCTGAGTGTGTGGTTTCCCTCATGGGCTGGGCTTTCACTTTATTTTTGTCTCTTCACAGACTACCTTCTGCTTCAAGCATAGTAACCAAATATGCCCTTGAAATGTCAAGAACTACTTTTGTCTGGTTCTAAAATTTTAACGGACAGACTCTTCTCTGGTGGGGTCCAGTTTGGGTGAGGGCTCTGCCTACGACCTCCACTGCTATGGCCAGGGAAGTTTACGTCAAAGCCACCACATACAGTTGTTCAGGTTGTAAACAGGCATCCACTGGTCGGGCAATTCTCATGATAAACAACCCACTTGGCCAGAGCTGAGAAAACAACCTCTGTGAGAGAGATCCTATCACAAGGATGGGGGAGCAATCGAAAAAGAAAACTACCACTTACAGTGTTTTAATCTGCAAGCAGGGCTGCCTCCATGTATTCTATGTGAATCGCAGGCAATATGGTAGCCAGGGCTGTATTTAAGAGGACACCCAACTCAAAATGGTTGAAACAAAGAGGAAATTGATTATCTCACAGAACAAGAGCTCAGGAGTTAGGGCAGTTCTTGGGTTGACTTATTCAATGTTTCCATTATGTCCTGAAGGATCCATTCAAGCTTATCTACCTCATGGCCTTAAGATGGCCACTGCAGTTCCAGACATCACACCCACATTCAGAAGCAATAACAAAGGGCCATCTCTTCTTGGGTGTCCTTTTTTTTTTTTTTTTTTTGCAGTACGCGGGCCTCTCACTGCTGTGGCCTCTCCCGTTGCGGAGTACAGGCTCCGGACGCACAGGCTCAGCGACCATGGCTCACGGGCCCCACCGCTCCGCGGCATGTGGGATCCTCCCGGACCGGGGCACGAACCCGTGTCCCCTGCATCGGCAGGCGGACTCTCAACCACTGCGCCACCAGGGAAGCCCTTGGGTGTCTTTTTTAAAGCAGAGAAAGCTTATCCCAAAACTTCCAGGCTGACTTGCTCTCCCCACATTTTATTCACCTGATTTGTTTCATACCCCCATGCCTATAGCATTCACAGAAAGGGGCATGGAACCACAATATTTGCTGAAGTATATTCAGACCCTACTCCTAGGGCTTCCTGCACATCATCTGGCTATTAAAGAAAGGTTGATGCCTGAACAAAATCAGGATTCTTTTAGGAAGCGACAAAGGTGGAGGGAATGTGTATTAGGAAAAAACACCCACCCAGTCTTCCTCCTGTATAGGGAACAACTCAGTTCTTCCCTACTGTGTCTTTCTCCTGTGTGTCTCCTTTATTCTCACACTACTACCACACTCACAACACTTCTGGTCACCAAATGTGGGGGTGGGCTTCCCCCCACACCAAGCAATTCTCTGTGACACCTTCTGGTCAATTCTGACACTACCTACCTGGAAATAGCGTCAGATCCCACAGATTAAGGGCTCAGTCCCACAGTCCCCACTTCAGATGACAATTGAAAGTCTAGATTGTGCTCCTGACCAATCGGCTACAAATCAGAAGTTCTCATGACTCCCCTCTTCAGGTTTGATTAACCTGCTAGAGGGGCTCACAGGACTCAGGAAAACAATTACTTACCTTTACCAGTTTATTATAAAAGGATACAATAAAGGATACAGAAGAACATCCAGACGGAAGAGATGAATAGGGCAAGGTATGTGTCAGGGGGCGCACAGCTTCCATGCCCTCTCTGGTCATGTCATTCTCCCAGCACCTGCATGTGTTCACCAAACTAGAAGCTCCCTGAACCCCATACTATTGGGATTTTTATGGAGGCTTTATTATGTAGGCATCATGGATCATCAACTCCATTTTCAAGAGAATGGGGATCAGGGCTGAAAATTCCATGCTTGTAATCATAGCTCGGTCTTTTCGGTGACCAGCCCTCATCCAGGAGCCCACCTAATATCACCTATTAGAACAAGAGACACTCTTATCACCCAAGAAATGACAAGGATTTCAGGATCCTTGTGTGGGGAACTGGGGTCAAAGACTAAATGTTAGAACAAAAGATTCTCCTGGTGTTCTTATCATTTAGGTAACTACGAGGGTTTCAGGAGCTCCGTTCCAGGAACCAGGGGCAGAGACCAATATATATTTTTATTATCTCACAGAATAATGCTGAGAAAACAACTAACAAAATCCCTGGACCTCAAAAACTCAAGAATAGTCAACGCACGGTGTGCAGCCCATCCCCCCAGAAGAGCAGGCACAGCAGTTGTCTCCCCAATGTCTATTTCTGCTTGAGAAATCTAATTTCACCTCTGACCTCATGGTAGGGGGAGCCTGTGGCTCATATCTAATTTAACCAGCTTAATCTCATCCCCTGGCCAGTGATATTGGTTCAGTGATAGGCAGGTGGCATCATCTGGACCAATGAGACACAATGGAAGGTTTTTGGGGGGCTTCTAAGGAAAAATGTTTCCTCACTCTGCTGAGGGAGCTTCTTCAAGTCTCTCCTCTGCTCAGTCTCCCACAGTCTGACTCTCTCAGTCTGTCTTTTTCTCTCTCTATCCCTCTCCAAATGTGAGGGAAAAGTGTGGCCCCAGAGGTATTTGCCAGCCATCCTGCAACACGAAGGGACTATTTACCCTTAGGACAGACCATTTTGAAGCCAGTCATACCCAAGAATTTTTTTTAAATAAATTTATTTATTATTTTTATTTTATTCATTTAATTTTTTTGGCTGTGTTGTCTTCGTTGCTGTGTGCGGGCTTTTCTCTGGTTGCGGTGAGCGGGGGCTACTCTTCGTTGCAGTGCGCGGGCTTTTCATTGTGGTGGCTTCTCTTGTTGCGGAGCACGGGCTCTAGGTGTGTGGGCTTCAGTAGTTGTGGCACGTGGACTCAGTAGTTATGGCTCATGGGCTCTAGAGCACAGGCTCAGTAGTTATGGTGCACGGGCTTAGTTGCTCCGTGGTATGTGGGATCTTCCCGGACCAGGGCTCGAACCCGTGTCCCCTGCATTGGCAGGCGGATTCCCAACCACTGAGCCACCAGGGAAGCCCCCCAAGACTTTTTTATATGTGAAACAATCCTCTTTTTCTTAACCCAGTTGGGTTGGATTTTCTGTCACTGGCATGAAAACCCTAATGGATAAAGTACCCTGAAGTAGGATAAGGACAGGACCACCTCAGGTGGAAGAAAAGGTGGAACCAAAAAAGACAGATGAGGGCTTCCCTGGTGGCGCAGTGGTTGAGAGTCCACCTGCAGATGCAGGGGACACGGGTTCGTGCCCCGATCCGGGAAGATCCCATATGCCGCGGGGCGGCTGGGCCCGTGAGCCATGGCCGCTGAGCCTGCGTGTCCGGAGCCTGTGCTCCGCAGCGGGAGAGGTCACAGCAGCGAGAGGCCCGCGTACTGCAAAAAAAGAAAGAAAAAAAAAAAAAAAAGACAGATGAGAACCAAACCAACATCCCACAGGGTGCCCTGCAGCTGCAGCAGGAGACATTGGTTAGAGCCATGAGCAGGGGACCTATAGGTTCTTGGGAGGAAAGATAACCCTTAGCTAACCCCTAACCCAGTATCCCAAATCCAGGTTGGACACCTCTTTCCCACTTATCTTAACACAGAGAACATGAGCCCTGGGAAGATTAGAGATTATCCAGCACGACACCTCTTTCCCCAGTTTACAGAAGGGTAAACTGAGAATTGAAAAGGAAAGGAATCACTTGGAGCTGTGGCCCTGGGGACATAGAGGTTGATGGGAGCTTGGCTCCCAAGGACAGAAGGGATGCTGGGAGCCATGGTCCTGGCGATACAGAGGTTGACAGGAGCTTGGATCCTGAGAACTCGGCACTGAGGACAGAAGAGGTGCCGGGAGCTGAAGTCTGTTGGAGGACCTGGATATAGGAGTTTTTGGTAGTGATGGAGATAAAGAGCAAGGATTTTCATAGTTGGCATATCCCAGTTTCCCTGATTGTCAAATGGTGGTGGGAGAGGTTGAGGGCTCCTACCTTCCATGGTTTCTCGCTCTTCCTGGGTCCTAAGGGTGATATCCTGCACCAGGTCTACAAGGTCCCACAGAAGTGGGCTCAGGGAGACTAACCTCCCAGGAGGGAGAAGGGACTCAAGTCTGGAGAGGTGAGTCAGCACCAACAATGGAAGAGAAGCAGGGAGAGCACATAGAGAGACAGGGACACAAAGAGAGACTGGGGCTGGAAGAGCAGAGAAGCAGGTTGGGGAAGTTAGATGCTCGGGCCTGGGAGGGGTCCACCGGAGCCTCTCCCTCTGGGGAATGATGCAGAAACACGGAGTTTCTGGTGAGGACAGGAGGGAGGGTGAGACCTGACCCCAGGGCAGCCTAGCCCTGCCCTGGGAGATCCTGGACCTGCCCAGACAACAAGCTGCTGCCTCCCTCTCAGAGTGGCTCAGCTCACAGCCTGTCACATGACAGTTTCACCCTCACACTCACCTGTCCGCAGAATACCTCTCAGAGTCACCTTTCCCATAGCCCACTCCCGTTCCCTCCACGCTCACACCTTCACCTACACTCCCCCTCTGGAATATGTGCACGCCCCCGCCTTCACCTCCACCCACCTGTCCACGGAGCACCTCCACCTGCCCACTGAACACCTCTCACACTCACCTTTCCCACCAAACTCCCCCTCCCTGGACACTCAGCCTCACACACATCCTCACTCAACACTCTCCCCTCCACACACACCCGCACCGTGGCGCACCCTTCCAACAGCACCCTCACCTTTCACGTGACACACTCCCCCTCACACACCCCCTGCACGCGCTCCCCTCTTCTCCATCACCCACCCCCTCTGCCGTCACCCAGCCCCCGCACTTTCCGGCCGCGAGTCGAGCTCGCACACGCCTCCTGCACGCCTCCGCCTGCGAACCCCCAGCTCTCCGGCGCCTCCCCTCAGTCCGGCTCCCCCAACCCTCTCGCGGCGCCCTCTCCCCCCATTGTCTGGGGCCTCCCCGCGTCTCCCTGCCCCTCCCTGCGCCGGCCCCGCCCCGGCCTCGGCGCCCCGCCCCCCGGGCGGGCAGGGGGCGGGGCGAGGGGCGCGGGGGCGGGGCGGGGCGGGCTGCGCGGGAGGTGCAGGTGCCGGCCGGGAGCGAGCGGCGGCGGCGGCGGCGGCACCACCATGGGCCGGGCCCGGCGCTTCCAGTGGCCGCTGCTGCTGCTGTGGGCGGCCGCGGCGGGGCCAGGTAGGGTCAGGGGCCGGGGCGGGGGGCGCGCGGCAGTGACAGCCCGGCGGCCGCGGGGCCGCAGAGGCGGAACAATGCGCGCGGGGCCGGGCCGGGCCCCCTCCCCGGGACAAAGCGCAGCGCGGGCCGGGAGCCGCGAGCGGGGGAGGGGGCGCGGGCCCCGGCCGCCGTGCCGCAGCACCCCCCCACCCCGCACAGGCCCTGATCCCGGCGGGACAAAGGGCCCGAGACCCCCAGTCCAGCCCCAAGCCAGCCTTCTCGGGGCCGGCCCCGCTGTCCTTCTGTCCGGTCTCTGGGTCCCTCTGTCCGCCTATCTCTGAGTCCCTCAGTCTCTCTCCTTGTCCCCCTACCCTTGTCCTCTGTCCCTCAGTCTCCAACGCTGTCCCTCTCTGTCTGTCCCCCTTTCTCCTTGCCTCCCTGTCCCCCAGCTCTCTATCCTGTCTTTGTCCCCTACATCTGTCCCTTGGTCTCTGTCCCTTTTTACTGGGTCACTCTGCCTGCCCCCCATCACCCTCTCGACTCCCTTCTCTGTCCCCCTGTATTTTTGCCCTCCCTCTCTGCCCCCATTCTCCTTCTCTGTCCCTGTCTTACTGTCACCTCTGGTTTTCTGTCCCCCATCTGTCCCATTCCCTTGTCTCTCTGTCCTCTTTCTGTCATTTCTGTTTCTCTAGCCCCCTCTATCACCTATCTCCCTCATTCCCCACTCTCTCCCCTCTCTCTGTCCCACTGTCTCCCTGTTCCCTGTCTCTCCGCCTCTCCTTTCTACCCTTGCCTCTCCTTTCTACCCTTACATCCTCCATCCTGGGCTCCCCCATTGCCATCTTTCGTTTCTCCATCTCTCTATCCCTCTGTGCCCCTGAAGAGGAATTGAGTCAGGGAGGGCATCCTGAAGGGCCCTGGAGGGAAAATGTGTATGGGGAACCTTGGCATGTGGACACACACGTGGATTCAGCAAATGCCTTCTAAACGCTGCCCCTCCCCACCCGTTCACACACCCAGGCCACGACCTACAGAAACGCCCCCTCCAGGACCTCCAGGGAGCCCTCCACATACCCTTATCACGCACAGTGAAAAGCTGGAGACCTCCAAGATAGGGTGACCCTGAGATCCAGGACAAGGTCAGGAAATGTCAGCCCCACACTCACACTCTCACACTGTGTGTGCCTGGTACCTGCCACAGGTCACCCCGACCCCGGTGCGGGAAGCCACTCCTGGGGGGAATGGATGACTGGGAGGTGGCTGAGCAGAAGTGGGAGGGCCGTATGTCCTGTAGAAATTTGGGAGCTGTGACCAGATGGCACAGGGCTGGGGGCCTGCCTGGGTTTAAATCCTGCCTCTTGCCATTTGCCAGGGTAGCCAATGGCAAGCACCCTCCTCTCTCGGGGCCTCAGTTTCCCTTTCTGTAAAGTGGGGATGTTGAACTCGGTGACCTGAAAGGAAAGGAATTGCAACTTGGACCCCTGAAGGGGTTTCTGGCAAGCTGGGTGCAGTGACACCTTCCCCACTCGAGTCTGAGGCAAAGCCTCCCTCTCCTCTCCTCGGGGCAAGGTGAGGGGCAGAATGGACCTGTCACCCTCCACCTTGCTTTCTTTTATAGTCTTCTGCCATCGCTTCAAAACTTTCACCATTACCTCCTTTCTTTGTGGCGGACATGCCACAATTTCCCAGATGAGCACTTTGGTACCTTAGCTACATCTCCATCCAATTTTGTCTTTCTTTCTTTCTTTGTTAGGCACTAAAACCCAGGTTCATAGACTCCTAGAACCAACGAATCCAGTAAACAAAGAACCTGAGGGTATTTTAGAACCGTTGACATCTTTAGGCTTCCAGAATCCCAAAGTCTTTAGAATCTTGACACCTTTCAAGTTCCAGATCTTTGCTGGCATTAGCATTCTAGCCTCCTGATATCTTCACAATTCTGAAACCTTGACCTCTTGGAGATCCTGAATCTTGACACCTCTGACATCTAGAATCTTGACGGCTTAGAATCGTAGGAATTTGGATTCTCAGAATCAGAGTATAGCCTAAGATGACCACCTTCCCAGTTCGAAAATCCTTTCTCCAGCACTTCTTGTGGCTTCTCCGTTGTTTGGTTTTAAAGTCACTGCTTCCTGGTACACTAATCCCTTCTATAAACTTTCTCTAAATAAAATGGTGTAGGACTTAACAAGTTGGGAGAGAGCTAGGTGTCATGGGAAGCACTCTGGAACCAGGCCTCCCTGATGTAATTCTGGGTCAGCCCCTGCCCTTTCCCGCTCTGAACCTCACTTCCCCTTCTGTAAAGCATGGAGTAGGCAGCTGGAGTACCTGATCTCAGAGGACCCTTCATGCTTTCCTTTTCTCTGGTTATCTCTGAATGGCTTTGGCCCCCAGATTTTAGGAGTTGTCCATGGTCCCCACGTTTCCCTTTTAGTTGCTCCCCTTCCCCTCTCACCTTGCCCAGCCAGCAGGAGTAGGGATGGAAGATGGGGTTCATTTACACCCTTTCAAAACTGTATTCTCTTTTTCCTGGCTCCCTCATCTACCAAGAATACCAGCAGAGGCTGGTGAGATTTATGCCAAGAGAAAGAAGGGGTCCAGGGTGGGTGGGCGAGAGGAAGTGAGAGAGAGATGGGTTGCCTGCCCAAAGATGCCCACGGGCAGAAACAGAGACCCACAGGCCAGGAACTGGATGGAATAGAAAGGAGCAGAGGAAACAGATCTCCAGATCCAAAGAAAAGGTAAAGAAGCTATGAAGAGTTGGGGGGCTTTGTGGAGGGAGAGTTTGTTGATCCCGAATCGTGTTTCCCTCCCAAGTGACTCAGTCTTCCCTCCCTCCTAAAGCTCTGCCCAGCCACTCTGAAAACAGGCTTCTGTCACTGATCCTTACCCACCCATGAGCCGAATGCCGGAGTCCCCAGAGTGGGGGTCAGGTTCCGCGATGGATTCCAAGACCTTAGATGCAGCGGGGCTGGGGCCTGGGGTGGGTTAATGTCGTGTGAGCCTGGCCTGTCCCCGTCTTGGGGAACACAAAGGCAGCTTTCTCTCTCTGGGTGGGGTGAGGGGCGGGGGGTGCCGGGAGACCGTTGGACTCGCCAGCACCCATTGGCCTGTGGCACCAGGACACAACACCCACTGGTTCCTGCCTGTGCAGACCCCGGGCCCGTAGGTCCTCTGGGAACCGGGCACCAAGGCTCCTCAGCCGGCACCCAGTGGGGCAAGAGGGCGGCTGCAGAGCCCGGGCTCCTCTGGAAGGGGGCAAATAGAGGGCGCTGGGGGTGGAGGAGAGGACAGTGGGAGCTCAGTGCAGGCTCACCCCCTTCCTGGAGCAGGAATTCTTCCCCTGACCCCACACCCAGGGGGAACCTCTGGAGGACTCCCCTACCCCCTGGCTGGGCTTGAGGCCCGGAATCCAGGGAGCTCTAAGTATCCCAGGAACGTGAGGACCACAGGGGGAACTTTGTGTGTGAGCTGCTGACTCACCCCTACGCCCCCACCTGATGCTTGCTTCGCAGACAGGAGGAGGACAAGCGCGCTGCGGAGCCGGGCTGTGTTCTGGGGGTTGAGGACTGTGGAGCTGGAGTCAGAAGTTCCCAGGAGGGAGCTGGGGGCCTGGACTCTGGGTCTGAGCGGGGAGGGGCGGGGGGCCTGGATCCGGAGTCTGAGGGGGGAGGGGCCGGGGGTCTGGACTCTGGGTCTGAGGGGGGAGGGGCCGGGGGCCTGGACTCTGGGTCTGAGGGGGGAGGGGCCGGGGGCCTGGATCCTGGGTCTGAGGGGGGAGGGGCCGGGGGCCTGGATCCTGGGTCTGAGGGGGGAGGGGCCGGGGGGCCTGGATCCTGGGTCTGAGGGGGGAGCGGCCGGGGGTCTGGACTCTGGGTCTGAGGGAGGAGGGCCTGGGGTCTTAGACTCCTGGATCTGAGGGAGGAATGGAGCTTGAACTCCCGTGTCCAGAGGGAGAAGGGGGCTGGGGTCCCAGACTCCTAGATCTTGATGGAGGGTGGGGTGGGTACAGACTCCTGAGTCCTGAGAGAGGAAGGGGCTGGGGGTCCCAGTCGACGTTTCTGAGGGAGGAGGGGCTGGGACCCTGATGCCTAGGTCCTTCGAATACAGGCGCCTTCACAAGGCTGAGTTGGGGAAGAATTGATGCTTTGTGCGAGGATGTTCGGACTCCGCCATTGATGGGGGGCTGAGGGGGGGTTCGGTCAGGACGCAGGGATGTACCACCTCCCTAGGGGAGGATGTGGGGGAAGGAGGCATGATGCCACGATCCCCCTGGGGAGAGGATATGGAGGTGGTGGCTGTGACCTTCCGGGAACTGTGACCTTGAGACTCCCTTGGGTATTCGCTGACTCAGGACCCAGGAAGTACTCCCCCCACTCGGCTTAGTCTCCGTGGAAACATCCACCAGCTGTGTAGTCTGGACCCCTGACTCCTGGGTCCTGAAGGAGGAGGGGGTTGGAGGCCCAGAATCCTGGATTTGAGGAGGGAGAAGGCTGAGGGCTTGGGGCTTCAGGATTCGAGGGAAGAAGATGCCGAGGACCCCGATTCCTGATCCTGATGGAGGAGGGCACTAGAAACCAGGGCTCCTGGATCCTGGGAGAGGAGGCAGCTGCGGGGGCCGGATTTCCAGGTCTAAAGGGGAAGAGTGCTGGATTCTGGGTCTCTACATGTCACCTGTTCAGCCACTCTTCCCCAAACCCCCCCCAGTCCCTTTTTCCAGTCACCATCCCCATGACGACTCCAGGCTGTCAACACAGTTTAAAGGGCCAGTGCCCCAGTCCCCAAGCTCAGCCCCTCTCTGACCAGAAAGTCCTGCCTCACCACCCCCCAACCCCGAAACAAAAGCTCCTAGGACATTAATATTCCAGGCACAGACTCTGTTGGTTACTGACTCCTCAGGAGGGGGAGGGAATAAGACAAAAGCCCCCCACCCTCACCCCATGTGCACCCTCAAGCAGAGAGCAGGGGACACATTTGAGGGGGGCAGACCCAGAGGTCCTGAGGGCTCCCAAGAGATGTTGAGTTTCTGCCACTGACTTGCCTGGGACCCCTGAGCCTCGTTTTCCACATCTATAAAATGGGGGCTAGCATTGGGCTAGTCCTGAGGTCTAGGATCCATGGATAGGCTTCAAGATGGTTTTTTTTAAAGTACCAGAATGTGCAGGCAGGCCAGTTCTCAGGTGGATGGGCATGTTTCCGGAGGTTATGATAACAGCAGCTTTGCACAGAGGGCTCCCTGAGCCTCAGGTCCTGGGCTAATCCTTGTCAATCAGGCATTGGCATCATCCCCACTTTACAGACAGGGCATCTGAGGCTCAGAAAGGTTAAGCCAGTTGTCCCAGGTCACACAGATGGCAAGTGGTCCAGCTGGGATCCACCCAGGTGTTTAAGATGAGAATAATGTGATGTCACAAAGTTGTTGTGAGGATGAAATGAGATCCTGCCTGACACGTGCGATTCATGCATCAGTCTCCCCAGAGACATTCCCATGCATGTGCGTCCCCAGGCACACTTCCAGGCGCCAGGGTGCAGCAGTAAACCCAAGGGGATTACATCCCTGCCTTCATGGGGTGTATGTTCGAGTGATGAGGGACAAACAGACAACAAACAAGTATGCAAATTAATAAAATAAGTTCAGTGAAATTTCCATAGAGGAAATAAAACAGTGGTGATGAAATAGGAAGTGTTCTGGAGGGGAAGGCCCAGGGAGTGAGCAAAGGCGTCTCTGATCTGAGGCACAGAGGCCTGAATGAGAACAGGAGGCAGTCCTGGGATGATCAAGGGGGAAGAACATTCCTGGCAGATGGAAGAGCCAGTGCAAAGGCCCTGAGGTGGGAACAAGCTCAGCATGTTTGAGGGACATCAAGGCCAGTGGGCCCAGAGTGAAGTGAGTAGCAGGAAGGTGGTCAGAACTGTGGTCAGAGAAGGGCTACCACCAAGCACCTTGAAGACCCAGGGAAGGGGTCTAGATTTTATTCTAAGGACAGCCTTCGGAGTGTTGTAAACACTCTGGCTGTGTTGAGACTTGCCTGAGGGGAGGCAGGTGGGGAAGAAGGGAGACTCATGAATAGCTCTTGAAGGACCAGATGGTGTCCTTGGACTAGGTGATGGTAGGTGAGGTAGCCAAAGGTGAACAGGTTTGGGATAAATTTTGGAAATAGAATGGATAGATCTTGCTGATGTTAGAGGTGAGGGAAAGGGTGAAAACTTGCATGACTTCTAGGTATTTTGGTCTGAGCCACCAGGTTGTGACATTTACCGAGACTGAGAAAACGTGGGAAGGAAAATATTTGGGGCAAGGATTGGACATGTTAAAATTGATATTCTGGGAAGGACTAGATAAACCCCTAGTAGTGGCTTAAATTCACAAAGCATTATATTCAAAGATAAAAGAAGCCAGAAGTAGGCATCCAGGCCTTTTATGGCAGCTCCACATCATCACCAGAGACCCAGGCACCTTCCAGCTCTGGGTTCCAGAATTCCATCGCATCCTAATTCCATAAAGGTGACCTGGTGGAAAAAGGACTTAGCCCCTTTCTTTAGAAAGTCCTCAGAATTATCACATGACACTTTTCCTGATACCCAGTCGGACAAAATTTTGTCACATGGCCTCACTTAGCTGCAAAGGAGTCTGGGAAATTTCTCTTTCTGCTGGATATAGGGCAACCGTAAAATACAACCAGGGTTCTTTTTCTAAAGAGAAAGGGAAGAATGGATGCTGGGTAGGAAGCTTGCTGTCTCTGCCTCCTCTCCCCAGAATTAATCTTTTCTGCCCCTCAGCCCCCAAAATCAGGTTACCTGTCCCTCTTACAGGGACCATAACACTTCTGATGGGATTTTACAGTGATCTGTGTCTACCTCCCCATAAATATTGAAGGCCTTCCAGGACAGGGACCTCATGTGACTCATCTCTGGGCACCCAGCCCCTGAAAACCTCCCCGCTGCTCAAATGAATGAATGAGACCGTATGTAAGAGACATGAAGCGATAGTTGTCCAGCATTTAAAGGTAAATAACCAGATCTGATCATGACTCCTTCCTGCTTCAGTTTCTCCACTGGCCTTCAGGATAAAAGCTAATCTCCTAGCCTGGCATTTGAGGCCCTTCATAAGCACATCCCACAACCCCTCACCAATGCTGGACACTTTTCACCCAGAGAACCAGGAATGCATGTGGATGCAGGTTACGGAATCAGAAAGATTTGGAGGCAGACCCTGCCTCTGCCACTCTCAGGCTGTGACCTTGGCCAAGTCATTTTCTCTGGACCAATCTTCTCACCTATAAAATGGGAACCGGGAAAAAAAACAACAACTGGAGATTGATCATAATGCCTCCCTTGTTCAGGTATTGTGATGATTAAATGGAAATTATATAGGTAATGCCCCTAGCACAAAGCCTGGAACAGGAAGTGCCTAATAAACAGAAGCTATTTGGTTATTGTTGTTTTGAAGATGACGGTGACAATGATGCTGTTGATGATTGAGCTCAGCTTTGAGCTTTACGCTGTTTCCTTGGCTGGGAACACCCCCTTACTAACCCCTTACCTTGTCCCTCTGTTGGATTAATCAGGGTCAGTTAACTGCTATAACAACAGCCCTGAAATCTCAATGGCTTAACAAAAAAGTGTATTTCTCACTCATGCTACAGTCCTGTGCAGGCAGGTCACAGGGGGCAGGAAGTCAGGGCCCTGGGCTCCTTCCAGCTTGTGATCCTGTCCTCCTCTGGGTTTTTGGGAGTCCTCTCCATTCAGCCAGTATGAAGGATTGCAAGTGAGATGAGCCAGGCTGGAAGAGGGGTTTCTCTCTTCTGCCTACAGCCCATCGGCCAGAAATCAGTCACATGGCCCCACCTAAGCACAAGGGATCCTAGGAAATGTAGCCTAATAGAGTGTGGTACCAGTTAACTTGAGCGGTGTTCAGAGACCCTCCAAAACATAGGTCTTTAAACAGCAATTATGTTTTTTGCTCATGACTCTGGGGGTCAGCAGTTTGGACTGTATCAGTCAGGTATCTCTTCTCTTGGTCTCACCAGGAGTCACTCATGTAGCTACGGTCGCCTGGTGGTGCCACTGGGGCTGGGTGGTCTGGGATGGCCTCACTCACATGGCTGGCAGTTGGTGCTGGCTTCCGGCTGGGCTTCTCTCTCCATGTGGTCTCTCATCCTCAAGGAAGCTGGTTCGGGCATGTTCACCTGACAGTGTCAGGGCAGCAAGAGGGCATGCACGGAAGCTGCAAGGTCTCTTGAGACCTAGGCTCCAGAACTCATACAATATCACTTCTAGCAAAGTGATATTCACTTCAAAGCAAGTCACAAGGCCTCCCCAGATCCGCAGGGTCAGAGTGCTTCATTAATGGGAAGAGCAGCAAAGTCAGCTCACAAAGGGCACATACAGGGATGGGAAGAATATCGTGGCCGTCTCTACAGACGAGTTACCACATGTGCTCAGGTGTGAAAGACGGGGTTTGGTGAGCACATAGCAGTTTCCCGTAGCTGGTGAACTCCTGTGCATTCTTTAAAATGTGGATCCAATGGAGCTTTCTTGTAGAGCCTTCCCTGATCACCCCTCTCCCTGGGTGGTCTTAGTCTCCCCTTCTCTGGGCTCCCAGCGTGCCCTGTGCTACCCCCATTAGAGCATATTCCTCTGGATCTTGACTGCACCTCCTCTAGAGCAGAGGGCAGGTTTTCTCCATCTCCCGGACTCCAGCCTGCAGGAAGTGTTGGGTGGAGGGAATGAGAGGGAAAGGAGGGAACTGAATGAGAGGGAAAGGAGAGGGATTGGAGGTTTGGATGGGCGGGGAACAGAGGGAGAGAGCAAAGACTGAATTGCACCCCTCAATGAGTCTCCTATCCTGTCTCTCTGTCTGCTGGTCCAGGGGCAGGACAGGAAGTACAGACAGAGAACGTGACAGTGGCTGAGGGTGGGGTGGCCGAGATAACCTGCCGTCTGCACCAGTATGATGGATCTATAGTTGTCATTCAGAACCCCGCCCGGCAGACCCTCTTCTTCAATGGTACCCGTGGTGAGTGCTGGGGTCTGGAATCCTGAGTCTTGAAGGAGGAGAGGGCTGGGGCCTGACAGAGGACAGAGCTGAGACTCTGGACTCCAGGGTCTGAGGGAGGAGGGGGCTGGGGGCCTGGACTCCTGGTCCTGTGGGTGGGAGGGCATGAAACGTTCTGGGTACCCAAGGGAGTAACTAGGTGGGCGTATGGTTGGAGAAAAGAGGCAGAGGGCTGAACTCGAAGCTCCTGGAGAAAGGGTTGGGACTTCTGAGGTCAGGATTCCCCAAGTTCACTCTTGTCGTTCACTCTCTAGCCCTGAAGGATGAGCGTTTCCAGCTTGAGGAGTTCTCCCCACGCCGGGTACGGATCCGGCTCTCAGATGCGCGCCTGGAGGACGAGGGGGGCTACTTCTGCCAGCTCTACACGGAGGATACCCACCACCAGATTGCCACGCTCACTGTACTGGGTAACGGCCTCCCCCTCCTCAGACCCATCCCTTCTCCTTTCTTCTCTGCTTATCCCTTATCCTGAGACCTGACCCTGGCTGTTTTTAACCTCCTGGACATCTGGTCCCAGTAAATAAGGCCGGCCTTCCTGACCTCTGGCCTCTGTGTTTGACCCCTGCCACCTGGGACCCTTGTTACCTTTGGTCCCTGGAATCCCGCAGCCTGGTTACTTTGAGCCCACCTTGGTGCCTCCCTTGATCTCCTCCTTGCCCCCTTCTCCCTGCGGCAGTGGCCCCGGAGAATCCTGTAGTGGAGGTCCGGGAACAGGCGGTGGAGGGCGGCGAGGTGGAGCTCAGCTGCCTTGTTCCACGGTCCCGCCCGGCCGCCGTCCTGCGCTGGCACCGGGACCGAAAGGAGCTGAAAGGTACTACCTGGGATCAGGGATGCGGGTGGGCGGGGGAGGTGCCAGCGAAGGGCGGGACTTAAGAGGAGGCGGGGTTCCAGGAGGCATGGCTTGGGAAGGGCTGGTTTATACGTGGGCGGGGCCTGAAGAAGAGTGCACAGGTTTGGCAGACACTAGTCACTCAATATATAGCTATTGAATGAACTGATAGATGAGAGGGCGTGGGGTGAAAGAGGGGTGAGCTTTGGGAAGAGCCACGCGGTGTGGTGGGCCTCTTTCAAGGACGGCGTGGTTTGGAGAAGTAGAGGCGAGGGCTGTGGATAAGGGGCGGAGCTTGGCAAATAGCCTGCTTCGGGACTGGCTTGGGGGTGGGGTGCTCCTTCGGTGGGCGGAGCCATAACCCCGACCTGACAGTGTCTGGGCGGGTCTTGGCAGGAGTGAGCAGCAGCCAGGAAAATGGCAAGGTCTGGAGCGTGGCGAGCACAGTGCGGTTTCGTGTGGACCGCAAGGACGACGGCGGTATCGTCATCTGCGAGGCGCAGAACCAGGCGCTGCCCTCCGGACACAGCAAACAGACGCAGTACGTGCTGGATGTGCAGTGTAAGTGGCTGGCGGGCCAGCACCCGGGGGAGGGAGTGTCCCACCCCCCACCGCCTGTCCCCGGGGGAGTTCCTAGTCTGCATGATGACCCGGACAACCACTGTCTCATCTCACTTCTGCCCACAGACTCCCCCACGGCCCGGATCCATGCCTCCCAAGCTGTGGTGAGGGAGGGAGACACGCTGGTGCTGACATGTGCTGTGACGGGGAACCCCAGGTGAGCTCTGGGGCCCGAGACTTCAGGGTCCTGAGGAGAATAGGGCTGGGAACCTGGACACCTGTGTCTCAGGAAAGAGGGGACTGGGCTAACAGAGGGGGCTGCGGCCCAGACTTCTGAGTCCTGAGAAAGGAGGGGTCTGGAGCTAGATCGTGAGGAAGGAGGCCGTGGGGTCCCGGACTCCTGGATTCTCAGGGTGGAAGGGGCTAGGGGAAAGGCTGGGATTCCTGAGACCCTGGTGATGGGTGGAAGCTGGGTCCAGGACTGTTGGTTTTCTAGGAAGGAAAGGGCTAATAAGGACCCTCTTATTTGGAGATGCGGCATGTCTAGATTCCTGAAACGTCAGAATCGGGTGCTGACACCTGCGTCCCTAACTCTCATTATATACCCCCGCCCAGGCCAAACCAGATCCGCTGGAACCGCGGTAATGAGTCTTTGCCAGAGCGGGCCGAGGCAGTCGGGGAGACGCTTACGCTGCCCGGCCTGGTATCCGCGGATAATGGCACCTACACCTGCGAGGCGTCGAACAAGCACGGCCACGCGAGGGCGCTCTATGTGCTCGTGGTCTACGGTGAGGACGCGCGGCGGCAGGCCTGGGGGCAGGGCTCAGGGTAGGGGCGGGGCCTCCCGGGGTCTCCGCACTGTCCTGTGTGGGCAAAGAATGATTCCAGGGGGTCAGAAGCCCACAGAGTTCTTATAGTTCTGGGGCCAGACTGATCGTCTGGGTTCAGATTCAGTTCTGCAGCGTCCTGTTGCGGGTAACTTCGTGCCTTAGTTTCCTCATCGGTAAAGTGGAAATAAACAACAGCACCTACCTCATAGGGTTGTTGTGAAGACTGTATGAGCTAAATATATAAAACGGTTGGAGGCCCCTAGCACAAAGTAAGTGTTATGTGTTCAGCTCCTATGACGGTGGGTCAGGAATTTTGGAGTGGTTGGGCCCTAGCTCAGCATTTTAAATACCTGGAGCGTTTCAGAAAAGATGGGGAGGGACTTGGACCTGAAGGCAAAAGAAAAGGGATGTGTTCTTTCTGTTCTCTGGGGGGTGGGGTGAGGCGGGGGGGAGGAGGCAGGTAGATATTAGCGAAATGACTCGGGGGCCGGGTCGGGCATTGTACAAACCTACACGCATTCCTTGAGGAAGCGGAGCATTAAGAATGGCACCAGGGGAAGGGGCCACCAGGTGGCAGTGATTTGAGGGGCGTGGCACATAAGGGGGTGCGGTTGGACGTGGCGTGCAGAATGGTTTAAGAGATTGGCAGCGATTGGCCCGGGCTGGGACCGTCCTCTGATGACCTGGGCCTGCCCCCCTGTCCTTTTGGCAGACCCTGGTGCGGTGGTAGAGGCTCAGACGTCGGTGCCGTACGCCATTGTGGGCGGCATCCTGGCGCTACTGGTGTTTCTGATCATCTGTGTGCTGGTGGGCATGGTCTGGTGCTCAGTGCGGCAGAAGGGTGAGTGGGGGCGGGGTCTCAAATTCAGCGAGGGGTGTGGTTGGTTGTGGCGTTCGGAAAGGGGTGGGGCCTAAAACCCGATTCGAAAGAGGGCGGGCGTAGAGCCGGGAGGGGGAGGAACCTAGATCCAGGATTTGAAACCTGAGGCCCAGATCCCGAAAAGGGGCGGGTCTTTTGCTCCAGGACCCTAAAAGAGGTGAAGGGTTGAAGCTGAATTAAGACCATGCGTTTGAATTCCTAATTGCTGAGTTCGTTGGGAGCAGAGCAAGGGGATACTATCAAGAGAACGGATAAGGGTTGATCGTTCCGTGAACTTTTGGAGTCTTCCTAATTCTGCTTTTACCTCTTCCTCTGCCCCTGTTTTGCTCTTCCCTGGACTTGATTCCCTCTCCCTGTATGTTCCGTCTCTCTCTTCCTTCGTCTGGTATGTCTTGTCGGCCTCCCTGTCTGACTCTTGGGTCCACACATATCTGTTGCCTCTGCCCCGGGGTCTGTCACCCCTCAGGCTCCTATCTGACCCATGAGGCCAGTGGCCTGGATGAGCAGGGAGAAGCAAGAGAAGCCTTTCTCAATGGCAGCGATGGACACAAGAGGAAAGAAGAATTCTTTATCTGACCCCACCTCCACCCCAGGCATGGGCCTGGGCTGGGGTCCACCCCACTGCCAGCTGCAAAGACATTTACCGGAGTCTGGGATGGTGGGCTTCTCCCCCCACCACTAACACCTCAGACGCTTGGGCAGGGATGGGGGTGTCGGATGCCTGGGTCTCTGCAAGGGCCAGAAGCAAGGGCCCAGAGGTCTGGGTCCCCCAGGGGGGCAAGGGCCAAAGGTCCAGACCCCCAAGTCCAGGGAGGGCGGTAGGGATTGGGTTGGGGGAAGATAACTGGGGGAAGGCCAAGGCCCCTAGGCTGCAGAACCAGGTCTTGTGGGGAGGGGTCAGATTCTGGGAAGGGTGGGGTGGGCAGGGAAGGGGAACAGAGATATCTTTGGGGGTCCCAGACCCCATGCCAGCCATTGGAGGAGTTCCACAGAGCTCTGGGCACCTCTTTGCAAAGCCATGTTTGCACGGTGGGGGTAAGGGTGGGGGGAGGGTGTGGAAACAGGGATTCTGTGTCTTTGTGTCATAACTTTGATGGGGGCGATGAGGGAGACAGCCCCAACTTTTCTCCAATCTCCCCTTCCCCAGGCTCCTGGGCTCTCCTTCCCTCTACCTCCTTCCCCCACATCTGTCCCTTCCATATTTGTCTCTCTGTCCACCCACTCCTTGGGGGGCCTTCCCCATCTCTCCTCCAGGCCCCCCGGGGAGGGAGAAAGGAGTCTGGGGGGAGGATGCGTTGCTCTCTATGGTTTTATATATAATATATTAAAAAAAATCAAAAATCTGTATGAAAATATCAGATTGCGCCCCCCTCCCCCCATTCCTGGCTTTTGCCCCCTTTTTCTTGTTTAAAAAAAAAAAACACACATTTTGTACGGGGCAGGGAGGGGAACGGGGAGGGGGTTTGGCAATCCCACTAACCACCATTAAACTGAGGAGAGAACAAGTGTTTGGGGTGGCTGTGTGTCTGTCCCTCTGCCCAGAGCTGTACCATGTTGGGAGGGGTGCTGAACGGAGGGAGGAGGGAGGGAGGGTGATGGTTGCCGGTGGACAGTGTAGGCCAGTAGAGGGTCCTTACTTCTCCAAGGGCACCTCCACCCTTTCAAGAAACCTGTTTTTTTCCTGGTTAGTCTTTCAGCCAAAAGTCACCAAGTCTCGTCTCTTCAGTAGCCAGTGAGCTACCCCATCCCCACCCAATAGCCTGGATCCTTCCCCTGGCTTACCCCCACCCCTAACATCAATCTCCAGAGGAGCTTTCAATTACTCACACCTTGCCCTGTCAAAACCTGTCCCTGCCCTGCTCAAAAATCTTTCCCTAGCTCCCCTTCATCTCTAGATCAAGTCAAAGCCCCTTAGCCTGGCATTCCAGGCCCCTCATTCATTCATCTAAATTTTAGACAAGTGATTCTAATTTTTGAGTCAAAAATATATTGACCTTACTTGAGTGCCAGTCACTGCTCAAAGGGCTGGAGATGCCATGGTGAATAAAACAGGCAAACGTTAGGGGTTCCAGACAGCTTAGCACTAAGCGCAAACTTGATCCTGTTCTAGGCACTGAGGACCCAAAGTGAAAAAGGTTGACTCCAGTCTTAGCTTCACAAAGCTTTCATGAGGAAACCAGACTACAGCAAGGACGGAAAAAACAAAACAAAACAAAAACTTAACTTCTGATTGCCATAAGTACTATTAATGTAAAATACAGAGTAAGGGGATGTGGGTATTGTTTTCTTTTAACTTGTTATTATGGAAAACATCAAACATACAGAAGTAGACAGAACAGGACAATGAAGCCCCATGCTTCTGTCACCCCAGCTTCAACAACCATCACCTCATAGCCAATCCTGCTTTATCCCATAACCCTTTCACTTCTCTAAAGCCTATCTGGAGGTGCTATCTTAAAAAGATCAGAGGAAGCCTGTCACATTGACATCTGTGCCAAGATATGTATGATGAGCACAAGAGCAGCTACTCAAAGATCAGAGGGAAAAGCATTTTCAGGCAAAGGGAACAGCAAGGGCAAAGACCTGAGATGGTAAAGAGATTGGGGTGTTAGAGGGGAAGTGGAAGTAGATAGGATTGTATGGGGATGGGGGTTGAAGTCAGAGATGAGCAGGGTTAGACCATGTTTATAGCTCCTGGGCCATGATAAAGGGTTTGGATTTTTTTCTAAATGTAACGGGAGCTCATTGGAGAATCTTAAACTGGAATGTGAGTCACGTCCAGGAAGCCTGGAATTCTGCAATAGCTTCCTATACCTTCATCGTAAAGTCTGAGCTCCTAACGACGCTTGTAGGAGACTTTCCCCTCTCTGACTCTGTTCCAGGTACACTAAACTGCTTTCACTTCCTCCAACCAGGCAATTTTTTTTTGCCCCTAGGCCTTTGCCCTTGCTGTTCCCTCTGCCAGAAAGACTCCCTGGGGCAGGCGCCTCCTGTGGCTCCCACAGCTTCCTCTGCTTTACTCATCCCCAAGTCTGACCACTCCGGGTTGTGGTTCTGATTATGTGTGAATCTCCTTCCTTTGACTGGGGGGCCAGCAGGATAGAGGCCGGGTATGTTCACTGCGGAAACCATAGTGCCCTCTAGCACAGGGCCTGACACACAAGAGGGCAATAAATATTTATCCTGGTTATGGGGAGAGGGTTGTGAGGGTTGGTAAGGTTCTTGTCCGTTGTGCCCCCTCTCCGGATGCAAACTGATTCCGGCTGAACTGAGGATGCCCGCTTCGCGCTAGTCCGCAGTCCCTGTGCGCATGCGCTATTGCCCGGCGTTTTCCATACCCCCGCCAAAGCCCCTCATATGCTAATCAATGCGCTCCGGAGTATGGCCCCTCCGGGGAATATGCAAATCAGCTCTTCCATCGCCCGAGGCCTCCCATTGTCCCGCGCTAAGGTTATGCAAATGACCAGGCCTCAGGTCCAGGATCCAGGCAGAGCTGGTACCCCCACCCCACCCCACCCCCAGCGCATCCCATTCTCTGTAAGGCGCGTTCACAATCGATCACGCACGCGCAAGCCTTGCAGTTTCTCGTTCCGTCCGGCTGCGGACTGTACCAAGTAAATCCGGACAGCGAGGGGCAAGGCCCGGAACCCCCTGCGCGAGCCTTGTCGATGGCCCGACTCAGCCCCTCTTCCCACTATGCTACAGGAATGGTCTATCTCGCCGCGCAAGCGCCCTAGGCTCTTCACGCCCCTCGCACTCCCTCCTACCCCACTTGCAGCGCAGGCGCAAAGCCGGGGCGTGCAGCCGCTGCCGCCGAGCCGGAGCTGGGGCCGCCAGCGCCGGTGAGTGTCCGGGATGGAGGTGCGCGGGGCATGCTGGGAAGCGGGCACCACGGCACCGCTGCATGATGGGAGTGACGGCTCCCGTCACGGAGGAGCCGGCAGCAGTCTTGGGCCGTGACGGCTTGAGCGCGAAATCCAGGCTCCCTTTTCTCCCCCAACTCATCTCCGTGCCGTCCTGGGGCATCCTGGGAAAATGGGACGCCGTGCCCTAAAGCATTGTGGGAGTCTGTCAGCTAGTCGTTATGAGCCTGCTGAATTCTGGGATTATCCTAGCTTTTTGTGGGGAACCGTGCCTTTTGTCATGCACCTTCCGCTGAGCATCCTGGAAGCTTGGAGTGCTTCGACGAAGAGCGCCTTGGAAGGTGGTCATTATAGGCCCGAGGCATCCTGGGGAAAACTGCAGCATCAGGGGGGACTGGGCCTTATGGTCCTGTCTAAGGTTTTGTTCTTGCCTCCTCTCCCTAGCGTTGTGGGAATGGGTGCCTATTATGTTCGCGCATGGCATCTTGGGAGTTGGTTGCTGTGGGCTCATGACACTGTGGGGTCTCCGGCACCGTTTGCGTTATGGTAGTGAGAGAACCTCATTTATGCCCCTCTAAGATCGTAGAAGCCTGTCTGGCCGCCATGTTCACTGTAGGTATGGGACTTGGGCACCAAGGACTACCTCCATTCCTGACATCTGGAATACTCTGGAAGGGGCTTTGTGTGATGTGGGCTTGGGGAAGGGTAGGCTGCACTGGTGAGCAAAGTGTCCTGCTAATCCCATAGGAAGTTCTGATTGTCCCTGGTGTATGGTTGCCAGTTATAATATAGAACGCCCAGTTAAATTTGAATTTCAGGTTAACAACAAAGAACTATTTAATATACCCATGTTCCATGCAGTATTTGAGGTGTACATTTCTAAAAGATTCTATCTGGAATTCAAATTTAACTGGGTATTGTATACTTTTATTTACTAAATCTGGCAACCTATCCTGGCATAAAGTAGAGTTCCTAAATTAAATGGAGCCCTATAGGCAATAGGGTATTATGAGAACTCTCCTCTGCCAGTTATGAATCCTCTCTGTCCTTAAAGCCCAATCCAAGTGTCTTTAGAAAGCTCACCTGCCATTGATGCCAGCTTTCCCGTGCCCCAGCCTCCTCCAGGCTTCAATCCTAATCTTTTTCTCTTTAGTCCCTGGCATTAAACTCGACCCCTAGAGTTTGAAGGGAATCATGCGTTTTCCACCATATTAGCCAGTGCCCAGCACAGGCCTTGGTATATAAGAGGTGTCGCTGAGGCTGCCAGCCCCGTCATAACTTGCTCTGCCTGGCTCTCTACTCTCAGGGAGCACAGTGGGAGAAAAAGAAGTGCTGTGTGTGTGTGTGTGTGTCTGTGTGTGTGTGTGTCTGTGTGTGTGTGTAGGGAGTATTGATGAAGAGGGAGAGAAAGGAGAGGAGTCAGGGAAGGCTTCTTGGAAGAGGCAGAGGTGGTGTTTGGCTGAGGAGAAGTATAGAGGTTCTTGTGTTTGAGGTGGGCTTTGGAGAGAGAGTAAGAGTTCTCCAGGCAGACATGGGGGAAGGAGCACATTCTAGACAGCAGTTGTAGGATTTACTAAGACCCACAGATGTGAAAAGTCCTGTTGTGCACAGGGAGAGGTGAGAAGTCTGGAATGGTGGGGGTTTATAGAGGGCTGGGGTTGCGGGTAGTAATAGCCACTGCTAATGGAGTACCTGCCACATACCACCAATTTATATCAACGAGCCTACTGAATCTTCAAAAAATCTTTTCCGCTGAAGGATCATTTTATGAGAGGTAGGATGACATGGCTTCAAATCCTAGTTCACCCACCTACCAGTTGGTATGATAATTCTCTTTGTGCCTCAATTTCCTCATCTGTGCAAAGCAGATAATAATGTCTCAACGTGGTTACAAGTACGTAAGTTAAGCCCTAGAAGCCCTTTTTGTACCTAGAAGGAAGCAGGCTAGAGAAGAAAGGTCCTTTGTTTGAAGCTACGCAGCTAGAATGTGGCAGATTTAGGATTCAAACCTAGGCATCATCTTGCCAAGGTGTAAATTGATGAAGAATTAGGGCAGGGGCTTCCCTGGTGGCACAGTGGTTAAGAATCCGCCTGCCAACGCAGGGGACACGGGTTCGAGCCCTGGTCCAGGAAGATCCCACATGCTGTGGAGCGACTAAGCCCATGTGCCACAACTACTGCGCTCTAGAGCCTGCGAGCCACAACTACTGAGCCCGCTCGCCTAGAGCCTGTGCTCTGCAACAGGAGAAGCCACCACAATGAGAAGCCCGCGCACCACAATGAAGAGTAGCCCCCGCTCGCCGCAGTTAGAGAAAGCCCGTGTGCAGCAACAAAGACCCAATGCAGCCAAAAATAAATAAAAACTAAATTAAAAGAAAAAAAAGAGGGCTCACATTCACAGATCAGTGCAACCATGCTAGTTTTTAAAATATAGAATTACTTCTAGACTGGTTGGTATATCACCACTATTCCAAGTAATCCCCACCCCCAGCTGCCACTTTGGACTCTTCCCCCTGCCCCAGACTTTCCCACAGCCTAGCGAGCAAAGGGTTAATGCCTGGCATAGGCCCATGTTCCCCTCTCAGTTCTGACTGGTGCCCATGTTGGTGCTCGCTGTTAAATATTTGGAATATCACCCTTCCCCACCCCATTGAATGAGAACCAGATGGGGAAATTAAGGCCTGCGGCGGGGCAGAGCCTGCAGTGAAGGCTCTGTAGGCAGTCAAGGCCCTTCAGGCAGTCAAGGACAGGGTTGGGGTCTGAGCACACTGAGTCCCGGGGAGGCAGATGCTATGTAAAAGTTTATTGAGTCATCACAGGCCTTTCCTTCCCCTGTCCAGCATCCCTCTCTACCTGCTGACATCCTGCATCAGAGGACTCGTGGCCGACGTGTGGCTGTGGAAAGCTGGCCAGGGAGGGACACTGCCCAGCTGCTGCTCTGCTCCTGTCTCCTGTCCCCTCCCCTGGCCATGACAGAAACCCGTGAGCCAGCTGAGACTGGGGGCTACGCCAGCCTGGAGGAAGACGATGAGGACCTCTCTCCAGGTGAGATGGCCTTCGAGGTGGTGGTGTTGGCTTGACTATCTTCCTGGTTTGGGATTGGGGCTCCGCTGAGAATTCTTGATGGGGAGTGGCTCCTTATCTCGCTAGGTTTTCTGTTCTGATTAGGACTCTGTGCCCTGCTAGGGGATCCCTTCCTGCTGAGACTTCTGGGGGTTATAGATTGGCTGGGATTGCTCTCCTTGTGATCGCTTTCTTTGCTGGAAGTTCTGGATCGGCTGTGGTCTCTCTTCTTTCTGGGAGTTCTAGATGGGCTGTAATCGTTCTCCTTGCCAGAAGTTCTAGTTTGGCTGAGATCTCTCCCCTTGCTGGAGGTTCGAGATCGTCTGAGAGCACTCTCTTTTCTGGGGGTTCTGGATCGACTGTAATATCTTTCCTTGCTGGAGGTTCTAGTTTGGCTGTGATCTCTCTCTTTTCTGAGGGTTCTAGATTGGCTGTGATTTCTTTCCTTGCTGGAGGTTCTGAATCGGCTGTAATCTCTTTCCTTGCTGGAGGTTCTGAATCGGCTGTGATCTCTTTCCTTGCTGGAGGTTCTGAATCGGCTGTGATCTCTTTCCTTGCTGGAGATTCTAGTTCGGCTGTGATCTCTCTCCGTGCTGGGGGTTCTGGAGTGGCTGCGACCGCTCTCCTTACTGGGTGTTCTAGATCGGCTGTGGACTCTCTCCTTGCTGGGGCTTCTAGCCCATCTGCAACCTCTCTCCTTGCTGTGGGTTCTAGATCGTCTGTGACTTCTCTCCCTGCTGGGGCTTCTAGACTGGCTGTAACGTCTTTCCCTTTTGGGGGTTCTAAATTGGTTATAAGTTTTCCCCTTGCTGCAGATTCTAGAGTGGCTGTGTCTTCCCATCTGACTGGGAGTTCCCTTCCGGGTACGACTTCTTGCCCTGCTATGATTTCTCTTCCAGCTGTGACCTCTCACCCTGCCGTGGGCCCTCTCCTTACTGCGACTGCTTGCCCTTCTAGGCATTCTAGACCAGCTGCGACTTCGGGGCTGGCTGGGGGTGCTAGACTGGCTGTGACTTTGGGGCCTGCTGGGTGCACTACCTTGGTTGTAACTCTCGACCCTGCTGAACACTTCAGTAGGGCTGTAACTCCATCCCCTGCTGGGGGTGATCTTCTGACTATAACCCTTCACCCTCCTCGATGATGATGGAGACGGGCAGTGACCTTTCTCCTCGAAGGGAGTTCTAGCGGGGCTATAACTCTTTGCCCTACTGGGGGTTCCAGCCAGGCTGGAGCTCTTCCCCACATCCAAGGCTCCTGGGGGGCTGCAGCTCCTCTTTCTGCTCACATTTCTAGGCTGGCTGTCACTCCTTTCCCGGTTGTTGGTTCTCAGCTGGCTGTAACTCTTCCCCCAACTCTGTTTTCGCTGGGAAGTAGGAGTTCTCACCCTGCTGGGCACACCTGGTCTGGCACCATTAGTTCTTCTCCTGCTGGGAGTGTTGGCCCTGTTGGCTGACCTCTTGGAGCTGCGGCTTCCGCTTCTGCCGGGAGTTCTGCCTCGGCCGTGGGTGCCTCTGCGCCGGGGGCGTCTTACCCTGCTGGCCTTGCTGGCTTTGCTGGTCCTGGCGTCAGTGCTGGCTTTGCTAGGCGTTCGGGCCGTGCCGTGGGCTCGGGACTTGTTGCTGGGCTGGTTAGAAGGGGCTGCCTTTGTGCTTGCCCATTTGGGAGATTCGGAAATGCTTGGGCTCGTGACCGAGTTAGGGGCGGTCACAGGTTTGGTGGACACAGAGCGGCTGTTGGGCATGGCCGATTTGGTGGTCTTCAAGGAGGCAGGAGGATTGGGAGACGCTGCGGGCATCAAGGGTCCCACGGACGCCGGAGACATGCTGGGCTTCCGGGCTCTCGCAGGTGGAGAAGGCAGGGTGGCTGCAAAATGGCCTATGGTCCAGGAAGTCACGGTGGACACAAAAGGCCTGGTAGCCGTGGGTGACCACCTGATTGCCTTTCCCAGGCCAACTTCATGAAGTCGCAGTGGGCAGTGAAGACTCCAGAGGGGAGGTGGTGTGAAGTCAGAGATGGGAGGAGAAAGAGGGGTGGAGCCCCAGCTCAAAGCTGGAGGTGCTTCGTCTGTGGTTTGCAGCCGTTCAGCAAATGCCTCCCCAGGCTGCCTTATGCTCAGCATTGCTAGGGACACAGAGATGGGTCAGACCCAGGTCCTGCCTTCCAGGGGTCTCCAGTCTCCAGACCCAGACCGTCACTGTCCAGGCTGTCAGGGTGTGTTAGGGGGCAGGGCGACCCCAGACGAGAGAGGCACTGACCACCTGGGCAGTCAGGGAGGACCTCACAGAGGAGGTGACGTGGAGCTGGCGCCTTAAAGAGGAGCAGGAGTTTGCTAGTCGAGAAGGAGAGGGTCGCTCCAGGTGGGAGAAGAGCAGACGCGAAGGCCTGGAGGAGGGAGAGCAGGGCCACCCTTGTTCATTCAACCCACATGTCCCGTTGGGGACCCCAGATGAGTCAGAGCTGCCCCTGAGGGGTTTCTAGCCTGAAGGAGGAGACATTCTGGGGCCCAGATGGCTACAGCCTTTAGAACAGTGACAGGAGAGATGGAGCCAGGGTGGAGGGAACAGGGGAGAGACCCTCTGCCTGAAGTCATCGGGGGTGGTGACTTCATGGAGGACAGAGCCTGTGCCGGGCCCTGAAGGATGAGTAGGAGATCGCCAGGCAGATAGAGTGGGGAACAGCGTTCCAGGCAGAGGGACCAGCCCACGCCAAGGCCTCGGGAAACATTTGTTAAATGGCAGACAGACAGCAGGACAGAGGCAGGAACAAGTAAGAGACAGAGAGAGCTGCAGGGAAGGACGGACGCTCAGCAAACATAACCTGTTCTCTGAGCTGGGTGATGCCGGGGACCCAGCGCTGAGTCAGACCAGGCCTGGCCGCTGGTCTGGTGGGAAAGGACAGGGACGCAGGTGACCACAGCCCGATGGGCTCGGGGCTAGGACAGCCAGGGGGCAAGAGCAAGTGACCGGCTGCCTGGGATTAGGAGATCTGGGATGCTCTCACCAGGGAGGAAAGCCTCCTTCTGGGTCCTTAAAGGATAACGGGAGACATTCCCAGCAGAGGGAATGGCATGTGTGAAAGCCGCAGAAAAGCCTGTCAAATTGAATGCCAGGCACAAAGAAAGTGTTCTAGATGCTAGGGACGCAGTCATGAGCCAGACGAAGTCCCTGCTTTCAGGGACAGGCAGTAAACGTATAAGCAGGTGTTACATTACCTTGAGGAGAAAAATAAAGCAGAGTTAGGGGCGTAGAGAGTGCTAGGGAGGGACTGCTGGCTAGACGGACTGACCAGGGTTTCACCAAAGTGACACTTGAGCAGAGATGTGACAGAGGGGAGGGATCAAGCCTTAGTCCCTCTGCAGAAAGGGTGGCAAAGGCCCTGAGTTGGGTGCCGGCCCGGGGAGTTGAGGGACGTGAGGAGGCAGTGGGGCTGGCTCAGTGGTAACGGGGTCCCTGTACGCTGCCGGGGGAGACTGAGGAAGGGGGGCCAGTGGGTACAGGGCTAGGCTGTCACAGTCCTAGGAGATGCTTTGGGCAGGCTTCTGCCACCACGTCTGTAGAAGCCGGTATTTTGCCGCCACCGTAGTGGGGGCTCCCCTCTCCACACCCCCCATAACAGTTGTTGGTGTCACCCTTCCTGTACAGTGACTTTCCATTTTTTTTTAAACCTAAACTTGTCCTAGGCATGTCCTTCATACCCATGAGATCACAGTAATATATCTATATTTACAAATAAATATTTTAACTCACTTAACTAGATATTTTTATATATATATATATATATATATATAAAACCACATATATCAGAGTATGGGTATGTGTATGTGTTTTAATTTGCTGAAGTACCTGTTCACGTGTTTGTCTCCCTAAAATGATCCAGTGTAGGCCATCACCCACATTTAGCTTTTTCCCCGTTTAACTGTGTGACTGGAGGCCAGTGAGTCACCTAACCTCTCTGTGCCTCAGTTTCCCCAGTTGTCACTTAGGGATAATAGTACCTCCCTCAGGGTTGTTGTAAGGATTAGTTGAGTTAATATATAAAAAACAAGGTTCTTAAAACAGTAGTGGACACTGTCATTGTTGTTTTTATTACTCCTACATCTCCTCCTTTGTTCTCTTTAAACCCCTAAGATGCAGTTCTTGCAAGACGTTCATTTGCTTGACACACAGATGCTGCCTGTTCTGCACGATGGGGATCCATCTGTGGGGAGCGCAGGGTCGGGCCCGGGCTGCCCTCTCCATACTGTGGCGAGTCTGAACGGGGCTCAGGGAGGGGACAGCCGGGCACAGCGCTCTGTCCCCTGATGCCGCCGTCTTTCCTCTTCTGCCCCCTTTAGGCCCCGAGCATTCCTCTGACTCCGAATACACTCTCTCAGAGCCGGACTCCGAAGAGGAAGAAGATGAGGAGGAGGAGGAAGAGGAGACCACTGATGACCCCGAATATGACCCCGGCTACAAGGTGAAGCAGCGCCTGGGGGGGGGCCGGGGGGGCCCATCCCGCCGGGCCCCCCGTGCAGCCCAGCTCCCGGGCCCCCCAGCCCAGCCCTGCCAGCTCTGTGGCCGCTCCGCCCTTGGGGAGGCCCCACCGGGCACCCCACCTTGCCGGCTCTGCTGCCCCGCTACAGCCCCCCAGGAAGCGCCAGCTCCTGAAAGCAGGGCCCTCGGGGAGGAAGAGGAGGAGCCGCCTCGGGCTGGGGAGGGCCGACCAGCTGGGAGGGGGGAGGAGGGGGAGGGGGAGGAAGGGGAGGAGGAGGAGGAGGAGGAGGGCGGCGCCTACCACTGTACCGAGTGCGAGGATTCCTTTGACAACCTCGGGGAGCTGCACGGGCACTTCATGCTGCATGCCCGGGGTGAGGTGTAGGGAGCGCCCAGACCTAGGGAGCTTGGCAGAGGGGTGGGGCGGGTGGGGTGGGAGGAGGGGGCTGAGGACATCGGGGTGGTCGCGGTGGTCACGGGGATGGGGTCCCACTGATCTGTGTCGTCTTAGCAGTAGTTGTGTGAAAGCCAGAATAAAAGCCAAATTCTGTGTGTCGGCCGAGTGTGCATTTGAGGTCTGTGTGTGTGTGTGTGTGAGCTCGAGTGTATAAGGCATGCGCCTGGGCATTTACCTCACCATCCCTGGGCTGCTTGGGGAAAGCTAAGTATCGTTGTTGCTGAGATAATTAACGCTTACTAAGTGCATATGTTCAGTGTGGTTCCCATTATTTCATCATGGACCCCGTGATGCACAGGCTCACACACAACAGAATTTTTTGCTCACGTCATAGTCCGGGATGGGTGTTTCAGGTTGGCAGGTAACCTCCATATGGTGATTTGGGGACCCAGGCCATCCTGTAAGCCTTTTGGCATTCACATGGTCATGGCTGGGTGTCCATGGCCTGGGTTCTGCCAGAGGACGAGGAAAGAGAGCCTGGACAGGTACACATGTTCTCTTAGAAGCCCCAGCCTGGAGGGGGCACATAGTGCTTCCACTTACGTCCCTTTGCTGAGAGATTAGTCACATGGCCACAGCCTGCTGCAAGGGAGTCTGGGAAAGGCGGTCTAACCAAGTGCCCAGAAAATGGTTTGTGGAAGACAGCCCGTGCTCTCTGCCACTTCATCCAAGAACCTTCACAAAGAGGACTTTAATTATAATCACAGCTCCGCTTCCTGAGTGCTTCCTGGGTGCCAAGTGCCAGTCCAAGAGCTTTATGTATATTGACTTAGAGAAGTTGTGCATCTAGGAACTTACAAAAATAGAACTTTAATTATAATTACAGCTGCCATTTTCCCAGCACTTACAGAGTGCTGCATTTTATTTACATGAGATCATCGGGTCCTTAGAATAACTGCGAGGTAGGGACTGTGATCCATTAATTCACTTCACAAATATCTTTTGAATACTTGCTGTGTGCTAAGCATTGGGAACACACCAGTGAATAAAATAAAATCCTTGTCCTCGTGGAGCTTACGTGGAGGTGGGAGGGGGCCACCGGTGGGGACAGATAGTAAACAAAAAGTAAGCAAGAAGGATGTGACATATGCTGGATGTAAGTGCTGTGGAGAAAAATAGAGCAGAGAAGGGGGACCAGTTCTGGAAGAGGGTGCAGTTTTAAATAGTGTAGTCCTCCCTGAGGAGGTGACAGAGACCTAAGCAGAGACCTGAGAAAGGGAGGGAGGGAGCCTGGCACACAGGTGGGAAGAGGATCTAGGCGAGGGGGGGTGGGGCAGGAGCCTGCCCCACGTGTCAATTAGGCAAGAGTGGCTGGAGGGGATAAGGGATGGCAGAGCTGGAGGGATGAGGTCAGAGGGGAACAGAGGGTCAGCTTATTACAGCCTTGTGGAAACACAGGCTCTTGCTCTGAGATGGGAAGTACTAATTCACAGAAGCTTGGCACTGAAGCTCCTTTGAAAATAGAAGCCTAATTATAATAATAGCTACCATTTACTGAGCATTTACTGTGTGCCAAGCTCTGTTCTAAGGCGCTTTACATGTGTTAACTCATAGAAGCTTGGCAACTAAGAACCTTCAAGAATAGAACCTGAATTACCATAATGGCTCACAGCGGACCAGGCCCTGGGCTAAGCGCTTTATATGGACGATCACATCGGATCCTTATGAGGTAGGGACTGTTACTTATTACTCATTCGTTCAGCAGTGATTTATTGAATACCTAGGAGATGCAGGCACTATTTGGGGAGCTGGGAGTAGAGTGGTGAACACAATGAACAAAAATCCCTGCCTTTGTGGAGGTTATATTATAAAGGGGAAAACAGATACTTGACTATTTAAGTAAAATGTTTAGAATGTTAGAAGGTTATAAGTGCTGTGGAGGAAAAGAGAAGGGGGACGGGGAGGCTTGTGTGTGTGTGTGTGAAGCAGTTTCAAATGGGGTAGCCAGGAAAGGCTTCACTAAAAAGGTGACATCAAAGCAGAGATCTAGAGGAGGAGGAACGGGCCATGTGGCTGTAGGAACAGCAAGTGCAAAGGCCCTGAGGTGGAACCTGCTTGGGATGTTTGTTGAAGAGCACTTGGGGCCACAAGGCTGTTGCTGAGGAAGGCAGGGGGAAGACTGGTGGGAACACAAGAGCAGAGACGGGCAGAGAAAAGCAGAGGGGAAGAGGACCGGGTCACACAGGCCATTAATACCGACTCTGACTTTCTCTCCGAGTGTGTCGTCATCATCATAATTCTTAGAGGCGTAGGGGCTGCTATCACGACCATTTTACAACTGCTACAGCCAGGGCACAGAGAGGTTGAGTAATCTTCTAGAGGTCACACAGCTGGGAAGAAGCAGAGGCAAGGTTTGAATCCAGACAACTAGGGCTAAGGCACCCATTCTTAGCCATTAAGCCACACACCAGAAATGGCTGTCCACAGCCACCATCTGACTTGCAGGAGTGTATTTGGTCTCCAGAGTTATTGAGGTTTTTTTAATCACGTTGGTTACCAACATTTAAAAATGGGCAGGTTTGACACAAAAATGGAAGTTTCTGGCTTCCTTGTGAGATTGATTGCTGAACCCACAATCCCGTGGGGCAGTAGTTTGCTGGAGCTGAGTAGGGGTCACCTCCTATTAATGGGGCATTCCCTCCCGCATGCCCAGTCCCCACTGCCTGGCATCTGGGCCCCTTACACCCTGCTTGCCTCACTGATTTATGGTACCTGCCTGGCCCCAAAGAGCATTCACACTGACGCCTGTTACAGGACCTTGACCAAAGCATCTTTCAAAACCCATACTTTTTATCCTAGAAACTCAGAATCTTATACTTATGCACTCTTTGAGACTTTCATAACCACTATAGCTTAGCATCACTGAATCTCAGAATCATCACAGCAGAAATCCACAGCTCATTAAAACCACATGGATGCATCTTTTTTCCTGGAGCAGCATGCCTAAGCCCTCTTCTGCCGTCAGACGGGGGTTTCTAAGCACAGAAGTAGCAGATTATCCATTCATCATCAGAAGTTCCTAAGGATCACGAGAGACTGGGAATCAAGAGACCTGGTCTCCTGCCAGTGGGGTCATTCAGTTCTTCAGGGCCCAGGCAGGGTATGGAGACCAAGCTAGGAATTCCAGAGGATTCAGTACCGGGAATTGGTTACACAGGTACTAAAACACTGAGAGCACAAACATGGAAAAGTGAGGTAACTGAGAAATTAGTGTCTGCAAGAAGCTCCCACCTCTAGGACTGGGATGCAGAAGGAGAAGCGCAATGACCAGAACCCAGTGGGAGCTTGGTGGGCAGGCCACGCCACGTGTATGGCTGGTGCAGGGGCTGGCTGCCACACGGCTGCTGCTTAAACCCCAAGAGGGGCACGGTGCCTTGTGCTGAGAGTGTAGACAGGTATTGGAGCCCGAACTGCTGCTGGAGGGGTTCCAGCAGGAGCCTAAGGCAAGGTGAGTCCCTTCTCCCCTCTTCCGACCTTCCTTCTTCCCATACCTCTTGTGGGATGAACTTAAGGAAGCCAGCTTTCCAGGGAGTCTGGGAAGCGTAGCTGCAGAAAGCCCAGCCTCATGGAGCAGCGTGGAAGGGCGGGCTGAGGCTGAGAAACAGGTAAACGACTGGGCGCAGTCAAGGAGTTCTTGAGCCTCCACGGTAAGCGCTGTCCTAGGTGCTGGGGATGAAGCAATGAGGGAGACAACCCACTTGCCCTCAGAAGCTTGGGTTCTAGAGGAAGGACACAGATGATGACAGAAACACAGGTGTGATAATTCCAAGTGTTGAAGAGTGCTGGGAATAAACTAAATCAGGCTAAGGGTTGGAGGTGCTGTCCTCTGAAGTGGCAGGTATCGAGACCTGAATAATGAGGAGGAAGCCTTGCAAAGTTCTGGGTAAGAGGGAACAGCAAGTGCAAAGGCTCTGAGGCAGATGCCAGCCTGGCACGTGTGGCTAGAGTGTAGTGAAAAAGACAGAACCGGGAGGGAGTTGAGATTGCTTAGTGGGCTGGGACCTAGTCATTGTTGGGTTTTGTGGGCCTGGGTAAGGCCTTTGGATGTTACTTATGGGATGCCGTTGGAGGGTTTTGAATGAGGAGTGATGTAAGCTGACTTACATATACACAGGGGGTGGTCTGTCGTAGAGAGACTGGAAGGGTGGGGGGAGCAGTCGTGGTAGCAGACCCAGCCCCCTGCTGTCTTCTTGCTCTGCCATCCTGTTGTCGCTCTCATGGTCCAAGATGGCTGGATACCATGTCCACGTTCCAGGCGGGAAGGTCGAGGAAAGGCAGGTTCCTTTCTGAAGCTTGAGGACTCTACCCAGGAATTTAGTCAGAGCTCAGTCACGTGGCCACATCTAGCTGCAAGGAAATCTGGGAAAGGCTGTCTTTGTAGCCACCGTGTGCCTAGCTAATGAGTGGGAGATAGCTCACACTCTACCATACCCATCTCACCTGTGGGCTTTCAGAATATCCCTCAAGTCAGAGTCTGTGATTATTGTATGCAGGGCTGTGATTATTGTATGCAGGGCATCGACCGTCGTCTCTAGGGGCAGGGCAGGTAATGCAAGGGAGTAAAACTGGTCCAGTGGAACTCAGCCCAGGGTTGGGTCTTTCAAGAGCTGAAAATAGGATCTTAATGGAATATCTCCCTGTGTTGGCCAAATACAACAGGAAACAGAAGGTATCTCTGTTTGACTCCAAACCAGTTTCCCCACAGGGCCAGGCCAGGTCTGCCCTGAGCTCCCCACTCCCCATGCCCTTATGTTCTCTGGGAATTCCTGCTCAAAAGCCAGAGTTCCTTGTTTAGACATTTTATTATGGACCTTTTGTTTTCAGATACTACTTCTGTTAGTTTATTCATGCCATCTCACCTACACATACAAAAAATATTCCGTGACCAGAATGGTACATAAAATTATTTCAATGAACAATAAATTATCTGGGGAGGAGGAAGGCAGAGCCATCCAATGCCACGGCCCCACCTTGAGTGGGAAAGGCTGGCAGGGGGTGGGAAGAGACGAGGGCCCAGATTGCAACCCTCACGTGACTCAGTGCAGCCTCTGACTTTGCTGTCCCATCCCCAAAGGCTCAAGTTGCTCCACGTGTGGGACCCATTCGGTGGCATTACAGGCAGGCAACACCTCACTTTCCCTCCCCGATTCAGGCCCAGATCCAGGCACTTGGCTCTTGCAGCCCCATTGCCTCCACCTGGGAAGAATTAATGGTGCTAACACAATCTGCAGCTAGTTATGATTTCAAACTATTTCATTGGGAACGAGGAAGATACAAATAACAAATTTCCCTCTTTCTTCCTTTCTCACTATTGTTTGATTTTACTGTTTCCCTGAAGGCTTTTGTGTCCTCCAAAGACGGAAGCTCTAAATGAGCATCTTCTGGGTCCTATTGATCAGGAGTCCTTTGCCTTTCCAGGGAGGAAAGTAAATCCCTCCCATCCCATATCAGATGGGTGTCCCACCAGCCACAGAGCTTCCATTGCCCTAGGGAGGGCTGGAGCCACACTCAGAGCTCCCCCCGGGCATGCCGGATGTAGTGCTGATGCAGCCCTGCTTCCTGGGCAAAGTCCTGCCCGCACTCAGTGCAGGCGAAGGGGCCAGGAAGGGGGTGGGCCTCGTGCGCCTGGCGATGCCGCCTCAGAGAAGCGGCCTGCCCAAAGGTCTTGCCACAGTCAGGACAGGGGAAGGTGGGTGGCGTGGTGGTGGGCGCAGCTGGCTGGGAGGGCCTGGCCGCTGGACCGTGGCTGCGCTGGTGGGTGATCAGGGCCTTGGAGGAGGGGAAGGAGCGGGCGCACGTGAAGCAGATGAAGAGGACCCCCTGCAGCTTCTGGGCCACGAAGTCCGCTGGGTGCTCCCGCTTCATGTGACGCTCCTGGAACTTGGAGTCTGCGAAGGTGATGAGGCAGCGGGTGCACTGCAGGGCCCCCAAGTGGCCTGAGGGACATGAGGAGAGGTTGGGGGAGGCCAGCAGGAGTCTCGAGGGCCTCTCCCAGCCTCAGAATCGCACCAACAGTGAGCATGCAGGGCTTACTATGTGCCAGGTGCTATGCCGGGCCTGGACAGCACTTACTGGACCTGTTTTACGGATGAGCAGACTGAGGCTCAAAAAGGTTAGGTAACTTGCCGACAGTCATGAAGCTAGGAAATGAAGTGGCGGAGTCGGGACTGGAACCCGGGGAGGCCGCCCTTCCTACAGAGCCATGTGATTAGAGCACAGCCTCTGGAGCCAGACCGCCTGGAACTGACTCCTGGTTCTACCGCTTCCGAGGCAAGTAGAAACGGCGTTTTCATCTGGAAAATGGGGTAACGACCATATCAGTATCTACTTTACAGGGCTGTTGTAAGGAATAAACGAATTAACGTATAAAAAGTGCTTAGAACAGTGCTACACAATGGTTTGCAATAATTATTGTTGAGACAGAAAAGAAGCCCCACAGCTAGGAGCTGGCCTGGCACTCACAGCTAGGCCTTGGTGTTCTGTTCGGCATAAACAATTTCACAGAACATCGTCAGACAAGGCCATGCTGTGACTGAGACGAATCAAGACAAGACCATGCCGTGATGCCTTCTAAACACAGACAAAACGTGAACACTGTCCAAGCCACGAAGATGGCCAGACACCCTCCCCCGGCCCGTCATGGCTAAGATGAGTGCCTGCTGCTGTTTTGCCAATTACACCTGGAGCCTTGCTTTGTTCCTCCCTCCTTCTAGGTTTAAGATAGCCAGCCATGTGATTGCCCCTGCTTCCTGGCACCATCCATCCACAGCAAAACCCCTTTCTTGAACCCTTCCCCAAATCACCTACCACAGCCTAAATCCTGTAATAAGTCCTTTCTTATTAGTGAGATGCCCCACGGTATGTGTGCTTCCTCAGCGCAGTGAGCAATAAGCCCAACTTGGTCAACTCCAGGTGTGTTCCTGGTGGTCTCTGGCTGGAGAGCATTGACACTGTGGCTTTCATCGTTATAAATACTTAACCTCTCTTTGCCTCGGTTCCCTCATGTGAAAGTGATAATTACCAATTTCACAGAGTCTGTTAGGAGGACGGAATGAGATAACAAACGTTAAACTCTTAGAATGCACCTAGCACATAATAAGCATTCAGTAGAAGCTGTTGCTATTATCCTAGGTCAAGTTGGCTGCCTTCATTAACATTAAGCTTTCCCCTTTTCTGCCGCCAAACCCCATACCAGCCAGCCCCATGAGGTGAGTAGTGGCAAGCCCTTTTGACAGATAGGGAAACGGAGGCCCAAGTCACACTGAAAGTCTGGGGCAGCGTTGGGACTGGGGCTCTCTGCCCTTTCCCAGCCACCTCTCCCACCCCAAGCCTCTCTGGATGCCACTCTGTGCCTCTGAACTGCATCCCATTCATGCTTATGTGGATAGAGCAGGATGGGTACGTCTGAGGGTAATAAGGGTAGGGGTGGGGAGTAGCAGGTCCTGGGAGAGCAGCTCAGGGACCATTAACAGCTCCTTCCCAACAGGCAAATCCCCGCAACGCCCTGGACACTGAAATGCTATAGAAATCCTTTTAGCATGACAGCTCCTGCATCCCACCCATCTCTGGTCAGCAGTACTCACAGATGTCACCTCCCGGACTTTGGGGACTTCTCTCCTTGGACGAATCCTGCTGCTCCATGGTCTCTTTGGGGTGCCGGTCCTCCATGGTGACTGAGACCCCTCTGGTCAAGAGAGGAGCACGCATGACAGAACAGTAAATCAAGTGAAGTCGCTTATCTACAGCGAGTCTTAGAGGGCCCGCCAATCCTATGACCTTTGACAGGCTTGGCTTTGCCAGCCTTTGGCCGACCCCCCACGAGATAACATCTCCTTGAATTCTAACCTGATAGAGCAGCTCGCTAGAGAAGATGCAGTCCTCCCAGAAGATTCAACTACCCCGGTTTGTGACTCCCCTTAGAGCCTTCTCACTTGCGTGAGACCTCTGACCTATGCCTCCTACATCAAACTAACTCCCTGAACTCAGAGCGCGGGACCCTTGATCTTTGACACCAGCCTCATCCCCTTCTCTCCCACCTGTCTTGAGGCAGGTAGTGGTACCCACGCTTTAGCCTGCCTCCTTCCGGGAGACATCTTTCTCTGACATCCCGAAACTCTTATTGCACCTAGAACCCTCGCTTCCCACGCGCGCTTTCAGCCGCTGTGACCCGCTGCCCCAAACACTGCCCTCGGCTCCCTCCCGAGGCTGGTAGCCCAGGCCTCTGCTTTTCTCCAGACAGCAGAGGGCTGCCTTTCGTTGCGCCTGTCAGTTGCTCGTCACAGCGCCGTCACCCGAAGTGAAGCGGGGTAGGGCCCACCGAGTCTCAAAGTCCCGGTGGTTTCCACGGCCTTTCGCCTGATGAGCCTTTCGAAGCCCAGATCTCGGGTTGCCATCCGACTGCAATGATTCAGTCGCGCCAACCCGGTCCTCAAAATAATGGGAGGGGTCCTTCTCTGCACTGGGGTGCGTAATGATGACGTTGCAAGCCTCCTTTGCAGTGCAGACCTAAGCTTATTGCGCAAGTGTGTTAGGCGCTCCTGACGCGCACGCGCTTTGGCTCCCTCATTGTTCAAGGTTCGGCGACCGCCGAAGAGAGAGTGCCCTTCCGCCGTTCTGCGCAGGCGCTGCAAAGGGCCCTGTCCCCGAGGTTAAGCTTTCGAGACACACCCCCTCCTAAAAGGAATGACGTCAGGTTAGAGCCCCCGGAAAGGGTCTGGACATCCCCAAATCCCGGCGCTTTAGCCTCATGGGCCTCCTTCCTCGGACCCCAGAGGCAGAGCTTCTCAGCGGCTGACCGACTGCTACCGACTGCGCAGTCCCGTGTGCCGGCTGTTTGCTCGGTCGGTGATTTGGAAGGGAGGAGTGAGGGGTAAAAACATCTGTGTCCCTGAGGGAGGAGGGGGCTAGAGGGCGATTTCTGAGTTTCTGAAGCGTAAAGGGAAAGGCATCCAGAAAGAGGGCGGACAGGACTCCCAGGTCCCTGGGGAATAGGGCCTGGGCGCCAGATTTCTAGGTGCCTGTCAGTGATACCCGAGAAGGAAAGAAGTGGTCAGGGTAAAAGGCTGAAGTCTGAGACCAGAGTGGGGAAGCTACGAAAGAAAAAGGTTGGGTGCTCCGTGACCCGGGTCTTCCTCTCTCCCCACTTTCCAGCCATGCCTCCGCCGCGGGGTGACGTGACCGTCTTATTCCTGGGGCCTCCGGGCTCGGGTAAGTCTGCTGTGATCGCAGCGCTGTGTGACAAGGATGTGGAGACGGTAGAGATCCCCGACGGACGGCCGGATTCCGGGCTCCCCAGCCTGAGAGCTGCAGGCCCAGGCCTCTTCCTGGGCGAGCTGAGCTGCCCACCCGCAGCGCCGGGGCCCTGGGCGGCGGAAGCCAACGTGCTGGTATTGGTGCTGCCCGGCCCCGAAGGGAGTGAGGAACCCTTGGCCCCAGCGCTGGGGGAGGCAGCGCGGGCCGCCTTGGCTCGAGGAACACCCCTGCTGGCTGTGCGGAACCTTCGTCCCGAGGAGTCACAGAATGTAGCCCAGGCTCGGGATCAGACCGCAGCCCGGCTGGACAGCGCCGGGTTGGGCGCCGCGACTCTCTTTGTGCTACAGACCGACTGCCGCAGCAGCGACGGCTGCGAGGAGCTGGAGCGCCTGCGGGCGACGCTGCGGAGTCAGGCGGAGGCGCTGCAGAGGTGAGCGCGGCGTTTCAGGGTGGGTTGAAGAGGACTGGTGCTTTATTTAGTCTGTACCTCCCACCCCTAAGGTGCTCTTTGAGGTCTGCGAGACCCCGCCCTCAGCGAGTTTGGGGCCAACCTTAACGGGATATCTGCTGAAAGCCCTGCTCCCTCGTCCAAATCCCGACCCTCAGCGCAGGTTTTGAGGTCCACGAGGTTCCACCTCAAACTAGCGCTCTGTGCTTGACCCTTTTCTATCATCTAGGCCAAGGGTCAGCTAGAAGTCTGGACCTGTCATTCCAGGTTCCGCCTCCTGCGAGCGCTCTGAGGTCCTGAGCCCCCGCTCCCTCGCGAGAATTCTAGGAGGGACCGGGACCTAGCGCCCAAACACTGCCCCCAGGCCAACGTGTGAACGAGGGCTCACTCTCTCCAGGCAAGCTGGTGGTCCCCGCGAAGCTTTTACCCGAAGACTCCACTCTCCAGTCTTAACCCTCTTGCTCACCATCTGCTTGGTTCTCAAGCGACCCCAGTCTCCGGAGAGCCACACCCTAAGCGAGCTTTGTCGTTTCGGGGGCCCTCCCCCACTTCCTTTTTCTAATCCCCTTTCGCTTCTGTGTCCACTTGCTGGCTACCTCGTGAATTTTCTCCCCCAACCCCAAGCGGCCTCCTTTTATAGATGTCAAAACGAGGCTCAGGGAGGGGCAGCCTCTTCCCCAGGCCCACCACTCGTCTTTCTTCCTTAGCCACACACCCTTGGTAAGAACTAGTAGATGAGGGTTCTCCCCTCACCTGTCTTTACAGCCCTCCTAACTCCTAGTCTCAGGAAAGAGCGCCCTTGGTGACCTTGCCCTTGTCGAATAGGGCTCGATTTTCGTTTAGTCCTCAATACAGTCGCCATTCTTTCTTTGCTCTAAACTCCACTCTCTATGAGTTTTGCCCCGCCCAGCAGGGCTTTTTCTTAATCCTGCAGGTCCCTCGGAAAGACCCGCTCCCGCAGAGTGTAACCCCGGGGAAGGCTTAGCCGGGTCCCCATTTTCGACTCTGTTGGCAACCTGATTTCTGATTTCAATCCAGCCACCCCACCCCTTCTTTAAGCCCCTCCCTTTTCTTCATAGCCTCAGATTCTGTTTCTGTGCCATTAGTCTGGCCCCTCCCTTTCCTGATTATTCAGAAAGCTCCGCCTTGTCATCATAGCCCAGTCCTGTCCCCGTAGCCCAGCTCGCCAGCATTTAGCCCCTCTTCTGCCCTTGACCCCATCCCTCCCTTTCCCCGCAGGCTCCTGCCACCGGCTCAGGATGGCTTCGAGGTGCTGGGCGCTGCAGAGTTGGAGGCTGTGCGCGAGGCTTTCGAGACGGGTGGCCTGGAGGCGGCGCTGTCATGGGTTCGGGCCGGCCTGGAGCGACTGGGCAGCGCGCGCCTGGACCTGGCCGTGGCCGGTAGGGCTGACGTGAGCCTTGTGCTGAACATGCTACTCGGGTTAGATCCTGACGACCCAGGTGCGGTGCCTGCTTCGGCGCCCGCGGAGCCCATGCCCTACCCGGCCCCAGAGCGCCCCAATGTGGTGCTCTGGACCGTGCCTCTGGGCTCCGCGGGCACTGCTGCCGCCCCCCACCCAACCCACTACGACGCTCTCATCCTCGTCACCCCTGGGGCCCCCACTGAGAAGGACTGGGCCCAAGTCCGGCCCTTGGTGCTACCAGATACGCCGCTGGTCTGCGTGCGAACAGACGGCGAGGGCGAGGATCCGGAGTCCCTGGACGAAGAGGAGAAGAGCGGCGAGAGCTTAGAGAACGCAGGCGGAGGGGGGTTTGAGAATGCACGCAGTGAGGGGAGGGAGAAACGTGGCCCTGGATCGCAGAAAGCAGGCAGTGGGGAAGGTTCAGAGGACGCAGGCAGCGAGAGTTTGCAGCCGGTTGGCGTCGGCGTGAAGAAACCGGGCAGCGGGGACTCAGAGCGCGCGGCCGCACTGAGCCCAGAAGATGAGACGTGGGAGGTGCTGGAGGAGGCGCCGCCGCCGGTGTTCCCGCTGCGGCCGGGCGGTCTCCCGGGGCTGTGCGAGTGGCTGCGGCGTGCGCTACCCCCGGCCCAGGCCGGGGCGCTGCTTCTGGCTCTGCCACCCGCGTCTCCCCGCGCGGCCCGGACCAAGGCTGCGGCGCTGCGGGCCGGGGCGTGGCGGCCGGCCCTGTTGGCTAGCCTGGCGGCGGCGGCGGCCCCAGTACCGGGGCTGGGCTGGGCCTGCGACGTGGCGCTCCTGCGAGGTCAGCTGGCCGAGTGGCGGCGGGCGCTGGGGCTCGAACCCGCGGCGCTGGCACGACGCGAGCGCGCGCTGGGCCTGACGCCGGGGGAGCTGGCCGAGCGGACACGCTTCCCGGGTCCGGTGACGCGCGCCGAAGTGGAGGCGAGGCTGGGCTCGTGGGCGGGCGAGGGCACCGCCGGGGGCGCGGCGCTGGGCGCGCTCTCCTTCCTGTGGCCGGCGGGCGGCGCGGCGGCCACCGGGGGCCTGGGCTACCGCGCGGCGCACGGCGTCCTGCTGCAGGCGCTCGATGAGATGCGGGCCGACGCTGAAGCAGTGCTGGCACCGCAGGTGCCCGCGCAGTGAGGGGATGGGTTGAGGGCCGGGGCTTCCGGGGTGCCCCGTGTCCCGGCTGCTCGGCTTGGTCAGGGGTTGAGGACTGCAAGTTGCCGTAAGAGGGAGAGGGCGTGGTGATCCAGACTCTGGCATGCTAGTATGGGATGTCTGGGCTTGTGAGGTCACAGAGCGGGGGGCGGGGGGCGGGGGGTGGGGTGGGGCGCGGGGGCCGCCACTCAGAATCCTGGGTGCTTGAAGGCGATGAGGGTCTGACCACCGATTGGAATGTGTGACTTCTCGTCACCAGGATTCCTGGGTCCTGAAGGGGAATAGAGTTCGGGGGACATGACTCCTGATTTCTCTGGGGGACCAGAGGGTGTGACCCTCAGACTCCTAGACTCCTGAACTCCTGAAGGGAGTTGAGGGTTTGGGACTCCTCTAAGGGGATATACCTTGGTCTCCAAAGAGTAGAAACTGGATCTATTAGGTGTCTAGTCCTCCACGGGGAGAGGAGGTGGAAGCCCTGATTCCTGATGAAGGGGGTCTGCATCACACCGGGGACTCTAGCATGGAGGAGGGGGTCTGGGTTCCCCAGGGAGCTGGAATCCTTGGGCTTCTGAGCCACAAAGGGGTATAAGGTCTGGGTTTCTGCGGGGTGGGGGGATAGGCCTGCATATAAAGGGGGCTTTGAATTTTCATTGGGGGGAGGAAGGATCTCTGGAGTCTCAGAACTCCTGTCTCCCAAGAGGGCTGTGGACCTTGGTTCCTAATTCATGGGTGGTGGAAGGTCTCCATCTAGAGGGGGGAATAGGGGGCTGTGTAAGAGAGCTGGAGACCTTTGGTTCCTCTTGGGGAATAGAGGGGTCTCTAAAAGTTGCTCCACCAGGGGCCTGGTGACCCAGATTTCTTTCCCAGTTGTTGTGGGGAGAATGGTACCACAAAAATGAGAGGAAATAAGCGTTCTGGGCATGGTGGGCTCTGGGGGGTAGCCAGGGACCGGGAATGAGGCCTTCTGGATGTGGAAGGACAGAAACGCCTCCCTCAGAGGTATCTCCCCAAAGTCCCTAATGGGTTTGGATCCTGGTAACTAGCTGCCTTTCTCTGAGTTGGACTGGAAAGGGATATGACAGCCCCCGTTTTATAGGTGCTGAGCGACTGTGGGGCTCTCTGGGGACTCTGTTCGTCTGTCCCTCTCTCCTTTAGGGGTTTCTATCTTTTTTTGGTCTTGGCTTTGGTCTTGGTCATTAAACCTTAACCCTTTCTGACCTTGGTATTATATACACCTGCCTTTTGGGAAAAGCAACCGTACTGCTGCACTGATCCCAATGCTTCTGTGTTGGCTACCTCAGGTATCCCCGAGAGAGACACAGAGAATGCCACAGTGAGCAAGGGACCCACGGAGCAGCTGGGCAGGTGTTCCAGACCGTGCGAATGTGCCACAGTGGGGCAAAGGCAGAAACCACAGTGCCTGGAATGTTCTAAGCTGCCAGCTACAAGTAGAGGAGAAGCCACAGGTCACAGAACTCTTCAATGCTGAAAACAGAAAGGGAGGACCTGAGAGGCCATCCAGCAGAATCTCTGTTATGTTAGATGGGGAGAGCAAAGCCCAGAGGGGGCAGGCTCTAGGCCCAACAGCACGCAGCAAGGCCCCTGCCTGTTCTTATTTCCTGCCCCTTCCCGTCCCCCCAGTCAACCTGATCTTCCTTCTGATGCTTGAGTGGGCCACCTGGGATCCTGCCTCAGGACCTTTGCACTTTCTGTTATTTCTGCCTAGAATGCTCTGCTCCCAGATCTTCCCACGACTGGCTCCTTCTTGTCAATCAAGTCTCAGCTCAAGTGTCCCCTCAGAGAAGCCTTCCCTGACCTCTGTAACTGAAGTAGCTCACACCCCCACCCCTATTATTTGTCTTGGCCGGTTATTTTTCCTTGTAGCAGTTATTACTGTAGAAAATTACCTTATTTATTTATTTACCTATTTATTGGCTATTATCCCCATACCTGTCCTGTTCTCTGCTGTACCCCCAGCACGTAGAATAGTGCTTGACATACAGAAGGTGCTTAGTAAATATTTAATTCATTCATCAGTGGCAGAATTAGGGCTGGAATTTAGGTCATCAGCCTCTTGCCACAAGACAGGGAAAAGGTGTGAGATGGGGGAGAAACAAGTATCTCATGGGAGAGGGAGCTCCTGTCTGAGGTCGGGGGACCTGGGAAGCAAACACAGCTTTGCCACTGTCACTCCAGGTGACTTGGGCCAGTGCCTTTTTTTGCCTTTTCCCACCTGTGAAATGAAAGGGCTGGACAGGAACAATAAACACTTCCGAGATCCTGTTTCCTTGGACAGCTGAAGGCAAGGGTGACCAATCCGAGGGGCGGTTCCACCATGTCTACCTTGAACTCCTACCACCGGCGCCATCTGTCCCATCAAAGTTGAGATGGCCAAGATGGGGAAAAGCATTTGGCTCTATACTGAATGGCTCCAAGCATCGTCCTCAAAGCTCTTCTGGCCTTAGGAGAATGTCCCTCATCCACATCTGTAATACCCAGTACAACACTGTCCCCTCCTCAAGTCCAGCGTTCAAGCATCTGCATTAAGCCTGCCTGCCGCGTGCGGAAGCAGGAGACGCGCAGAGCAGCGCTGTCCAATAGAAACAGGATGTGAGCCACACGGGTAGTTTCACATTTTCTAGTAGCCACGTTAAAAAAGGAAAAGGAAACAGGTGAAACTAATTCTAGTATGTTGTACCTCAGTATATCCAAAATATTATCATTTCAGCATGTAATCAGTACAGGAAACTACTAATGAGATAGTTCACATTCTTTTGATGCTAAGTCTTTGAAATCTGCTGTGTATTTCTCACAGCACATCTCAATTCAGATGATAGATTTTCATCAGAAATATCTGACCTCAATTTAGATTTCAGAAAACTCATATTTGGAGAAGTCGATTCATATACCCAAGTTGTCCTAATTATATTGGATAGTTTTCCAATAACTGAGATGAGTAGCAATTTTTTAATCAATCGGAGGTAACTAAAATGTAAACTGCAGTTTCCCCGTTGCACCAGGCACACGTGGTGAGTAGCCACTGTATTAGACAGCACTGCCCTAGAACACTTCCCATTATCAAAGAGAACTCTGTGCACACTGCTCTAGGGTCAGACAGCCCTTTGACTGACCATGGGGGTGACCTTGGGCAAGTCACTCAGCAAATGGCATCTACCTCACAGGGTTACGGTGAGAATTCAGTGCATGCACGTATGTGCATGCATTCTCTCTCGTGCACAGCAACGAACTTGCAGCCCCTCCTGGAAGCCGGCACACTGGGAGCCCGAACGTTAGCCTCACCCCCATGCCCTTGCTCGGAGTGCCCTCCTCTCTTCGTGCTGCTTTGCCACCATCTCTAACTTGGTCCCGTCTGACATCTCTGCTCTCTACGTGCCTCTGTTCCAAATTCCCTCTTCCCTCATGCCAATGGGAATCATGCCTGAGATCAAATCTGAGAAAGCAAGACCCACTTTTGTTTTTGCGTGTTGCTGTCCGTTGTGGAGTGTGCTGATTGTGTTTATGTAGTTGTATATTGGCGCCCTTGGGTGTCACGACTATCTTTTAGAGTGGTTGCCTTTTAAATCATGACTTTTAAAGGGATTGAATTTTAGGCTCTGTAGAGGCAGCAAGTTGCTAGTGAGGCATCTGTCTCTGGGAGCATCCAAGCAGAAAAGACTAAGGCTCCCTTTTGGATGGATTGCTGACTGCCATCAGGGTGTGTCTACAAGGCACCTGCAGGCTGGAAGGCCCTTGAAGGCAGAACTTCAAGGAAAAGTATGGTGAATCTTGGCGTTGCCATCGCCAGAAGCAGAAGAGGCACAAAAGCCTCATTACCTTAGCTGAGTTTCATACTTGTCTGCATAATGATGGAGAGACGTGTATCCACTGAGGTAGGAAACCATGAAGGCGGGTGAATCAAGGGTGGGTTGGCCTGTGGTGCTTTTTGGAGGAGTGAATAAAAAAGTAGAAATTCCATTGTGTGTCTGTTCTTTCGGGGTTTAAAGGGAAAAAAAGATGCTTGGGATTTTGAGTGGAGCTGGAAGCCTAGACTCCTGGGTCCCTGGAGAGGAGGGACAGTGGGAGTCTGTGCAGCGTAGAATCCATTGGGCTGGAATTGAGAGACTTTGAGTTTTGCCAGCCTGGAGGGGCTGGAGCGGACTATTAATTGTTTACACCTTGGGGACTGTGATGGTAAACGTCTTAGCTCCGGAACCAGCTTGGCCCATGAATGCCCCCAGTCTGTTCGGCTTCTCTGCAGCCCTGCCCTTGGTTTGTCCCTTCTCATCCTGACTCTAGACCTGGTCATGGGATCTGCTTGGCTACTGAGACAACAGCAAAGATGATGGGCAGAGGCTTGAAAAGTGCTCATGCATTGGGACTTCCTCTCTTGCTACCCGGGGGACCCCTGTCACTGCCACCACATCAAGAAGTCCAGGCTAGGGAATTCCCTGGTTGTGCAGTGGTTAGGCCTCGGCGCTTTCATTTCCGGGGCACAGGTTCCATTCCCGGCTGGGGAACTAAGATCATGCAAACCCCACAGTGTGGCCAAAAAAAAAAAAAAAAAAAAGAAGTCCAGGCTAACCTGCTGGTGATAAGAGACATGTGGCCCAGTCAGCCCTGACACCCCAATCAGTGTCAACCCTCTGGAAGAGAGCTGCCTAGCTGACCAGCAGCTGAACCCAGCAGACACCAGAAGAACCATCACCCAGCTGATCCCAGACCACATTGCCAACCAATTATTCTAAGCATCTGAGGTTTGGAGGGGCTTGTTACGTAGCAAAGGATAACTGGTACAGGCTTGTCCGCTCTCTCTGTGATGTGGTCTCTTTCTCCCCTCAATGTGACCCAATGACTAAAATCTTAAGCTCTGCCACTTTTTAGCTGCTACGACCACCAATGTGACATTCCTTCTCTGAGCCTCAGATTCTTCTGAAAACAGGGATGAGAATAATAGCGCCTATCACGTGGAGTAGTTGTGAAGACAAAATGAGAACCTGCCCCAAAGGTCATGGTGGCCATTCGTGCTGGTTATGAAATGTGTCTGGCCAGGCGGGGGCTCAGGTGGGGCATTTGGGGTCCGGACTGTGCTTCCTCCTCCTCTCCCGGTGGGGTTTGGTAGGGTCCTGTGACCAGCTCCACCCAGTGAATTGTGTCAAGTCACTTCTGGGTGGGCAGCATTTAATCATCCACGTGCAACCTTCCTGGGCTCTCTCCTGTGCACAGAAATCGGCATTAAGTTGGTGACTGCTCCACGATTATGATGAGCAGAACGCCCTGTGGACGGTGCTAGACATGGAAGGTCAAGGATAAATCAACCTTTTTTTTTTTTAAAGATTTTTGGGATGTGGACCATTTTTTTTTTTTTTTTTTTGATGTGGACCATTTTTAAAGTCTTCATTGAATTTGTTACAATATTGCTTCTGTTTTATGTTTTGGTTTTTTGGCTGCGAGGCGTGTGGGATCTTAGTTCCCCGACCAGGGATCGAACCTGCACCCCCTGCACTGGAAGGCAAAGTCTTAACCACTGGACCACCAGGGAGGTCCCTTAAATCAACCTTTTGTGAATGGGTACTTCTTCAGCAAATACCACTCCTCTCCCTCCCACTGGAGGGGGAGTATACGTCCCTGCTCCACTGCTGTGGGCTCTGACCATATGATTTACTTTACTCCATGGAACGTTAGCACCCCCGACCTCAGCCGAGGACCCCGTGATCTGCCATGAGAAAGACATCAGCCAGGGAGCCGCTGATCCCAGAAGACTGTGAAGTGTCATGGAGGAGAACTTGAATCCCCTCCCAAACGGGACCCAAACCCCTCAAAGCACAGCCAGAAGGAGAACTGCTCCAGCCACCTACAAACCCTTAGAAGAATGATAGTTGTCACAATCTCGGCTTGGGGATGGTTTGTTTCATAAGCATTACTACAGCATGAATCAACTGATATAACTTTGTTGCTTTAAACCACGGAGATGAGGGACTTGTTTGTTACTGTAGCATAATCGATTCTGTCCTGACTGATGCCAGGGTCTAGCACCTGCCAACGAATGGCCACTCAGTAAGTGGCAGCTATTAGGACGATAACTATTTGGCCAGACACATTGTCTCCAGAACCAACATTGACTTAAAGGTGCTGGGCACTGCACTAAGTGCTATTTTAGTTTTCTTTCATTTGACTCTTAAGACAGCCCTTTGAGGTTATGGCTATTAATAGCCACAGTTTACAAACGTGAAAACGGAGGCAAAAGAGGGAGAGGTTAACCAGGAGAGGTGATCATGGACTCTGGAGTCTGATCTTCCCTAGCTGTTTGACCCAAGCCAAGTGACACCGCAACCTGGGCCTCAGTTTGTTCCCCTGTAAAATGGGGACAATTCTTTCAACTTCACAGAGTTGTTGTGACTATGCAATGAGGTACCGCAGGAAAACACTTAGCATGGGGACCCAGCAGGGAGTAATCCCTTAACAAAAGGTAGGGTCTTCCCTCTCTTCCTTCCAAAGAAGGGGTTCCCAAAGGTTGAGACCCCTGCTTTTTGCATCCCACCTCCCTGAAATGCATCACGTCACAAGGACTCAGGCTTGTTCTGTTAAGTTGTTTAATAATATATTGGCACATGGGAAGCTGTAGCTGAGAACAGATCAAGACCAAACGTGGCATACGCCTCGGTTCTTCACTTAGCCTTGCCAGGAGGCTGGGGGCCTGGAAGACAGTCGGCCTGGGTAATGGTATAGATACGAGAGGCCGCGGGCACCAGGGTCCCAGGCTTGGTGTGGCAGGCATTCTCCGTAGCGCAGCCCCGAGTAGCAAATATGACACCTGTTGGGGGAGGGATTTCAGCCTGGAGTCAGGACTTCCAACCCCTCCCTCCTCATGACCCGGGGTCATGCCCCTGCCACCTCCTCACCCAGTTCTCTGGACCCACTCTCTCCCCTAGAATCTGGAAGTATGAGCCTCCAGTTCTGGGAGCCTCCCTGTCCCCTCCTCCAGAAATCTAGGTGCCCCTCACCAGTCTGCACTTTGCCAGCGCAGGTGATACAGTGGCTTTCCTGGCCAACACAGAGTACTTTCTTAGTTGAAGAGCATGTTTCCTTGAAGTGGGTGATGCAGGTAGGGCACTGGAGGCCATTCTCCGTACGATTGTTCTCAGGAGCTGGGGAGGAGGGTGGAGTGTAAGGTGTAAGGGACGTTAAACCCTTTCCCAACCTCACAGCAACCCTGGGGACACCGGTTGCTAATGGACACTGCATTTTACAGGCGAGGACCTGAGGCTCAGAGCAAGGAGGATGCTTGCCAAAGGTTACAGCGCGGGTCAGTGAGCGCAGGTCAGTGGCGGGTGCTCACAGCAGGCTCTCAGGCGGGGCAGGAAGGGACTCCAGTTGTGGGGCTGAGCTGGCCCTTACCGGGCAGGGGATCGTGGTTGCAGACGTCGCTCTGGCAGCAGCGTGTGTTGGACACCATGTAGTTCTCAGGGTCCATGGTGATGGAGATGAATCCTGAGCTGCAGGCGCTGGATTTCATGCACCCCTTATAGGTGTTCAGCGACTGGTGGCCCTCTGCAGGATGGCGAGGGAGGGGAGGGCTCAGGGGCCCTGGCCTGGACCCTGGCTTCCAGGTCTCTCCCAACCTTACAGCTGCCCCAGCCCGCTGCTGTCTAGGGAGTTCTCTTCCAGCCCCCCAGAGTCATACCCCCTTATCTGCCTGGGGCATGGTCTGGACTGTTTTTTAGGTCCGCTCCACCCCACCCCCTCCAGGCTTTGGTGGTCTCTTGCAGTTCCCATCGGCAAGCCCTGGTGCCTGCCTGAGTGGTCCCTTCCGCCCCACGCCACCCCACTGCCATCCTCTAAGGGTCACACCTGTAGTGGTCTTTTTCAGGCCGCCTATGGCTACCTCCATGGCGGTGTGAAATGGTCTCTTCCAGCCTTTCGCCCTCCCCTGACCCTCGGAATCCCTTCCACCAAATACTGGAATGCCACCCTCGCCCCCCCGCCCCATCGCACCCTGTAACACCCATATCCTTCTCTGTCTAACGTGGTCTCTTCCAGATTTCCCCAGGGTCACTCCCCAGACCTCCCACCAATGGTCTCTTGCTGCCCTCCTTGGGTACTCTCAGGTCTTGCCTGAAGTGGTCTCGTCCAGCCTCCACAGCCTTCCCCCTCCCCCTCCCCACAGTACGGTGGTCTCTTCCAACCCTAGGGTTTCCCCTCTTTACCCCACAGAAAGGTGGTTTTTTTCCCCAACTTCCTCCTGCGGTCCCAGGGTCCCATCTCCCTCCCATATACTCCTGGGTGGCCTCTGCAAGACTTTCAGGTCCTTCCCCCACCTGCCCACCCTTGCTAGGTGAGTAGGGCAGCGTGCAATCTTCTATCCCACTTACCTTACACACCCGCTCCGGTCGGAATGGTTCCTTCCTACACTCAACGTTGGCCTTACCTCCCGTCACATCCTTCCTTCTCCAGTCTCACGCCGTGCCCCACCATGTTCCTTTAACTAAGGGTTTCTGGGTCTCTTTCAGCTTTGAATGAACACCCCACCCGCCGTGGTTTCTTCCTTTGCTCCCCTTCTCCCCCATCCTCCCTCAGGCCTGGGAGAGTCCCTTCCATTTAAGTCTTGCCTCTCCTCTCCCATTTTACTCATATGTCTCCCATTGCCGCAGCTCCACTTCTTTGTGATAATTTGCTCCATGCTTCAGGAATATCTTCCCTCTCCCGTCTGTTCTTTTATATCTCTCCCTCTACCCCAATATCATCTCTCCTCTTCTTGTCAGAAATGGTCTCTTCCAACCCGCATCCCTAGGGGATCCCTCCCACCCCAAATGGTCAACCTGGTCACATTCCTTCCAACCCACCCCAGCCCCTTCCTTCTCCTCTACACGCCCCCCTCCACCTCTTGCATATTAGATTTTCCCCCTCTCGCGATTTCTCTCTTCCCCCTTGTCCTTTCCTTCCCTAATCCCCTCCTGCCTAAGAAAGTCTCTATATCTGCCCCCCCCCCACCCCATCAACTCTTTGGAGTCTAATTTTCAGAAATCCCTGACAACAGTGGTTTCTGTCGTTCCATCGGATTCTCTTCCCTCCATCCACCTTGAGACTGCCTTTCCCTCTTTCCTGCCTGCTCACCACTGGAAGGTTCCTCCCCGCGCGTGCTGGTATCTGCTACCCCGAAAGCACGGCCCCCTCCCCAGGATCTGACGCCACGCCCTGAGCTCTTACTCCTGTTGGTGTGAGCCACGATGACCACGCAGGAGTCCTGGTCGGGGTCACAAGTTTGCACATTTCCACTGCACGTGGGTCCGGAGCCTGTACACACCTCACAGCTCAGTGGGTACCCTGCAGTGTAGAGAGCAGGGCTCTAGTCAAGGGTGGTGTGGTCTGCGGACCAAGACTTCGGACGGAGTCCAGAGGGGGATGGGGGGGCGGTCTGAGGGAGGAGGGAAAGGTATCTCCCTGATTGTTCTTGGGCGGGGCATTGGCGCCTGTCCAGGGAACTGTCCGAAGCTCCCGCAGAGACGCGGTGGTGCTCCAGCAAAGCTGCTTTCAGGGGTGGGAAGCGACTCCACCAGGGAGCAAGTTTACCTAATTACAAGGCTGGGGACTTTGGATGCTAGGGTCCTCTGAGAAAGTTTGGGGACAGGGAGGGGTCCTGGTGAAGGTTTCCATGGACTTTTGTGAAGCTTCAGGTCGAGCTGGTTCTCGGAAGTGAGATCCTCTTCCTTGTAGGTACCACGCGTAGGTCTTGTAGACAGTAGGAGCCCAGGCAGGGGTACCTGAGGCTGGGATCTGCACCCCAGGTCAAGAAGGGAGAGCACGGACCAGGAGGGCAAGCGCATGGACCCCTTGGTACTGAGAGAGGAGGCAACTGGGGGCCCAGACACTGGGCAACTGCATCCTGGGGAAGGTGGGGCTTGCCTGAATTCCTGCATCTAGGGGAGGACACCAGGGGTCTGAACTCCCTAGAGTTCTGGGAGAAAGAAAATCTCTCCCCCGCCCCATCATTTTTTTAAAAAAAATTTCCCTTTCTAATCATACTCTGATTTTCTAGAATTCAGACGTCTTTTTTTTTTTTTTTTGGCCGAACTGCATGGCATGCGGAATCTTAGTTCCCCAACCAGGAGTCGAACCCCCACCCCCTGCAGTGGAAGCGCAGAGTCTTAACAACTGGACCGCCAGGGAAGTCCCCAGATGGCTTATTTTGAGACCTTGCCTGGGGGACAGGGGATTCAAAGCTCATCAAATCCCCTTCTTTCTCAGGGATTCACACACACAAGTTTCTGAGCTATTCTTCCCTTGGGGCCCCAGTCTTTCTGTCCTTTACCCTCTGCCTTTGCCATGAATCTGAATTCCCAGGACACCTCCTCTTTCCCCCTCCCCGCTGAAGGACCTTGCTGAATGCCCCTCTCATACAGTCCTCTTTCCGAAGGTCCCAGGATTCCAGGCCCCTAGTCACTTACCCAGACCCAGGAGGGTGCAGAGCAGCAGGGAAGCCAGCAGGAAGGTCTGGGGTTTCGTGGAAAGCCTCATGATGGATGAGTGAGTGAACCTGCAGTCCCAGGTCCCCAGCTCTTCTTATAGGAAGCTGAGGAGGGGTGGGTCTGGACCCACCCTACCCCTAGGGTGAGAAAGAAGTGATGTAAGATCTGGGGGCAGGTCTCTGTAGCTCTGGGGTGGGGAGGCAGAACCAGAATCCGAATGCGACATGGGCATCTTGTGCCCAGCCCCCTCCTCCACGGGGACCCCAGGTGGACTTCCAGCCTTCTCTTCCGTCAGGACCCAGAAGATCACTTCCCTATTTTCTCACATTCCCAACCCCACCCCCCCACCCCCCCATCCCCGCTTTTCTTTTTTTTCTGACCTGAGGCCCAAGATCAGAATCTCAGAATCGGGTCATTTGATTCCCTGCAGGGTAGGGCGGCTGCTAGGACTGAGATACCCTTCTTTCTCTTCCCAAGGAGGTGCCCAGCGTGGGTGGGGCCCTACCTGGGAGTGTCAGCATGTTCTGTAGGGGCACGCTTGGTTCATACTCACTTTTCCGTGTTTGGGTTGTCTCTAGCTCCGACCCCACCCCAAGATGCCCTTCTGGGTCTCTCGGGGACGGAACAGAGGGGTGCTTGTCACCGGGCAGGGGTGGGCGTGGTACGAGACAGATGCCCATAGGTCACATTGGAAAACTGAGGCATGGTTGGAAGCACTCAAGGCTGGATGTGTGTTTGGGCACATGCACTGTGTTTTATTTAGGTTCTTTACCCACTCTCTCTGCCGCAGGCATAAGCTTGAGAGATCAGAGATTGTGTGTGTGCGTGTGTGTGTGTGTGTGTGTGTGTGTGTGTGTGTGTGTTGGTGGCGGGCATGGGGAGGGTAGCCAGCAACCGGTGGAGGAGATCCTGTTGCGGTAGGCTCCAGGCTCCCTGCAAAAATCCACTCAGATTTGCTGGCCTCTTGCTTTCCAACTGAAGTTGGGGTGGTGAGGATGGCGAATTTCTTCTGGGGACCAGTCCTGGAGGCCACGCCGGTTGCTAGGCGCCCGGAAGACCTAGTGTGAAAGTCACCGGAAGGGGGAGCTAGAGAGCGGTTTGGCCAGAGGGAGGCGGGAGAAGCTCGTTACTAGGCAACTCAGCCCCTCTCGCCTCTCTCGGGAGAGACGCACTGGGCTTGCGCAGTGTTGACGCGACCTCCGGCGCGCCGCTGTTTGAAAGGCCCGAGCCTCGTGCGCTTGCGCAGTTAAGCCCGCGCAGGGCGCCCCAGCTGTCTGCACCCTAAACTCAGACCCTCCAGCATCTTCTTGGTCAGGCGAAGCCCACGACGTTGACATGCCGGAGATCCGCCTCCGCCATGTGGTATCCTGCAGTAGCCAGGACTCGGTGAGGGACTGGCGTGGAGGAGGTTGGAAGAAGTAAAGGAATTCTTGAGGGGGCTCTAGGAGAACTTTTGGAGCCCAAAAGGGGTTGAACAATAATCAGTTTCCGGGCTGCGAAGAAAAAAGAACTTTATTTGGGGTTTTAGGAACTGATATTAGAGAGACACAGATTTCCGTAAAACCGAAAGTGTGTTGGGAGAGAGAGTCAGGGGCTTATGAGGACAAAGGTCACCAGGTGGTTAAAGTTGTCTAGAGAGAATTGTAATTGCCTCTGATACAAGAAATATTTGGCTTTAAAGAATAGGGTGTCATGAGTTACTTTACGGTAAGTGTCCGATAAGTATCGAGTTTCTGGTAGATGCCTTGGATGCCTGTGTTGAATGCACTAAGTGGTCAAAAGGTCACATTCCATCCAGGCTGAGACCTGCGTGGTCCCAATTCCTCGGTGGCCACCCAGCTCCATTTTAGAGAGTCCTTTTAGCAATACCGACTTCATTTTGATTTTCCTTTCACAAAAGGGACTTTGTGGAATTCTAAGGAGGGTCCTGGGAGAATTTCTCAGAGGCCATCAGGGAATTCTAGAGAGATGTGGACTAGAGGAACTTTCAGAGAGAAAAGGAGGGATAGGGGAGCTTCCTTGGAAGGCCCAGGGGAGAATTTCCAGGGGAAAATGCTGTAGGGGACTCAAGGCAGAGTGTGTGGGGATTAATAGGGAAACTTAAATCTGGGGGATCTCAATGGAATAATCTGAGAGCTGGGGACCTAGCTGTCATCTCTGTACCCTAACTTGCCCTTTCCCACTCTTCTCTCCAGACCTACTGTGCAGAAAACCTTCTCAAGGCAGATACTTACCGAAAGTGGCGCGCGGCCAAGGCGGGCGAGAAGACCATCTCTGTGGTGCTCCAGGTGATTCTGCCCTCCCCCCATCTCCTTAATAGGAGTCTGGAGTTAACTGGCAGTGAGTTGAGGCACTTTCCCTATGGGCCTCAGCTTCCTCACCTGGAAAATGAGCGGTGTGATCCCTGTGCCCCCTAGCAGGGGAGAAAGATGATCCAGGCACTAGGCCAGGGGTGAATCCGTGTGTGGCCCAGTTAGGTTGCTGCTACTGTCGGGGCCTCAGTTTTCTCAGCTGGAACAGAGTGAATCATTGCCATGTATCCTGCCTTCTAAAGTCTCTGGGCTCAGGGCTGGAAGTTGTCTCATATCATCTAAGCCAATCAACCTCATTTTATTTTTTTTATTTTAAAAAATATTTATGTATTTGGCTGCGCTGGTCTTAGTCGTGGCATGCGGGACCTAGTTCCCTGACCGGGGATCCAACCCGGGCTGTCTGCGTTGGGAGTGTGGAGTCTTAACCACTGGACCACCAGGGAAGTCCACAGTCAACCTCATTTTAAAGATGAGGAAACCGGGGCATAGGGCAGGGCGAAGTGAAGTGGCCAGTCTAAGCTACCGTGTCCGGAATGCTGAGCGCTTTGGTACGTTCTCTGTGAAGTTGGAGGGAGGCAAAGACGAAAGGGTAGTTTGACCCAAGATGGTTACAGAATTCCAAACAGGCTGTTCCTCTCCGGCATAAGAAGCTGGTGGGAGAAGCGAGCTAGGTGTGTTGCCAAGCATCTGCTCTTTGCCTGGTGCCGCCGGCCTGGGTGTGTTACCTGTGTGACCCGACTCTTCATGGAGTTGGATAATGTAGGGGCTGTTATCACCACTAATAAATGGCGGTGCTAAGACCTGAACCTACTGTGGGTGTTCTTAGCCACTTTGTCCTGCTGCTCTGTGTTCATACCTTGGCTTTCTTGATTTTGGCCACATTCCTCCCTTCTGAATGTAGGGGGTGTTTGGGGAGGGATGTTGGGGGCAAGGCTTACCTGATTGTGTTAAAACATATTATTGTCTCTCTCTTGCCCAGTGGTTCTGAAAAAGTTTTGGTTCACAGAACCTTTTGAGAATTAGGGAGAATCTGAGAATTCTCTTCCCAGGAAAAATACACAGACCCACAAGATTTTCTGAATGATTTTAGGAATTTAAATATCTCCTAGGTCCCTAACATAGTAAGAATAATGAGAGCTAGCATTTATTCAACATTATAGCTGCCTGGGAATTCCCTGGTGGTCCAGTGGTTAGGACTCCATGCTCCGAGGGCCCGGGTTCCATCCCTGGTCAGGGAACTAAAAGGAAAAAAAATTACAACTTCTGGTCACCATTCTAAACACCTCACATGGGTTAATTCATTGAATCCTCATAAAAACCCCATGACCTCGAGTCCTTTATTATCCCCTTTTACAAGGAAGAAACTAGGCCCAGAGAGGTTATACAACTTGCCTAGAGCCAATGTTTTTTTTAGTTAGTCTTGGGACATGGATTTAAGACCCCACATGTCCCTCTTACTCACCCTGTGACCTCAGGCAAATGGTTTCTTTTCTCTGAACCTGTTTTCTCATCTGCCCATTGGGAATAATGTGATCTGAGCCCAGGGTTGCTGTGAAAATCCGGTGATGTAATGTTTGCAAAAGTGCCCTGTCAGCAGGCAGGTGTTTGTGTAAAGGGAGGGATTCATGTGTTAATTACTGGGCGCTGAGTCTGCTGGGCTCTCTGGTCAGGAGATGATCAGGACCATCCCATTTGGGTCTGCACCCCGGTTGCACTGGGAACAAGAAGAGACTGGTTATGGGGAGCGAGGGAGCCAGACAAGCCACAGGATTCTCCGCCCTGGGAGACCAAAGGGGATATTGCACCTGTCACCAAAGTGGGAAACCTCGACAAGGGGCAGCTTGAGAAGGTGACACATTGGTTGGGATGTCCGGGTTTGCTACGACTTTGGGACATCCAGGGGACAGCTAGCGATTGGACATGGAGCTGGAGATAGGGCTGTAGGAGTTGTCAGCACAGGGACAGGCCCTGGAGACTTGGGAGTGGATGCATTCATTTGTTCATTCATTCATAGAAGCGCCTTGTGTAGGCCCAGCACTGTTGTAGGTACTGGGGCGTAGTGCAGTGGACAGCACAAGACAAACGTACGTCAGTCCTGTGGAGATTTTACGTTGGCAAGGAAGGACTGACCGATTAATAAGTAAAACGTACGTATGTCAGGTGATGAGTGCTAGGGAGGAAATTACATGGTTAAGAGAAGTGAGGAGGGACTTCCCTGGTGGCACAGTGGTTAAGGCTCTGCGCTCCCAATGCAGGGGGCTGGGGTTCGATCCCTGGTCAGGGAACTAGATCTCACATGCGTGCCGTGACTAAGAGTTCGCATGCCACAGCTAAGGAGCCCACGGGCCACAACTAAGGAGCTGGCGAGCCGCAAGTAAGGAGCCCGCCTACCGCAACTAAGACCGAGTGCAACCAAATAAATAAATAAATGTTAAAAAAAGAAAAAAAGAGGAATGAGAAATGCCTCCAGTGGAAGATGAGGCAGTGGCAAGAGGTTTTTTTCTAAATAGGGGGTTAGGGAAGGCCTTCCTGAGTTATGCAGGTACCTGGGAAAGAAACAGAGTCCAAGGCAGGCTGGCGTCTGGTAGGCCGGTGCCTGGTAGGCCGGTGCCTGGCTGGTGTCTGGCGGGCTGGAGGGACAGCAGCAAGCCCTGTGTGTGGGTGGAGCGGAGTTGACAGGGGAGAGGGGTAGGTGCTGATAGGGTGGGGGTAGAGGACCCCTAACCTACGTAAGGCCTAAAAGCCATTGTAAGGATTTAAGCATTTACTCTGCATGAGATGGGAGCCGTGGAAGGCCTCTGAGCAGAGGAGGAGCAGAATGTGACTTAGGTTCTCACAGAATCTTTGATTGATTGATTGATTGGCTGTGTTGGGTCTTCGTTGCTGCGTGCGGGCTTTCTGTAGTTGCGGGGAGCGGGGGCTACTCTTCGTTGCAGCGCGAGGGCTTCTTATTGCGGTGGCTTCTCTTGTTGCAGAGCACGGGCTCTAGGCGCACGGGCTTCAGTAGTCGTGGCTTGCGGGCTCAGTAGTTGTGGCTCGCGGGCTTAGTTGCTCCGCGGCATGTGGGATCTTCCCGGCCCAGGGCTCGAACCCGTGTCCCCTGCATTGGCAGGTGGATTCTTAACCACTGAGCCACCAGGGAAGCCCCCTCTCCCAGAATCTTCTGTGAGGTTTCCAGGCTGAGAATAAACTGCAGGGGAAAAGTGCTGGCGCAGGCAGCACTGTCACAGCGGCTGTCGATTTATTTCGCGTTGGAGACCCTTCGGAAAATCTGATGGCGTTTGCCAGTTGCCAGCGTGCAGGGTGACTCCAGGCTCACCGAGTGCTAATTTCGGTTCTTTTCAAGCAAGTGATGAGAGGAAACTTCAGGACACCCAGACACGTAGATTGATCTGTGGATTTTCCTACTACTGTGTATTTTTTTCCCCTCAAATAGCACCTCACAATATCTCTGTATTACCATCTGGGGTTCAGCCCTCTGCTTGTGGTGACAGCCCCACACGCCTTTTTCGTTTGTGGTGGCCGAAAGAGGCTCTATCGCCAACCCGTCACCTGCCCCCAGGAGGGCAGTTCCAGCCTCTTTGCTAACCGCTCCTGGGCCGGTGGGAGTGGCTGAGACGCAGCCCAGGTGTAACTCCTCCCGTCCCCCCCCCCCCCCCCCCCCGGATGCTGAGGTGTGTTCTTTAGAAAAAATGTTCAGTAGCAAGGTGGACACGTTCTGTTTCTGTTTTTCAGTGGTTTTCTCATCACCCAGTTTGCCATTGTGATGTTTTGAAATTTTTTACCTTCTTTTGACATGACACGTGCGTACAGCAAAGCGTACAGTCCAGTGAATCATCACCAACTGCAGCCCGTGTACTGCCAACCAGATCAAGGAACAGAACACACCCCCTCCCACGCCCCCTTGTGCTCCTTCCTGTCACTGCTCCCCCGCAAGGGTAACCATGGCGTAGATTTTTAACAGCATTGATTAGCTTTGGCTGGCTTTGAATTGTTCATAAATGGAATCACAGGGTATATAGTACTTACACCTCTGGCTGCTCTTTTCTTTCCCAGCATTGTTTGTTAGTTTCATTTTGTTAGTTTCATCCTCCTTGCTGGGTGCGGCTGCGTTCCCTTGTTGGAGATAACCACTGAGATTTTATTAACTTTACTTATCAAACGGGTGTTATATGCGTATGGTGGTTAACTCAAAAGGCACAAAAGGGAGGGTATACAGTGAAAAGGAAAACTCCTCCCCACCACCTGCTTCCATTCCCTACCCCCGCCCTCCCGATTTCTGCTGCCCAGGTCTTCCCTCCTGTGGCAGCCACTGTGAGCCGTTTCTCATGTTACCCCCTGGTCACTCTGTCCATGTACAAGCGTATATATCCACCCCTCCTGGCCTTTTAAAAAGTACACTGTATGTAAACAGTCCTCTCCCTTGTTTTCTTCCAAGAAACTGTATCTTGGAGATCCATTGTCATGGCATCAAGTTCTACCTTATTCTCTTTAATGGTGCATCAAGTTCTATCTTATTCTTTTTAACGGTGCATCAAGTTCTACCTTATTCTTTCATGGATGTGGAACAGTTTTTTTGTTGTTGTTATATTGGAGTAGAGTTTATTAACAATGTTGTGTTAGTTTCAAGTGTACAGCAAAGTGATTCAGTTATACAAATACATGTATCTATTCTTTTTCAAATTCTTTTCCCGTTCAGGTTATTACAGAGTATTGAGCAGCGTTTCCTGTGCTGTACAGTAGGTCCTTGTTGGTTATCTATTTTATATATAGCAGTGTGTACATGTCAATCCCAAACTCCCAGTCTATGCCTCCTCCCAACCCTTCCCCCTGGTAACCATAAGTTCGTTCTCTAAGTCTGTGAGTCTCTTTCTGTTTTGTAGGTAAGTTCGTTTGTATCTTTTTTTTTCTTTTTTTTATAGACTCGGCATATAAGCAATAAAAAACGATGTTTGTCTTGGAGCAGTTTTTTTAATAAGATGTCTCTGGGACTTTGCAAACCTTCCATGCCTCATTTCTTCCACTGTCGTGAATTCTGTCTTCCTGGGAAAGGCGCACACAAACCCGGGCCACAGATGACTCATCCTGTGCTTAAGCCTTTCTCCTCACAGCTGATACTTACTGAACACTCACGTCTTTTTTCTTGAGGTAAAATTCACGTAATGTAAAGGTCTTAACCATTTAAAGTGTACAATTCAGGGTTTTTTAGAATATTGACAATGTTCTGCATTCATTACTGCTGTCTAATCCAGAACATTTTCATCACCCCAAAAAGAAACCGAAAACCATTAAGCGATCACTCCCTATTCCCCTTTCCCCAGGTTGCTGCTGGCAACCACCGATGTACTTTTGTTAAAATAGGGAATTCAATTGTTTATTTTATTTTACTTTTTTCACTCAAGTGAATTTACTGAATTAATCTGCATTTAACACTGCTGGTATACATTTAAATCAACACTTGATATTAACCTTTTTAAGTCTTTAAGAAAAAATATATTACTATTTTAGTTTAAACTTAAAAAAAAATTCATTTATTTATTTTTATTTGCTTGTGGCAGGCAGGCTTCTCAGTTGCAGCTCGCCGGCTCCCCATTTGCAGCACGTGGACTCCTTAGTTGAGGCCAGTGAGCTCCTTAGTTGTGGCTCGAGGGCTCCTTAGTTGCGGAGGCGGGCTCCTTAGTTGTGGCATGTGAACTCTTAGTTGTGGCATGCACTCGTGATCTAGTTCCCTGACCAGGGATCAAACCCGGGCCCCCTGCATTGGGATCATGGAGTATGAACCACTGCGCCACCAGGAAAGTCCCTCCAATTTTTTTAAATTGAAGTAGAGTTGATTTATAATGTTGTGTTAGTTTTAGATTTTTTTTCAGATTCTCTTCCATTATAGGTTATTACAAAATATGAAGTATAGTTCCCTGTGCAATACAGTAGGTCCTTGTTGGTTCTCTACTTTATATATACTAGTGTGTACATGTATCACTGATATACCTTTTGTCTCTATGGATTTGTCTATACTGGACATTCATATAAATAAGACCATCCAACATGTGGCCTTTTGTCTGGCTCCTTTCACTTAGCATTAGGTTTTCGGGGTTCCTACATGTTGTAGCTTAGATCAGTGCTTCACTCCTTTTTACAGCTGAATACTGTTCCATTGTAGGGAATGTCATACAGTGTGTATCCATTCATAAACTGATGGGCATTTAGGTTGTTTCCATGTTTTTATAAGAGATTTTTTATTTATCAAAAGAAAGACAGGGGAGTATGTGTGTGTGTTTAAAGTAGAAGTAGTCGTATATAAAATAAGAACCATTCATTAAAAATATATATATATATACATCCTACTAGATGGAGGGCCCCATACTTTAAATGTGGGAGAGGCAGAGTGGTTTTTTTTTTTTTTTTTCAGCCACGCCCCACGGCATGCAGGATCTTAGTTCCCCGACCAGGGATCGAACCCTTGCTCGCTGCAATGGAAGCTCGGAGTCTGAACCACTGGGCCACCAGGGAATTCCCAAGCTGTTGAGTTTTTATGTCAAGGATTGAAACTGGGGAATTGGGAAGCAGTGTTGGCTTGTCGTCAGGCAGTTGGGTCTGAATTTCTCTTCCAGTCACTAGCTATGTGTGACATGTGAGCCATTTATTTACCTGTCTGAGCCTCAGTTTCCCCATCTGTGAAGCTGGGAGAGTTACAGACCCTTCCTTCCAAGGTGGTTGTGAGGATTCAGTGATGCCTGGCCCAGGAAGAGCTTAGCTAAGTGTGGTGGACAGAATAATGGCCCCAGTAGATATCCACATCCTAATCCCAGAACCTGTGAATATGTCCTTTACGTGGCAAAAGGGACTTTGTGGACGTGATGAACTGAGTATCTTGAGATGGTGAGATTGGCCTGGATGATTGGGGTGGGGGTGTGTGTGTGCAGCGTAATCACAAGGGTCCTTATAAGGGAAGGAGGGAGGCAGGAGAACCAGAGTCAGAGGAGATGTGAAGACGGAAGCAGAGGTTGGAGCAATGCCATTGCTGGCTCCAAAGATGGAGGAACGGGCCGCAGCCGAGGAGTGCAGGGGCCTCTAGAAGCTGGAAACAAGACAAGGAAACGGGCTTCCCTGGTGGCGCAGTGGTTAAGAATCCCCCTGCCAATGCAGGGGACATGCGTTCGAGCCCTGGTCCTGGAAGATCCCACATGCCACGGAGCAACTAGGCCCGTGTGCCACAACTACTGAGTCCGCGAGCTTAGAGCCCGTGCTCCGCAGCAAGAGAAGCCACCGCAGTGAGAAGCCCGCGCACCGCAATGAAGACCCAACGCAGCCAAAAATAAATAAAATAAAATAATTTTTTAATAATAATAATTAAAAAAAGACAAGGAAACGATTCTCCCCCAGAACTTCTAGAAGGAATGCAGCTCTGCTGACACCTTTATTTTAGCCCAGCCAGGCTGCCTGGGCGCCAGCTGTGTGACCTCAGGGAAGTGACACAACCGCTTCCTGCCTCCATTTGCTTACGTGTGAAGTAGAGATAATGACATCTCCTGAGAGAAGATACAGCTATTACGGGTCTGCCACGTCTGAGCACTTAGATGTCCGCTGCAGTGGCTGTGGGTTGCAGTGGTTAGTATGTGTCATCTAGACTCCCCTCGGAAGGAGGACTGTTATGATGACCCTCCCCTCTCACTTGTGAGGAAACTGCAGCTCAGAGAGGTTATACGCCCCCCAGGGCTGCACTGTGCTGGATTTGAAGTCAGGCTGACCTCCCCACAAGCCCAGGCTCCTTCCTTCCCCGGAGGGATGTTCCTTCCTGCTGCAGGGTGCAGGCAGTGTCCGGGCCACCTCCCGACAGGGAGGTGACAGGGCAGATCGGACCGTCGGATGATCCTGGTGTAGGATGGCAGACTAGGTACCTTTGGGGGTCGTAGTAACGTGTCATTCTAGGAGCCAAATAAAAGATCCCCAGAGTGGAAAGCAGGAGACTTGCTTCAGCCTTTCTTAACTGCCTTCCACCCCCACGTGGCCTTTACTGTCAGACAGGAATGGCAGAAACTTTGGGGGCAAAAGCCATCCTACAGTCAGCTCTTTTCTTCTTTTGACAAACGGTCATCGAGCAGTGACTAATACTGCCTCCTGACTGGCAGTGGCAGGGTGCCTGCTACATGCCAGGCCCTGAGGCCGTAGTATTTATGTGCATAATCCTAGATAGGGTGACCATCCCCACTTTACAGATGAGGAAACTGAGGCTCCAGGAGGTGAGCTGACAAGGCCACATAGCTAGCGTGTGGCAGAGCCGGGACTCAAACCCAGGAATCAGTGGTGAGCCAAACCAGACTAGGCCCCTCCCCTCAGGGAGCTTCCCCGGAGCCCTGTGTGATTGGGGTCGGGGGTGACAGATGTGCCGTTTGTCTGCATAGCGCCACCAAGGAGAGCTCCGTAGTGGCGGGTTAGCAGCCCGTCCGGCAGAGTGGCAGAGTCAGGGAAGGGGGTGTGGGAGCTTATGCAGTCGGTCGGGGAATATTTTCGAGCTCTGACTCTACACCCTGTGCTGCGTGCAGGGGACGCAGTGACCCCACTCAGCCCTGTCTTCACTGTCACCGAGTTGACTTTGCAAGGAGACGAGGGGGCCTGGATGGGGGTCATCCCTCTTCCGAGGTCCCACAGAGAGCTGGGGGTGGGGGGCAGAGCGGCACTGACAGTGCGCTTTCCCTCCCCTGCAGTTAGAGAAGGAAGAGCAGATACACAGCGTGGACATCGGGAACGACGGCTCGGCCTTCGTGGAGGTGCTGGTGGGCAGCTCAGCCGGAGGGGCCGGAGAGCAGGACTACGAGGTAAGCCCCCTGCTGATCCCTGCCCCAGGTGCCCCCATTGAGGCCTCAGGCCTCCCAGGCGCCAGGCCAGGGTGGAGGCGAGTCACACTGACGGTGGCCCTCCGGAGGAGCCCAGGGTTCCCGGAGACAAAGAGCAGACCCAGGTGATAAGCTGTGTGCAGCAGGGATTTGGGTGAAATTACAACATGGTTGCAGGAACAACCAGAGGCACCTGTTCGTTCTACGATTCAGTCGCTGCTTGAGAGCAAAACTCCTTTGCTTCTGGTCCCAGGACTTCTCAGAGATGTCGCAGCCAGTTGAGATTCCGAATTGCTTGGGGTGCCTCTCTTAGTTACTTTATTTGTGACAAATGTTTACAAGCCTTTTGCTCTATTACAAATACAGCAAGTCCCTTACATATGAATGAGTTCCGTTCCGAGAGCCTGTTCGTAAGTCCGATTTGTTCATAAGTCCAACAAAGTTAGCCTAGGTACCCAACTAACACAGTAGTATAGTACTGTACTGTAATAGGTTTGTAATACTTTTCACACAAATAATACATAAAAAACAAACACAGAAAATAAAGAAAACATTTTTAATCTTCCAGTAGAGTACCTTGAAAAGTATAGTAGTACAGTACAACAGCTGGCATCCAGGGGCACATTCGCATCTTTGAAAGTTTGTATGTAGGGGACTTACTGAATTTTAAAAATCGGCCCAATCCTTTTTTTAACCAGTTGAGTGAATTCAAGCCAGAGCGGTGAGATCATAACGAGCCAGCTGGTCAATCAGCAAAATGATTTGGGGTAAAAATAAACCTGCTGTGAAAAAGAGAGGTTACAATTTTAAGTGAACAAATCAGTTTTCTACAAATCAGTTTTCTTGCAGTGAAAAATTTTTTTCAATTGAGGTATATTTCGCATATAATAAAATGCACAGGTCAGCGTTTTGACAGATGTACACACCTGCGTAACTGTCCCCCAGATCAAGACGTAGAGCATCGCTGGCCTTCCTGAAAGTTCCCTCGTGTCCCTTTGCAGTCACTCCTCCCACCCTCATCTCAGGCCGCCACTGATCTCTTTTCTTGCCTGTCCTAGAATTTCACATAAGTGGAATTTTATAGCATGTGTTCTTTTTTTGTGGCTGGCTTTACTCAACGTACTGTTTTTTTGGTGTTCTAACATATCCTATACATGTCAGCGGTCTGTTCCACCTTATTGTTGAGCCGGATCACTGTAAGCGTAGATCCCAATTTGTTCATCCATTCTCTTGTTGACGGGCATCTGGGCTGTTGCCACTTTTTTTTTTGGCCATGCTGTGCAGCCTACAGGATCTTAGTTCCCCAACCAGGGATTGAACCCAGGCCCCAGCAGTGAAAGTGCTGAGTCCTAACCACTGGACCGCCAGGGAACTCCCCACCACTTTTTTTTTTTTAAATAAATTTATGTATTTTATTTATTTATTTTGGGCTGCATTGGGTCTTTGTTGCTGCGCGCGGGCTTTCTCTAGTTGCAGCAAGTGGGGGCTACTCTTCGTTGTGGTGTGTGGGCTTCTCACTGCGGTGGCTTCTCTTGTTGCGGAGCACGGGCTCTAGGCGCGTGGGCTTTAGTAGTTGTGGCACGTGGGCTCCGTAGTTGTGGCTCGTGGGCTTAGAGCGCAGGCTCAGTAGTTGTGGCGCACGGGCTTAGTTGCTCCACGGCATGTGGGATCTTCCCAGACCAGGGCTCGAACTCGTGTCCCCTGCATTGGCAGGCGGATTCTTAACCACTGCACCACCAGGGAAGTCCACCACTTTTTGACTATTATGAAAAAAGCTGCTGTGAACATTCTTGTACAAGCCTCTGTATAGAGATCTCTTTTAGGTAAATACGTAAGAGTCGAATTGCAGGGTCTTCAGGTAGATATAGGTTTTAACCTTATTAGAAATGGACAGTTTTCCAAAATGGTTGTACCAGTTTATATTCCCTTCAGCAGTATATGAGTTCTTTTTGCTTCCCATCCTTACTTATACTTGATATTGCCAGTCTTTTAAATGCATATGTGTTGAATTTTATCAAGTGCTTTTTCCACCTTACAAGGTACATTTTAACCAGTGAGGTTTTCCTTGAACACACATTCTTATTCTAAAGGTTCTAGGGAATTCCCTGGAGATCCAGTGGTTAGGATGCCACACTCTCATTGCCGAGGGTCCAGATTCCATCCCTGGTCGGGGAACTAAAATCCCACAAGCCATGTGTTGTGGCCAAAAAACTAATAATAATAAAATAAAAGTTCTATAAGTTGTAAAAAGGCAAACTAAGGCACATTATGTTTTGAAGAGTTTATTTGAGCAAACAATTCAAATCAGGCAGCCCAAACTGAAAAATTATTAGGGGTACTGTGTCAATGGGCTAGGACAGAGATTTTTAGAGAGAAAACAGGGAAGCAAAGCAAAGCAATTATTTAATTGGCTAGAGCTTAAATGGTTCCCTTACTTGGGAAAATCTAGTGACTTGGCTATTCACGATTAGTTGATTTCCTTTTCTTAGATTCGAGTACACCAACTCTGGCTTAGATTTTGGTTGGTTTACTTAGGCTACCTAAAGCACTAGAGTCACTGAGTCTAATGGCCTCCTTGTTTAAAATTTTAAATAAAATCAACCATCTTTGGGACTATAAAAAAAAAAGTTTTCTTTTCTTCTTGGCAAACAGATTTAGATCAAAATTCTACTTTATAATTATGGAAAGAGGGTAAGTGCATTGTTAGCTAAAACTTTATCTAATCGGGCATGTGACTCTTTATTATTCTTATCTTATCTACCTAGAAAGGTGGAGTGGTTAGCTTAGGGCTTGATCTTTTCAGAGTCTGAAAACCCCTCTGTCAATAGTCTCCCATTCTCTCAAGGTTTTTTTTTTTTTTTTTTTTTTTTTTTTGCGATACGCGGGCCTCTCACTGCTGTGGCCTCTCCCGTTGTGGAGCACAGGCTCCGGACGCTCAGGCTCAGCGGCCATGGCTCACGGGCCCAGCCGCTCCGCGGCATGTGGGATCTTCCCGGGCCGGGGCACGAACCCGTGTCCCCCGCACTGGCAGGCGGACTCTCAACCACTGCGCCACCAGGGAAGCCCCTGTCAAGGTTTTTAATTAAACTTCTGCTGGAAGTTTTGTTATAACTGCTAGCCAAGACTGAATTAAAGACTCTGGAACTTATAAGGTCTGGCTTCTGCCCAGAGACTAGATACGGTTGGAAGAGTCAAGAAAGAAAAGGAAAAAGGGCCGAGCAGGGCTGGTCCGTGTTGATGTCACCCATACAAACGAAGCCAAAGGCACGTATTTTAATAACTAGTGACATTTTCTACAAAATCATCAACATTAAAAATATATATTTGTTTATTTATTTGTTTGTTTATTTGGCTGTGCTGGGTCTTTGTTACGGCATGCGGACTTCTCAGTTGCGACATGTGGTATCTAGTTCCCTGACCAGGGATCAAACCTGGGCCCCCTGCCTTGGGAGCACGGAGTCTTAACCATTGGATCACCAGGGGAGTCCCAACATTTTTTTTTTTTAAACCCTCCAAGTTCTGCAAAGGGGATATCTAAGCTTGCAAGGTTAGCGCAGTCTAGAGAATAAAGGTTTAATCCTAGAACCTTAAAGACAGTATTGGATAATAAAACAACTGGAGTTGTTTTCTCTTCACAATGAGTGGGAGGAGAGTATATTCAGAGGGAGGCTCCCCCTTAGTGTGGGTGGCAGCTGCCAACCACAGCTTGTGTTGCCCCTTCATTTAGTCACTAGATGGTAATTCAGCTCTCCCATCGGCTCAGAATCAGCCCTTTTATAAACAAGTGTAGTCAAGGCCAGGGAGCTGGCTTCCCTTCTGTATAATTTTTGTCATCTTTGCTGTTTCCTTTTCATAATCAAGGGCTGAGCACAAAGAGATATCTAGTTACAGTCTCTGTTTTTCCCAGCAAAAAGCTTTCGTTTTCTAATTTCACAGCATGTCAGTTAGAAAAGAGACTAAGTAACAGATTACACCCAACTAAAGTTGGCTTACTGCCTAAGAATATATATTGTTTCCTTAGGAGGGAAGTCCAGCATTAGGCAGACCCAGAGTTGATTGGGCAACTGAACAAAGTCAGGGTGCTTGGTTGGGCACCTCTTGATTCTTTTGGGCTTTGCCCACATGGTCACAAGGTGGTTGCTGTGGCTCCATCCATCACCTAGTAGCATCCAAAGCAGAAAGCGGAGGAGTGGAATGGCAGAAAAGCAGTGGTTTTCTTCCATCCTCTGTTTCTCTTTAATGAAGAAGGAAAATCTTTCCCAAAAGCTTCCAGCAGCCTTCCTCTTAACATCAAATTGCCCATCCTTGGACCAGCCACTGGCAGAGGAAACCGGACCACTTGGACCAATCATGGTTCATCCCTTAGTGTTGGGCACGCAGCTCTTCCACTGCTTTTCAAAACTGCCTGGTCAGTTTTTGTTCCTTCGTCATACTGTTAATAGCTCCATTTATTTCTTTAGACTGTTAAACACAATTACTTTTATATTGTGTGTTTGATAATGTCAATATGTGCAGTCTTTGTGGGTCTGAGTCTGCAGTTTATAGTTTCTGCTGACCCTAAATCATGGCAGCCTGTTTCCTTATGCCTCATGGGTGTGTGTGTGTGTGTGTGTGTGTGTGTGTGTGTGTGTGTGTGTGTGTGTGTGTGTGTGTGTGTGTGTGTGTGTGTGTGTGTGTGATTGTTTATTCTGCTTTTGGGGAATGTATCTGTGGGAATTCTTTGAGGGCCTGGTTTGAAGTACGTTCCTCCGAAGAGGATTTGCCCCGGCACCAGGTGATACTACATACATGGGACCACTTAAAATTTTCACCTTGGGTTTTTCCACGCAGATAACTAGTGTGGATTTTTACTGCAAATCCTTGAGAGTACAGACCTGCGGTTAGGAGTCTCCAGAGAGAATTTTTCAGCTTTTCTCTGCTGTCCCCCCAGAGCTAAAGCCTCCCACTGACTCTTCCCACAAGGCACATTCCTCCCTAATTTACCCACGGAGGGTGTTGCCCTTTGGAGAGGCCCAGCTCTCTGCTCTGTGGCACGGTCCCCAAGATGCCTTTCTTCCTGACTTGGAGCACAGGCTTTCTTTCTTGGTCTCTCCTGCTACCACCACCTAGAGCCCTTTAAAATCAAGCTCTGTGCCACCGGGAATCACCAACATCAGTGCCACCCACTGTATCAGTCAGGGTCCCACCAGGAGACTGAAACCACACCAGTTAGTTTAACAGAGAGAATTAACGTAAAGAATTAGTAACAAGGTATTGAATTGAAGAGGCCAGAAGACTAAGGCAGGACGCGGAAGCAACTGCAGGGGGCAGTCACCGCCCTTAGGGTTGGAGGAACAAAAGGAAGAGGTTGGCATGACTGAAGGGTAGATGTTTCCAAGCTTGGAGGTGGGGCCCTTGGAGCTGAAACTCAGACCCTGAGGAAGGGGAGCTCCCTGGCTGGTTCTGGTATGTCCCTGAGAGGGTGCAGCGAGGCCAGTTCTGCAGGTGTTGGGAAGCTGCAAACTGGATTCATCTGCCGCCCCGGGGGAAGAATAACAGCTGCAGACGCAGGAGCGAAGCACACCTGGGTGCTGCTCGGGGGATCTGCAAGAAGGCTCAGGTCCCGCCTCCCTCCTCCAGCCTGTCTCTCTAGCTCCCCCTGCTGGCAGAGCCTGACAAGGAGCAGCTGGAGATTAGAAACGTCCCCAGCATCCCAGAGCTGAGCTACCAAGGGTGGGGTGTTTTCTTTTCTTTTCTTTTTAAAATATTTTTTGTTTTTTCTTCTTTTGTATTTTTTCTATTTTATTTTATTATTTATTTCTTTATTTTGTTTGTTTTTTGAGGGCGGGTTTGAACTGAGAGACAGCCACTTAGGAATGGGTGCAGCTCCCCTACCTCTTTGGATTCTGCACTGTAATTTCTGGCCTCGAATAATTCCCTTCTGCTGACTCAGCTGTGCATTTCAAAAAGGTGTTTGAGGGAATTCACTGGAGGTCCAGTGGTTAGGACTCCACGCTTTCACTGCCAAGGGCACAGGTTCAGTCCCCGGTCAAGAAACTAAGATCCCACAAGCTGTGTGGTACGGCCAAAAAAAAAAAAAAAATACAATAAGGTGTATGAATATTGTGCCAGTCATTGTGAATATCCTCTGCTGGTGAGGGTTCCTGAAGCTCCCTGTCCTGAGGGTTCCGGCCATGTGGCCAGATATGGAAGACTCTGGAAGAATTTAGAGAAGGGTGGTTCAGATCTGGCACTAGAAGGACCCCTCTGGGGCCTGTGTCAGGGAAGGACTGACTGGAGGCCCAGAAGTGAGAAGGGTCTAGAGGCCCTGAGGCAGATTGAGGTACAGCTAGATCTGGCGACTCCCTGGTCCCTGCTCAGGCCCCTGCCCTCTTCCAGCCCCCAGGAGGTGTCACTGAAACCAGCCAGGCCTGGTTCTCATCCTCTGTGCCTTTCCCCAGGTCCTTCTGGTCACTTCGTCTTTCATGTCCCCTTCCGAGAGTCGCAGTGGCTCAAATTCCAACCGCGTTCGCATCTTTGGGCCCGACAAGTTGGTCCGGGCAGCAGCAGAGAAGCGCTGGGACCGCGTCAAAATTGTCTGCAGCCAGCCCTACAGCAAGGTACCCAGGGTGGGAGTGGGGTCCTTGGTCCCGAGCCACGAGAGAGACGAGAGGCCGATGTTGAGTCCCAGAGGGCTGGGAGGACCGGACAGTTGGTCTCCCCGTGGGATTCCAAGGAGGCTGGGTCCCTGCGTTCTCTGAAATTTGTTTGAGGTCCTCCCCATATAGGAATCTTCGCTTCCTGGAGGGAGATGAGGAAGGATGACCTGCAAGACCTCAGGGGAATTGGGAGGGGGAGCTGCTGACTTGTTGGAGATGGGGCCTCGTAGAATTGGGCCTCAGAGTTAATATCACGAGATCTGGAGTCAGAACGCTGGTTTAAAACCTGGCTTCTCCACTCCTTAGCTGTGTGACCTCTGGCTTCAGTTTCCTGATCCTTATGGGGTTGCTGTAAGTTAGGGATGCTAAGCTGTGGTGACGAGACCCGAGTATGTAATGACAGCACACAGTAAAGGTATACTTCTTATACCTCTGGATCTGTCCCGGGAGGTGTTTGGCCAGTCATCCTGGACCCAGTCTCCTTCCATCTCATGGCTCTGCATCCACCCAGCAGAAGGGGAAAGAGTCTGGAGCATTTCTGAGTTCCAGAAGTGATACCCAGCCCTCCCTCCCATTCCACAGGCAGGAGTTTGGTACGCAGAGTGGATTTGCTTAGACACCCAGCAGCCTTTGCCAGTTGGTCTGAGGCTTAAGGAGCTGGTGCATGTAAAGGGCTTTGCACCGAGCCTGACCCCAAGTTAGGGCTCAATGACAGCTTGCTGTTATCATCCTTGTCATTATCATGCGGTCACTTCCCCGCATGTGTGTGTCCATAGGAGGGAAAGAGCCAGAAAGGGGTTTCTGTAAATAAAAGGGATTGGGGCCAAGCCTTAGTCCTTGGCCACACTCCCTGATTCCCACCCCTCCTCTCCCAGGATGCCCCCTATGGCCTGAGTTTTGTAAGGTTTCACAGCCCCCCAGACAAAGAGGAGGCCGAGGCCTCATCCCAGGTAAGCTCTACTTGCCACCGCCCAGAGCCTTCTCCCCACCTCTTCACCCCACCCTGCTGACAGCCCTCCCACTGCGCTGACCTTGTGGGACCTTAGAAAGTGACCAAGCTCGGCCAGTTCCGCGTGAAGGAGGAGGATGAGAGCGCCAGCTCCCTGAGACCCGGGGCTCTCTTCTTCAGCCGGATCAACAAGACCCCTCCAGGTGAGTGCGGGAAACCTGGGTCCTGAATGAGTAAAGGCCGGGGGCCTGGACTCCTGGGTCACTCTCAGGTCTTGGGAACAACACTCTGTGTCCCATGGATAGGAGCCGAAGGATCTGAGGGTCCTGCCCTCTCAACCTGGCTCCACTTTCTCCCTCTGCAGTCGCAGCCAGTGACCCAGCAGGACCCAGCTACGCAGCTGCTACACTGCAGGCCTCCAGTGCCGCCTCCTCTGCCTCTCCGGCCTCCAAGACAGTAGGCAGCACCTCCAAGGTGAGATCATCGGACCTGGTGGGGTGAAAGGGAGGAGGTGAGCTGGAGGCCTCGGCCCATCCTACCCCCTCATCCTCAGGAGTCCCCCAGAGGCAAGAGGAAGCTGGATTTGAGCCACGAAGAAAAGAAGACCCCCAGCAAACCGTCCGCCCAGCCCTCACCACCCGCCCTCAAGAGAACCAAATGTGAGCAAACTGGATTCCTTGTTCCCACAGGGGCCTGGTTACTGGGTCTGAGGGGGGAGGGGCCGGGGGCCTGGATACTGGGTCTGAGTGGGGAGGGGCCGGGGGTCTGGATCCTGGGTCTGAGGGAGGAGGGGCCGGGGGTCTGGATCCTGGGTCTGAGGTGGGAGGGGGGGGGGTGTCTGGATCCTGGGTCTGAGGGGGGAGGGGCCGGGGGCCTGGATCCTGGGTCTGAGGGAGGAGGGGCGGGGTGTCTGGATCCTGGGTCTGAGGAGAGGGGGGCCGGGGGTCTGGATCCTGGGTCTGAGGGGGGAGGGGCCGGGGTCTGGATCCTGGGTCTGAGGGAGGAGGGGCCGGGGGCCTGGATCCTGGGTCTGAGGGAGGAGGGGCCTGGGGCCTGGATCCTGGGTCTGAGGGGAGAGGGAACGGGGGTCTGGATCCTGGGTCTGAGCGGGGAGGGGCCGGGGGCCTGGATCCTGGGTCTGAGCGGGGAGGGGCCGGGGGCCTGGATCCTGGGTCTGAGCGGGGAGGGGCCGGGGGCCTGGATCCTGGGTCTGGGTAGGGAAGGGCTGGGGGTGTAGCCCTACAGCTACTGACTGAATCCACTCCTTGGCCTCCCCAGTGTCAGCTCCCACCCCTACCCCAGCCACTGCCCCTGTCCCTGCCGCAGCACGGGGGGCGGCGCCAGGGAAGCCCCGAGGAGAAGGTGCTGAGCCCAGGGCCCCCCGCGCCGGCCCGCAGGAGCTGGGGAAGATCCTCCAGGGTGTGGTGGTGGTGCTGAGCGGCTTCCAGAACCCCTTCCGCTCGGAGCTCCGGGACAAGGCCCTGGAGCTGGGGGCCAAGTATCGGCCAGACTGGACTCCAGACAGCACCCACCTCATGTAGGCCTGCGACCCCTCCCCACGCTCCCCGCTGCCTCTCCTCTGCCTCCCTTCGTCTCCTCTGTGTTGCCTTCTCTCTGTTACTTCGCCTCTCTGTATCCTCTGCCTCTTGTTCTCTTTCTCTTCTTCCCTCTGATTCTTAAAGTCTTCCCCTCGGCCTTCCTGTGTCTTTTCTGCTTCTCCCACATCTGCCCCGTGTCTCTCCCTGTCTCTCTTTCTGTGCCCCTTGTCCCTCTTTGCCCTTCACCTCTCAGATCACACCGGGCTGACACCCTCCATTCCGCTCTCTGCCAGCTGCGCCTTTGCCAACACCCCCAAGTACAGCCAGGTCCTAGGCCTCGGAGGCCGAATCGTGCGGAAAGAGTGGGTGCTGGACTGTCACCGCATGCGGCGGCGGCTGCCCTCTCGGAGGTGAGGCCTCGCTGCGCGCATGTGGTTTACACACGCACACCCCGACCCTGCCCCTTGTCCCCATGCTGGGCAGTGTCAGGGATCTGGAGAGAAATCAGGCCAGGCCCTTCTGGCCCAGAGTCAGCAGACTTCCCAGAGGAGGAAGGGCAGGGCGGGGAGACACAGTGGGGGGCAGGGGGGGCGGTCCGTGCAGGGCTCTGGGAAGTCTGCTTAGCGAAGGAAAAGGACACTGCAGGCTGGAGACACAGCATTCCCAAAGCCTCAGGGCAGAGAGCGCCCGCCTGCCCGTTCACATTCCTTCACCCGAAGCCCCTGCTTGGCGCCAGGCTGGGCTGTGCAATGCTGGCCCCCGACGTCGGGTCCTGCCCTCGAAGGCCTCTGACTTTGATGAGGGGCCGGACTTAGCTCTAAAACAGTTTGGAGGCAGGCCCAAGGGGAGGACCGCAGTGAGCTAGGGGTCTTCAAGGAAGAGAACAGGTTTGCCAGGCTGAACAGAGGCGGAGAGCATGCCTGGGCGGAGGAGCCGGGGTTGGAGTCAGCCTGGTGTCTGCCCAGAGGAGCTGCAGGGGCACTCAGCGCCTAATGAGAAACTGACTTTGATTCTCAAAGGGGAGAATTATTTCTGATTTTTTTTGTTGTTCCTTTTCTGAAATGAGTCATTTCTTCCCAAAGAGGGAAGGGAAGCCAGGAAGTGCTCTGGTCTCCGGTGTGGGTGGCTGGGCGTCTCTGGGGCCCTTCCGGAGCTGGGAGGAGGGTGGGCTAGGAGAGGAGCCATGATTGCCACCCTGAGTATTTAGTAAATACTGAATAAACAGCCAGTGCCTGTTGCTTCCTAAGCCCCCTCCCCACCTCCCCCGGAGGACACATCTGCTGTTTGTCTGAGGCCTGATTCCTCCCCCAGGTACCTCATGGCTGGGCCAGACTCGAGCAGCGAGGATGAGGGGGGCTCTCATGGCGGCAGCAGTGGGGATGAAGCCCCCAAGCCTCCCCGAAAGGTCTGATGCCTCCGGCCCGGGCGGGGGAGGGTGGAGTGGGGGGGGACATGGGTGTGTCATGGTACCCAAACTCTCCACTCCTGCCTCCTGCAGGCGCCCCCCACGCTCACACCCGCGCTGCCCCTTCCGTCCTTGCTGACCCACCCTCCCTCCTCAGCGCCTCCAGACCAAAGCCAAGCCCTCTCAGGCAGCAGGACCTAGCTCACCGCAGAGACCCCCAACCCCAGAAGAGACCAAACCACCCTCACCAGGGCCCCAGGAAGATACTGACACCAAGGGGGAGCAGTCAGGTCAGAGCCTGAGGGAGGAGGGGCCGGGGGTCTGGATCCTGGGTCTGAGCAGGGAGGGGCCGGGGGCCTGGATCCTGGGTCTGAGGGGCGAGGGGCCGGGGGTCTGGATCCTGGGTCTGAGGGGGGAGGGGCCGGGGGTCTGGATCCTGGGTCTGAGGGGGGAGGGGCCGGGGGTCTGGATCCTGGGTCTGAGGGGGGAGGGGCTGGGGGCCTGGACTCTGGGTCTGAGGGAGGAGGGGCTAGATTCCAGGCAATGGATCTGGGGTAGAGGGTGGCTGTCCCACCCCCCACAACCCCTAACTGGATTTGGAGGGCCACTGAGCCTGCGGGTTGGAATGCCTGCATCTGTGCTCAGGCATGAGACTGGGAGGGAAGGTTACCGGTCTTCCCAGACGAGAAGGCATGGGCCTTGCATTGACTAAGCTTCCATTCGCAGAAGGACAGGACAATGGGGCAGAAGATTCTGGGGACACCGAGGATGAGCTGAGAAGGTAGGGTTTGGGCTGGGAGTCAGGGTGGCCCTGGCCTTGCGGGGAGGGGCATCTGGTCTGCATGCTCCTACCCCACCCCTCTTGGCCTCTCCAGGGTGGCTGAGCAGAAGGAACAAAGGCCGCCCTCTGGCGAGGAGAATGGCAAGGACCCGTACGCAGGATCCACGGATGAGAACACGGACAACGAAGGTCCCCCGGAGTCTCCCAATCTGCCGATTCCCGAGCTCCCAGGTGGGAAATCCTCCCTCCTGATGTGGGATTTGGCCCTGTTACTTCTCTGCCGTGACTTGCCCCAGCCGGTCCTGGGCTGGCTGCTGCCCCCTGTGACTTGTCTTTCAGGCTCCTCACCCCCAGTCCCTGGCCTTTGCCACCTCCTTGTCCTCTTAGGCCTGTTCCCTTCCTTTCAGCATCCTCTCCTGACTTCCCTCTCCGTCCCTGTCCTGACTTCTGCTGTGACCGCTTGCATCACAGCCCAGCCCCAGGCGAGACCCCCTTTGGCTTTCCGCTCCCTCACGCCGGGGGCCTCCCACTCCCTAGGCTTCAGGATCACCCAGGGGCTTTTAAAATCTGCAGGTGCCCAGGCTCCACCCCCCAGGTTCAGCTTTGTCACTGTGTGGTGGGGCCTGGGGAACACAGGTGCTGTGGGCGTGGGCGCTGATCTCTGTTGGGACCTACATGATGCCAGCATTGTTATTCGTCACCCCAGACATGATTGCGGGGGGCGTGGGTCAGGGCCAGGTCAAGAATGAAAGGAGAGGGGAACTGCCCTGGCGGCCCAGTGGTTAAGACTCTGGAGTCTGTGCTTCCATTGCAGGGGGCACAGGTTCAATCCCTGGTTAGGGATCCCTAAGATCCCACATACTGTGCGGTGAGGCCAAAAAAAACAAAGAGAGAGAATGAAGGGAGAGCCGGGCAGTCAGAGGGTCTGAGCAGAGGTGAGGGTCAGTGGCCACTGGAAGAAGCCGTTTCTGCTCGGTTCCTCATGGGTGATGGGCAGGAAAGTACTTTGATCCTCCAAAGCCCCAAACTCATCAAGTTTGCCATTGGCAACTTGATGGCAAATCATGTCAAACTGGAACGAAGAACCACCCTGAAGGTCAGAGCCAGAGAAGGCGCTGATTAAAAAGGAGTGGGACAGCCATGGTGAGGAAGCGGCAGGATGTGAAATTTCCAAGCCAGGCCAAGCTAATGAAGTGATTGACCTGGTGTAAGAAACATGTTGCAATAATAATAATTGCGTCTTTTATCATTCTTGCAACAAAACAAAGCAAAACTCCCCAGAGGCTCAGATGGGCCTGGCCGGGAACCACTGCTTGTCATGGATTATTCCCGTGCCAGGCTGTACACGGACACCCCTTTCCCCCTCCGGTGGCTGCGCCGGCCTTGCTGTCCTGCCTCTGCGTGTTCTGTGGCTCCTGGCTGGTGCCCTGGGACTCCAGGGGCCTCACGCTCGTCTCTCCTGCCATCTCCCCTGCAGACTTTTTCCAGGGCAAACACTTCTTCCTGTACGGGGAGTTCCCGGGGGATGAGCGGCGGACGCTCAGCCGTTACGTCACAGCCTTCAACGGGTCAGTCTCCGGGGACAGGGGAGGTAGGGGAGGAGGTGTGGTAGGTCGTGGGGAGAAAGGCCTTCGGGAGGATGGAGAAGGTCGTACCCCCAGGCTGGGCACAGGCTGTGGAGTTCTGTGCCAGACCTGCTCACGCCGCTGGGCAGCCCTGGATGCATAGCTTCCCCTCGGGTTCCTCTTCTCTAAAGCGAGGCCGCACAGTGCCCTTCTGAAAGGATTGGCGCCTGCGGGAGCTGTTGGCTTCGGGGCTGTGGCGAGCCTGGCACGTGGGAGAGTGGGGGACCCAAAGGCGGCCTATAGGGGACACAGGTGGGGATGGAGAACGGCCTCTGAGGATGGCTGGGGAGTAGGGTGTCAAGAGAGGGGACACCAGTTCTCTGCCCCTTTTCTTCTCCTGCCAGGGAGCTTGAGGACTATATGAGCGACCGGGTCCAGTTTGTGATCACGGCACAGGAGTGGGACCCCAGCTTTGAGGAGGTGAGTCCTGAAGGGGCAGGGAGAGGGAGCCCAACCTGCCCTCGCATCCCCCGACCCCTCCTGGCTCACATGCTCCTGCACGCACCCCGCCCCCCCCCTGCAGGCCCTGATGGACAACCCCTCCCTGGTGTTCGTCCGGCCCCGGTGGATCTACAGTTGCAACGAGAAGCAGAAGTTGCTTCCCCACCAGCTCTACGGGGTGGTGCCCCAGGCATGAAGTACGTGCTCTCACACACGAGTTTATTAATAAAGGTGACGTGGTCTGGAGCAGCTGCCCCTCTCACCTGTGTCTCCCAGAACCCACAGCAGGTTCCCAGCTTTCTGTCTTATGTTTGGTTTTGCTTCCCCTCTGAAGGCCGGGTCTTTGGGCTGCCTAATGACCCCTGTGCTGGGGTCCCGGAAAGAACGAAGGGCTCTCTATCTGGGGTCTGGTAGGGAAGGAGCTCTTTGTCACTTCTTCGGGGCCCCTCCCCCCTTTGGTGGCAGGTGGCAGGGAATTAGGAATCTGATAGCACCACCCTCAGCTGGTTCTGACCCCCCTGGAGCCCATTCCTGTGTCTCGGTTGTCCCTCTGGGGGTCCTGGACTGGGGACTGGCATATTCATGGGATAGGCCTCTCTCTCTCTCTAAGTCTCAGCTCTCTGGGCCAGGGACATCTCCCTTTCTCCAGGGCTCTCAGAAGTAGCTGTGAAACTGTCACCAGCCTGGTTTGATATCACCTCATTTGGGAGGTAGAATTGGGGGAAGCGGCATTTTAATCACCCCCCCCAAATCCTGAACCCCCTTCAAGGATCCACCACATTTAAGGTGGGAACTGAACTGGGCGTTAGAGAATCAGGGTAGAAGTTGGGATGGGGCCATGGTGTGGGTGAAGGCCGGGAAGTGGGAGCCAGCCTGGTGCCCAGGGGGTAGTTGAAGGAGCACGGAATCTCTGGTGACGAGGCTTTAGGGGCAGACCTAGCTGGAAAGGTGGGCACAGTCCTGGCAGCTGTGCCGTCTAGTGCAGTAGCCACTGGACACAGGTGGCTATTTAACCTTAACAACAGGGACTTCCCTGGTGGTCCAGTGGTCAGGCCTCTGTGTTTCCACTGCAGGGGGCCCGGGTTTGATCCCTGGTTGTGGAACTAAGATCCCACATGCCTCGCGGTGCGGCCATAAATAAATAAATAAATAAATAAATGAATAAATGAATAAAATAAACTTAAGGACAGTGAAACAAAAGGAAAAATTCACTTCCTCAGTTACACTGGCCACAGTTCAAGTGCTCACTGGCTCCTGGGCTGGACAGCACCGATGGAGAGCCTTTCCCTCGCTGTAGAAAGCAGGACAGGACGGTCCAGAAGCACTGTGAACGGCAGGCTGAGAAGCTTGGACTTCATCCTGGGGAGGTCAGGAAGGGGTCGAAGGGCAAAGGGCAGGGTCAGAGCTGGGTAGCAAATGACCACAAACTTAGTGTCTTAAAACAAAAGAAAGGTGTAACCTTCTAGGTCTGGAGGTCTGACGTCCAAAATGGGTCCCACTGGGCTAAACATAAAGGTGTAGGCAGGGGGGCTTCCCTGGTGGCGCCGTGGTTAAGAGTCCGCCTGCCAGTGCAGGGGACACGGGTTCGAGCCCTGGTCCAGGAAGATCCCACATGCCGCAGAGCAACTAAGCCCGTGCGCCACAACTACTGAGCCTGCGCTCTAGAGCCCGCGAGCCACAACTACTGAGCCTGCGAGTCACAACTGCTGAAGCCCATGTGCCTAGAGCCCGTGCTCCGCAACAAGAGAAGCCACTGCAGTGAGAAGCCCGCACACCACGACAAAGAGTAGCCTCCACTCTCCACAACTAGAGAAAGCCCACACGCGGCAACGAAGACCCAACGCAGCCAAAAACAAATAAATAAATTAAAAAAAAAAAAGGTGTAGGCAGGGATGCGCTCCTTTTGGAGGCTCCGGGAGAGAATCCGTGTTCTTGTCTTTTCCAGCTTCTAGCAGCTGCCCACGACCCACGCCCCTTCCATCTTCAAAGCCAGCAACGGCCAGTCGAGTCTTCTCACGCTGTGTCACTCTGACACTCACTCTTCCTGTGATTACACTGAGCCCAGCTGGATAACCTGGGATAATCTTCCTGTTTTAAAGCCAGCCACTTAGGAACCTTCATTCCTTATGCTGCCTTAATTCAACCTTTGCCACATAACATATCTGTAGGTTCCAGGGATTAAGATGTGGGCATCTTTGGGAGGCCATTTTTCTGCCAACCACACCCACCATGTGTGAGACAGTGGGGCTGCAGAGTGAAAAAACAGACACGAGTCTCCTGCTCTTACGGGGCTGACATTCTGCTGGGGGAGAGAGAGGCAAGTGTCCCGCATTGTGGGGTGGCGATAAATGCTGTGTGAGCAGATAAAGCCAGGCAGTGTTATACAGTGATGAGAGTGATCGGGTCATCAGGGAAGGTGTCTCAGAGGACTCACCTGTCTGCAGGGACTTCGGAGAAGTAAGGGAGGTTCTGGGGGAACCATTCCAGGCAGAGGAAAAGCAAGTGCAGAGGTCTTCAGGCAGGACAAGTGCAAGGAGTAGCAGGGTGTTGGGCGGGGTACCAGGAAAACCCAGGATCCACCCTGACTCAGCACTGTCCCTTGCTTGGTTGCGGGCAAATCCCATCCCTCCTGCACCCAGCTTTCCCATCTGGACAAAGTAAGGTTGGGCCGGATGGACACCCCCAAGATGAGTTTGTGTCCTTGAAACGTTGATGGTGGTGGGGTCGCTTTGGAGGAAATCTTCCGGGGCAGCTCCACGGTAAATAATGGACACAAGCCATACTGCTGGCTTTGGGGGAGGGAGCCTGCCCCTCCGCTGCCTCTCCCCCTCCCCCGAGGGCCTTGCTGAGCAGCCTGCAGTCCTGAGGCCCCCTGATTTCCATTTGTCTGCTTGGTTCCAGCCTCATGCTGGAGATTCCACAAACCATCTCTCATTCCATCCTCCACAGCTTTCAGATCTGAGCTCTGAACAATAGCTCCTCAAGAAGGCCTTTCCTCACCCTCTATATCTAACCGTATTTGCCAGGTCTACCCTCATAATACTGTCTCTCTATCATCGTTGTATCTTGGTTTGCTTATGATCAAATTTACCAGTCTTTTCCTCTACGATCTGTACTTTTTGTGTCTTAAAGATACTTTCTCTGCCTCTGAGGTTACTAAGGGATTCTCCTTTATTTCCATCTAAATGCTCTAGAGTTTTGTGTTTGAGACTTAGATCTTAAATCACTAGAAACTTCCGTGTATGCTGTGAGGTAGAGAGCCTCATTAGTTTCTATGTTGCTGTAACACATTACCAAAATCATAGGCTTTAAACAACACAAATTTATTTTATAGTCCTGGAGATCGGTAGTCCAAAATCAGTCTGAGTGGGCTAAAATCATGGTGCTGGCCAGGCTGTGTTCCTTCTGTCTTTTAAAATTATTTTAATGTTATTTTTTATTTTATTTATCTACTTATTTAAATTTTTACTTTGCTGTGTTCCTTCTGGAAGCTCTAGGGGAGAACCCATTTCCTTGCCTTTTTTAGCCTCTAGAAGCTGACTGCATTCCTTGGCCCGTGGTCCCACATCACTCCAGTCTCTGCTTCCATTGGCACACCTCCTCTGACTCCTCTGCTTCCCTCTTTCCCATGTAAGGACCCTTGTGATTACACTGGGCCCACTGGAATAATCAGGATAATCTCCCATCTTAAGAGCTGATCCTTCATCACATAAGCAAAGTCCCTTCTGCTGTGTGGAAGCCAACACACTCACAGGTTCTGGGGATTAGGATGTGGACATCTTTGGGGGACCATTATTCTGCCTACCACAGGGTCTCATTTAATTTTCTTCCCTATCTCTCAGCTCATTCACAGATTAGCTATCCTTTCCCCACTTATCTATAGCTGGGGCTGGCGAACTACACTCCATAGGCAGAATCCAGCCCACCTACTGTTTGTTTGTTTGTTTTTGCATTACGAGGGCCTTTCACTGTTGTGGCCTCTTCCATTGCGGAGCACAGGCTCCGGACACGCAGGCTCAGCAGCCATGGCTCACGGGCCTAGCCACTCCGCAGCATGTGGTATCTTCCCGGACCGGGGCACGAACCCGTGCCCCCTGCATCGGCAGGCGGACTCTCAGCCACTGCGCCCACCAGGGAAGCCCTCACTTACTGTTTTTGTAAATAAAGTTTTATCGGAACACGGCCACGCTCGTCCACATATCACAATGCATGTGTCAGCCTTTGCGCTACAACAGCAGCGCCGGGTAGTTGTGGCAGACGCAGTATGGCCTGCAAAATCTAAACAGATCTACTGTCTGGCCCTTTATAGGAAAAGCTTGCCAACCTCTGATCTACAGGTGGGGACCACCTCCTATTAGCACCTCGTAAGCGCAGGTCTGTTCCTGAGCTCTCAGTGCCCTCCCACTAGCCTATTCCCAAGCCAGCACCACCGTCCTATTACTACAGCTTTGTAATAATTCTTGGTGTGAAGGGAGGCAAGGCTCCCCTACTTGTTGTTCAAAGTGGACTTAGCTTCTTTACTTTGTGTTTGCCACTACTTGGTTGGTGTCCACCTCCCTCACTAGACCAGGTCTGTCTTGTTCACTGCTGTGTTCCTAACACCCTGTGCAGGGCCCGGCACACGGTACCTGCTTAATTCCTATCTGTAGAACGAAGAGCAGTCCCATGTTCGCTCAGTCATCCTTGTTTTATAGCTGGAGAAACAGGCTCCAAGAGGGGAACCATCTTTGCCTGAGAAGTTGCTTGTAAAGGCCTTATAATACTCCCATTTGGGAATTCCCTGGCGATCCAGTGGTTAGGACTTGGTGCTTTCACTTCCGAGGCCCTGGTTCGATCCCTGGTCGGGGAACTAAGATGCCGCAAGCCACAGCCAAATTTAAAAACCCGCAGCATCAAACAAAAAACCCTCCCATTTTATAGATAAGGCATCTGAGTTCAGAGAAGCGACAAGCTCGTCCAAGGCCCTGCGGCTTTTTAGTGGGTCAGGGCTGGCTCCAAAGCTTGGCCTTCAAATTGTTTTTACTCTACTGGTATACACCCCTTGTTCTTGCCTTTATGATTTAGCTTATCTTGGGAATACTTCCACGTCAGTGCATGTAGAGCTGACTTTTTTCCCCTACAGCTACATCTTCCATTCTCTGGCTGTACTGTAAATTCGTTAGCTGGTCCCCTATTGATGGGCACTCGGGTTGTTTCCCATCTTTGGCCACTGCCGTCGCACTGCAGTGAACATCCTTAATCTTATACCTTTTTTCATGTGCTTATCTATAGGATAAATTCCTAGAAGTGGAATCGTTGACACGAGCATGCGTGCATTTAAAATTTTTTATACATACACTCAATGGCCAAAGTGGAGGCACTAGTTTAAACTCACAACATTGAGGAGAGCCTGTCTCGCCACACTCCTCAGCAGCACAGGATGCTAGCAGATGTTTAACCTTTGCCATATGAAGAGGTGTGAAAAACCAGAGCCAGGGCTTTCAAACCACACCTCCAGGTCCATGGTTTGGGGCCCCGTGCTAACTCCGTGGGTGATGTTTTCCCCTCCCAGAAACGAGTTCCTCCTGCTAAGTCTGAGTCCAGCGCGGGGGCCAACCTCCCTTCCGGCTACCTGGAAGAGGCAAGTCCATACAGCCTGGCTCAGAGATGCCACCTCTTTATTGACTGGGGCTGGCAGCACAGGGAGCCAGTGAGCCAAAGGGAGGGTTCACTCCCGCTCCCCTGGGCTCTCGGCCTGGTGGTGGCTGCGTTGGTGAAGGAGTAGGAGGCGTCTCTGGCCAAACGCCTGGCCGCAGCTGGAGCAGCGATGCCGGGCGGTGACCTGGCTACCCGGTGCCGTCGGGGGGTCGTGACATAGGCGATGGGCAGCCAGTTTGGAGGGGAATGAAAAAGCCTTGGGGCAGTGCGGGCAAGGATAGGGACGGGCGTCGGTGGCATGGTGCGTATGGCGGTGGGCCGCCAGTTTGGAGGGGTAGCAGAAGGACTTGGGGCAGTCGGGGCACGGGTAGGGGCGGGTGGGCGCGTGGGTCCAGAGGTGGGCTGCCAGCTTGGAGCGGTGGCCGAAGGCCTTTGGGCAGTGCGGGCACGGGTGCGGACGGGCGCCGCTGTGCGTGAGGCGGTGGGCTGCCAGCTTGGAGGGGTAGGAGAAGGCCTTGGGGCAGTCGGGGCATGGGTGGGGGCGGGCGCCGCCGTGTGCCAACCGGTGCGTGGCCAGCTTGGACGGGTACGAGAAGGCCTTGTCACAGTCGGGGCAGCGGTGCGGGCGCTGGGGCGGGGGCCGCCGGCGGGGTCGGGAAGGCGCCCCCGCAGACGTGGCGGGCCCTGGAACCAACTGGCTGGGCTTCTGCGGCGAGCCCTGGTAGGGAGCTAGGGGACAGGAGGGTTGGTGGGCTCCAGGAAGCAGCCAACGCCCTGAGTCTACACCAGGCTCCCCCTCGACCTTGACATTCTAGTGTGTCTGGACACCTGAAGGGTCATACTGAGATTCCCCAAATGGCGTGTTCCTGCTTCTCACCCCCTGCCGTGCATCATCCTAAGGGGCTCCAAAGGGTTACCTCGCTGGAACCCCAGAGCTAAGGCTTCCCCAAAGCTACTAAAGTGTCCGTTTCTAGTATCTTCCCAAGTGATCACCCTGAAATCCCGCATGTCATCTCCCCTAGAAATGAGGGGTCCCTCCAAGACAACCTGGAGGATTCCCCATAACTTGGCGTTCTTGGGGATCCGAAATGGTTATCACCCTGGGCTTTCAAAACTTCACCCTGAGATTCCCTCAACATACGATTCTCTTGGCCCCAGTTCCTGGAGAATGCCCCCTACTCACAGGTGGAGCCGCCCTCACCTTCTCCTTTGGTCACAGGCTCCTTGCCAGTGGGACTAGGATCGGTGCCCCGGGCCACAGACTCAGCGTCCCGCTCCAGCATCTTGCTGGCCCAGAAACCTGGAGGGAGGGCCTAGGGTGGGAGAGGGGGCGACGCCGGTGTTTATCAGGCTGTTGGGGGAAGGGCTGAGAGCCTAACAATCAAGGGTCAGTATGTTTAGGAGCAGCGTCTATTTAAGTCTGGGGTCCTATAAGGTGAGGGTGGGCGGAGCCTAAGGGCACAATGGGCGGGGTTATGCAAACCCGACCCAGAAGCAGTCTATTTGGAACTTAGCCTCAGCGTTTGAGCCTTCGAGCGGAGTGGGCGGGGCCTCTATAACTAACTCCCAGCCGCCCCAGAGCGCGGAGCAGGCGGGACCTATGTCCAGAGTGGGCGGAACCGGCCGAGGAACCTAAGACGGGGATGGGTGGAGCTATACTAATAAGACCCAAAGTCGGTTGCTCAGCAACTCTGTCCCAGGGGAGGGGCCTACGAGCTCAGTGGGCGGGATTCACATCGAAGAGGTAGCTTTACCCGGCTCTTGGCTTAGTCTCAGTCCATTGACGCCGCGTGAACTGCCTTCTTCCTGTCACTAAATTTCAACCCCTGCGTGGAGTTGGAACCGTGGAGGGTAGAGGGGAGACCTGGAGGAAGACACAGAAAGAGCGTGGCTCGTGTGTTGCGATTCTGAGACCCCCTAATGGACTTCTCCCTCGAGGTCCCAAGCGTCCGAGCCTCCACGCACCCCTTGGGATCATGGCATTCGGGCACCAATGCACCCTCCTAAGGCTCAGGCGCCCATGCAGCCCCTCCAGAACCTATGCATCAGGACCCTCCCCCGTTCCGGGAGTTCTGGCGATCAGCACCCCCAGTCTACTTCCCGAAGACCCTGGCGTCTGTGCCCGGACCGCTGCCCCCTCACCTGCGGGCGGCTCCTCCCTGGGGGCGGGGCTCCGGGCCCCTCCCTCGGGGGCCGCGGCCACTGCGGCGCTGCCTTCGGACTCTGCACCGCCCGGCGCGCGCCCTGAGATGGGAGGGCAGGGGAGGGAGCGCGCGCTAGCTGCTGGGCCCAGCCTCATTTCCATTCCCTCCTCCTCCGCCGGGCCGGTGGGGGCGTTAGTTCGCATGCGCGGTCCGGCCCGCGGAGGCTGCAGCGGGGGAGACGGGATGGAAGGAGGGGGTGGGTGCGCAAGGCAAGCCAATTGGTGAGCAATACCGGCTGAGGGACCGGAGGAAAGTGTGCCGAGGCTTGCAGGGCCTACGGTGGCTGACTGGAGTCAAGCACGTGCAGGAGTTAACACGGGGAAACCTAACTCAAGAGATTTCTTGAGACAACTTCCCTTTTGTATGTCCCCGTTCTTTTCGAGAATTCCGCTCGGAGCTTGAGTTCCGTCTCCCGAATCAGTTTCAAGAGCCCGCTGCCTATTCTACCCCTCAAGGCACTGGCAAGTAAAGGCTAGCTATTTCCTCGAGAGAGGGAGGGAGCGGGACGGGTTCAGAGCGAGCTGATGCCCAGTAAAAGTCACGTTATTTGCACAGCGCCCGGCACTCTTCGCTGCTGGGTGATTCTGGATTCTCCGCCCCTCCCACCCTGGGGCCGGGAGGGCGGCGGTCTCCAGGTGCCCGGGCCCCCTTGTTCCCCGCTGGAGCTCCTGGTGCCAGGCCCGGGGTGGCTTGCTTGGCACCCTTCCCCCGGGAAGTGATGGTGCACCTTCCCGCCCCGTACAGGAATGACCATGAAGTGCCCATAAACCACCCCCGCATGGGTGGGTCTTCAGTCTGATAATCCACAAGGTCTGGCGAACCCTGGGAGCCGTGGGAGTTATACGGAAGGATTATTTGGGCTCATTTCCCCACTCACTCCTCCCAGATGATTTTGAAGCTATATACCAGACCTCATATCCCATAAAAATCTTTTTATTACACTTGATTTGTTAAACAAGACCCACAAGTTGAATTTGTTTGCTTTGACTTTTCAGTGTCTTCATTGACATTTTAAAAGGTTCACTGGTTGCTGCGTGGAAAATGGATTACAGGGAGGTAGAGTGGAAGACAGAAGCCAGTGAGGCGGCTGTTATATATTAATTATATTAGTAATTATTAAAAAGTACTATTATAATTATATGATAATTATATTATTATATGATATCGATAATTATATGATATGATAATTATGTTATTAATTACAGCATCTGATATATGTCAGAAGCTGTCTTGAGTGTTTTATATATGTTTATTCATTTAATGCTGACAGCAGTTTTTCAAGAGGAGGCGCTACTATCATCTCCATTGTACAGAGATAAAAATGAGGCACTAAAACTTATCCAAGGTCACTCAGCCAGGAAATAGCAGGGCCAGGATTTGAACACTTGCAGCCTGACCCTGGAATCCATGTAATTTGCATCTATGCTTTGCTGCCTCTTTGACTGGGGCAGAGGGCGTGATGAGGGAAAAGTGGTCTGGTTGGAGAGGTTAATTCATCAGGGCTTAGTAATGAATTGGGAGGAAGTAGCAAGAGGAGGAAGGAGTCACAGATGACGATGAAATAGTGATAGCCACCTCCCTGAGAGCACAACACCTGAGCAATTGTTCTGTGCCAGGTCCTCTCCCAAACTCTTTGTATGTGTGAACTCATTGGATCTTTTCTTTTTTAAATTGAAGTATAGTTGCTGACAATACTATATAAATCACACGTGTAAAATCTAGTGACTCAGAATTTATAGAGGTTATACTCCTTTATAGTTATTATAAAATGTTGGCTATGTTCCCCTGTTGTAAGATATATCCTTGTAGCTTATTTTATACCTAGTAGTTTGTACCTCTTAACCTCTTACCCCTATCTTGCCCTCCCTCCCCACACTGGACCCACTAGTTTGTTCTCTATATCTGTGAGTCTGCTTCTTTTTTTGTTATATTCACTCGTTTGTTGTATTTTTCAGATTCTATGTATAAGTGATATCATACAGTATTTGTCTTTCTTTGTCTGACTTATTTCACTTAGCATAATGCCCTCCAAGTCCATCCATGTTGCTGCAAATGGAAAAATTTCATTCTTTTTTTATGGCTGAGTAGTATTCCATTGTATATATATACCACCTCTTCTTTACCCATTCATGTGATGGACACTTAGGTTGCTTCCGTATTTTGGCAATTGTAAATAATGCTGCTATGAACATTGGGGTGTGTGTATCTTTTTTTTTTTTTTCTTTTTTGGCTGTGCAGCATGTGGGATCCTAATTCCCCGACCAGGGATTGAACCCGTGTCCCCTTCAGTGGAAGCTCATAGTCTTAACCACTGGACTGCCAGGGAAGTCCCCACATGTATCTTTTCTTAGATCTTCACAGTGAGGGAGGAACTATTTTCAACCACAATCTACAGATGAAAAAAGAGAAGCCCAGAAGAGTTTAGTTTTGAGCCTGAGGTCACACATTTGGGAAGGGTGATACCAGTTTCTAACTCTTAGGATAACTCGCAGCTGACTCTACAAAATCCCCAGAGGGTGTGCACGCCTTCAAGGGACAAGTAAGCGTCTACCAATCCTGCAGAAACAATTAGGAATGGGCCCCAGGGTGGAGAGGTCTTATCTGGGGGACCCTCAGAGTAAAGTGTGCCTCAGAGTCCCTGTTTTCCTGGCTTCTCTCTCCCCTGAGCTCCTGTACCTCTCCTTGTTTTAGCCCTGATGTCTGCACCTCTTTCCCCCACCAACCAGACCAACCAGACCGAGGACTCACCTCTGAGTCTCCAGTTTCGCTCAGCTTGAGCCAGACGTTCAGGAGACCTCAATGGGAGGAATAACTGAACCAAGTTCTCTCCTTGAGTCTGAGCTTTTCTTTCTGCTTGTTTCTCCCCTCTCTTGGTGTTTCCCTGTTCTGAGAGATTCTGTCCTTCTCCCTGTACATTTCTCCCCTCTCTAATGCTCCCTGCTCCCCACATCTCTTCCCACCTCCACGATCTCCTAGAATCTTCGAGTGTATCTAAGTGACCATATTTCTTTGACAGACACCCCATTTCAATTCTGTATCTCCCAATGTATCTCTGAAAGTCTCTCCAGATCTCTCTCTCTCTCTCTTTGTTATCACTGAGTCTCAGCATCTTCCTTGTCTCTGAGTGGCTCCCTGAGTCTCTCCCCTGATAAAGCCCACCAGGAATATACTAGAAGTCTGGCAAAGTTGGGTTTTATTGATTTGCTGTAGCTAAGGGTAGAGGACTGCAGAGGGAGTACGGGCTGTCTCCCCAAACACAGGGAGAGTCACAGTCTTCCCTTGGTATCCACAGGGGGTTAGTTCCGGGACCCCCATGGATACCAAAATTGGCAAATGTGCAAGTCCCTTATATCGAATGGTGTGGTACAGTTGGCCTTCTGTATCTGTAACAAAGTGACTTAGATCCTCCAGACAAGAGTGGGATGCCCTATTCTCACTACTGATATGATTCCAAAGAGCAAGCTTTCAGACAGCCCATGACTAGACATTGTCTCAACTCTAGGTCCTTGGTGTAAATGAACAAAAGCCATTTTTAGAGGTTCACATTCCAAGAGAAGCCAAATGATCCCCAACCTGATTTTATGAGACATCGTGGAAAATTTTTTTTTTTAATGATTTCTTCCTGGGAAGACATAAACATTCCTGGTAAAATACTTAAGTGATTTTTAAATAAAGTTTAATGGGATAATCTCTTGTTCTGGGACCAGGCACTCAACCAACAGCCCCTCAAGACACTAATGACATTGAACCAAACGTTTTTTTCTTTGTAACAATGAAGGTCCAACCACCTGCTTTTCCTATAAAATGGCCCTGGGGCTATGAGTGTATTGGGGTCTCTTGTTGGGTTTCTCCTTCTCCAGGGAGAGAAGTCTGTGCTTCTCCCAGTGTGTCTCCTTTGCCCTTTGAATGTCTCCCTGTTCTTTGTTTCTCTGGTTTTTTAAAAAATTAATTTTTATTTTATATTGGAGTATAGTTGATTTACAATGTGGTATTAGTTTCAGGTGCACAGCAAAGGGATTCAGTTATACATATGCACACATCCATTCTTTTTCAGATTCTTCTCCCATATAGGTTTTTACAAAATATTGAGTAGAGTTCCCTGTGCTATGTAGTAGGACCTTGTTGTTTATCTATTTGATATATAGTAGTGTGCGTATGTTAATCCCAAACTCCTAATTTATCCCACCCCACCCCCACCTTTCCCCTTTGGTAACCATGAATTTGTTTTTGAAGTCTGCTTCTGTTTTGTAAATAAGTTCATCTGTATCATTTTTTAAGAGTCCACATATAAGTGATGTCATATGATATTTGTCTTTCTCTGTCTGACTTCCTTCGCTTAGTATGATAATCTCTAGGTCCATCCATGTTGCTGCAAATGGCATTATTTCATTCTTTTTTATGGCTGAGTAATATTCCATTGTGTATATATATCACATCTTATTTATCCGTTCCTCCATCGATGAACATTTAGGTTGCTTCCATGTCCTGTCTACTGTAAATAGTGCTGCTATGAACATTGGGGTGCATGTATCTTTTCAAATTATAGTTTTGTCCAGATATATGCCCAGGAGTGGGATTGCTGGATCATATGGTAGCTCTACTTTTAGTTTTTAAAGGAACCTCCATGCTGTTCTCCATAGTGACTGTACCAGTTTACATTCCCACCAGCCTTTAGGAGGGTTCCCTTTTCTCCACACTCTCTCCAGCATTGTTTGTAGACCTCTGGATGATGACCATTCTGACTGGTGTGAGGTGATTGTTCTTTGTTCCTCTGGGTCTTCCTGTCTTCTCCGTCTCTAAAGTCTCCCCATCGGTCCTCAGCCTGGTTCCGCTCCGCTCCGCCCCTCCCTCGGCCCCAGGCACTTGTGGCCCCTTTAAGGCGGGCCCCGCCCATGCCCCCGCCCCGCCCCGCCCCTCCGGGGTTCAGCTTTGGGTGCGCTCGGTTTCCGCTGGCACCGCTCCGTCTCCAGCCTCGGGCGCTATGGCGGGGTCTGCACTGAGGGTCGCTGGGCGGCAACTCAGTCAATACAGCGAGTCTGGAGCCCCCATCCTCCTACGTCAGGTTCGCAGTGGCTGGACCGGGGAGCGAGATTACTGGATCCTGGGTGGCGGTAGGGGTGGAACTCCTGGGTCCTTTAAATCCGGAGAGATACCCGGGCCCTGACGCCTGGATCTTTGCGGAAAGGGGTGTAGGGCTAGACTCTTGCGTCCTTTAAAGGGGAGTGATCTGGGTCCCAGATCTGGGACCCCGATCTGGGCTTCGGTCTGAACTCTTGCTTCCATTACAGAAGAGGATGACGGGGACCCAGGTTTGGGGATGGATGAAAGTTGGGACTCATTGGTTCCGACGGAGTAAGGTGCTGGGGTCCCAGACTCCTGACTCCGGGCAGGGGGATTCCTGTAATGGCTGCTAACTTGAAGGCGCTGTCACGTGGAACCTCTTAAGCCTCAGCATCCTGAACTGATAGAATTAAACAAATACCGCTTTCTTTGAAACCTTCGGCCTTTAAGAACCAGTCACCTCAAGATCTCAACATCATGATCTTAGTTTCAACACAATTGTTCCCAGTCCTCTTTTCATTGCTTTTGGTGCTGCCTGTTGTTGAAGCAGTAGAAGCCAGAGATGCAATCGCTCTCGTTCTCAGTATTACAGGCATTTATGCTTGTTTGGGGGTATATGCACGAAGGAGAAATGGACAGATGTGACTTTGAAGGACGTCCTGAATCAAACCTTGCCCTGAAAACCTTTGTGCTGTTGAGGTTCAGAACTGAGTTTTGGTGTCTGAAAGTTCCCAAGAAACAGTAAATAGGGTAGTTTCATAGTCTTGGCTTCCCTATAAATAGGAACAAATTGGTATACTATATTAAATGGAAAACAAAACGTTTTCTTCACAACAAATAATGCACTGAAAAATGCCATCTGTAATTTGCATTTGCTAGTTAGAAAGAAGGTCAAAGAAGTGAGAAGGCTGAACTTTGCAAAAGTAATATTTCATAGTTTAAGAATTCTCAATAGGAAGAAGAAAACTCTTGCCCAGAATCCTAGGAAACTGCCACTGTTTAGTTATAATCACTGCCTTCTGCAACACTGAGGAGTCTTTTCTCCATATTTTTAATGGTTTTTTGTTTCGTTATCTCCCAAGTTAATATTGTACGTAGATATTAAATACAGTTGGTCAAAAATTAAAACTTATCTCTTGGTGGGGGAAAAAGTTTAGAAAATGTATTCGTTGTACCTAACGTTGAAATGGAGAAAAGATTTAATGTAAAAAAATACTTTATATTGACATTGAAATGGAGAAGAGATTTAATGTTTAACAAAAACAAAAAAATTTTTATATTAACGGGTAACATCTCCATGGTGAGAAGTACTATATTAAATATAAACCCATTAAGTAAAAAAACAAAAAAGTGGGGGGACAGGGGCTTCTGCTTCTGGATCTTAGGAAGAGAATGGAGTTGAGGCCTGGACTCCTGGGTCCACAGTAAGGGGGGGTCTGAATCTGTGCTCTCACTTGTCCCCACCCCCTTTCCAGATGTTTGAGCCCAAGAGCTGCACCTACACTTACCTCCTGGGTGACAGAGAGTCCAGAGAGGCCATTCTGATCGACCCGGTTCTGGAGACAGCGCATCGGGATGCCCAGTTGGTCAAGGAACTGGGGCTACAGCTGCTGTATGCTGGTCCGTTTGGGGGCCGGGCTCCTGGGCCTGAGGGCGCGGGACTGTAGCGTGGAGTGGGAAGCTAGGACTGGGACTCCTGGGTCTGAGGGAGGAGGGGGCTGGGGGCTGGGAATCCTGCGTCCTCTCTGTGCCCTCCTGGACCTGGCTCTCCTCTCTCTCCCAGTGAATACCCACTGCCATGCGGACCACATTACCGGCTCCGGGCTGCTCCGGTCCCTACTCCCCGGCTGCCAGTCTGTCATCTCCCGCCTTAGTGGGGCCCAGGCTGACATGCACATTCAAGATGGAGACCCCATCCGCTTCGGGCGCTTCGTGAGTTGGATGCTGGGTCCCCGAGAGGGTGGTGGCCTGGAGTTTTTGGACTAAAGGGAAGAGGGGCTTGGGGGCCTGGACTCCTGACTCCTGAGTTTCTGTCTCAGGGAGAAGGGCTCCATAAACCCAGGTGAAAAACTGATCCAAGAGGCTCTGGGCAGGTGTCTCTGGCCCATCCCCTTAAGTCAACAACATCTATGGCGTTTCCTATAACCTTGGGGCAACTCCTTTGGCCTGGAGTCTCATAAAATTTGACTGGGAGCTGGAATTGCAAGGTCATGGCTGAGGGAGAGACCCAGCCCTATCTTCCCAGAGCCACTGTTGGAGGAAGGCGCATGCAGTTGCCCAGAGCCCAGAGCCGGGACTAGGGTGAGGCAAGAGAGGAATCCAGGGCGCAACATTTAAGGGGGCGCTCATTCTCCGGGTGGTGCAAAGGCAGGGCTGGCACCTTCTAGTGGGCGCCTCCTTAAATGTTGCTCCCTATAGGAGCCTGCTTGCCTCACCCTAACCCCAGCCCTGCTATTGCCTCACACAGGAAAGGTCTGAAGGTTCCTACCTCCTCTCCTTTCTTTGCCCCAAGCAGAATCAGCAGGTTTCTGGCCAGAAGTTCAACCCAGGGAAATACGATGGGTGAGGAGGTGCTAGGGTTGCCCTCAGAGGGAGGGGAAACAGCTGGCAGGACTTTTTCCTGATCAAAGTTGCTAAAGACTTAGAGAGTTTGGCTGGCTTTGGGGACAGAATGTCACTTGGACTTGACCTCCAAGTTAGAGGGTTTTACTAAACGAGGCCAGTTAAACTGAGTCAGATGGTTTGGGGAAATAAAGGCTGTGGGTGGGATCAGAGGGTTTAGCTCCACTAGTTACAGCCTCTTTATTTCAAGCCTTTTTCTGGAAGCAGGTAAAAAAGAAAATGCATTGTACATTTAGGTACACTGTACATAATAAGCAGGTGCTAACAAGCATTTCTTGGGTTGAGAAGCCTTAGAGGTGTTAGAAATGGTTGGAGTTTTGTGTCAAGAAGAGCCGTTCGTTAAACTGGATGAGTGATGTTTTCAATGAATCAACATGGAAGGGCTTAGCTGTGGAAGATTTAGCTTTAGTGCTTGGCTTATTTATTTATTTTAAAATTTATTTATTTTTGGCTGCATTGGGTCGTTGGGTCTTCGTTGCTGCGCGTGGGCTTTCTCTTGTGGCGTCGAGCGGGGGCTTCTCTTGTCGCGGAGCACAGGCTCTAGGTGCGTGGGTTTCAGTAGTTGCAGCACGTGGGCACGTGGGCTACTAACCACTAAACTACTTTCTGTCTCTATAGATTTGTCTATTCTGTACATTGCATAGAAATATGGTATCATATGTGGTCTTTGTGACTGGCTTTTTTTTTTTTTTTTTTGCGGTACGCGGACCTCTCACTGTTGTGGCCTCTCCCGTTGCGGAGCACAGGCTCCGGATGCGCAGGCTCAGCGGCCGTGGCTCACGGGCCCAGCCGCTCCGCAGCACGTGGGATCCTCCCGGACCGGGGCACGAACACATGTCCCCAGCATCGGCAGGCAGACTCTCAACCGCTGCGCCACCAGGGAAGCCCTTTGTGACTGGCTTTTGCCACTGACCATAATGTTTTCAAAGTTCATCCATGTTGTAACATGTATCAGTGTTTCATTTCTTTTTATTGCTGATAATATTCCGTTGTATGGATATATCACATTTTATTTATTCATTCATCGGTGGATGGACATTTGAATTGCTTCCACTTTTGGCTCTTATGAATTATGCCACTATGAATATTCATGTGCAAGTTTTTGTGTGGACGTATGTTTTCATCTCTCTTGGGTATATACTTAGGATGGAATTACTGGATCATATGAACTCTGTTTAACAATTTGAGGAACTGCCAAACTGCTATCAAAAACTGTTATTCGGGGGTTTCCCTGGTGGCGCAGTGGTTGAGAGTCCGCCTGCCGATGCAGGGGACGAGGGTTCATGCCCCGGTCCGGGAAGATCCCACATGCCGTGGAGCAGCCAGGCCCGTGAGCCATGGCCGCTGAGCCTGCGCGTCCGGAGCCTGTGCTCTGCAACGGGAGAGACCACAACAGTGAGAGGCCCACGTACCGCAAAAAAAAAACAAAAACAAAAACAAAAACAAAACCTGTTATCCAAAGTGGCTATACTATTTTATGTTCCCATAACCAGTTGTGTGAGGGTTCCAGTCCCTCTACATCCTTGTTACCACTTGTATTATCTGTCTTTATGATTGTTCAGCATTTTGTTTGGTTTTCCTCCGAGTTCTTTGTAAACCTTTGGAGATGGGCACTTTTTTTCCCTCTCATTTTCCTCCTCCCACTTAAAAAATTGAATTGTAACATGCATATTATACAGTAAAAGGGGCACATATTACACATGTACAGCTTTGTAAATTTTAACATATGTCTATACTTGAGTATCCACTGCCCAGATCGAGATCCAGAACGTGCCCATCGCCCCAGAAGTCTTCCTTGTCCCTCTTCCTGGCCATTGACAGCCCCACCAAGGGACCATTCTTCTGACTTACTTAATCGTAGATTAGTTCTGCCTGTTCTGGACCTTATAAACAGAAACCAGTGTGTACTCTTATGTCCGCTTCTTTCACTCTACCTACTATTGTGTATAATTGTAGTTCTTTCCTTTTTTGCTGTATAGCAGTGGTTGGCCACCTTTTTCTGTAAAGGACCAGATGGTAACTATTTTCAGTTTTGCAGGCCATATGGTCCCTGTTGTAACTACTTAATTTTCCTATTGGTGTGAAATCATCTACAGACAATGAATGCATGAATAAGCATGGCTGGGCTCCAGTAAAACTTTATTTATGGCCACTGAAAATTGAATTTTAATAATTTTCATGTGGCATGAAATGTCATTCTTATAAAAGCAGATGGCAGGCCAAATTTGGTGCACCGACCACAGTTTGCCAACCCCTGACGTAGAGCATTTCACTGTGTGAATTGATGACAATTTATATCCATTCTCCTTTTGATGGTTGATTCTAGTTTGGGGCTATTATGAATAATGCTACTCTGAAGATTCTTGTACAAATCTCTTGGTGGACATTACCCTCAATTCCAGGGAGTGGGCTTGCTGAGTCTTAGAACTGACACATATTTAACTTTAGCAGAAACTGCCACACAGCTTTTTTTTTTTTTTTTAATATACAAATTTATTTATTTTTGGCTGTGTTGGGTCTTCGTTGCTGGGCGCGGGCTTTCTCTAGTTGCGGTGAGCGGGGGCTACTCTGCATTGCGGTGCACGGGCTTCTCATTGCAGTGACTTCTCTTGTTGCGGAGCACAGGTTCTAGGCACGCGGGCTTCAGTAGTTGTGGCATGTGGGCTCAGTAGTTGTGGCTCACGGGCTCTAGAGCACAGGCTCAGTAGTTGTGGCGCATGGGCTTAGTTGCTCCGCGGCATGTGGATCTTCCCGGACCAGGGCTCAAACCCGTGTCTGCTGCATTGGCAGGCGGATTCTTAACCACTGTACCACCAAGGAAGCCCCAAACACCTTTTTGAACTGGTTTTACATTTTATATTCACAGTGAGCCAAATTTGTACGGTTTCACTGTAGAATGGATTTACTGTTTTAATAAGCAATGATTGAGATTCGAACATTCTAACTCCCAAGAGGGTTGGTGGATTCCGAAAGTTAGTGTTGCCTGTTAAATACAGCGATATAGAGGGGGTGCTGCTCAAGATACTAATCCCAGGTCCCCAGGATTCCTTAACCCTCTTAAACATTATGGAGGGCCCTAAAAAGCTTTTGTTTACCTGGGTTCTATCAAGGAATATTTACTGTGTTAGTTACATGTCAATTATATCTCAATTTTAAAAAGAAATGGGAAATTCCCTGGTGATCCAGTGGTTAGGACTCTGTGCTTTCACTGTGGAGGGCCTGGGTTCAATCCCTGGTCAGGGAACTGAGATCCCACAAGCTGTGCGGTGAGGCTAAAAAAAAAAGAAATAAAAAATAAGTATTTAGATATGCAAAACATATTTACTGTATCAGAAGTTGAAACTGAGACTTTTTTTATTTTTTATTAATTTATTTTTTTACATCTTTATTGCAGTATAATTGCTTTACAATGGTGTGTTAGTTTCTGCTTTATAACAAAGTGAATCAGTTATACATACACATATGTTCCCATATCTCTTCCCTCTTGCGTCTCCCTCCCTCCCCCCTCCCTATCCCACCCCTCCAGGCAGTCACAAAGCACTGAGCTGATCTCCCTGTGCTATGCGGCTGCTTCCCACTAGCTATCTACCTTACGTTTGGTAGTGTATATATATCCATGCCTCTCTCTAGCTTTGTCACAGCTTACCCTTCCCCCTCCCCATATCCCCAAGTCCATTCTCTAGTAGGTCTGTGTCTTTATTCCTGTGAGACTTGTTTTAAAACACAAGAATACACAAGCACACATTCCATCAGCTGTCAGAGTGATGACATCATCACAAGTCATGGAGCTTCTGGGAAAACTGCACTGAACTCTCAGGGGAGAATGAGAGTGAGAAAGGGCAAAAGACCTCTTCACACTATTATGAAAATAGTTTTGATCTTGCAGACCCTCAGGGTTCCCTCGACTACACCACTTGGAGAACGATTCTTTTTACAAAATCTTTGTCACATCTAACGACATAGACAATAATTCTTAAATTGTTCTGAAATCCAGCCCATGTTCAAATTTCTCCAAGTGCTTAGGAATCATTTTTACAGCTGCTTATATGAACCAGGACCCGATGGAGGTTCACACATGGCATTTGGCTGTTAGGTCTATTTAGTCTCTTTTAATCTAGAACAGTTTCAGACCCTTTCTGCCCCATGACATTGACTTTTGAAGCTCCCAGCCTGTTGTCTTGCAGAATATCCCACTTTCTGGATGTGTCTGGTTGTTTCCTCCTGGTGTTACTTAACTTGTTCTTTGAAAACTTCTCTTTGCTGTTAACTGAAGTAGATTGCAGATATTTCTGTATTGGATGATAATAATAATAAATAACTTAATAATAGTTAAGAAATACTGAGTGTTTTGTTTCTCACTTAGCATTGTGAGAAAGTGCATTTTCTCAGCATGTATCTCACACAATTTTCAGAATCAAATATCACTTCCTGGGAGCAGGGAGAGGTGGGACCCGTGGCTAGTGTTGGGGTGTGTGCCCCATTTATGGAGGACACCCACTACATAATTCAAGTTGATTATTCATGCTTGGGAATGTAGTCTGTCTACTTTAAAGCCTTTTTTTTTTTTTTAATTAGAAGCTGCAAATATACATTTTTAAAAAATCTTCCAAATGTTAAGGGTAAACAACAGATTCAGACTTTTAATAACTACCGAGCAGTCCAGACAAAACATTGCTATGGCTGAACCTGGTTCTTGAGCCTCCACTGTGTCTTTTCTGACAGATAGATCTCATTAAACCTTCCTAACCACATAGTGAGATCAGAAACATTTTCCCCATTTTACAGAGAAGGGGGTGCAGAGAGGGAAAGTGACTTGCCCAAAAGTTATACTGAGAAAGTGGCTGAGCGAGGAATTGAACCCAGGAGACCTGGTGGTTCCACGAGATCAGTGTTTTTAGAATTTTAAAACATTATTATTTTTATAATATAGGAATTATTGTGTTGGGCTTTTTTTTTTTTTTTTTTGGCCGCATCATGCAGCTCATGGGATCTTAGTTCCCTGACCACGGATTGAACCTGGGCCTACGGCAGTGAGAGCTTGGAGTCCTAACCACTGGACCTCCAGGGAATTCCCTGGGCATTTTTAAAATGCTTTACATACATGAAATAATTTAATCTTTATAATAGCCCTATGAAGTGGGGACAATTATTATGCCCATTTTACAAATGAGCAGAGAAGCCCAGAGAGGTGAAGTAACTTGCCCAAGGTCACACAGCTAGCAATAGCAGAGCCAAAATTAGAACCCATGTCACCCGGCTCCAGAGACTGCTCCTAACCACTAATCCATGTGCCCTCACCAAGAGAGAAATATTTTACATCTGGATTCAGCACTGAAACCTCAGCTGCGTGAAATACCACTTACCCTTCCTGTGTACCAGGCACACTGAGATTTCCCACTTTATCTCACTCCTCCCCACTCCACTCTTTATGTCTAGCCCACTTTGTTTTTTGCTCATGGTTACGTCTGTGAGAGTCATCCGTATTGTCGCATATAGTTATAGTTCGTTCATTCTCATCCTGTGCCTCAGTTTCCTCATCTGTAGAATGGGGACAGGAGTGGTACTTACCTCATAAGGATGTGTGTGGCCTGAATGAGTTCAGTCATGTAAAGCGCTTAGAAGAGAGCCTGGTACAGGAAAAAGGGTAATCAATGCCAGGCTTCTAAAGAGTAGGTAGATCGGACTGATGGGAGAAGAGGAAATTGCAGGGGCAAAGAGGTGTGGAGAAGTGTGCTATTTTCTGGAAATGACTCTGGGGTTCAGAGTAGCTGGGGAAAGGAGGATGTTATAGGACATGGGGCTAGAAAAGTGAGCAGGCACCAGAGCAGGGGCTGAGGAGTTGGAACTCTGCCCTGGGGGCGGTGGAAGCTGGGGAAGGGTTTTGAGCAGAGAGGGACAAAATTGGATCTGGGTGATAGAGGCTGGCAGGCCAGGGAGGAGGCTGTCAGTTGGCCCAAGCAGGAGAGGCCTGAGATGGGCAGGATTATGGGGGTTGATAGAGGGTAAATTCTAGATATTCTAGAGAAGGGAAAGATAAACAGGGAGGCTGATAATCAGCAAAGCCACTTGAGACACAGACGCAGTCACTAAGGGCCCAGGGGATCTTGATCTATGCGGCAAGCTGGATTGTGTTCAATTGATATTAAAATTTTGTTCAATTTATACACATAAGACAATTATATATACCATATACCATTGACCCTTGAACAACCTAGGAAGTTAGGGGCACTGACCCTCCCCACATTCAAAAATTGGGGTATATTGGGCTTCCCTGGTGGCTCAGTGGTTGAGAGTCCGCCTGCCGATGCAGGGGACGGGGGTTCGTGCCCCGGTCCGGGAAGATCCCATATGCCGCAGAGCGGCTGGGCCCATGAGCCATGGCCGCTGAGCCTGCGCGTCCGGAGCCTGTGCTCCGCAATGGGAGAGGCCACAACAGTGAGAGGCCCGCGTACCACAAAAAAAAAAAAAAAAAAAAAAAAAAAATTGCGGTATATCTTCCAGTTGGTCCTTCTATCTGCGGTTCCAATGCATCCACAGATTCACCAAACCAGATCGTGTAGTACAGTAGTATTTACTACTGAAAAAAATCTGTCTATATGTCGACTTGCACAGTTCAAACCTGTGTTACTCAAAGGTCAACTGTATATACTCTAACTACTGGTTGTTTACAACTGACGTCCTTCTGATTGGCCAATACCCATGCCATAACTATGGTTAAATATTTTGAACATTACTCGTGAATATCCATCCCCCTTTTTAGTTCAAAAGACTCCCATGCTTTTTGTTTAAAAAAAAAAAAATTCAGAGAGTATGGAAACATACAAAATAAAAAGTGAAAGGTCATCCCTCTACTACAAAAAGGTAATGTTAATTTTGGGGGCCAGGGGATGTGATTTTTCCCACAAGATTTTGCAAGATTTGTGATTTTGCTTTGCACTTGTTTTGCATTGCCCATTTATTTCTATTGTAGATGAGCTAGGAAGGTGTTTGGCAGAAAGCAATGGAAAAACCCATACAGTGGCTTAAATAAATAGTTTATTTTTCTCCTATAACAGGAAATTTGGAAGAATGTAGCTATTCTCTTCGATTTGGCAGCACCATCATTTGTGGGATTCTCTTGGCTTTTTTTTCCTTCATGGTTGCAAGATGGCTGCTGCAGCTCCAGCCATCACACCTTGTGTTCAGAGCCAGATGAAGTGGAAAGGGCAGGTGCCAGTCCCTTTTATCAGGAAGGGAAAAGCTTTCCCAGAAATCCTCAGGAGACTTATCGAGATCTCATTGGCCAGAGGACTGTGCCAGAGGCCACCCAAGCTGTCAGGGAGGCTGGGAAAGTGCTCGGCGGGGCACACTGATGCCCCAGACCAAATTGGAGATCTGTGAGTGGGGAAGGTTAGAATGGATACTGGGTGTCGAAACAGAGTCTGCACATGGTGTCCTTCAACAATTAGCAGATGACTGACCTGGACGAGGATGCTAATTGGCGGGAGGGGCCTCTATTAAGAGAGGAGGAGTGATATGTGAGTGGGAACTAATCTTTTAAGTAATTGTTAGATTGTTCTGACAGTTGCTTCCCTGAACTGAGCATGGGAATTTAGATAATCGGGATTCCCTGGATGGTGTTTTTGTGTTCATGTGTCAGGGGTTCTTAACCGCAGAGTCTTTTTTTATATATATATAAATTTATTTATTATTTATTTATTTATGGCTGCATTGGGTCTTTGTTGCTGCTGCACGGGGCTTCCTCTAGTTGCGGCCAGCAGGGGCTGCTCTTCGTTGTGGAGCGCGGGCTTCTCACTGCGGTGGCTTCTCTTATTGTGGAGCACAGGCTCTAGACGTGGGCTTCAGTAGTTGTGGCACGCGGGCTCAGTAGTTGTGGCTCGCGGCCTCCAGAGCACAGGCTCAGTAGTTACGGCACACAGGCTTAGCTGCTCCATGGCATGTGGGAATTTTTCCAGACCAGGGCTCGAACCCGTGTCCCCTGTATTGGCAGGCGGATTCTTAACCTCTGCGCCACCAGGGAAACCCAACCACAGAGTCTTAGAAATGACTTTGAGGGGTCAGGAAGTATGTGCATTTACGATGTTGCTAGACGCTGCTAAGCTGTCCTCTAAAATGGCTATACTGAGTTGTACTCACATCCCAGGGGATGAAAGGGTTTGCCTCAAGCACCCTAAGCAACTCTGACAACTGCCAATCTGTTAGGTGAAAAATAGGGCTTTTAGATATCTCCTTCCCTTCCTTTCTTTTAAGGAAGATCAAACATCTTATCAGATGTTTTTTGACTATTTGTTCCCTTTACCATGAATTGCCTGGTTTTTTCTTTTGCCCATTTTTCTTTGGGGGTTCTTATTGATACTTAGGGGCTGTTTATATATTATGACTATTCACACTTTTTAATACTCTCTTATACATGTGCTAATGTTGTCTGATGTTTTTCGTCTTGTCACTCTGATTTTTGCCTTTTTCTGTAATGAAGTTAAACTATGTGGTCACATCTGTTCCTGTTTTTCCTTGTGGCCTCTGAATTTCCTATCATGCTTAGAAAAACCATTTCTACCTCAAGATTTTATATATATAAATATATATGTATTTATAAATATGTATATTCTTCTATATTTCCTTCTAGAATTTTTTGGGTTTTCTATGTTTAGATCTTTCGTTTATCGTGAATTTTGTGTTTTATTTTTTATTATAAAATGACGTGTTTTAAAAATACATAAATAAATAAAATGACATGTTTACTGTAAAAAAAAAGATGATACAGGAAAAACCTAAAGAAAAAAAATATTTTGAGTTAATGAGTAAAAATTTTTTTAACAGATGACATTGTATAAGTTGCTTTGTAACCTGTTTTTTGAACTTACGGGATAGTAAATATCTTTTCCTGCCATTAAATGTTTGTGTATAGCATCATCGAATTTTATTTCACTGACAATTTGAAATGACTGTTTAGTATTCCATATTTATATTAGTGTGCTCATCTTTTTCTTACTGATTTACAAGATCTGTTTGTACATAAAGTGCACTGACTACTATGTGGTGTGTTTGTGTTACAAATATATTTGGCCACCATGTTGATTCCCTTTAAATTTTGTTTATGATGTTGCCATTCAGAAACATCAAATGTATTTAAATTCAAACCATTGATCTTTCCCTTAATGATTTATGACTTCTGGGATGGATGTTCTTCTCTAACCAGAGATCATATATTTACTTGTATTTTTGTTGTTGTCACTGTTTTATGATTTTATTTTCTTGTTTTAAGTTTTTAATTTTGGGGGAGTTTACTCTGGAGTGAGGTTTAAGTCCGGAATCTAACTTCAATATTTTTTTTATCAAAAAGAGGTTATCTAGATGTGACCCTGGGATGGGATGGGGTGGGGGGCTTCTGAGGCCAGTTTCACCATGAGAGTAAAGCCACAGCCTTATTGGTGACTCTTTGTACTCTCCTTCTCTTCCAGGCCTTGGAGACCCGGGCCAGCCCGGGCCACACCCCAGGCTGTGTCACCTTCGTCTTGGATGACCACAGCATGGCCTTCACTGGAGATGCCCTGCTTATCCGAGGGTGTGGGCGGACAGACTTCCAGCAAGGTCACAGGCCCCTTTCCCCAGCCCGAGATCTTAGTATGGTTATGTGGGTGCCAGGGTTTTAAGTGTCAGTTGCAAGAATGAATGGATGAATGTTAGACTTTTAGGGGGTCAGGATTAGATTCAAGGAGTTTACTGCCGGAGTGGAGGAGAGTTGGGTTCAGAGGTTAGTGGTTGGGGGACAGTTAGAGTCAAGAGTGTGTGTTAGTTATCTATTGCTGTAAAGCAAATCACCCCAGAACTTAGTGGCTTAAAACAATGATTAACATCATCTCACACAGGTTTTGAGAGTTAGGACTCTGGGAGAAGCTTAACTGGATGGTTCTTGCTCAGGGTCTTGTGTGAGGTTGCAACCAAGCTGCTGGCCAGGGCTGACTGAAGGCTCGACTGGGGCTGGAGGATCCACTTCCAAGGTGGCTCACTGACGCTGGTTGTTGGCAGGAGGCCTCAGTTCCTCACAATGCAGGGCTGCTCGAGTGTCTTCATGACATGGCAGCTGGATTGTCCCAGAGGGAACCTTCAGAGAGACAGGCAGACAGAAGACCTAATTTTTTTTTTTTTAATGAGCTTATCTCAGAAGTTAAACTCTGTTAGTTCTGCCATATCCTATTTATTAGATGCAAGTCACTTAGTCCAGACCACTAAGTCAAGGCAAGGGGAATTATGTGTCACATTTTCAAGAGAAGAGTTTCAAAGTGTTCATGGGCATATTTTTAACCCCCCATAAGGGATTTAGCTGGTGCAGGGAGGGGTGTGGAGTTTGATTCAGGGGTTTAGCTGCTGGGGGAAGTTAGATTTGGCAATTTAGCTGCTAGAAGGTTGCTAGATTCAGTGGTTTAATTGCTAGGAGGTGGTGTTACATTTGGGGTTTAGCTGCTGGGGGCAATTAGATTAAGGGGTTTTGCTGCGGGAAGGGTGTTTACTTTCACAATATCAGCGTATGAGATTTGAGTATGTGTGTGAATGTGAGGTGGACACTAGATTGGGAGGATTTAGCTGCCTTGCAGGAGGCCAGCAAGGCTGGACGAGAGAGAAGAGACAGAGCCACAGCGAGCTGAGCTGGCCGTGGGTAACCAGATCCCCAGGCTGCCTCTTTCTTCCTCTTTCCTTATCTCTCCATCTTGGTCTCTATCTTTTTCTCTCTGAGGCTCCTAATCTTCCATTTATCCATCCCCAACACAGTCATGAGATCGAAAGATTTAGGCTGAAAGGAAAGGTGGCAGAACGTTCCAGAGAGGTTTGTCCCTGTCCCAACTTAGGACTCAGAGCTTCTTGTCAGAACCATGGCTCTATCCTCCTCTTTGGCCTAATGTCTTCAGTTTCTTATCTTTCCATCCACTTTCCCTGCCCAGAATCCTTTCTTGGCATCCCCAGAGTGAGGGAATTTGGTGCTTCAGGGTCATATCCTAACCTTGTTTACAGTCATGCTGGATTCTCACCATTTCCCAATTCTTTGCACATGCTGTTCCACCTGCCTAGAATGCCCTTCCCTCTCCTTCTCTACCCAGTCAAAGGACTACTGGCAGAAAATGAGGGAGACGGTTTAGCTACAGTGATTTTTATCCTCTCCTTTTCCTGAAGGGAAGGGATTTGGGAGTTCCTCTCATCCTGTTGCTCCACTGACCTCTGAGTTTTCCCTCCCCAGGCTGTGCTAAGACCTTGTACCACTCAGTTCATGAAAAGATCTTCACACTTCCAGGAGACTGTCTGATCTACCCTGCTCATGATTACCATGGTGAGGGCTTCCTGGAGGAGGTGTGGGATTTACATAACTTATTATTTGAGAGGGAGCACCAAACTGCTGTGGCTTGCAGACTACAATTCCCAGGAACTCCTCTGGCCAAAAAGATCAAGTGCTTAGGTGTACTGAGTGTGGATGTAGAAACTACGATGCCTAGAATCTAGAAGGCATAGGCTTTCCTGGGACTTCCTTATAGAACTTAGGGAACTGTGGGAAACTACATTTCCCATAGTGCCTGTTGAGGAGGGAAAGCAATCTGTTAGTCCTGAGCCAGAAAGGCACCCTGAGGCCTCCTGGGAAATGTAGTTCTGGAAGGCCCAAGGCACTGGACGGCTCAACATTCCTCCCCCTCTCTTGGCCACTAGGACTCACAGTATCCACTGTGGAGGAGGAGCGGACTCTAAACCCTCGGCTCACCCTCAGCTGTGACGAGTTTGTCAAGGTCATGAGCAAACTGAACTTGCCCAAACCTCAGCAGATAGGTGAGCAGTTGAGGGGGAGGAGGGTGCTGAGGTCTGGATTCCTGGGTCTGAGGGAGAAGGTGCTGGGGATCTGGACTCCTGGGTGTGAGGGATGGAGGGGCCTCAGGGCCAGAACTCTAGTTTCCCAAAGAAGGACTATTAGGATTTCTGGGTCCCCAGTGGGGGCATAGAGAGAGCGGGAGGGTCTGCCTGGGCCCCTTGGTTTCACCCTTAGCTTCTTCCTTTCAGACTTTGCGGTTCCAGCTAACATGCGCTGTGGGATCCAGACACCCGCTTCCTGACTCTCAGGTGCTCATATCCAGTTAATAATGCACTAGGTGGGGTGAGGGGCACAGTACCATCACCAGAGCCTCTCTTATCTTCCCCTCCCTTACCAGACTCTCAAGCTTCTTAAATAAAAAAAAAATATATTTTTTTCCCTCTGAATCTGACTTCTGTTTTCTGGGGGACCCAATGGGTTTCTGGGCTGAGATGCCTGTGGTTAGTTGTGGTCCCTGGATAGGCCAGGGAGCAAGGCCGTGTAAAGGTCCTGGGAGCCTGGAAGGAGATTTGCTAACTCATAAGATAGAAGCAAACAGATATCTGGGGCAGGGTTCCTCAGCTCCTTGGATTAGAACAGTCTTAAGTTAAACTACTTGCCCCATGAGACCCAGAATAAGGTACTTCACTGCTCCAAGCCTCAGTTTCCTCATTTGTAAAATGGGAATAATAGTAATAATAATAGGGTGTTGTGATGATCCAATGAGTCCATATGTATGAAGTGCTTGGTACACTGCCTGCACAGCAGACTTACTATCAGTGTTCACTATTACTGTTACTATCATTTGAAATGAGCTCTGAGGCACCTCCTGGCTTGAGTGACAGGATGCCTAATGGTAAAGACCATGGACTTTCGAGAGAACAAATATGGTGTTAACATTAACATGTGTAGACTTTGCGGACACTTGTCCCCCTCAGCCTCAGTTTCCTAACTATAAAATGGAGATAGTAATCCCTTTCTCTACTGTAGGCCGCTGTAAGGATGAAATAAATTAATGCGTGTAAAATGTTTATACTTTATACACATAGCTCCTGATATCCAGTGATCCTTTCTCACATACCAGTTATTTTCCTGTTTTTGCCCAGAGAGGAAAGGGTCTGGCTGAGACCTTTAACCTCTGCCCTCCACCCATAGCAAAGTGGTGGTGGGGGGAACATACTTACCCCTGTCTCTGGGCGGGTCTCTGACTCAGCTCAGGGCACCCCCCTCCCCTTGCCCAGCTCCCCAAACCGGTCGGGGCCCTTCTAAAGGGCTCATTAGAGGGGAGAGGCCCCTATCTCCATTCCTCTCTTCCTTTCAGGATTCCCAGGGTCTGGACATTATACATAGGTGACCAAGGCGCCTGGCCCTCCAGGGGGGAGGAATGGGGGTGCTGGAGGCAGAGTTGGGGGGTCGTCATGCTGGGCTTTCCGAGGGTGGGGCCGGGATGGCCGGATGCCGCGGCTGCGGGCGGGGCAAGCTGGTCGCTCCCTCCTCCCTCGAGAGCTGTTGAACCTGTTGTCCCCATCCACTTCCGGGCTGCTGGGAAGGGGGACAGAGCAGCCTCTCTCCTCCCTCTTCTCCAGCCACCTGTCTAGTGGGCAGAAACTGCAGCGCCGGAGCGCAGAAGGGAGCGCGCCGAAGCCTGAGCCGGTGAGGGGGCCAGGGCTTGGGTGGTGGAGGGGGCTGGAGTTCTGGAATCTAGCTCCAGGAGGAGCCGAGGATTCAAGGCCCCTGGTTCGTCCAGAGGGAGACCAGGAGCCCCGACTCCTGGATCCCTCGGTGAGGCGGCAGGGGGCCCGCTCCCTTGCACAGTGGGGTCGGAGCTGAGATTACTGGGCTCCAGAGAGGACGCGGCGGAACCCGACTCCTGAGTCCGCGAAGGAGAAGGTGTTGGGGTCCCTCTAAAGTGGTCCAAGGGATTGTGCGGGGCTGCTGGGAGAGTACAAGGCTCGACACCTGGATAGCAGGGAGAGGCCGGTAGGGGGCGGACTAGGACCCCGGACTCAAATTCTGGTCAAGCCTCCGAGGGAGTGACGCCCCACGAGCCATCGAACCCCGCCCCTAGAAACTCCAGGCCGAGCCTCAGGAATGCTCAGTCGCCTCCTTTGAACTCTTAGGCCCCGCCTCTGGAGCGCTCTCCAGAGCTTTCGGGCGGGGCCTTGAGCCCTCCTGGGCCCCGCCCCCACGCTACCGGGCCACGCCTCCCGAACTCCAGGCTCCGCCCACCCGACAGGAGTCCGCAGAGGCCATGGAGACACGGAGCAGCCCGGACGAGGGGACCCCGCCGCCCGCGGTCCCCGAGTGCGACGCGGAGGTCCGATCTCAAGGGGCCGCCCAGCCCCGGGAGCTCCCCGAGGACTCCCGCGAGCAAGAGGTGCCCGAGGCCCCAGCAGAGCTTCCGAGCGGCCAAGGGGCTGAGCAGCAGACGGAGGAAGAGGAAGAAGCGGGAGAAGGCAGCAGCACGGAGAGCAGCCGCGATGCGGTGAGGGACCCGGAGGGCGAGAGCCACGGGGGGACCCAGAGAGACAGACCCAAACGGGTGACAGAGACACAGAGAGACAGGTATAGAAAAACCAGATAGACAGAGACCCAGAGACAGGGAGACTGAGAGACAGACCCAAAAGAGTTAGAGACACTGAAAGACCAGAGACAGAGACTCAGAGAGATGGGGATAGAGACACAGACTCAGAAACAAAGATGCTCAGAGAAACAGAAAGAGAGACAGAGAAACCTTGAGAGACGGAGATACTCCAAGGGAGAAAGAGAAATAGCGCTTCAGAGACGGAAGACAGATACTGGGTCAGGAAGATGAAGCCCAGATAAAAGGGGGAAAGACTCAAGGAGACCCGGGGGGAGAGAAAGAGATGCAGGACCTTCGAAGACGTGACGCCAAGAGTATGGGAACTGGATAAAGAAAAAGAAACACCATCCTGTGTCGGCTCTGTGCCCCTGGGCACTGCGAGCCCCTGGGCCACCTCCCGGGGCCGAGCGATCCCTGGACCTGCACCTTCCCCTCCTTGAATTAAAAGAACTTGGTGGTAGAGTTAAACGCCGACTCAGACCGCCTGAGGGGATGTTTGGGATGGAGAACAGACCTATTTAGTGACTGCAGGGGGCGAGTCCTCCCCAATTGACCACGCCCTCTTCTACCGCAGGTGGAGGCTTCGCCTTCCGTTCAGATCCCGGCCACGCCACCCGCAGCCTCTCAGGCTGGGGAAGGGGTGCGAGGGGCGGCGCGGCGGCTTAGAGCCCAGCAGTTGGAGGCACTGACTCGCGTGGCTTTGTTGGAGCAGCGAGTGAGGGAGCTACAGCGTCAGAGGAAGGAACTGAGGATCCAGGTGAGGCTGCAGACCTCTTGGGAATTCTGCCCCCAACTATTGGGGAACCCCGCAGGGCCAGACTCCCGGTCCTTTCCAACTGCGGGAGCCCAGCTCCATCCTCTCTCCGAATCCAGGAGTTCAGATTCACAGGTCCCTTGTTCAGACCCAGGCGTCCGAGCCCCCAGCCCCCTCCTACTCAGACCCAGGCCTCTGGGTCCCAGGCCTTATATTCTCTCCGCAGATGGAGGTGGAGGTGGCCCTGCTTCGGGGTGAACTGGCTGGGGAGCGAGTGGCCGTCTGGCGCAAGGAGGAGCAGCTCTGGGAACTGCTGGGGCAGCAGGTGGACTCAGAAAAGGGCGTCCAAGAGCAGCGGGAACAGGTCTGTTTGCCCTGCTGTGTCTTCCTCCTCAGTTTTCTTCCTTGTTGGATAGACATTCCTTGTGGTGCTTCTGGGCCCTGGGCCCTGAGGTTATCCCCATTCCCCAAACGGGGATCCTTGGGCTGGGGGCTGGGGGCAGGGCGCGGGGAGTGGGCCTATGCCTCTTCCTGTTTCCCTCCTCCCTCCTTGTCCATGACTTTAGGGCCTGACTCACTGCTTCATCTTCCTTTGCCCCATCTCTCTCTGCTCTTTAAATGTCATATTGTGAAAAACATCAAACCAACAAAGATAGAGGAGTCAGATGGGCTGCCAGGTGGCGTGCTCCCCAGCTTCAGCAGGGATTAATCCTCCGTTCCTGTTTCCTATCCCCCAATTGGCTTCCCTGTCCCTAGTTTTGAAAGCCAATCCCAGACATCATATTGCCTGTAAATGCTTTAGTTTTTATCTTACAGATAAGAACTCCTTTTAAAAAACATTATCCCCATATCATTGTCACACCTGAAGAATTAAAGTTCTTAACACCGTCTCATTTCCAGTCAGTTTTCATGGGTCCGAGGTTGTCTCAAAAACAGCTAACAGTTGGCTGTTTGAATCTGGTCCCCCAAAGGCCAGTATATTGTAGTTGGTGAAATGCCTTGTGTGTATTGTTTCACGTCTAATGGTCCCTGCTTACTGTACTATTTGTTGGAGAAACCAAGTCTTCTGTTCCATGGTCAGTGTGTGACCGGTTGCATGCCTGGGGTGTCCTTTATCTCATTTCTCTTCCTGGAAGCGGGTGGTTGGTTAGATGTAGAGGCTGGGTCAAATTCAGATGTGCTGTAGTGCTTCCTGTGTGCTGGGTCAGGGGGACATTGTCTCTGGTCCTCCAGACCTCAGTGAGGTCAGTCTGATCCCTTCGTAATAGTTATTTACCTAAAGGCTTTAACATCCATTGGTGGTCATTGCTTGGACCAGCTGGCACTATAGGTTGGAAAATGGTAACTTTGTAATTCTATCAAACTCTCTCTTTGCCCTTATATATTGGAATTTCCTGGGGCTGGGTCCTGAGTCTTCGTTTACTTCAAAGAGCCTATATTTCTCCCAGCCCTGATTTCCCTCTCAAAATGTAGACCTACGTGTCCCACTTCCTAGGATACTGGTTCCTAGAAGCTCCTTCCTCCCCCAGGACCTGGGATTCCAGACCCCAGCTCCTCCTCCCTCTAACCCAGGAGTCCAGGCCCCCAGCCCCTCCTCCCTCAGACTCAGGAGTCTGGCCCCTTCTCATTCACCTTATCCAAAGCTGACCTCAGCAACTCCCTTTTCCACACTGTCCCTGTCTCACTGTCCCTTTGGCCACCAGGTCAGAGTCCTGAGCCTCGCTCTGTGTGCCTCCTTATGTCTCACCCCAAGCCTGTCAGTCACCATGTCCTGTTCTTTGTGCTCCCTGAACCTCTCTTTCTAATCTGTCTCCTTTACATCTGCTCTGCTCAGACCTCACCTCACTCATTGCTTGGAGGACTCATGAAGGAGCTGGTCTCAACCCCTCAAGCCTATCTCCCAGAGGGATGATTCCACACCTAGATCCTTTCAATCCTTCTATGACTCCCCATTGCCCCAGGATAAGGGCTCCTCAGCCTGGTGGGCCAAACCGAATGTGAGCTGCACCTTGCCTGCCTTTCCACTGTCATGTCCCACCTGTGCTCCCCATCTCTTCCCTCTACCCCACCTTCTCCCTTCTTGGCCAGAGTTTGTCCCTACACTTCCTGTACTTTTCAACTTCCATTCATTTGCTCCATGCTGTTCCCCTCTATCCAAAATGCCCTTCCAGCCCCCTCTGTCTCCACTAGTCTAAATACTCCCTGTTTTTTTGGTTTTTTTTTTCCGGCCACGCCACACAGCATGTGGGATTTTAGTTCCCTGACCTGGGGTCGAACCCATGCCCCCTGCAATGAAGCATGGGGCCCTAACCACTGAACCGCCAGGGAATTCCCAGATACTCCCTGTTTTTTTGAGACTCACCTTAAAATCCTCACATCCAGGAAGCCTAGGATTACCCCAGTAGAAATTGCTCCCCGCGTTCTGGGTTCCCACAGTCTCTGTGTTTCACTGCCCTGATTGTCCCAGACTGTAACTGGCTGTGTCCCCTGCTGGAGCACAGGGCCCAGGTCAGACCCCCTTCTGGGTCCCCAGTATCAATCACCCAGCCTGGATATATTTTGCACTCATTCCCTCATTCATTTTTTTAACTTATTTAATTGAAATATAGTTGATTTACAATGTTGTGTTAATTTCTGCTGTACAGCAAAGTGATTCAGTTACATGTATATGTATATACATTCTTCATCATATTCTTTTCCATTATGGTTTATCACAGTATATTGAATATAGTTCTTTGCGCTATATAGTAGGACCTTGTTGTTTATCGATTCTGTATATAATAGTTTGCTTCTGCTCACTCCAACTCCCAATCTATCCCTCCCCCATCTCCAACCCTGGCAACCACAAGTCTGTTCTCTATGTCTGTGAGTCTGTTTCTGTTTCGTAGATTAGTTCATTTGTGTCATATTTTAGATTCCACATATAAGTGATGTCATATGGTATTTGTCTTTCTCTTTCTGACTTCACTTAGTATGATAATCTCTAGTTCCATTCGTGTTGCTGCAAATGGTATTATTTCATTTTTTAACGGCTGAGTAATATTCCATTGTGTATATATACACCACATCTTCTTTATCCATTCATCTGTCCCCTCATTCATTTCTTAAACAGCTGTTTACTTGACACCTGCCCTGGGTGGGCCTGTGTAAGTGTGAACCAATCAGACAGGGTCCCTGCCCTCATAGAGCCAACATCCCAGACAGGGAGGGATTTGAGATCTGGCTGGCCTGGCCCCCGCTGGCCTCTGTTTCCCTCCCTGGGCTCAGGCTGAGGCTAAGAGCCTGGTTGTTCATTCAGGAACAGAGGCACCTGAGCCAGGAGCGGGATCGTGTGGAGGGTCTTCGCCAGAGACTCCGGGAGGCCCAGGGGCAGCTCGACTTGCAGCCGGAAGACCAGCGTGAGCGGCTTCTGCAGGGAGTGCAGGAGGTGAGGGTCCACTGGACCCACTCAGGGACCCGGTGTCCAGGCCACTCAGGACCCAGACATCCAGGCCCTCAGTCCTCTGCTTCCCACCCACCTAGTAGCTCGGGCTCCAGCTCCCTAACCCCCAGGACTCTGGAATCTAGATCCTCAGCCCCATCCTCCCTCATTGCCCAGGATTCCCGGTCCCAGCCCACTACCCTCCTGGTTCCTAGGGGTTCAGGCCTCCAGCCTTTTTGTGTTTCCCCCACAGATGAAGGAACAGCTGGATGTGGCCCAGCGTGCCTATGAGGACCTGGAATTCCAGCAGCTGGAGCGGGAGAGCCAGTGGGAGGAGGATTGGGACAGTCCCAGGGCCCGGGCACTAGACCCCAAGGTCCAGGAACTCCAGGCCAGCGTGGTGCAGCACAGGGTGAGTCGGGCTGGGCTAGCCCTGCCTCCCTCGCCGTTGCCCTCTGTCTCCTCTGCTCCCTTCTTTGTCCTCGTGTCTTCCCTGTGTCACGTACTTCAAAATAGTAATGACAGTTGCTGACATTTATTGAGCATCTACCATGTGCTGGTCCTAAATGTTTCACGAATATTGAGTCATTGAATCCTTACAACAATCCTGGGAGACACGTCTTAAGATTTTTTCCCATTTTATAAGTGAAGAAACTCAAGGTCAAGGTGCTCAAGTAATCTTTTCCAAGGTCACTTAGTTCATAAAGGACAGAGCTGGGATCTGAACCCACTAGATCTTCGCCACTAGGCTCCCTGCCTCTCAAGCCCTCATCCCAAATGATGCTCTCACTAGTCCTTTCTGGGGACTTCACATTCAAGGGTCTGACAAGTCTCAATGGAAAAAGCAACATTTTGACTGTATTTAATACAAAGGTTAAAAAAAAAAATACAAAGGTTCCCAGGGTTTTGGCTTAGAAAGTTCTAATGTGGGTCTCCTTTCCCCACCTCTATTTCTGGACCTTTTTCCTGTCACTGTCTCTTTTCCCATTTCTGTCTCACAGCTTCTGTCTGTTTCTGTGCTGTTTCTGTCTTATCTCTGCATCTCTGTCTTTTGGGGTCTGTCTTGGTTCTTTTCTGTATCTCTTCTGGTTTGTCTCTGTCTTTCCCTTTCTTTCTCTCTCTGTTCTTGGCAACGGTGACTTTCTCTGTGTCTCCGTCTCCCTCGGTCTCTGGATTTTGGATCCTCCATCCCTCCAACTCAACTTCAAGTCTCTCTGGACCCCCCCAAAGGGGAGGAGGACACCACGGAGGTTAACTCTAAGTCCCCCACCCCCTCCCAGGCACCCAAATGCCAGGGTCTCTGTTATGGGGTGGAACAAGCCCCAAGCTCTCAAGGAGGACCTGATTCTGGGGAAACCAGCCTGGGGACCCTGGGGCAGCTGACCCCTGATTCTGGGGGTGCCCTGCAGCGCCGGATCCAGGTCTTGGAGGAGCAGCTCAAGTCACTGGGGGAGCAGATGGCAGCTGAGAGCCGGGGGCTGAGCCAGAAGAAGGAGGAGGCCCTTCAGGCCCTGACCCAGGTAAGTTCACCCCAGGCACCTGTCCCACTTGCCTCACTTCCCCCTAGGGCATCCCATTGCCTCCCTGCACCCCAGGTGTCTCCTGGCATCAGGGAGAGCTGCTGGGATGGCCCTTTCCGACCCTGAGGCGTGGCAGCCCTTGATGTCTTGCTGTCCCCTAGGAACGGAGCAGACTTCTCAAGCTTAATTGCCTTCAGGGAACCCCTGGCGAGGACTTCTCTGAGCCCAGCCAGGCCCTCACCAAGGTATGGGGATTTCATGCGACTGTCAGCCCCTTCCTCCCTCAGACCCAGGAGTCCAGGCGCCCTGCCCCCTTCTCCCTTGGGATCCACGATTCTCAACCCCTAATCCCTTTTCCCCCTGGGACGCAGGAGGTCCAGCCTCCAGGTTCCTCAGGGAACCAGACATCTCTGCCCATAGTCCTCCCTCACCAAGACCACATTTCAGCTCTCTTGGGACTTTGAGCCTTTGTTTTTCCATCCAAGAAATGGGCTGGCTCTGGAGGCTTGGGCCAGAGCATCCTTCCAGTGGCCAGCCACCCCACCTGTTCTCCTGCAGCTCCTGTTCACCCAGAAGACAAATCGCCAGTTGCTGGTTCTCCAGGACCCCACTGCTCACGCTGCCGCCGCCACCTCTTCCTGCCTCTTCTCCGTTCACAGCTCCCTCCAGGTGCCCCCCCAATGCCTCGTCACCCCGGGTCTCACTGGTAACTGTGGCTTTCTCTGCGGTGCACCTGGGGGAGAGGGAAGGCCGATCAAGTGGTATTAATGTTTATCAGCCTCCAGCTTTATTATTCATTTTCTTTCTTCTGCCTAACACCCCACCCCTCCCCTGGAGAAATGGGACTGTGCCTACCCAGGTGTAAATTTTAAAAGCCACCCAACAGGGCATATTGATAAGAAGGCCTCCTCCCCCCACCCCACTGGCCCCTGGCTCCCTCCCCAAAAGCAGGGCAGCTACTTGTTTCCTGAATATCCTTTCCTCCAGATCTTCTTAAAGCCGGGGATCCCAGCTTATTAGTGGGTTAAAACATTTATTGAGTATGTTGCTACCAACTTTTTTTTTAATATTTATTTATCTATCTATCAATCTATTTATTTATTTATTTTGGCTGCGCTGGGTCTTAGTTGTGGCCCGCGGGATATTTGTTGCAGAATGTGAGATCTTTTTTAGTTGTGGCATGAGGACTGTTAGTTGCGGCATGCGGGATCTAGTTCCCCGACCAGGGATGAAACCCGGGGATGGAACCTGGGCCCCCAGCATTGGGAGTGTGGAGTGTCACCCACTGGACCACCAAGGAATTCCGGCTACCACCTTTTAAAATGAAATAGAGTAGACAGTGGCAGAGTGCTATGTGTGAGGTAGGGGTGAATAGTCAATGAAAAGAGTTTTGTTTCAGTCATGTGGATAGGGGGCCAGCGCTTAGAAATTGGGAGCTCTTTTTCTATCATGTAAATGTTTTTTTCAGAAACATGTCTATTAGCTACTAGTTGGCTTTTATTTTCTAGCTTAAGACTGTCGTGGAGATTGTTTTCCACTGAGACATTTAGAGCTGCCGCTTCCTTTTCAATGGCTCTGTAATAATGATATAAACAATAACAACCATAATGACAGTTAACATTTGTGGAGTCTTCATAGCATGCCAGGCACTGTTTTAAATGCCTCACGTGGATTCACTCATTTAGTCTTTGCAACAACCCTACAAGTTGGGTTCTTCTTTCCATTTTATAGATGAAGAAACTGAGGCAGAAAGGGGAAGTTTCTTAACCAGCTAGTATGCGGCAGAGCTGGGATTTGAACCCAGGCACTCTGTTTTCAGAGCCTATGCTCTGAACCACTCTGAGCTTCTGTGTGGCACACACTTCTATGTGGAGGCACTGAGCCAGCCCTCCCTCTGAGGACAGCGATTGGAGTTTTTTTGCAGTTTAAGCAATGCTGTTAGGAAGATCCATGTATGTGTGTCTTTGTACCCACAATAATAATAACAAATTAATATCAATTATTATCTAATTAATGTTGTCTGTTATAATATTTAATTGTTTCTATTGTCTAATATAATATGCAACATTATCTTATTAATTAATATTAACAATATTCATATTAATATTAATTTTAAGAGCTTAACGTAGGCCAGGATCTGCTCAAAACCATCTTATGCCTTCGAGCCACATGAAGTTGCTATTATTTGGAGGTGAGAAACAGTCAAATACTGACAGTTTGAAGTGCTTCAACCTCATATATATTATATTATTATATACTAATATTATATTATATAATTATTGTTTCATGGATATACAATTCAATAATATACGTTACATATTCATGAAATTTTATGTATATATAATTTTATTTTTTGCTCAGCAGAACCTGCAGAAGTAGGTCTTGTTATTATCTGGGTAAAGGGTTAGCAGAGCTTTTAACTTTCTAGCTGGAAGCTTGATAAAGGTGGACGGTCAGCTGTGTTGCCAGGCAACGTGACTTAGGGTAAATATGACCCTTATAAGTAAATTGCGTATCTATAAATACTTGGTGGGAAGCTGGGTCCATTCCTATAGAGGTGTTACCTGAGTCATTGGCTCCTGTGTACATGGAACTTCTAAGGCCAGGTGCACCCTATACCCACCGGCGTGGATCCCACACGCACCTTGCACCTGGGTGTCACCTGGGGGCCAGACACTGACCCCTGGACGCTGGTAGCCGTGCTGGGCACTCTTTTGTGTGTTTTGCATGAGGTCACTCGTTGAATCCTTGCATCAGCCCTGGCAGGGCAGCGGGACGTTGCTCACTTTACAGAGGGGGAATCTCCCCGAGAAGAGCCGTGACTTACCAAAGTCACACACCCAGCTAAGCAGCAGAGCTTAGGTTTGAAGCCAGGCTGCCTGTTTCCACAGCCTGTGCCTTTCGGGAGATGAGGATTTCTCAGGGATCCTTCAGAACCTAAGTGGGTGACTGGTTAGCACCAGCTCAGAGGGAGCGACCGGGGACCTCGGGATACATGAGGAGCCCAGGGAGTGTTTATTTACTCAGCCAGATAAACCGTAAACAAGTGGATAAATGAATGCAGGGATTAACAAATGACTCCTCCTTGCCCCTTCCTCTCTCTCCCTCCAAGTCCTATTAAATCCTTCTCAAATTCTATACCTTCTTGCCAGGATCATGTGATGACTAAGAGTACCTTGGGTTCCAGTACCTGTTCTGCCACTTCCTAGCTGGCTGACCTTAGAGACAGCTCTGTGCCTCAACTTACTTAGCTGCAAAATGGGAATAATAACAGTATTCATTGGTTAATGCATTAAAACTCTTAGTGTGATTGATGCCTGGCACATAACAGGTGCTCAGTAATGTGGGCACCTGTTACTGTGATTAGAGTTATACTGATTGGTATTATTGTAATTTTATCATTCTTATTCCACCCACTCCCACCCTCATCTCTGGTTTTAGTGACCCTATACCAGCCTCCTCACCGGTTTTCTCTATTTTAGTTTTTGTCTCCCAATAATTTATTCCCCAAACAACAACCAGAGTGATCTTCATCCCTCCTACTTCAGCTCTTCCCACCAAAAGCCTTCCATGATTCCCCCAGTCTCCTCACCATGGCCCACAAGTCCCTGTGTGGTCTGACCCCTGCCCACCTCTCACCATCCCCCTTCCTGTACTGACTGCTCAGCTGTAGGAGCACTGACCCACCAGCACTCCATACTTGTTCCTGCCTCAGGGCCTTTACACTTGCTGATCCTGCCACCTGGAACACCCTTCCCCTCAGTCTCCCCTGGCCAACTTTTTTTTTTTTGGCCCCGCCACAGGGCTTGTGAGATCTTAGTTCCCTGACTAGGGATCAAACCCAGGGCCTTGGCAATGAAAGCCCGGAGTCCTAACCGCTGGACTCGCAGGGAGTTTCCCCTGGCCAGCTCTTATCTTTTGGGCCTTAGGTCCAGCGTTCAGAAGGCTGTTCCTGGTCTTCCAGTTGGAAGGTGATCCTTTTTTATATCACCGTTTTATAACACACTCTTCACTAACAGCAATTTCTGATGATACACTTATTTATACGATGGCTCATTCAGTTCCTACAATGTCAGCGCCATGGAGACAAGGCTTGGGTCTCTCTTACCCACCTCTTCCCTCAGTGCCAACAATCTGAGGTCTCTCAGCTGGGGAATGCTGGGAATATCAGTTGAAGGCAGGAAAGAGTGAAGAACCACAGGAACTTGGGACTCGGTTTCCTCTTTGTGAAGCAGAGCGAAACTTTCCCGACTCCCAGGGCTTTTATAAGCTGAAATGGTCTTCCGAGGGCCAAGTACACTGTTAGGCACTTGATAAATGTTAGTCACTATTCTAAAAAACGTTTTAAAATAATACGAATCTAGAAAATCACATCCAGGGGGTCCCTGGCGGTCCAGTGGTTAGGACTCTGAGCTTCTACTGGAGGGGAACTGAGATCCCGCATGCCGGGTGGTGCGGCCAAAAAAAAAAAAGAAAAGAAAGAGAGGGACTTGCCTTCATTAATTATTTGGTTACCCAGGGATATGGTTTTTGTAAGAAATGCAGGGAAAATGCTTAATGGTTTCACTTCATTCTCCTGTCTTCAGAATAGAGTTGGTTCTCCTGCATCCTCCAAGGTGACCAATGCAATTTTTATTTTAGTATTATTATTAACTTGTGGATTACATATATTTGAGCAGTGAGTATCCCTACTGGTGTTCAAATTATGCCACTTATTTATTTTTATTATCCACACAGAGTTTTTGCTCTTTTTTTTCTTTAAGAAATTATTTCAGTTTTCTGTCTTGATTACTCTCAAATAATTTTGTTTTCATTTTTTGGTAGTTTTTTTTTATTTTGAAATGATTTAAGACTTACAGAAATTGCAGGAATAGTAGAAAGAATTCCTGCATACCTGTCACCCAGATTCTGTGATTAACATTTTACCACATTTGACATTTGCTTTCTTATTCTCTCTCTGTACACACCCACCCACATACACACACACAGTTTATTATTCTTTCCTGAAGCATGATTCCCCTTTACCCCTAAATACTTCTACTTTTATTACCTAAGGTCAAGGCCATTCTCGTACATAACAACAGTACAGCGACCACATTCAGAAGCTACCATTGAGACAATATTATTCAAGTCCACAGATGTGATTCATATTTTTGCCAATTGTCCCACAATTTTTTTTAAGCAAAAAACAAAAAAAGAAAAAAAATTTTTTTCTGATCTAGGAACACAGGTTGCATTTGGTTATCATGTTTATTATTATTTTTTGAACTAATATTCCTTTTGTTCCAAGTTCAAAGGTCATGGGAGGGTAGTCAGAGAAAAGACCTTTCCCACCATTGTTTTCATCCACACAGTTCACCTCCCAGGGGTGGCCAGGGTTACTAGTGTCTCCCGTCTTCCCAGAGATCCTCTGTATTTAAACAGTCATGTATATACTTTCCCCCTCTTTTTGTTTTTGTTTTTGCGGTACGCGGGCCTCTCACTGTTGTGGCCTCTCCCGTTGCGGAGCACAGGCTCCGGACGCGCAGGCTCAGCAGCCATGGCTCACGGGCGCAGCCTCTCCGCGGCTTGTGGGATCTTCCCGGACCGGGGCACGAACCCGCGTCCCCTGCATCAGCAGGCGGACTCTCAACCACTGTGCCACCAGGGAAGCCCTGTTATTCTGTCTGATATAAACAGCATCCTCCTCCTTTTTATATATGCTTTGGAGTTTTCCTCCATGCAGATGATCCCTAGTTTATCCCTGCCTCCTTTTGACGGGCACTTAGGTGGTCTCCGGGCATCTTTGGGGATTAACCTTGAAATCAGGTCATTTTGCACATGTCTGAGTGTCTCCACAGATATAGTCCTAGAAGTGGAATTGGGGCTCAAACTTACCTATGCATTTGTCATTTTGATTTTCTTTTCTGTTTTTGTTTGTTTTTCTTTTCCTTTTCTTTTTTTTTTTTTTCATTGACTTTAAAAAAGGAGCCAAACTGGCCTCCATAACGGTTGTTGCAATAAAACGGCCCCCAGCATTGTGGGAGCACACCTGGGTTTCGCACACTCCCATCAACACTGCGGGCTTTTGGGGTTTTCTTTAACAGTTTTATCAAGGTATATAGTTCACCTGTGCTACAATTCACCCGTTTAAAGTGTACAATTCAGGGGTTTTTAGTCACCGAGTTGTGCAGCCATCACCACAATCAATTTGAGAACATAGTCATTATCCCTAAAGAAACCTCATACCCTTTAGCCATCACCCCTCAGTTCCCCTCTCCTCCCAGGCCCTGGAAACCGCTAACCCACTTCCTGTCTCCCTGGATCTGCCCGTTCTGGACGTTACACCATGTGGTCCTTTGTAACTGGCTGCTTTCACTCAGCATCACGTTTGCAGTGGCGTTTTGATCTGTGCCAGTGAGACGGTGGTTTTACTTGGCAGTTCTCCAGCTTCATGGTGGAGCCTCAGCATCTTTTCTTGTGTGCGTGGGCGTTGTGTGTTTTCAGGGCTCCATTGGCCTCCAGGGGACTGGAAGTCTGCCCCGGAAGAGGGGAGAGAGAGTGAGCCAGAGGGGATCCCCCCGGCCTCTGTCCTTCTATTGTACTGGTGAGTACGTACCCCTCCCCTGCGTAGGCTCTTCCCCCGTTAACCACCCTCCTGCAGCACAGGATGGAGGAACCTGGTTGCCTCTGTTGGGGTAGAGGTGGAGGGGCTTAGACAGGGTAGCATCCCAGCCCCCCAGCCCTTCTCCCCACAGGAGCCCTGAAGGCCTCGGCCCTCCCGCCCTCAGCCAGAGACTCCGGGAGACACCCCCTCTATCAGCTGCTGAACTGTGGCCCCAGAAATAGGTGAGACATCAGGGAGAAGGTGGGGAGATGGGGGGAAGAAGTCGGGCTGCTGTAACCTGCGCGTCTCTGTTCTCTGCTCCCAGTTGTGGGGCCCTCCACCTGGACATTGCCCGTATGGAACACCTCCTGCAGCAGGCTGTGGCAGAGAGGGAGCGGCTGCTCCAGGCCAGGGTGAGACGGCAGCCCCTCCCTCCTCCCTCAGCCCCAGGTTCCAGACCCCCGGCCCCTCCCCTCTCAGACCCAGGATCCAGGCCCCCGGCCCCTCCCCGCTTAGACCCAGGATCCAGACCCCTGTCCCCTCCTCCTTCAGACCCAGGAGTCCAGGCCCCTGACCCCTCCTCCCTCAGGACCCAGGAACCCAGTACGTTTTTCCCACTTATTATTGGTTAGCATTCTCGTTGATGTTTTCTTTCTGCACTCACAGGAAGGGACAAGAAGGAGCACGGAAGGTGCCTCAGACCCCCCTGTACCTGCTATCATGGTCAGTCCCACCCCTAACCCTCCCCAACCACTACTCCCCTGGTCTGTCTTGCTACCCTGGCCTCTGCCCTGTCTTATCTCACCCTGTCAGTCTCCTCCAACGGCACAGGAAGGTATCCTGGGCTTGGCAAGTGGAAAGGGAACTCGAAAGGCCTAGTTCCTGTTCCCATCAGGATCGTCTGTATTCGTGGCGTGTCCTCGAATGTCTTTTAAAACCCTGAGATAGAGTCCTCCCTCCCTGCTTTAAAAAATACCATTAATTTGTGGGAAAAGTCACTTATCCTGTAGAATTTCTCACACTCTGGATTTAGCTGACAGCTCCTTATTAAAATTTTATTTCTACCTACACTAAGAACATGAATACTTTTTGTTATAACAGACACTTCAGAATTGGGGAAAGTGAAGTTCCCCTCATCTTACCTCCGGAAGTGCAGGTGTTTTCTATCGCGGAGAAGCGTTCAAATCTTTTTTTTTAATACTTTCCTACATACACCGATCAAACCATATTTGGTGAATTTATTTTCCTTGTAATCGAGTACATCATTCCCAACCTGCTTTTGGTTCTCTCAACCATTTGGCATATTCTTATTCCTTTCAACCCAGTATTTACAGAGGGCCTACTGCGTGGTAGGCCCTGGGTTATATAGCAGTGGCCAGAGTGACAATCCCTGCCCTTGGAGAAGCTGGCGTGTAGCAGGGGAGAGAGACAAAAAGCAGCGTCAGTAAGTAAAATAAGTAGCACGTCAGGTGCTGATAAGAGTTCAGGAATAAAATAAATTGGGAAGGGCAGTGGGGCCTTCCGGTTTCAGGCATAAGCTCTACCTCATTAAAAATGAAGCACTCCTGCTGTGTAGCATCATCATTTATTAAACGGTTCCCTGTTGACTGCACTGTCCCCCCCACCCCACCCCCTTACGGCTCAAGCTGCCTTCTCGTGCCCGTGAGCAAGTGTGTCTCTGGGATTCGCACCTGGAAGTGGAATCACCAGGTCAGGGAGCCTGACAGCAGCGAGCTCATCCGTGAAACAGCCCCATGTGGAGGGTGCTGTGATCACCACCGAGTTTCAGTGTAGGGAAACTGAGGCTTCGAGAGGGACAGGCGTTCCAGGGAGGTGACATGGGTGGGCAGTGGGGGAGCTGACAGTCCCAAGCCCATCCCTGCTGTCCCGGATTGGGGCCCGGCTCCCCCACATCCTACCTGGGTGACCTTGATGAGTCAGTTCCTCTCTAGAAGCCTCAGTTTCCTCGTCTGTCAAATGGGGGCAATAATGGGTTGTTTTGGAGAGGCAACAAGGTGATCACTTGGCACAGTGCCAGCCACAGAGTGGGACCTTCCATACGTGGTGATCAGGAGTGTTACCGTGTGGATTTGGTGAGAGGACCCAGTGGGTGCCTCACTGCTGTGGCCTCTCCCGTTGCGGAGCACAGGCTCCGGACGCGCAGGCTCAGCGGCCACGGCTCACAGGCCCAGCCGCTCCGCGGCACGTGGGATCCTCCTGGACCGGGGCACAAACCCGCGTCCCCCGCATCGGCAGGCGGACTCTCAACCACTGCACCACCAGGGAAGCCCTGGTGGGTTCCCCTTTAACCACCCCTTCCCCTCCTGTGCATTCCCCGGCTCCTCCCCATTTCCCCTCCTCCTCATTCTCCCCTGTCTCCATCCAATGAGTCTCACCTCTGTTTCTCATGCATTCTTGCTTTGGCCTTGCTTCAGTGTTTTCAGCCCTTGATACTCAGAATGTGGTCCACGGACCAGCAGCATCGGCGTCCCTGTTCCCTGGGAGCTTGTTAGACGTGCAGAACCTCACCCTCACCCCAGACCCCCACCCCGGAATGACTGAATCCCAGGCTGCATTTTAACAAAATCCCTAGGGGGTCCCCTTGCATGCTGAAGTCTGAGGCCTCAGTTTGACCACGGAGATCATACCATTCTTTGCAGGGATCATTTGGGAAGAATAGGTATGATCAGGCTGGGCCTTGTAACAGTAGACACTTTGATCACCTTCATTCTTCTCCCCTTTATGGCCTCCTGAGATGACACTCTGCCTGGGGAGTCCTGGCTCGTCAGCTCTGGCTGTGTGACTTGGGCCTAGTGACTTAACCTCTCGGAGTCTTGGTTTCCACATCTGTAAAATGGGGACAATGATGTACTTACCCCTTGAAGAGAGTTTGAGGGGACACAGATTATACCTATAAAGTGTTTTGTTAGCACAGGTAATAATCAGTAATTTCATCACAACAAGAATAATAACAATAATAATAATGATGGAAACAGAGCTCTCATTTATTGATCACTCACTATCTGGTCCCTGTTTTACAGAGACAGTAGATGAGGGTCCCACCAGGGTCCATCACTTCTCTAACACATCTCCGGTGTTTCAGGGTAAGCGCTAGGGTCAGGAAGACCTGAGTTTGCCACCCAGCTCTGCCACTTAGAAGCTCTGTGTGACCTCGGGTGGATTATTTTCTCTCTGTACTTCAGTGTGCTCATCTGAAAAATGGGGCTCATAGTAGCCCTGACCCGAGGGTGGCCGTGGGGAGTCAAGGAACGGACGCTGGTAAAGCCCTGGGCAGAGTGTCAGTTCATCGCTTTAGCTGTTGGAAATATCATCTTGATCGTCATTGTTAATGAAAGGCTGTGCCGGGCCTTATACTCGAGCTACTCTGACCAGCACCCCTCGGGGGCGTCCAGGCTGCAGGACCTGCCCCCCCACCCCATGAAGTCACTGCCCCCTTCTCTTGCTTTCCCAGGCCCCGCCCACAGCCCCATCCCGCCCTCCCGGCCCTCGGGTCTTGGATCTCCGGCAACACCTGGAACGCTGGGGCCACAACCCGGAAAGCTGCCCGCACATACGGGTGTCTGGGGGCTACTGCCGCGGACCCCTGGTGAAGATGGGAGGCCGTATCAAGACCTGGAGGAAGCGGTGGTTCTGCTTTGACCGCCAGGCCCGCCGCCTGGCCTACTACACGGGTAAGCCCACCCTGGCTGCCTTGGGACCCGGGCCCCCAGGACCCTGGAAGAAACCACAACAGACTTTCACCCCAGAAACCTAGGCGTCCCACCCTCAGCCCCCTTCTCTCTCAGGCCCACGAGTCTGGATCCCCAGCCCCTTTCCCCTTTAGTGAGCCAGCCCTCCTCGGTAACATGGGTAACAGTTTTGTACCACTCTGGTTCCCCAGACCCCATTTTCCTAAGGTGCCCTAGAGGAGCATTGCCAGTGCCCAGCCCACAAATCTGGGGTTCCAGGCCCCTCCTCCTTTCTCTCTAGGAGAATCAATGACGCTGAATCCCTCCTTGAGTCCCTGCCCTTCTCAGGGGCCAAGGCACTAGGGGACCTAGGATTCCAACTCCCCAGACCTCATTCTCTGGTCTTGTCCAGTCACCACACCAGTCTCCCTCCTAGTCTCCCGTCAACATGCACTCACCTCCCAACCACAGTACTTTAGGGACCTACAGACTCTGCCACCATGTTCCTCACCCCCACCCCAGTCTCGGGACTTGGGCCCAGTGACTCCCCTGCTCCCCCCACCATACACGCCTCTCACTGGCTCTGTTTCTCCCTCACCTCCCTCCATCAGACAAAGAACAGACCAAGCTCAAAGGCGTCATCTACTTCCAGGCCATTGAGGAAGTCTACTACGACCACTTACGCTGCGCCTTCAAGGTGAAGCCCCTGCTTGGTGCTGCTCTGCCCTCCTGGTTGGAGCCCCGGCTGTCAAGCCTGATCTTATCCTTGGGAAAGGCCACCCACAGCCCCTACTCCATCCAGCACAGGAAACCAACAGATCATTTCACTGCAGGGACCAAAAATCAAGAGCTTAGTCTTTGGCTCTCAGCCCACTGATATTTTTCTTGGAACAAAAGTTTTAGAGCAGAAATTTGGCAAACGCAGATGCCAAGTTGAGAATAAATGTCTGAATTGGGCAGGGTGAGGACTGAGGCAGCCTGGGAGCATCTAAAGGAGACGATCATTCGTTGGCATCTGCCCATCATTGCCAAATGGTGATGGACCCCATGGTGTCATATCATATTTATTTTTCCCCAGAGGACGCAGGAATTGGAACTTTTATAAAAATAAAAGTGCAAAAAAATAAAAATAAGTAAAAAATAAAAGTGCAGTGCGAGAAACATACAATGTTTAGAAAGCTCTGGAGAGCAACTGTGGCTTTTTAGAGCTTAGGCTGGAATCCGAGCTGTGGGACATCAGGAAAGTGACTTCCATTCTCCAGCCTTAGTTTTCTCACCTGCAGAATCGGCACTCTTCAGCCCATTTCTTCAGAGTTGAGAAGGTTAGAAACAGATAATGGACATAAAGGATTTACCTAATTCAGGGTTGGCAACTAGGTACTCAATAAATAGGTTGTAGACACTAGGTGTTTCCCAGTTACAAACCAGGGGGACCTAGATTTTGGGGGGAGGGGAAATTTGAATGTCTGTATTTATTTCTAATATAGGAGAAGGTAGGCTGGGGGATTGGGACATGGGTCCGTACTCTTTTTTTTTTTCTTTTCTTTTCTTTTTTCGGTACGCGGGCCTCTCACTGTTGTGGCCTCTCCCATTGCGGAGCACAGGCTCCGGACGCGCAGGCTCAGCGGCCATGGCTCATGGGCGCAGCCGCTCCGCGGCATGTGGGATCTTCCTGGACCGGGGCACGAACTCGTGTGCCCTGCATCGGCAGGCGGACTCTCAACCACTGCGCCACCAGGGAAGCCCCCATCCTCTTTTTGAATTCCTCTTGCTCCCATAATTCTAAGGGCCTTCCTGTGTTAATTCATTTAATCCTCATAACCCAACGAAGTAGGTAGCATCATTTAGGAAGACAGATGGGGAAACGTTCAGGGAGTGTAAATAACGTGCCCAACCCCACAAAGCCTATAAATAGCAAGGCTGGGATTCCAACTAGGGTGGACTCATAACCATCTCCACTCCGCTTCTTATTCCAGAGCCCGAACCCTCGCCTAACGTTCTGTGTCAAAACCTACGAACGCCTTTTCTACATGGCGGCGCCAAGCCCAGAAGCCATGCGCATCTGGATGGACGTCATCGTGACAGCGGCTGACGAGAACCACGACCCCTGAGTGAACATATCCTCTCAGGGGGACATCCCAGCGAGGCTCTGCCCCGCACGCGCTGCCTCGAAGCCACGCCCACTGCTGGAAATCCTGGGCCAGCCCCTTTGGAACTCTCCCGGGAATTTTGTGGGCTCGGCGGTTCGACAGGTCTGAGCTGCGCAGTTCTGGGCTGCAGGTGTCTTCCCGGACCGGAAGCCAGCCGCTGAGGCTCTGCCTTGGGTGGGAGGAAGATTGCGGGGGCGGGAAGGAACTATTTATTGGTGCTCCTGTGATACTGAATTAAACTTGGAGGAAAAACAGTGGTTACTGCTGAGGTTCCCAGCACAGGCGTACGGGGCCCCTCGACCCCTAGGCAGGACATCTGAATTACGGGTACCTCGGAGACCATGCATCCTTTAGCTGTTCTACCCTTTAGGAATGGAGACCTTCAACCCCAAGGTCATGGCTGGGAGGGGCGGGGGTGTGGGGAGGCATGCGTCCTTAGTCTTGTGGCAATTTTGTTTTTTCAGTTTGTGGACCCGCCTGCTTCCACCCTTTTGGACGTGACTGGGCTATTGGCAATTTCTAGGAACTCCTAGGCTCCTGCCCTCCAGGCCGTGACGTATGTTATTCCCTCTGCCCTTCCCTTAACCACCTAGCTCCTTATTCTTCGCGTCTTAATTGGGATGTCCCCTCCTTCAGGAAGCCCTTTCTGACTCCCTCAGCTGGATCAGGTACCCCCCTTTGAGCCCTCCTGTCCCATTCCTGAACATTGTGGGTCATCACTGGTGATGGATCTATGTCCTGACGGACTGGGAGCTCCCTGAGGGCAGAGCCAGGGCTGTCCTGGTCATGGCTGTGTCCCCAGCACCAGAGGGCACATTTCATCCCATGAAAGTGGAAAAAAAAAAAAAAGCTATCCTTTCACCTGTGGGTCTTTATGTAATGTTCCCTTTGCTAAGTCACCTTTCCCCACTCCACCCTACTCATCATTTAGGTCATAGCTCAGATGTTTCCTTCTCCAGGAAGCCTTCCCTGATTCTCCTGGCTGAGTCAGATGCTCCCTCTGAGCTTCCCATCCCAGCCTTGATCACTCTGCCTGCTCCTTCCCCATCACGGCTTTGACTACTCTAGGTCATCCGTGTGTTTGATGGGTGTGTTTCCCGTGCTGGGCGGGAGCCCCAGGAGGCAGGGGTTGGGCTATTTCCATCACTACTGAGTGCTTGGCACACAGCAAATGGCCTGTAGGCAAACTAGGTGTTGAGGGAATAAATTGATAAGAAAGACGCTGAGGATGGGGCGATGGTGAACGACAGGCATAGAACTTTTCATCATTTACATCTCACCTAAGGTGTCTCCTCCTTCAGGAAGCTCTCCCTGATCCCTGGTGGGCTTCCGCAGTCCCCTGAGCTCCCCGACTACAGGACCACTCCCTGACCACTCTAGGCTGTCACTGTGTGGTACAGGTCATTTCCTCCCTTAAACCTCTCTGGAACTAGGCATCCAGTCCCTCTGGTTCCCATCTCTTCAGGACCTGGGTGTCCCATCCCAGGATTCCTTAAGGATCCAGATGTGCTCCTGAAACCCCGGAATGCAAACACTCCTTGGGGACCCGCGGTGTTCCTTGGCCTCTACCTCCAGGTGTGAGGCATCTAGATTCTTGGATCATTTCATCCCTTAGCCCCTCTGCAAACTGTCCCCTTACTGGGGCCAGCTTCACGGGCATGTGACTAGTGCAGTTGACAGGTCCCATGTTCAGAAGAGCCCTCTCGGCTTTAATTATCTGTGATTGCCATCCGGAAATTCTTAATTTTGTATTTGAATTTGTGTTTTGTAAGTGAAGTCTGAAGGGTGTGGAGCTTGAGCTGGGGGGACTGGAGCCTCAGCTCAAATGAGGTCCCACACCTGCCATCTCCCACCTCCCCGGAATAGGTTCTGTCTGCCTTCCCCTCCCTGCCTCTGCCCTGTGACTTCCGCCATCCTCCAGCCCCGACAAGGGCCTGAGTGCTCACGGGAAATCCAGGCACTTGTGCCTCTTGGCATCTCAGGTGGGGCACAGTGGCGGGCGGCTGGTGGAAGGGGAACCCAGCAACCAGTTTGCTTTAGTTGTGGGGCAGGGTCTCTAGACACCTGTAAGAGTCTGTGCTCGCCCCACCAGTATCCCTGTGCCTGAGGGAACATGACATTAGACACCGTATGGGGTCAAGAGAGATGCAGGAAGAACGGAAAAGAGCATTTCTCCTTTAGTACATTTCATGACACTCCTTCCTGCCTTTTGAACCAGGTCTCCATATTTTCATTTTGCACTGAGCCCCGCAAATTATGTAGCCAGCCCGGGCCCTGACCCCATCCCTTCTCTGACGCATCCCAGACATCACATCCCAGAAGGAGTGGGTCTGAGGCAGGCTGGGAACATCACTGGGCTCAGAGCCTGCCCTTCCCCAGGGGACACGAAACCCATAGTGGAAATAGCCCCAGGCTTGTCTGAGGCCCTGGCATGAACTCCAGGGCTGGGGACCAGGTGCCTCCACACTGACTCCTCTGTTCATCTCTCTGGGGAACCAATTCTAAACCTCTTTGCAGTGACCCCTGTGGAGGGGAGCTGGGGAGAGTCACAGAGTAGGTTTAAGTAGAGGTCCGGTATTTAAACCTCCCTCTGCTCTTTGGTCCTGGGCCAGGTTTGGGGTGGGGGGGCGGCGGTTGGTGTCAGCACCCGGGATTCGGCAGGCCTGAGCAAGAGGAGACTCTCCACCCTGGGTCCCACTCCCTCCCAAGACACCAGATCTTCTGGTCTGGCCAGTTGGGGTTCCTCCCTGAAACTCTCCCACACGGCTGGGACCTGAAGGGCCTCCTGAGTGCACAATAATAATAGAATTGTAGCCCTGCCTCGCTCCATCCCTCTGGAGACAGGGGGTTTCAGACCTGTTTGGCAAAGGAGGCAGCTGAAGTTCAGAGAGGGAGATGGAGTTGCTTGAGGTCACACAGCAAGAGGATGGCAGAGGCAGGAGTAAAATTTCAGTCTGTCTGACTCCAGACTTAATACTTTGTCCACTGCCTCACTCCACCATGAAAGACTCTCCTCCCTTTATTATAAAACAGACACCTCAGAGGCTCAGAGAGGTGAAGACACTTAGTGGGTCACACAGCAAACCATAAGTGAGGCTGGGATTCCAAGGCTGGGAGGCAGGGAGGTAGGGGGAAGTGTTGAATGACTTCACAGCCACTCACTTTCTCTCTCTGAGCTTCAGCATGATGACAAGCAACCCAACCTAGGTGACTGAGGTGCTAGTCATTATTGGCGAGGGGGGTGCCCCATGGGGTCCGGAGAACAGATAAAACCTTTATGAACACAGCCGCTATTTTTCCGGCCATAGGTAAATCTTATCTGTGAGTCAGGAGAAACAAAGCAAGGCTAAAGCTGTAGTTTAAATAATAATATAATATAAATAATACATAACATTGGGTTGGCCAAAAAGTTCATTCGGATTTTTGTAACCTCTTACAGAGAACCCAGACGAACTTTTTGGCCAACCCAATACAAGCAATCACTTCTATTAGCTTATATATGTGGAAGCTTAGTCATTCTGTGGTTTGCACAGTGTTCTTGTTTTTTCCTGTGTTCAGACACAGAAGGCAGTGGTCCTGATTGTGTCTCACTCCATCGTGGTCACAGTGTGGCCCCGTATGTGTTGGTGCAGGGGTGTAACAGAGCACCCAGACATCGCTGTGAGCCGCCAGCCAACTCCCAGCCATCAGAGGCTCTTGTTCCCTTACCTGGGAGACTGCCCTGCTCCCTCCCCGGTCTCCTGGCCTTCTCTTGCCCCTTCTACTCTTTTCCTTTTTTACTGAGGCCACAATGGCACTCCTCCCCCACCCTTTTCTTTTGGTAAGAATCGTGTACCTTCAGTGAAGTGCATAAATGTAAAATGTACAGCGTACAGCTCGTCGATTCTTAACATGTTTGCAGTTACATGTGTAACTACCACCCAGATGAAGATAGTAGGGGTTCCTTCCTATTACTCCTTTGGGGCAATGCCCTCCCCAAAGTAACTCCTATTTTGATTTCTATCACCACTGATTAGCTTTGCCTGTTCTAGAACTTCATAGAAATGGAGTCACATGGTATCTTCTACTTGTTTAAGGCTTTTTGAGCTCAACATAAAGTTGGGGGTTTTTTTAAGATTTTTTTTTTGATGTGGACCATTTTTAAAGTCTTTATTGAATTTGTTACAGTATTGCTTCTGTTTTTTGTTTGTTTGTTTTTTAGCCGCGAGGCATGTGGGATCTTAGCTCCCCAACCAGGGATTGAACCTGAACCCCCTGCATTGGAAGGCAAAGTCCTAACCACTGGACTGTCAGGGAACTCCCAACATAAAGTTTTTGAGACTCACGTTGGCACCCAGGCCAGTAGTTGGCCCGTTTTCATTGCTGCATAATTCCCTGGGATTAGTGAATTCATTTCTTGATAAGTTTTTGCATCGTTTGCCAGATTGATAGCTTAAAAAGCAAATCTGATTGTGTCTCGGAGCTGATTTAGACCCCGTGAAACATTCTCCATCTTTCTCAGAATTAATTCAAACCTCTCCTCAGGGCCTGGAATGGCCTCTTTTGCCTCAGTTTCCCCCTCACTCCTGAGCTCCAGGTACAGGAGCTCCAGGTACACTGCTCTCCTCTCTGTGTTCGAAGGGTCCATGCTGCTTCCAGCCGAGGTCTCTGCACGTGCTGACCCCTCTGCTTTGCAATGTGCTCTGCCCCCATCCCGACCTGCTTCACTGGCTAAACCTCCAAGTCTTTAAGATCGTAAGGCACCTGGATGATTTACATCCTCAGGGACGCTTCATTGACCAGCCCCCACTTTTAGACGCCACACCTCCTTGTAGCTCCCTACACTTCTTCCTTCGTTGTCCTCGCTGTAAATAACAATTTGTATGATTATTGGATTAATATCTGTCTCCCCCGTCAGACTGTGAGCTCTGTGAAGACCAGCACTGGTTCTGTTTAGTCTCCAGCATCACCCGGCCCAAAGCCTGCACTCACTCAGCATTTACTGAGTGTTGAATGTTGAGTAGACCCTCTGTGTGAGCCTTATATCCTCTCCCCACCGCCACAAACACACAGACTTTCTCCTGGGAACTGCCAGGGAACCTTGACTCCCGCCCTTTCAATCCTTGGCAGTGGTGGCTGACGCATCCGGGGGCGGGTGTCGCGCCCCACAGCTGAGGCTGATTTGGCCTGGTTGGGCAAGGCCAGGGTTGCCTGGGGCGAGGTTACTCATCCTGGGCTCACGTAAGAGGACCCGGGTTGGGAGGCGGCACAGCTAGAGTGGAAGCCGAGAGAGCAGGACGGAACCATGGACCCCGCCAGGAAAGCAGGCTCCCGGGTAGCGATCTGGGCAACGGGCTGGCTGCTGCTGCTGCCTCCGCTGCTGCTTCTAGAAGGTGAGTCTGCTGCCGGAAGGGGGCGGAGGGGATAGAGTGGGAGCTCTAGGGAGGGTTCCCCCACCCCATACAGAGCGGGCTCGTGGGAAGGATCTCCCATCCTGGGCAGAGGGGTCGGGGGAGGGGGTGGGCTGCGGGAAGGTTCCCTACCCTGGGCAGAGGGGACTGTGGGAAAATTTCTTCCATCCTAAGCAGACGGGGGGCTGTGGGAAGGGATCCCTCACCGAGCTGACTTGACTGTGGGTAAAATTCTCCCATCCTGAGTGGAGAACTGTAGGAAGAAGTCCCCCCACCCCCGTCTATGGCAGGGATCCCCCACCTTGGGCATAAAGGGCTGTGGGAAAGATGCTCCCACTGCAGGCATAGGACGTTTGACGGAAAGGGTCACAATGTATCTCCTGGCCTCAGACTTGCGGCTAGGTTTTCCTTACGCCGCCCTGGAAAAGGGTGTGCAATAGGATTGCACAGGGACAGAGGGAGTGGGAACGACTATTTCTCCTTTGGGGGAGGAGGCTTCAGTAGGGATAGCTCAGTTCTACCTGCCTCTGTACCCCCAGGAGCGCAGGCCCTGGAGTGTTACAGCTGCGTGCAGAAAGCCGATGACGGATGCTCTCCGCAGAAGACTAAGACGGTGAAGTGCGCGCCAGGCATGGACGTCTGCACAGAGGCCGTAGGGGCGGTGGAGTCTAGTGAGTGGGGCCTCCGGGCCCTTGCGTACTCCTTTACGCTCCTCCATCTGGGCCCCTCCTCCTTATGGTCCCGCCCCTCCCTCTGAATTTGGCCACACCCCCTTGAACGCAGCCCCATCCTTCCCTTTCAGCCTGGCGTGGGCCCTTCAACACAACCACGCCATTAGGGCTTAGAGGGATGAGGACGGAGAGTTGCGCATGGGTGGCGTGAACTGGGAGAACCCTGATCTGGGACCTCGTCTCCTTCAAGGGCACACCCTATCCATCTGCCCTGGACCACTGAGATCTCCCTACCCACTTCTGTCCCTGCCAGAATCCTCTCCACCCCAGCCTCCCCCATCCAATGGGGCCCTTGGAGATGGAGATCCCTCTAGAGGTCGTCTCCTAAAATCCCTAGGCTGAGGCTCCGCCCCTCGGACCCGCCCCTGTCTGCGGCCACGGCTCCTAGGAGGCCCCATCCGTCTCTGATCCTGTGCCTTTTTTGTCGGTCTCAGCTCCTTCTGATGCTGCTTCCTGCGGTTCCGACTCCCTATGGTCGTGCTCCGTCTTAGCTCCACTCTTGGCCCTCCCGCGTCGATTGTGTCCAGTGTCTATCAGCCTGTCTGTCCCCTCAGACTCCTCTCTTTCAGGTTCCGCCCCTCGGTCTGTTGTTCTTTCCCCTCGGATCGGCTCTTTCTGAGGCCCTCGCCCTCCCACCCTGGCCTATTCTCTGGTGCCGGTCTATTCCAGGCCCCGCCCCTCTGACCCCGCCCCCTCTCCTCTCCGCAGTCCACGGGCAATTCTCGGTGGCAGTGCGGGGCTGCGGTTCGGGACTCCCGGGCAAGAATGATCGCGGACTGGACCTTTACGGGATTCTGGCTTTCGTCCAGCTGCATCAGTGCTCCCAGGACCGCTGCAACGCGAAGCTCAACCTCACCTCGCGAGCACTCATCCCCGCAGGTCGGTGGGGGCAGGGCCGCAAGCTCAGGGACGGAGCCACGTCTGGGCTGAGCGGCTAGGGGCGGTCGCAAGGGGAAGGCGGGAGAACTCCGTAGGGGCTGGGGGCGGGGCCACGCCCTGGGGCGGGATTATAGGCTGAGCTGAGTGTCCGTCGAGGGGCGGAGACGTGGTCTGGAGGGACGCGGAGCAGGGCTGTGCTTCCTGAACCCTCTCGACCCCTTCCTTCCTCCCCGCCCCTCTCGCAGGCAATGAGAGTGACTACGAGCCTAATGGGGTCGAGTGCTACAGCTGCGTGGGGCTGAGCCGCAAGGAGTGCCAGGGTACGGCGCCGCCCGTCGTGAGGTGCTACAACGCCAGCGACCACTTGTACAAGGGCTGTTTCGACGGCAACGTCACCTTGACGGCAGGTGAGTGAGCTCGAAGCACCGGGCCTTCACAGGTTGTGGTAGCCTTTCTGAGGCCTCATGGGTGGTAGGTAGACCTTTACGCAAAGGGTTCCCCCACCTCAGCGCATTCTGGGAACTGAAGGCCTAAGTTCGTGGCTTGTCCTAGAGCATCTTGAGAAATGCAGTCCTATTCCCAGTATAGCACGGGAATAGGAATGCTTTTGTCCTAGAGTTTTTGGGGAAATACAATTTTCATAGAGGCCTGCCAGGTGCAGAATGGGAGGATGTACAATGGGAAATGTATTTAAGCCTCCAAGCTTCTGCCCAGGCATCGTGGGTAGTGTAGTTCTGACTCCTTAAAACTGAAGGGTTAGTGTCCCCACTTGTCCCAAAGTATTAGGAGAGATGTAGTTCAGCCTCCTGGCCTCTGCTTCAGGGAACCATGGGAGATGTTCTTCAAATTCCATCCTCTGCCAGGTGTATTATGGCAAATGTAATTCTGACTCTAAGACTGAATTTTGGTGGGGGTGGTGTGAGGGGTGGGGGGAGAGAGAGGGAGGCAATGGTCTTCTGCTCTTTCCTCCTGTGAGAGGTGTTGTATCCCAGTTCAAACCTTTCTTCCAAGGCATTGTGGGACTTGTAGTTCATTCTACACATTTTTCCTCTCAAAGTACTATGGGAAATGTGGTCCACCGTGTGCCAAAGACAGTGGGACAGTGTTTCTCAAAGTGGGGCCCTAATTGAGACTTTGGGTTTAATGGATGCAGAGTCCTTCTGTCCCCTGTTTTGGGTCTTCTTGCTCTTGTCTTGCCCCTAAGTTTCATTCTGGCTGTGCCTACCCCCTCCCTCCAACCACGGACCTACCTGTGTCTCCCTCCTGCAGCTAATGTGACTGTATCCTTGCCTGTCCGGGGCTGCGTCCAGGATGAATCCTGCACCCGGGATTCAGCGACAGGCCCAGGGTTCACGCTCAGCGGCTCCTGCTGCCAGGGGTCCCGCTGTAACTCGGACCTCCGCAACAAGACCTATTTTTCCTCTAAATTCCCGCCCCTTGTCCTGCTGCCCCGTCCTCCGTCCACCACTCTGGCTGCAAACAACTCTGTCAGTACTTCTGCCCCAACCCTGGCCTCCACTTCCACCACCAAACCCACCCCAGCCCCGTCCTCCACTTCCACCACCAAACCCACCCCAGCCCCAGCCAGCCAGACTTCTCCAAAAGAGGTCGAACCTGAGACCTCCCAGGTGGAGGAATCTACCTCGGCTGGAGGTACTAGTGGCCACCAAGACCGTAGAAATATTGGGCAGTACCCCATAAAAGATGGGCCCCCTAATAAAGGCTCTGCAGCTCCTTCAGTGGGGTGGGTGGCTCTTCTGTTGGCTGTGGCTACTGTCACCTTACTATGAACTTCTCTACCTCTTGCCCTACTTCCTTGGCCATGGGTACCCTCCCTTCCCATTACCCCCTCTTCCACCACTGGACTGGGCTGGCCCAGCCCCTGTTCTCCCTAGCTTTTGCTGCACTGGTTTGCGGCTTTGGGACAGAAAGTTACCATTGTATATATCCTGCCAGGGTGTTCCAGCTTTTTGAGGGCAGCAACTGTATCCCCCTCATCTTTGTCTCTCCCTGGTCTTCTCCTGGTGCCTAGGTCAGAGGGAAGTCAGAGCTGTCCCAGGGAAGGTGGGAGAGACAGTGATAAGCTTCGTATTCGCTTTCTCACAGTCAACCTGGAATAGGATAGATGGGGTCTGAGGGCTCTGCCTCCTGCCCCTGAATCTTTGTGGGAATCATTTTTTGGCATCTTCTTTGTCTTCTTTTATAGACTGTGAGCTCCTCAAGGGCAGGGACCGTGCCTTACGCCTCAGTGTGGTCAATGTCTGGCACATAAGGCTTCAATAAAAGTTTAATTACTTTGTATAGTGTTTTAAAGGAGTTATTTCTACCTCATTGCTGACCTACCTCAGTATAACCTACCTGAGATATTTCTACCTCCTGAAGCTGAGCTAGGGTGGGAATGCCAAGACTGAAACGGAGAAACTGAGATCCGGAGTCGCAGCCCCGAGGGACGTTGGTTTTGAACACTTTTCACCTCCTGAGGTTTAGCCGTGCTTATGGGTGATCCCACTGGTGAGGGGGAGACTGGGTGAGACCGGGTGAGACCATATGAAGGGGTGAATGGTACTCTTAGCAATGTTTGGGAGCAGAGGGGAGCTTTGTTTCACAGGTTTGTACACGGTCCTCAGGCCCCACCAACTTTGCCGCCGGTTTTTTTTTCTTTTAAATAAATGTATTTATTTATTTTTATTTATTTTTGGCTGTGTTGGGTCTTCGTTGCTGTGCGTGGGCTTTCTCTTGTGGCGAACGGAGGCTACTCTTCGCTGCGGTGCACGGGCTTCTTACTGTGGTGGCTTCTCTTGTTGCGGAGCACGGGCTCTAGGCGCGCGGGCTTGAGTAGTTGTGGCACGTGGGCTCAGTAGTTGTGGCTCACAGGCTCTAGAGCGCAGGCTCAGTCGTTGTGGCACACGGGCTTAGTTGCTCTGCGGCATGTGGCATCTTCCCAGACCAGGGCTGGAACCCATGTCCCCTGCATTGGCAGGCGGATTCTTAACCACTGAGCCACAAGGGAAGCCCCTCATCAATCTGGTTTCTTAAGAATCATTGTACAACACGGGGAATATAGCCAATATTTTTTTAGTAACTGTAAATGGAAAGTAACCTTTAAAAATTGTATATAAAAAAATAGCCTAGCTTAATGATTAAAAAAAAAAAAAAGAATCATTCAGTGGCCTGGCCCCGGCATCCCACCTGTCCAGAGGGCTTGTGGGTGCCGCTGTCCACTTTTGCTTCCTCTTGGGGACTTCGGGCCTGAGTCCCACCACCATCTCCTCCAATCAGATGAAAGCTTGGGCGCCCAGGGAGGAAAAGCCTGGCTTAGGAAGACCCTGGCAGGCTTCGGGACTGCTTGATGGAGGGGAACCAGGTGTGCAGAATGGTGAGATAATAGTAATACTGGGAATTCGCTGGTGGTCCAGTGGTTAGGACTCCCCGCTTTCACTGCTGTGGCCTGGGTTCAATCCCTGGTCCAGAAAATACAATCCTGGAAGCCACGTGGCACGGCCAAAAAAAAAAAAAAAAAAGTAATACTGCTGATATTACCATTCATAGTAGGGAGTAGTGTGAGTTAATAATAAAATAACAGTAAATAGTGATTATAGTAACAAAATAGGGAATAAGAGCCTGAGCAACAAACAATATCAGTATCAGTAATAGTAACTATAGTTATGGGAATGTTAATCATTTAAAAGAGTCTTACCAGATGACCGGCTTGGGCTAAGGTTGTTTGCACCCATCATTTCACTTAATTTTCCATTTAAATTCTCAGATGGGATGATTGGGAAAACGCAGGCTCAGAATGGTAAAGTAATTTAACCCACAGCAAGTATAAATTTATTATGTGCCAGATACTGGTTTAAATGCTGTACTTGGATTAACATATTTAATCTACACAACCATCCTATGAGTTAAGTATTAATCATCCGCTTTTTATAAAGATGACAAAACCAGGCCCAGAGAGGTTGAGTAACTTGCCTCGGGTCACCCAGCTAATAAGCAACGGAGTCCAAATTGGAACCCAGGCAGACCGGCCTTATAGAGCATGAACAAGAGGGCTGTAACTTTCCCCTCAGCTTAACTAAACTTTAGATAGACTTGTCCCTGCCTCTAAAGTACTGTCCTCCCTCTCACCCTGGTCCCTGACAGAATCCAGATGACCTAACCACAGATGCCCTGGACCTCCTGTTTCTTAGAGCATTTACTTTAGAAAACTTGTCATTGTAAATTCTTTCTCTGCTCTTTTGAGATGTATATAAATCTGTTTAAAAGCCTCTTGCCAGTTTTACAAGCCAGGAAATGTGTTTCACAAGGACCTGGGAGCTATCTCTTTGAAATATAAACATCAAAGGAGATAGCACCTCTATCTCCCGGTTTCCCTAGAAGCCTGACTTCAATGGGGACCTTTCTCCAAGTTGTGAAACTACCCTTGTCCGGAAGATGCAGGAAAGTTTCCTTTTCCTTCAGGTGAAGCCAATTCGCAAACATGACCTACTACCCCCTCAACCCCCACCCCAGTTCTTTTTTTAAAAAAAATTATTTATTTTATTTATTTATTTTTGGCTGCGTTGGGTCTTCGTTGCTGTGCATGGGCTTTCTCGTTGTTGTGAGCGGGGGCTACTCTTCATTGCGGTGTGCGGGCTTCTCATTATGGTGGCTTCTCTTGCTGCGGAGCACGGGCTCTAGGTGCACGGGTGTCAGTAGCTGTGGCACGCAGGCTCAGCAGCTGTGGCTCACAGGCTCCAGAGCGCAGGCTCAGCAGCTGTGGCGCATGGGCTTAGCTGCTCCGCGTTATATGGGATCCTCCCAGACCAGGGCTCAAACCCGTGTCCCCTGTATTGGCAGGCGAACTCTTAACCATTGCGCCACCAGGGAAGCCCCCCACCCCAGTTCTTAAAAACCCAACTGCCTTGTGTTTCAGCTGCATTGAGTTCAGACTGAGTTCTGGCCTCTGTCTCTTTTTGGAACACTTTGAATGAAGACTTCTTGCCTGTCCAACTTGTCCCGTGCAGTTTTTGCTTTGACAAGCAGGACCTGCTAACCAGCGTGTTAACACTCTTCAGAGGTAACTCCGAGTCTGTTTTTTGCCATCTTGGTGGCGTAGGTCAGAGGACTCCGGGGTTTCTGAGGGTGTTGAGGCTGGAAATCCTCCTTTTATCACCTGTCACTCCGTGCGGGTGTTTTCTCATCTTTGGAGGAGGTGCCAAAGTGGGGAAGCAGGTGAGGAAGGATGATATTTTTTTGGAAAGGAAAATCAGCTCTTATACAGATACAAGATGAACACGTGTCAAAGATTTCATTTCACTCATTTATGAATGAGGGGACCCATACAATGTTACAGCCAGTCCAAAGGAGAATTCCAAGAACACACACAGGTAGGAGCTCGGGAATGCTGAAATAAATTTATGAGTGGCTGTTGAACTGGTCAATAACCACAGGGAAATAATCAACTGTATTCCGCCAGGCAGGAATTTTTTGCATTGCTCTCAGTTTACCATCGGTTTAGTATTACTATCATAGTTTAAGACAGTGAAAGGTGGAGCTAACCCAGAAGGGTGTGCGAGACAGGACACCCAGTAATCCCTTCTGCCCATTACAAAGGCTTTTACCTCTGAAAGCCCCCGGTGTGTTGTGAAGGCCCCGACACAGTCTGTCCTGACACGGTGCCCTGTGAGTTGGGGTGGGGCATGTTGCGAGCACAGATGAGGGACGGAGGAAAGATGCCTTCCAGGTGTGGGTCCCATATTGCTGGTGGTACCCCTCTCACCTCCACATCCATGTAGCCGCCTGATGTTGTCCATTTCAGAGACTATGTTAGTTTCCTCGGGCTGTGGTAGCAAAGTATCACAAACTGGGTGGCTTAAGACGTCAGAAATTTATTGACTCATCGTTTGGGAGGCCGGAAGTCCGAAATCAAGGTGTTGGTAGGGCCATACTCCCTTCAAAGCCTCTAGGGGAGAACCCTGTCTTGCCGCTTCCAGCTTCTGGTAGCCCCGGGCGTTCCTTGGCTTCTTCTTCAATCTCCAGTCTCTGCCTTCTTCTTCACATGGGAGCTCTCCCTGTCTGTGTCCAAATTTCCCTCTTTTTCTGAGGTCATATTAGATATTAGTCATCTTAACTTGATAAAATATGCAAAGACCTTATTGCCAAATAAGGTCACATTCATAGGTCCTGGGGGGTTGGGACTTCAACATACCTCTTTTGAGGGGGGCACAGTTTCCCTCATAACAAAGACACAGTGTAGAATAGAGACTGAGAGGCCAGACTTGTGTCAGACATGTTTAAATCTCAGCTGTGTAACTACTCTATACCTTGTTTTATTCTGAGTGAAACTGAGCTGGGAAATTCTCTCGAAGTCCCAGTTTCCTTATCTCTTAAATGGGGATAATAGTTCCTGCCTTTAGGACTCTTCTGAGACTTGAACTTGTTCATGTAAGTCAAGTACAGTGCCTGGCATATAGTAAGTGCTCAGAATATAGGGAACCAGCAAGATAGTACAGTTAATTCAAAAGCTTGTGGATGAGATGAAGTATATTTAGTCATCGAAAGCAAGAATGCTGAAATAAGATTGAAAACTGAGATTCAAAATGAATTCTGGTCTTACAGGGTGATAAAACCTTAATTTCTGGGGCTTTACTGTTTACTGGGCAGAAATCATTCCATCAGAAAGCATTTGCCTCTTTACCAGACAAAAACCATTTGCAGCTTACCAATCTTCTTATCATTTGCAAAGTTAATATCTAAACTTTATAGAGTTTGGGCCCTAATCAATAATAAATAGTAAGACATATTCCTGTTACCCCCAGAGGATCAGATAATCCCCGAGTGGGTCTGTTATATGTGGTTCCCCTTTTATTTTATTTCTAAGTTTTAGATCATCATGGCCTAACAGAAGTATATTGCAAAACATTTAAATTACATATGTAATTAAAAATTTTTTAGTGTTCACATCAAACAGGTAAAAAGAGAAGAAGCAATGAATTTTAATAAAATATTTTAATGCAAGTATTATTTAAATTTCTAGTCAGTATGAAAGCGTTATTCGTGAGATATTTTGGGGGGAGTTGTACTAAGTCTTTGGAGTCCCATGTGTATTTTATGCTTACATTACATTTCAATTCACACTAGTCACGTCTCCAGTGCTCAATATCTAAAGCTTCAGAACTTTGTATAAATGGAAATATACTGTATACTGTACTCTTTTGTGTAAGGCTTCTTTCACTCAACAGAATGCGGTGGGTTTTTTTGATAAACTTACTTATGTATTTATTATTTAATTTTGGCTGCGTTGGGTCTTTGTTGGTGCGTGCGGGCTTTCTCTGGTTGTTGTGAGCAGGGGCTACTCTTTGTTGCGGTGCACGGGGTTCTCATTGCGGTGGCTTCTCTGGTTGTGGAGCACGGACTCTAGGCGCGGGCTTCAGTAGTTGTGGCTCGTGTGCTTCAGTAGTTGTGGCTCGCGGGCTCTAGAGCGCAGGCTCAGTAGTTGTGGCGCACAAGCTTAGTTGCTCCGTGGCATGTGGGATCTTCCTGGACCAGGGCTCAAACCCGTGTCCCCTGCATTGGCAGGCGGGTTCTTTACCACTGCACCACGAGGGAAGTCCTGAAATGTGGTATTATCCCAGTTTGTTCATTCATTCTTCTATTGATGGACACCTGTTTCCAGTTTGGGGCTATCATGAATAAAGCTGGTATGACTATTCTTGTATACTTGTTTTTATGAACATAGGCTTTCATTGCATAAACACTAGGAGTGGAATTACTGTGTCAAAGAATGGGGGAATATTTAGTTTAATAAGAAACCAGCAGACCCTTTTCAAAATTGGTTATCCTATTTCACTGTCCTACACTATTTTACTAAAATTAGAATTCCTGTTACTCTGTGTTGTCATCAACGTATTGTGTTGTCAGTAGGTCTTTTTTTTTTAAAGTTGTACTTATTTATTAGAATTTTTAAAATTATTTATTTTTGGCTGCATTGGGTCTTCGTTGCTGCGCGCGGGCTTTCTCTAGTTGTGGCGAGTGGGGGCTACTCTTCCTTGTGATGCACGGGCTTCTCATTGCAGTGGCTTCTCTTGTTGTGGAGCACGGGCTCTAGGCATGTGGGCTTCAGTAGTTGTGGCACGTGGTCTCAGTAGTTGTGGCTCGCGGGCTCTAGAGCGCAGGCTCAGCAGTTGTGGCGCACGGGCTTAGTTGCTCCTCGGCATGTGGGATCTTCCCGGACCAGGGCTCAAACCCGTGTCCCCTGCATTGGCAGGCAAATTCTTAACCACTGTGCCAGCAGGGAAGTCCCAATAGGTCTTTTAAATTTTATCCATTCTGGTAGGTGTGTTGTGGTACCTAATTGTGGTTTTAATATGCATTTCCCTGAAGTCTAATCTTTTTTGTTTTGTCTTTTTTTTATTTTGGCCGTGCTCCATGGCCTGCGGGAACTTAGTTCCCTGACCAGGGATGGAACTCACGCCCCCTGCAGTGGAAGCACGGAGTCTTAACCACTGGACCACCAGGGAAGTCCCTAATCATTCAGAGTAATTTTTCACTAGTGTGGTATCCAGTGGGATAATGGGAGGAGCTTTGTGGAGCATTGAGAAGGGATGAAATAGGAAAGCAGGCAAGTATATGGACCCAAAAAGTCTAGGCTGATTTCTAGGCAGAATTAAGGGCTCACTGGAGGTTATATACCACAGATTTAAAGTCAGACTTTTCATCAGGGTTGTGTGATTTTCCTCCAGTGTCAGAGGGAAATCAAAATGGAGCTGGTATTGCTAAGAGAGCTCTCTGGAGCCAGGAGGACGTTAAGGAAGTGTGACTTGTGCACATCTCAGCCTGGGTGAAATCTGATCTTTTGATCAGATCACCTGCCAGAAACTCAAGGTACTTATCAGACCCTACCCTAAAATGACTCGTGGCAGTCTATCTACTTATTGGACTCCTGCCCTAAAACACCTTGTGATTCCTTAAGGACAAACATTTTCTGACTCTCATTAGAGTCCATCACAATTCTCACCAGGCAACTTTTTTTTTAAATTAATTAATTAATTTATTTCCTTTTGGCTGCACACGGGCTTTCTCTAGTTGTGGCGAGCGGGGGCTGCTCTTCTTGCGGTGCGTGGGCTTCTACTTGTGGTGGCTTCTCTTGTTGCGGAGCAGGGGCTCTAGGTGTGCGGGCTTAGTAGTTGTGGCTAACGGGCTCCAGAGCTCAGTCTCAGTAGTGGCACAGGGGCTTAGTTGCTCTGCAGCATGTGGGATCTTCCCGGACCAGGGCTCGAACCCGTGTCCCTTGCATTGGCAGGTGGGTTCTTAACCACTGCGCCACCAGGGAAGTCCCTCACCAGGCAACTTTCAACAGCCTCGTGGCTTTTTATCTTTATGAGCCCCTGACTTTTTCTCTTCCTTGGAACACTCTTTTGGGGTTACCTGAACCTGCGTCTCCCAAATCGCCATTCTTAAGACCCCCAATAAACTCTTTTCTTATTTGCAGCCTCCTGCATTCTTTTTTTTTGGTTGACACCAGCTCTGGTCACTTACATCACTCTGGTACAAGCATTGAGTGGGTAGAAAGTTGGATACTGGCAGATTGCCTTTCTAATAGGACAAAGCCAGGGACTTGAGAGTATATGGCAAAAGGTGTGATTACAATGACGAAGAGTGGAATTTAAGGTCGGAGGTTGGAAGGACCTGAGTGATATGACAAAATTCATTCATTTATTCATTTAACACATTTTCATTTAATACTTAACTATGGGTCAGGCATCATGCTGAGTGATGGGGAGATGGCTTTGAACAAGAAGTCATGGTTTATCTGAAGAAGAATATATATACGTGTGTATCTGAATCACTTTGCTGCACACCTGAAACCATCACAACACTGTAAATCAACTATGCTTCAATTTAAGAAAAAGAATGCCAGAATAAATCCAAACGTGTGTGTGTATATATATTATATATATAAATAAATAAAAAATATATTATACATAAAAAAATATATATATAAGGGTATTCCCTGGTGGTCCAGTGGTTAGGGCTCTGTGCTCTCACTGCCGAGTGCCCAGGTTCGATTACTGATCGGGGAACTAGGATCTCACAAGCCACACGGCACAGCCAAAAAAAAAAAAAGTCATGGAGGCAACATGGTTGAGTGGTTAAGAGCTTGGATTCTGGAACACACTGCTTGCATTCAAATCTTGGTCCTGCCAGCTATCACCAGGATAACTTGGGCAAGTTATTCAACTTCTCTGTGCCTCGGTTTCCCCATCTTTAAAACAGAAGTGAGTTAGAAATAAGGACATACTCAAAGAATGATGCGGGTGTGTCAGAGAGACACAGGAAGACATCTTAAAGAGGCTTCCTATGACCAAATCTGGAACAAGTTGAAGCTCAGATTAAATAATAATAGTAAAGGATTATAACCCATTGAATAAAACAAGAATCCGTGACTACAAACTGATAGAAAATCAATGAAAATAAATAAAAAGGAGAGAGCGCATTCTTAGAGTAAAAACTTAATGAATGATGTGGAAGGAATGATGGAATCAAAACATCACCATTTGGCAACCTTTATAATGGTAATTAATTCAGGTAAGATTCAGTCATAGATGCTGTGATATTGTGATTTATAGTAAGAAACATATTTGGTCTTCATCCTGGTTTCTGGCACAGAGCTCCTAAAGCCCTTGGAAATTTCCTAAGTGATGAGTGTTAAAGGTGTCTTGATACTCATAACAAACCCCTTTCAACCACACCTGAGTTTATGCTTAGGAGGTGACTTTTGGAAAACACCTAAGGATGGGGGATGGTTGCCTGGGGGATCAACCATGTAGTTAGAGGGTTGGAATTTTCAGCCACTCCCCAAGCCCCACCTCCCAGGAGGGGAGAGGGGCTGGAGGTTGAAATCAATCACCAGCGGCCAGTGATTTAATCAATGGTGTCTATGTAATGAAGCCTCCACCAAAATCCCCAAAAAGATGGGGTTCAGAGAGCTTCCGGGTTGGTGAACACATGGAGGTATTGGGAGGGTGGCACATCTGGAAGCTCCCCACCCCCTCCCGGTACCTTGCCCTGTGCATCTCCTCCATCTAGCTGTTTCTGAGTTACATCTTTTTGTAATAAACCAGTAATCCATTAAGTAAAATGTCTCTCTGAGTTCTTTGAATTGCTCAAGCAAATTAATCAACAGAGCGGGTTGTGGGAACCTCTGAGCTATAGCCGGTCAGTCAGAAGCACAGGTGACAAACTGGACTTGTGATTGGCATCTGCAGGTGGCGGGCAGGGGTAGGACTGAGTCTATAACCTGTGGAATCTGATGCTATCTCCCAGTAGATAGTGTCAGAATTAAGTTAATTGCTTGGTGGTGTTGGAGGGACCATACATCCATACACGTTAAAACTAGTGGGTTCAAGTTTGAGGAGTAACAGGATATTTCCCTGGTCACAAATTATCTCTCCACAAGATACTTATTAATTACACAGGGGGAAATAGTGACAAAAATAGGAAAAACCTGGCAGCCACCACTTTCACTAAGTGATCAAAGTTAACATCAGTAGTAAGGGAGCAAACAGACATCACGGGCCTCTTGACATGATGCACTGAGAAAGGACACAGCATCGCTTCCGTGGTCTTGGGCAAAATGTGCACAATCTGAATCTAATCACGAGGAAACATCAGCTAAACCCAAACGGAGGGACATTCTACAAAGTAACCGGCCTCTGCTCTGCAGAAATATCGCTGTCATGGGACACAAAGAATGATGGAGGCTCTGTTACAGAAGAAAGATTTAAAGAGACTTGGAAACCGAATGCACTGCGTGAACAAGGAGTTTCTTTTGCTACAAGAGACGTTACTTAAGCAGTTGACAAAAATCTCAAGAAGGTCCAGAAACTAGACACTTTATGTTTGATGTTAATTTCCTGATTTACATAAATGTACAGTGATTATGGAAGAGAATGTCTTTGTTTTTAGGAAATACACACTGATGTATAATTTAGAGGGAGAGTGGTCACCTGCCAGCCTCTTACTCTCAAACTGTTCAGGAGAGAAAAAATATTTCTATAGAGATAGAAAGAAATGTGGTAAAATGTTAACTTTGGGGAACCTGGTTGAAGGGTATATAGGAATTCTTTGTGTCATTTCTGCAGCTTCTTGATAAGCCTGAAATTATGTCAAACACTTCAAAAAGAAAAATAACAGAAACTAGTAATATTATACTAGGCTAAAAGTAAATGAATAATAACATACCTGCCTCAGAGTAGTTGTGAAGATTAAAAGGAGCATATATATCTATATATCTCTCTCAGGATAGTACCTAATTTTTTATTTTGTGCTTTTGCGGTGTTTATAATCTCAAAACGAAACTAGACAAGAATGGGGGGAGAATTGCACCATCAGACAACACATGTCGGTCTGAATGTCAAGTGCAACAGAGCACTGACCTTGGCCATTGGTCTTGTGCTCATCTTTCCGGTAACTGTTGCATCCTAGCCAAAAACATTCTTTATTATAGTAAGATAATGCCACTTTGGAGAGTCTCAAAGATGATATACTAAGGGAAAGACGACAAAAGCGTGCACTCTGTATGATTCCATTTATATGAATTTCAGGAAGAAGCAAAACTAGCCTCAAAGTAGTGCTTATATCTGTGGCATGGGTGTGGGTGGTGCACAGTCTTGACCGTGAAAAGATATGAGGGAGTCGTCTGGGGTGTAATAAATACTTTATATCTTGATTCATGAAGTCATTACTCAGGTGAATAGAAATATAAATAATGTGTAGGAAATTTATATAACTTTACACTTGATTCATGTACTTTGTTGTATGTCTGTTGCTCTTCAGTAAACATTTTTTTAAATAAAAAAAATGAGCTAGGGCTTCCCTGGTGGCGCAGTGGTTGAGAGTCCGCCTACCGATGCAGGGGACACGGATTCGTGCCCCGGTCCAGGAAGATCCCACGTGCCGCGGAGCGGCTGGGCCCGTGAGCCATGGCCGCTGAGCCTGCGTGTCCGGAGCCTGTGCTGCGCAACGGGAGACGCCACAACAGTGAGAGGCCCGCGTACCGCAAAAAAAAAAAAAAAAAAAAGAGCTAATATCTATAAAACAGGTAAGACAGTACCTGGCATCTAGGAAGTACTCACTAAACGTTATTATTTCTCGTATGATTATGTCTCTGATACCTTACAAAGAGTAGATATTTGCCAGATAAATGCTTGCTCAGTTTTTAAAAGCAACCATTGTTTCTATGTGCCAAGCACCATGGGAAGCACTTTCCAGGCACAGCTGAGTATTCAGAGCACTTTTTCTTGTAAAATAGTATTAGCATTTTGCTTTCCAACATTTATTATGAAAAATTTCACACCTACAGACAGGTTGGAAAGATCATGCAAAGCACATCCATTTGCCCACCACTTATTTTTTATTTTATTTTATATTTTTATTGAAGAATAGTTGATTCACAATGTCGTGTTAGTTTCAGGTATACAGCAGAGTGATTCAGTTTTTTTAAAATATATATATATATATATATATTTTTTTTTCAGATCCTCTTACCTTATAGATTATTACAAAATATTGAGTATAGTTCCCTGTGCTATACACGGGATCCTTGTTGGTTATCTATTTTATATATAGTAGTGTGTATATGTATATGTTAATCCCAAACTCCTAAGTTATCCCTCTTTCCCCCCACTTTCCCGCCTTTGGTAACCATAAGTTTGTTGTCTATGTCTGTGAGTCTATTTCTGTTTAGTAAATAAGTTCATTTGTATCATTTTTTCAGATTCCACATATAAGCCATATATATCATATGATATTTGTTTTTCTCTGTCTGACTTGCTTTACTCGGTACGATAATCTCTAGGTCCATCCATGTTGCTGCAAATGGCATTATTTCATTCTTTTTTATGACCGAGTAATATTCCAGTGTGTGTGTCTCTGTGTGTGTGTGTGTGTGTGTGTGTGTGTGTGTGTGTGTATCACATCTTTTTTTAAAATTGTTCACTTTATTTATTTATTTATTTATTTTGCGGTACGCGGGCCTCGCACTGTTGTGGCCTCTCCCGTTGCGGAGCGCAGGCTCGGGACGCGCAGGCTCAGCGGCCATGGCTCACGGCCCCAGCCGCTCCACGGCATGTGGGGTCTTCCCGGACCGGGGCACGAACCCGTGTCCCCTGCATCGGCAGGCGGACTCTCAACCGCTGCGCCACCAGGGAAGCCCTATTTATTTTTTAAATTTAATTTTATGTATTTAGTTTTGGCTGTGTTGGGTCTTTGTTGCTACACGCAGGCTTTCTCTAGCTGCGGTGAGCGGGGGCTACTCTTCGTTGCAGTGCGTGGACTTCTCACTGCAGTGGCTTCTCTTGTTGCGGAGCACAGGCTCAAGGCGTGTGGGCTTCAGTAGTTGTGGCACGTGGGCTCAGTAGTTGTGGCTCACGGGCTCTAGAGGGCAGGCTCAGTAGTTGTGGCGCATGGGCTTAGTTGCTCCGCGGCATGTGGGATCTTCCTGGACCAGGGCTCAAACCCATGTCCCCTGCATTGGCAGGCGGATTCTTAACCACGGCGCCACCAGGGAAGTGCCTATCATATCTTCTTTACCCCAGGGCTTCTTTATAAGCCCTGGGCTATTTTGCTGGAGAATTTGTCTGTCAATGGACATTTTTCCCTCCACTTAGACTCAAAAAGTTTTAACTTTTATTTATTTATTTATTTTTAACATCTTTATTAGAGTATAATTGCTTTACAATGGTGTGTCAGTTTCTGCTTTATAACAAAGTGAATCGCTTATACATATACATATTAGTTTTAACTTTTTGTGAGGCCCACTTATGGTACTCCATTTAACAGATGCAAACACTGAGGCACAAACAAGATTAAGTTGCTTCCTCAGGGTTTCCCAGAATTAGGATTTGGACCCAGGGAGTCTGACCCTAGAGGGTGCCCCCCAAAACAACTAGTTCTCATGTTAGGTTTTGGGGGACACAGATGGGAAAGCCATGCCCTAACGTCTACATTTCACCATTTAGTGCTGTGCTGTTCAGTAGGTGGCCGCCAGCCACATGTGGCTGCATACATTTAAATTTAAATCATTAAAATTAAATAAAATTTAAAATTCAATTCCTCACTGCTCCTCGAGTGCTCAGATAACCACATGTGGCCATTGTACGAACAGTTTCAGACATAAAGTTTTCCACTATTACAGCTGTCCATGGAAATAATCAATAAACAATCTATAATAGGAATAGAAAATAGTTTTTATTTCAGCCAAACTGAGGACTATATAGCCCAGGAGACAAAGATTCAAGAAGCACTTGAAAAAAAAAGAAGCACTTGAATTCTGTTTCGCTGGACTGCAAAATGCAGGAGGCTCATGAAAGCAAAAACCACAAAATTACGTAAATTATTTGTCAAGAGTCAAGACTGGAGCTGGCAAGAAGTAACGGTGCTTGTTAAGCAAGGATTGGTTGGGGTCAAAAATGGTTGCTTAGTTACAAGGGGACATCTTGAGACCATAAAGGTACAGCTGGCAGCTAGCAGACACTGTTTTGAGAACGGCTGGTGGTGTCCTTGGGTCTGATACAGTTCAGAAAATTCAAATTCTGTGATGCAGGAACATGTCTGAAATCACATCCACGATGGCCAACTGGCTCCATTTTGAATGCCTGAACCACAGTTACTCCATTTTGATTTTTAAATGCATTCTTTTCTTTCATGGTTAAAGCAGATGTACAATGGATCTTTGATAGGCCACAAAACAGGCTGTTCTAATTAGCATAATTTAAGTTAGGTTAGAAATTCCCTGGTGGTCCAGTGGTTAGGACTCTGTGCTTTCAGTCTCGAGGTCCCAGGTTTGATCCCTGGTAGGGGGACTAAGATCCCACAAGTCACACAGTGTCGCCAAAAAAAAAAAAAAAAAAAAAGTTTAAGTTAGGTCATGTATAAGCCAGAATGACTTCCCCATACTTCAATATGTGAACATTTCTCCCATCACAGCGCTGGACTCTAGTGGGTAATATGGAAAAGACCTGTAATTTCAATCCACATGGCGGTGGCGATGTTGGTGAGCATTGCGGTCAGGTTAGAGGGTGTGTCAGCAACAGATTGGGAAAAAATATAACCAGCTGGGTGTTTCCTCCCCTCACTTTTATCTTTAATCTTTTTTTAAAGGCGTTTCATCTGCCCCCATATGCCTGTTATTCTTTCCTACTCTCCACCCTCCCTCTGACCTACCATCAGCATAAATTCAATTGTTAGTCTACTGTAACCCTAATTGCTCTGATCCATATCATGATGAACTTTCCAGTGGGCTGAGTCAGAATTGTTTTTTTTTTTTTTTTTTTTTGCGGTTCGCGGGCCTCTCACTGTTGTGGCCTCTCCCGTTGCGGAGCGCAGGCTCGGGACGCGCAGGCTCAGCGGCCATGGCTCACGGGCCCGGCCGCTCCGCGGCATGTGGCATCTTCCCGGACCGGGGCACGAACCTGCGTCCCCTGCATCGGCAGGAGGACTCTCAACCACTGCGCCACCAGGGAAGCCCCAGAATTCTTTTTATGCTGGAATCAGTGTCTCTCCTTGTCTTGCTTTAGATTAGGTAAATCCACTCACAGGAAAAAGCTGAATGTGGAGTTCGGGGTGGAAAGATCTAAGTTCATAGTCTATATTTATTACCTGTGTGGATTTGGACAGGTGAGTTCACCTCCTTGAGCCACCGTGTCTCATTTGTAAAATGAGCATCATCGCATGTGCTTCCTAGTGGTAGCGTGAGAATGATGACGATTAGGTCTGTAAGAGCCCTATAGCCAGGTAGAGCGTTTAGTAATTGGTAGCTGCTGTTATTTGCAGACACTTTGTTTTCTGCTTTCTCCACCCGTAATTCTTCAGGGAAATGCATACCTTGTGTGGCACAGAATGCCCCATACAGAAGCAGTTTCTGGGGTTTCAAGCCGATGGATTAGAAATCTACAAGGTAGGAGTTCACAAGCACTGTCAGGTATCACGGCCGTGGATTGAAACACAAATTGGGACTGGTGGGCTTTCTTTTCTGCCTTGTTTATTTGAAAAATCTGACAATGCCACTTCAATGAAAACACAGTTAAATGTGTTTAAGAAAAAATCTGATAGAATGTGCTCTTGCATATAATTAAAGAATACCTAGAATATCGCAGTCCCCCCTTTTGAAACAATAGTTGTTGAGCCCTTGCAAAGCAATCTCAAGATTCTGCCCTGTCCAATAGAACCTCCTGTGACCATGGAAATGGCCTGTAGTCTATGCTGTGCAGTGTGGTCACCGAGCTCATGAGTGCATGATTAAAGGTGGTCGGTTGTGAGAAACTGAAGTTTCAATTTTGTTTAATTTGAATTAAATTTAACCAGCCATGTGTGGCTTGTGGCATCCATGTTGGACAGCAAAGCTCTTGATCCACAGACTGAGTGTTGGTGCAAGTGGAATGCTGCTTCTTATAGTTGAGTTTGATGAACAAACAGTGGTTCCTGGTTTGGGATCTAAGCATTGACATCATTTCTCCAAGTCTGTTCTTGGGGACTAGTCTCTGCTTTTCAGAATCAGCCCGGCCATGGACTGGCCATTTAGTTTCTCTGAGCCTTGGTTACCCAATGTGTCATATGAGGGATAATCATATTCCTTTTGCAAGGTGTTGTGAAGTCAGGCTGCAATTCTAAACCAGCTCCACCTTTTCCTGGCTATGTGACCTTGGGCAAATTACTTAACCTTTCTCGGCTTCAGTTTCATTAACTTTAAGATGGGAATGAAAGTTACCTTCCTCATAAGATAGTTGTGAGGATTAAGCAGTATCTATAAAGTACTTAGAACGGTGCCTGGGGCATGATACAACCTATATATGTGTTTGCTCTTGTATTATGCTCGTGAAAAGACTGGACAAAAATCGTAGGTCAGGAAATCAATTTAGTAAGTCTCCACCAGTGCTTTTGAGGTCTGTTTCTTTACTATGTCTCTTGGAATATATTTTCCTGTGTTATGTTAACCATTTATAAAACCATATTTGATATTACCTTTTTAAAAAATTGAAGTTGATTTACAAAACGTTTCAGGTATACATTTTATTTTAAAAAACTTTTTATTGAAGTATACTTGATTTACAATGTTGTGCCAGTCTCTACTGTACAGCAAAGTGACTCAATTATACACATGCATACATTCTTTTTTTAAAAAAATTTGTTTATTTTATTTATTTTTGGCTGCGTTGGGTCTTCGTTGTCGCGCGCAGGCTTTCTCTAGTTGCGGCGAGCGGGGGCTACTCTTCGTTGCAGTGAGCGGACTTCTCGTTGTCGTGGCCTCTCCTGTTGCGGAACACGGGCTCTAGGTGCGCGGGCTTCGGTAGTTGTGGCACGCGGGTTCAGTGGTTGTGGCTCACGGGCTCTAGAGCGCAGGCTCAGTAGTTGTGGCGGACACGCTTAGTTACTCCACGGCATGTAGGATCTTCCCGGACCAGGACTTGAACCCGTGTCCCCTGCATTGGCAGGCGGATTCTTAACCACTGCGCCACCAGGGAAGTCCATGTGAGTCTATTTCTGTTTTGTAAAGAAGTTCATTTGTATTATTTCTTAGGTAACACATATAAGTGATATCATGTATTTGTCTTTCTCTGTCTGACTTACTTAGTATGATCATCTCTAGGTCCATCCGCTATTATCTTTTAAAAAAATTTATTTTATTGAAGTATAGTAGATTTACCTGCTATTATCTTTTTAAGCAAGGATATGTTTTGTTTCATGATACTTCTTTCTCTGGAAAGATCTCAGAGTTACAGAAAAGTTGCAAGTACTGTACAAAGAAATTATTTTTCCTAAGCCATGTAATGAGTTGCCAATATTATGCCCCGTCACCTATGGGTGTTCAGTGTGTTTCCTACAAACAGGACTGTCTCCTACATAACCAAAGTACAACCTCAAAACTAAAAAGTATTAGCATTAAAACATTACTACCATCTAATCCTCACGCTCCATTCAAGTGTCACCAGTTGTTCCATTAACGGCTTTCACAACAAAGGTTCCAATCTAGACTCTCGCATTCCATTTTGTTGTCACGTCTCTTTTGCTTCCTTTAGTCTGGAAAAATTCTTCATTCTTCCCTTGACCTTCGTGACTCTTGTGAACATTACAGCCCAGTCCTGGGGTAGGATGGCCATGGATCTGATATCTTCTCATGAGCAGATTCTGGTCGTGCATCTTGGGCAGGAGCGTCACAAAAGTGGTGTTAGCATCTTACATCCCATCAGGATCTTCTCATTAACGGTGGTGTCTTTCAGGCTCCTCTGCTGTAAAGTTCCCCTTTTCCCCTTTGTGATTAATGTGTTTTCTGGGGAGGTCTTTTGGGGTCATGTAAATACCCTGTTCCTTGTCAGACTTTTGATTTATTCATTTATTTAGTCATGTTAGGATAGACTCATAGCGTCAAGGGATTGTAATCTATTACAGTCATTGTTAATTTTGATGTTCCAGTTGTTTCCAGTTTGACCTGTGGGAGCTCTTTCCAGCTGGCTCCTGTGTCATTTTCGCCTGTCCCCATCATTCTTTTTTTGTTTGTTTGTTTTAGGAGAAGTTAACTGATGTTTTAAAAAAAAATTTTACTGGAGTATAGTTGATTTACAACGTTGTGTTAGTGTCAGGTGTGCAGCAAAGTGAATCAGTTATACCTATACATATATCCACTCTTTTTTAGATTCTTTTCCCATATAGGCAATTATAGAGTATTGTGTAGAGTTCCCTGTGCTGTACAGTAGGTCCTTATTAGTTATGTTTTTTTATATATCCCATCATTCTTTCAACTTTTTTTCTGCTTCCTGGCACAATAAGATGTGCCAGGCTCGCCTAGTACTTTCCCTGTCCCAGTCCTGGAATTAGTCTTTACTCTGGGAAGCCCTGGGCTATTTTGCTGGAGAATGACGTTTAGAAACCAAGAGTTGGGAGTTCCATGTGGCCACTGCTATTGCCTCTTCCTGTACCCAGGCTCTCTCAGAGTGGGCAGAGGTAGGGAATGTATGTGTGTATATGTGTAGATATAGATTTACATCTATATTCCTTTTTTAAAAATTTTAACTTAAAACATACAGATGTGGGTTTATTTGCCAGTCTTTTGATGAGAAGCCTAGGCTTTTCTTTTCTTTTCTTTTTTGAAAAAATCTTTTGGCCATGCTGTGCGGCATGTGGGATCTTAGTTCCCCCACCAGGGATCGAACCTGTGGCCCCTGCATTGGAAGCGCAGAGTCTTAACCACTGGACCACCAGGGAAGTCCCCTAGGCTCTTTTTTTTTTTTTAATTTTTATTGAAACACAGTTGATACAATGTTGTATTAGTTTAATGTGTACAGCAAAGTGATTCATGTACATATATATACATTCTTTTATAAATTCTTTTCCATTATAGGTTATTACAAGATATTGACTATAGTTCCCTGTGCTATACAGTAGGTCCTTATTGGTTATCTACTCCATATATAGTAGCGTGTATATTTTAATCCCAAACTTCTAATTTATCCCTCTTCCCCCCCACCACTTCCCCTTTGGTAACCACAGGTGTGTTGTCTCTGTGAGTCTATCTCTGTTTGGTAAATAACTTCATTTGTATCATTTTTTTACATTCCACATGTAAGTGATATCATATGATATTTGTTTTTCTCTGTCTGACTTGCTTCACTCGGTATGATAATCTCTAGGTCCATCCATGTTGCTGCCAATGGCATTATTTCATTCTTTTTTACGGCTGAGTAATATTCCATCTGTGTTTTTTTCTACATCTGTCTCTCTATAGTGAAAGTCATGAGTTTACACTGATAACTCCAGTTCCAACCCAGCACTACAGGGCTTATTCTTGTTTTCTCCCTTTACATAATTGTAGCTCATCTCTCCAGCAGTGAGAAATCTGGCTCCCAGTGCCCTTAATATATTTACTTATTTATTCGATCCCCCTGAAAGTAACCAATCTCTTATGGCTGCCACTGCCTGCACCCCTGGCCCCTGAGGTGGAGGCCCTGCTCACCACATTTGGGTCCTGACACCCTATTCTGGGTCCTGTGTGGCCCCTGCTCCAACCCCTCTTCCAGACACCTACTTGCTTGTGCTCAGGAAGGGAAAGGAGAGGAAGAGATTGATGTGTTTAAAATAGAATAGATTACTGTTTTGCTCTTCCAATTTCTACTTTGAAGCTCCTAGCTATTCTTTCCTTTTCTTTCCTGTTCCTTGTTAGAAATGCCAGATTCTGCATAAGTTAAGTGTTCTTTTATTGAACTGGACATAGCTTAAAAATGTTTTCAGTGTAATGCTCACCATAACAGAGGTCACAATGAAGGAAAAGGAGGAGAAAGACGATGAAGAGCAGGAGAATATAGTTGCATAAAAAGCAACAGAGAGGGAAATGACGTAATCGCATTCCTGTATTTTTTCCAAGGTTTGATCTTTGAGGTCCCTGGTTTGTGCTTGAGAAATGGATTTCAACATGAGGCAGGGCTCGTTGGGGACAAGGAAGGTGTGACAGGGGACCTGTCACAGGGGAGGCTCTGCCCGAACTGGCCTTGCTGGTTTCTCTTCTTCCCAGGTTTGTGTTTTAAATGAAGGGCTTATTTAATTTTAATTACATAAGTAATACACGAATACCTCCCCACTGTAAAACATTCGAACAATATAGAGAGAGAGCAAAAAGCCCTTTTGAGAAACGGGAAGTCAACCAGTGACAAAGGGAGGAGTTTGGAGGGCAGTGTGGAACTATTTTTCAAAATGACAAATGCACATCACTTTTGACTTGGCAGTTTTCCTCTTCGGAATTTATCTTACAGGCATGGATCATATGGCCAGCATGAGGTGTGCCCAAGTGATATTAATTACAGTAGTGTTCGTAATGGCAATAAAACTAGGAATCACCTAAGTGTTTATTAAAAGGGGTCTGGTTAAGTTAATGATAGTACATTCAGACAGTGTGATGCTCTAAGGGCATTAAAAAAAAAACGAGGTACAGCTCTATGTATTCATCTGGAGAGAGCCTGAAGAGAATCTTAAGTGAAAAATTAAAGTAAGATGCAGAATTGTGTGCTACCATGGTGTAAAAAACATGACCCGTGTGTGAATGCTTGCATATGCCTAAAATATCGCAGGAAATCACTGTATTCTTGCTTCTGGAAAGGGAATCGGGTGGCCACGGGATGGGAGTGGGAGGAGATTTTCCCATCCCTCCTGATGCATCCTTTATATCCTTCCTGTGTGATCTTGGACAAGCCATGTGTCTTCTCTGAGCCTCAGTTTCCCCGTTTGTAAAGGGAGGGTCATGACAAGGGAGACTGGAGTTCTTATTCTGGAGCTGGCACAGCAGATGGGCCGTTAATGAGAGGCCCTACCTCCCCCCCAGTCTGGGTCTTCACAGAGAACTCACTCCAACTTTCTGCTTTATCTGACGATATAGAGACACATGCACCCCGATGTTCACAGCATCATTATTTCCAGTAATGCCAAGACATGGAAGCAACTTAAGTGCCCATTAACAGATGAATGGATAAAGAAGATGTGGTAAAAATATACAGTGAACTATTACTCAGCCATAAAAAGGACTGAAATATGCCATTTTCAGGAACATGGATGGACCTAGAAATTATTATACGAAGTGAAGTAAGTCAGACAGAGAGAGACAAATATTATATGATTTCACTTATATGTGGAATCTAAACTGTGACACAAATGAACTGATTTATGGACAGAAACAGACTCACAGACATGGAAAACAAACTTATGGTTACCAAAGGGGAAGCGGGGGGGAAGGGATAAATTGGGAGTATGGGATTAACAGATGCACACTACTACACATAAAATAGATAAACAACAAGGATATACTGTATAGCACAGGGAACTATATTCAATATCTTGTAATAAACCATAATGGAAAAGAATGGAAAAAATATAGATATATACATATATATATGTATAACTGAATCACTTTGCTGTACACCTGAAACTAACACAATATTGTAAATCAGTTACACTTAAAAAAAAAAAAAGAGTCAGTAGCATTTGCAGCCACCAGTCTGCAGTGAGATGCACAAGGGGATTTTCCTAACTCCTTGGCAATCTCTGGCGGGTGAGAGGCAAGATAACCCAGTCCTTTCCCAGGCCTCTGCATTCCCAACCACACCCCCGTGCTTGGGTCCCCCTGTGGGTCTCCCCTTCAGGAGTCTCAAGAACCATGATCGTTCTCTCCCTACGGAGACCTCTGGTGAGTGGGGAGTGGGCTCCTGTGGGCTGTCACTCACCCAGCCTAGTAAGTGACCTGTGTAGGAGCCCATCTTGGTTCTACATGGCAGGAGCTCCATCACCTGGTCCCAAATCCTGCTCCTCTGCCAGTCTGTGACTTTGGGCAAGTCCCTTCATCTCTTTGTGCCTCAGTTTCCTCATCCATAAAGTGGAAACAGTTCCTACTTCCTAGGGCTGTTGTGAAGACATCCTCATTAGCTAACGTGACTAGATCTGCTCTGTCCACTAGGGTAGCCACTAGCCCCCCACGTGGCAACTGAGCCCTTGAACTGTGGCTGGTCTCAACAGAAGCGTGCTAGCAGTGTAAACTACACACTGCATTTTGAAGACTTCGTATGAAAAATAAAAGAATGTAAACTAAATCGTTCCTGATTTTTATGTTGATCCCATTCTAAAATGATAATATTTTGGATGTGTTGGATGAAAGCATGATTAATCGCCCCCGTTTCTTTTGCCTTTTTTTAATGTGGTTACTAGAAAATGTAGAATTACACGTGAGGCTCGCATTATATTTCTGTTGGATGGCACTGGTTTAGAAAAACTTCGGGCAGCCTCACATTAGCTGCTACTCCAAGCAGCCCTCAGAGCCCATGTTTTGTCCCCACAGCTACTGATTGCTTTTCTCCACAGCTTTATCAAGGTATAATTGACAAATAAAGTTGTATACATTTAAGGTGCACAAAATGATGATTTGACATACATATACATTGTGAAATGATTGCCTCGATCAAGCTAATTAACACATCCATCACCTCCTGTAGTTACCGTGTGGGTGTGTGGGTGGTGAGAACATTTAAGATCTACTCTCTTAGCGATTTTCAAGTAAACAATACATAGTATTAACTATAGTCACCATACCATATGTTGTTAAATCCCCACAACTTGTTCATCTTATAACTAGAAGTTTGTCCCCTTTCACCAACATCTCCTCATTTTGCTTGATTGTTATTTTGATTGTGTTTTGTTGTTGTTTTTGTTTCGTTTTGTCTTTGTTTGTTTGTTTCAGCCGCACAGCATGTGGGATCCTAGTTCCCTGACCAGGGATTGAACCCGCAACCCCTGCATTGGAAGCGTGGCCTCTTAACCACTGGACCGCCGGGGAAGTCCTGGTTGGTTGGTTTTTCTTATTTTTTACTTTTATGTTTCTTTAAACTTTTTAGTTTATATTGGAGTACAGTTGATTAACAGTGTTGTGTTACTTTCAGGAGTACAACAAAGTGATTCATTTATACATATACATACATCTATTTTTTTAAATTAATTAATTAATTAATTTATGGCTGCGTTGAGTCTTAGTTACTGCGCGCGGGCTTTCTCTAGTGGCAGTGAGCAGGGGGGTGCGCAGGCTTCTCATTGCAGTGGCTTCTTTTGTTGCGGAGCACGGACTCTAGGCACGCAGGCTTCAGTAGTTGTGGCTCGCAGGCTCTAGAGCGCAGGCTCAGTAGTTGTGGCGCACAGGCTTAGTTGCTCCACGGCATGTGGGATCTTCCCGGACCAGGGCTCAAACCCGTGTCCTCTGCATTGGCAGGCGGGTTCTTAACCACTGCGCCACCACGGAAGCCCCATCTATTCTTTTTCAGAGTCTATTCCCAATTAGATTATTACAGAATACTGAGCAGAGTTCCCTGTGCTAGGTTGATTGGTTTTTTAGAATAAGAAATTTGGAGAGATCGCCAGCAGGTACAGAATTCTGTGTGACTCTTGAATATCTCTCAAATCTGTTCATGTCTTCTGTTTCTACTGCTTGAGTCCAGGCTTCCTCTTCTCTTGCCTGCTCCCTGCTGTTCTTTTTTTTTTTTAATTTAATTAATTAATTTTATTTTTGGCTGCGTTGGGTCTTTGTTGCTTCACGCGGGCTTTCTCTAGTTGCGGCGATCAGGGGCTACTCTTCATTGTGGTACACGGGCTTCTCATTGCAGTGGCTTCTCTTGTTGCGGAGCACGGGCTCTGGGTGCACAGGCTTCAGTAGTTGTGGGTCGCGGGCTCTAGAGCGCAGGCTCAGTAGTTGTGGTGCACGGGCTTAGTTGCTCTGCGGCATGTGGGATCTTCCCGGACCAGGGTTCGAACCCGTGTCCCCTACATTGGCAGGCGGATCCTTAACGCTGCGCCACCAGGGAAGTCCCCATCAGAGGACTTCTGAGAAGTGGGACGCTGTCTCTTCCGCTCTCTTCCCTTCATTTTTCTATGGGGGAGGGGGGGAACTTCCTTCTGATCCAAGACTTGACAGTTGTCATAATAATTCGTTCCTGAATGCTGCAGGGAAATGGCTGTGGTTTCTGTGGAAAGTTCCAGAGAAATTCTTATTTTCTTGGCTCCTGTAACCAATTCAACCCAGATTTCTTTGCTGAGGCCACCGTCATCAACTTTTATTTTTACATTTTCCCAAACCTTTTTAATGAAAATTTTCAAACATAGAGAAAAGCTAAACTAATTTCACAGTGAACACTCGTGTACCCATCACCTAGATTTGACCATTCCCATTTTACTCTGCTGTTTGCTTTATCACACGTCCACCCGTCTTTCCATCTCTCTGTCTATCCGTCACTCCCTCTGATTTTTCTGATGCATTTCAAAGTCAATGTCACCACTTCCCTCTCAACGCTATCGCAGGTGTAGCTCTGTGCCAGCCAGATTCCTATCGTGAATCAGAAACTTACCATCATTTAGAGGTTTCCTTGCACCCCTTCTGGGTCCGTTTCTGGGTTTCAGAAAGGAGTAGGGGAGATAGGAGTAATGCAGTGGAAAGATGGGGGCTAGACCTTGAAGGCCCTCGTAGACCATGATGAGGAGTTTAGTAGTAAGATCACTACTATTGATGATGATGATGATATACTGGATATTTTTTTGGTTGCTCTTTCAGGTCCGCTCTCCACCTTTCCCTGTCATACTCTTGGGAATAGGATCCAACCTTGGGAGGCTGATCAGTGTGGACTACCATGGGCTTTCTTGACCTCTAGTTTCCTGTGGGTTGGCCAGTGGGGACACTGACAAGAGATTGGAAGGAGGGGTGTTTATTTCCCCAACTCCCTCCCTGATACGGCGGTTGCCTCCAGCTGACTGTGTCTTTCCACCCAAGGCCACAGCTCCTGTCTGGAGGTCCACTCCACACACATCTGGGTTCTTTCAGGCCTGGGGGTAATCAAAGCTCCCATCTTTCTAGACCTGAAGTGCTGCATCACCCTTGTGGTTTCCCTGCTCACTGCTCCATCTTTGGAAATAGTCTTTTATTTTTTTTAATTGAAGTATAGTTGATTCAGAATATTGTGTAGTTTCAGATATACAGCAAAGTGATTCAGTTTTGTGTGTGTGTGTGTTTGTGTGTGTATGTGTATTTTAGATTCTTTTCCATTATAGGTTATTACAGTATTGAATATAGTTCCCTGTGCTATACCCTTAATCCCTATTGCTTATCTGCTTTATACATAGTAGTCTGTATCTGTTAATCCCATATTCCTAATTTATCCCTCTTCCCCCTCCCTTTCCCCTTTGGTAACCATAAGTTTGTTTTCTATGTCTGTGACTGTGTTTCTGTTTTGTAGATAGATTCATTTGTATTATTTTTTTAGATTCCACATATAAGTGATATCATGTAATATTTTCTTTCTCTGTCTTCACTTAGTATGATATTCTCTAGGCCCATTCATTTTGCTGCAAACGGCAATATTTCGTTTTTTTGTGGCTAATAGTAAATAATCATTTTATTAAACTCTCCCCAGTCGATCAGTTTGGATTTGCTGTTTCCTGCTTAGACTCTGAGTGAGGCAGCAGCTAACTGTACTGAGAACATCCTAAGAGACATTCTTCCAAGAGCTTTATAGGAAACAATGTATTTTTTTTAACATCTTTATTGGGGTATAATTGCTTTACAATGGTGTGTTAGTTTCTGCTTTATAACAAAGTGAATCAGTTATACATATACATATGTTCCCATATCTCTTCCCTCTTGCGTCTCCCTCCCTCCCCCGCTCCCTATCCCACCCCTCCAGGCGATCACAAAGCACCGCTGATATCCCTGTGCTATGCGGCTACTTCCCACTAGCTCTCTACCTTACGGGAAACAATGTATTTAATCCACCTGATGACCCTATGGAGAAACAGAGGTCTGGAGAGGTGGTCTCTAGCTCAGCGTTTCAGAACGAGGAAGTGGCTGAGCCAGGATTTGAACCAGCAGGAATCTGAACTGCTAAGAGTAACTAACTGGGAGCCACTGTGGGAGTTTTAAGCCAAGAAGTCAGGTTGGTGTTTCGAAAGCGCCCTCTGGTGGCCGGGAGGAGCACTGTCAGCTGAGTTAGCATCTACCCTGTCTCTGCAGAGAACTTCTATTTGGCTAATGTGTGGACAACATTCAACTAAATCCTGCACCGGAGACCCAGACAAATGGACTCTGCCTGGGTTCCAGGATGTCTTCTTGGAGGAGGTGACGTTGGAGCAGGTGACAAGTAGCAGAGGCCTGAGAGAATCCGCCTTGTTCTGGGAAGAGGGTGCAGCATTGTGTCCGGGAAAGCCCAGCGATGAGGCTGGGGAAATAGGTCAGGACTCATTTGGGAAAGTACCTTGGCTTTGGGACTTTGTCCTATAACTCACTTTGGAGCTTGCGAACCAGCAAATTTCAAAGACAAAATTAGAGGTCAGACATAGGGTGGTCAACTTTTTATTCTGCCAGTTTGGACTTAAAGAAAAAAGAGAGGGAGAGAGAGAGAGAGACCATTTTGTTCATTCTAAAAGCATTTATTGAGTACCTACTGTGTATTAAGGAATGTTCTGGGGCAGGGTCTGAGTTTGTTTTTCCCACTTTTGTACCCTCAGAGTCGAGAGTCACGGAAAGCCCCTAATAGAAGGAATGAGTAAAGTTAAAGGCATTTGCTAGGGTAAGGTCAGTGTGGGAATAAGCTGCTGGGAATGAGGTCAAGGCGTGCGAGGCTGTAGATGAGCTTGGAGATAGAAGGGAATAAATTTGGAAGTCTTCGGTCTTTAGGTTATTATCAGTTTTAAAACTAATTCATTTTATTTTTATGGTTATTTCCTGTATTCTGGGGATTTCATAAATAAAGATGAAAAAGATTTCCCTGGTGAGTCTCTTTCTTCTTAGTTGCAGCAGGGGCAACCATGCCATGGGGATTTTCCTCTTAGGGACTCCGGAACCGGGAGACACTGCATTTTGTGGGTGAAAACGCCAGCGGTAGAGTGAAAGCTGTCACTTGCTGAACACTCATCATGACCCAGGTGCTGTCCAGAGCTCTGTCCACATATTAGCTCATTTAATTGTCATGACAGTAAAATGCAAAGTCCTTACTCTCATGATCCCGTCCCTGCCCCGCTCTCACACATTACCTCCCGCCACTCATATAACCTCCTGCCTCCTGCTTCCTGCCTTTTTCACTGCAGCCTGCTTCCCATTCTTCCTACACACCAAGCTCATGTCCACCCCCAGCCCTTTGCACCGGCCATCCCCTCTGCTGGGAAAGCTCTCTCTCCATCTTTGGACGGCTTCCTCTCCTTCATTCTCATGTCGGCTGGAGCGTGACCACCTTATGAGAAACAGCATCTCTTCTTCCACACCCCCAGCCCTCCAGCCCTCTACTCCTCTGCTTTACCCCTCTTCGTAGCAGTTCTCTCTTCTGACATCCTATTGTACATGTATCTGTTTTTTATGCAACTGCCCCACATGAATGTCAGCTCCATGAGGGCGGGAACTTTGTCTCACCGTCCTTTCCTCCTCACCCAGAGCAGTAGGAGCTCAATAAACATCAGGACCCTGAGTGATGGAAACAATCTGTCGAGGTAAAACTGCTATCATCCCATTTTACAGATGAGGAGTCTAAGGCACAGGGAGGTTAAGTCACTCAGTTGACAAACGGCAGAGATGGGATTCAGATCCAAGCAGCCCAGCTTAAAGATTGGACCAGGGGCCTGCAGGTTTCCCATATCATTTAGCTTTTGCTATAATAATGCTGTGTAACAAACCACCCCGACTCTCAGTAGCATTTATTTAGCTCACGAAGTTTGTGGTGGGCAGTTTCAGGCTGGGCTTGGCTGCATGGTTTTCCTGGGCTCAGCTGTGCTTACCCACATGTCCGGGGATCTGGTGTTGGCTGATCTAGCCTGGTCTTGGCTGGGGTGGCTGGGAGACTTGGTTTTGCTCCACATGTCTGTCCTTTCCAAGAGGCTAGCCCAGGCTTGTTCTCATGGAAGCAAAAGTACAGGTAAAAACGTACCAGGCCCCTCCATTAAGACGTAGGCTGGAGATTGGCACTCTGTCATTTCCAACTCATTCTGCTGGTGAAAGCAAGTCACACAGCCAACCCAGAGTCATATAACTACAAAGTTACATGGTCAAGAGCATGGACACAGGAAGGGGTGAGGAACTGGGGCCAAAATACAATCTACCATAGTTCCCATCCGCTGAAAGATCTTGGGCTCTGCTCCCCAGCAGGAGAGGTCAGAGGCCATTTGACAGAGGGTCCGAGGGAGCTCCCGTTTCATGCTTCTTTGAAGGAGACACTCAGGGTCAGGGTGGACAGGGTTTGTGTGGGGGGAAGGGAACGAAGTAGTAGAGAGTGGATGGGGGAAGAAGCTATTGTGTGTGCATTTCTCGTTTGGGTGTGGCTGCCTAGAGGAAGCTGGCTGGAAACTTGGAAGCCATCCACGTTATCTGGTTGAGGAGTGAGTGCTTTAGTTGATCATAGTCATGGCATTATCTGATTTGAGGTTTTTCATCTAAATGGATTAATTTAGATCTATCTATTTATCAATCGATTATACCTTGGCTATGTTTTTCTGAATTTTTGTCTTTGGCTCAGTGAAGCCTTGGTTTGTAAATAATGGTGCAGATGGGGGTTTCATGCATCCTAAGATCTTTTGAGTCATTTCAAAACCTTTCCTCCTAGTTCTTGTGTAAGCTTTGGGCTTTGCAAACCCGCCTTCCATGCTGCATGCCCTGCAGAAGCCACTTAATCATCACAATAGCTCTATATAGCCAGACTACGATTATTTCCATTTGACAAGCCAGGAAGATTTAGTGGTTTCCACAAGCCAGTTTCCCAGAACTTTTGCTGCTTGTAAAAATGATTGGACCCAGATGATTCTAGAACTTCCCTGGATACAAAAAGCGAGGCTGGCTACGCTGTCACCAGCAGAATAGAGACAGCTGTCCTGGCACAGGGGCATGAGGCAGGAATTCAGACACACTCCGGTTGCAGGAGGGGGGACCCCTTCCAGGGCTCTTGTCTAACACTCGGAAATGAACTGTCCAAGGAGACACATGTGCTGACAAAGCACGAGACTTTACTGGGAAGGGGCACCTGGGCGGAGAGCAGCAGGGTAAGGGAACCCAGGAGGACTGCTCTGCCACGTGGCTTGCAGTTTCGGGTTTGATGGTAATGGGATTAGTTTCCGGGTTCTCTCTGGCCAATCACTCTGACTATAAGTCCTTCCTGGTGGAGCTCGCATCGCTCAACCAAGATGGATTCAAGCGAGGACTCTGGGAGGCTGGTAGGACATATGGACTGGAGTCTCCTCTCTCCTTTTGACCTTTCCTGAATTCTTCCGGTTGGTGGTAGCGAGTGAGTTCCGCATTCCTTACCAGGACCTCCTGTTTAAGAAACTCATGCAAATGGTTACTGTGGTGCCTGGCCAGGGTGAGCAGTTTCAGTCAGTGGTTCCCGTAACACTCCCATCTCTCCAGCACCACAGGATGTAGAATGGCAGGACTGGTCTCTCTGCAGCTGTCATTCTTACAGTAACTGTGGGTGTGTGTTTTTCCTGGTTCCTGGTCTGGAGTAACCTTCATATCCTCAGGGCTCATAGGCTTTGAGAAGCTCAAGTCCGTAAGAACAGTGATCCTTTTACAGCTCACCTGGCAAACCCAAGCTCAGTCTTCCACATTTGGTCCCTCATGGTGCATTTGGAGTGTTAATTAATTTCCCCGTGTTTTACCAATCAGAACTCAATTTTTTTTTCTTTTTTAAAATGTATTTATTTTTGGCTGCGATGGGTCTATGTTGCTGCCCTCAGGCTTTCTCTAGTTGTGGCAAGTGGGGTCTACTCTTTGTTGCGGTGCGCGGGCTTCTCATTGCGGTGGCTTCTCTTGTTGTGGAGCACAGGCTCTAGGCTGCGGGCTTCAGTAGTTGTGGCACATGGGCTCAGTAGTTGTGGTGCACGGGCTCTAGAGCACAGGCTCAGTAGTTGTGGCGCATGAGCTTAGTTGCTCTGCGGCATGTGGGTTCTTCCTGGACCAGGGCTCGAACCTGTGTCTCCTGCATTGGCAGGCGGATTCTTAACCACTGTGCCACCAGGGAAGCCCAGAACTCAGATTTTTTGGTTCTTGATCTCAGAGCACTGAGAGACACAGGTATGTCCCAGCCACTCAGAGATACTATTCTGGCCCAGAGCAAAGAACCTGGTCTAAGTGTTGGGCTTTTGCAACGCTGAAGATGCTCCCAGCTCTCCCCACTCTTATCACTGCATCCCTAAGGGCTTCTTCAGCACTGACCATCGCACCAGGAACAAATGTCCCATCACCCAGCGTGGAGCTGGAAGGACTTTATCAGCCCCACACTCTGTCACCCTCAGCCTGTGCCCATCAGCCTCCTGGGAAGGCTGCCCATTTGTTGGGACAGCCCAATGATTAGAAAGTGCTTCCAGACAGGGCCTTGAGGCAGCTGGCCTCTTGCAGCTTGAGTCCTGAGGGTCCCACATTTCCCAGCTGCCTAGGGGCAATCTTGGCACCCCCAGGCTATACCCTACTCCTGGCTTTCTGTGTCTCTCACAGTGGAGCCGGACTGCTGGGATTCAAATTCTCGCTCTGCACTAGTAAGCATGCTTTAGCATCTTACTTAGACTTTTCTGTGCCTCAGTTTCCTCATCTGTAAAATGGGGCTAGTAAAAGCACTGCCTTCACAGTGTTGTTGTGAGGAAGAGGTGAGTGGACCCATGTAAAGTGCTTCAAACCCTGCTGTGGTCGGAAGCCCTCCATAGATACTGACTGTTGATACTTTAACTATTCATAATGCATCATACTCTGCCAGGCACATTGATACTCACTCCTTCACGCTGTGAAGGGGAAAGATTCAGGGCCCAAGGTGGCTGGGTGTGAAATGCTGAGTCTTTACTTATCCATTCTACTGTTTACAGGCATTTGGATTGCTTCCAAGTTTTGGCAACGACAAATATTGCTGCTAGGAACATTCTTGTAGAGGTCCTTTGGTGGACATACCTGTGCACTCCTGTTGAGTACCTAGGCTGGGCTGGAAGTGCAGGGTTAAAGGGTATGCATATGTTTAGCTAAATACTGAGAAACAATTTTCCACGGTGCTTGGATATACTTACTGAATTTTGAGAATTCAGTATTTGAACCATGAGATTGTATTTCCTGTTTGAATAAAGAAAATTCAGACGTACAACTGCAAACACCACCAAGTTGCCCAGACATTGCTTGAATTGAGTGTATCAGTTTCCAATTGCTGCTTGTAACAAATGACCGCAAACTTAGTGGCATAAAATAACACAGGCTTACTTACAGTTCTGGAGGTCAGAAATCTTAAATAGGTCTTACTGGGCTAAAATCAAAGGCCGTCTTCCTTAAAGAGGTTCTAGAAGAGAATCCACTCCTTGCCTTTTCCAGTTTCCAGAGGCTGCCTGTATTCCTTGGCTCCTGGCCCCGTCACTCTGATTTCCGCTTCTGTTGTCACATCTCCTTCTCTGACTCTGATCCTCCTGCCTCCCTCTTATAAGGACCTAGGTAGTCACACTGGACCTTTCCTGATAATCCAGGATAATCTTTCCATCTCAAGATCCTTAATTTAATCACACCTGCAAAATCCCTTTTGCTATGTAAGGTCACATAGTCACAGGTCCCAGGGATTAGGACATGACATTTTAGGGAGGGCATTATTCTGTCTCCCACACAGAGGCACACAAGTTTGGTACCTACAGAAAGATTCGTGAAACCCTCTGGGCCACAGATTTGGACCAGCACTGGCTGTGGTGGCTATGAGTGGGCCATCAGGTTCTGGAAGAGAACATAGAAACCAGAATGGCATCTCCAGTTTAGCCAAGCTCCCCATACCCAGTTGGTCTCTGAAGAAGTGGGATGCCAGGTCTTCCCTTATTGGTTACTGAGATTTCATCTCTTAATATTATTCAATTAATGACTTTGAGCTCTTCCTTTTTGCCAGGTAATGTTCTAAGAGCTTCATGAAGACTAACTCATTTCACACGAACAGAAACAACCACACCACAAGGTATGTAGTACTATTATTTCCACTGTGTAAATGAGGATACTGGGGCACAGAGAAGTTAAGAAACATTCCCAAGGTCACACAGCTAGGAAATGACAGAGCTGGGATTCAAAACCTAGCTTTGAAAGGGCTACAGTCCTCTGTAGTGAGGCCGGCATCATTATTCAGCATTCCCACCCTAGGCCCATGCTGTCCTTTCCTGGAGCACACAACCCTCCACCACCAGTGATATTTCTAAGTGGGCAATGTCATCTTCAGCTGGTTTTCCCTCCCAGAGACTTGGTCAGAGAGGCTTGAGGGAGGAGAGAGAGCCACCTAGTGGTGAGAGTGGGAATCTAAGAACCTGGGCCCAGTTCTCCATGTGTGTACTCCACCTGACCAGTCCTGCATTCTGGCATTTCTTGTCTTGAAAGTACCAGCATACTAGTCATTTATTCTATTCTATTTATTTAAAAATTAAAAAATTTAAACTTTTTATTGCAGTATAACTTAGAGTACAAAGTGTTCAGCTTGATGCATTTCTATTTGTATACATATGTGTTCGTTCATGTCACTGCCACCTAGGTCCAGATATAGAACATTCTAATCATTCCAGAAGGTTTCCTTGTGCCCTCTTCCAGTCAGTACCACCCAGGGGTGACCACTTTCTGATTTCTCTCACCGTGAGTTGATACTTACATAAAAGGAATCATTCAATGATGTACGCTTTTGTCTTCTTTCACTCAACATTGTGTTGTGAGATTCAGTCATGTTGTTGCACGTAGCAGTATTGTTATTTTTTTAATTGCTGTGAAGGGAATTCCCTGGTGGTGGTTAGGACTCGGCGCTTTCAGTGCTGTGGCCCGGGTTCGATCCCTGGTCGGGGGAACTAAGATCCCGTGAGCGGCACGGTGCAGCCAAAACAAATATATTGCTGTGAAGCATTTCGTCTTATGACGTACCACACTTATTTACACTTATTTATGACGTGGGTTTTTTCCAGTTTTTAGCTATTATGAATAGAGCATCCTTGTCTATGGAGATATGCACTCATTTTTCTTGGGTATATACCCAGATGTGGAATTAACGAGGTCATAGGGCAAACGTATGTTAGTCTCAGTAGGTACTGCCAAACATTTTTTTCAAAGTGGGTACTGGTATTTTTCAACTCCACCATATAATTTTTTTTTTTTTTTTTGCTGAGCCATGCGGCATGCAGGATCTTAGTTTCCTGGACCAGGGATAGAACCAGTGCCCCCTGCAGTGGAAGTGCTGAGTCTTAACCCCTGGACCGCCAGGGAAGTCTCCTATTATTTCTGTCTTTTAAAATGAGTCAGGAATCTGAGTCATTTGTCTTGAGACATGCTGAGAAAATCAAAACACTGCATTCAAAGTTTGTCTTGAACAAAGTTTGCTCATTTCTGACTAGTTCCTTCCCTTGTCTGGAAAGCTGCCACGGTAATTTATTGGTGTTTTAGTTTGCATTTCCGGGGTTCCCAGGGAGGGAAATTGAGCATCTTTTCCAATCTGCTGGCACACTAGATCATTTATGGGTAATGCCATTGTCTGAAGACCTGGGTCCACCACTGGGGGCCACCACCCCAGAGGCACCCTTCACAGTGTTCTGCTCCACGGTGCGTCATTTCCATGCACCGCTGTAGACTGCAGTGCTAAGGCCCTGCCTCTCTTCCGCTAGGATAATTTTTTAAAAATTCAAACTTGCTTTCCCAAGTATCCCATCTGGATTTAGCACCTAAATTTGAACACTGGAGGAATCGTGAAGTGGCCGAGGACACCGTAGGGAAGACAATAGTGACCAAAGTCATTGGATAAATATTTACTGAGCACCTATTCTGTTCCAGGCACTGTTCCAGTCACTCGGGCTACTGCAGGGACAGAATAGACAGAAATCCCTGCTCATGTGGGACTTGTTTTCTAAGGAGGGAGACACTAAATACTGTAAAGTTTGACATATGATGGCGATGAGTGCAAAGGAGAGAAAACAGGTGGGGAAGAGGGAGTGCCTGGGTTGGGGAAGATGGTTCAGTTTTATATAGGGTGGTCAGCGAAGGTCTCCTTGAGAAGGGGACATTTGTGTGAAGACCTGAAGAAGGCATCAGAAGGAACAGCAAGTGCAAAGGTCCTGAGGTAGGAGTGTGCCTGGTGCCTTAGCAGAACAGAAAGGTCAATGTGGCTGGAGTAGACGGGGTAGAGGGGCCCAAGGCATGTGTCTTAGGGGAAGGGGTCAGAGAGAAAGGGGTTGGTATAGAGACTGTAGGACCTTGTAGACCGTTGTAAGAACTTTGACCTTGACTCTTAGCCTTTTTTTTTTTTTTTTTTTTTGCCTCGCTGCGCAGCTTGGGGGATCTTAGTTCCCCGACCAGGGATAGAACCTGGGCTCCAGCAGTGAATGTGCCAAGGCCTCACCCCTGGACCACCAGGGAATTCCCTAGACTTATTTTTAAAAAGGATCTCTCTGGCTGCTGTGTTGAGAATAAAAGGGGATTGGGGAAGAGCAAAGGTTGAAACGTAGAGACCATTGCAATAACCAAGGCAGGAAAATGTGGTGGCTTGGACCAGGGAAGTAGCAGTGGAGGTCATGAGAAATGGTCAGATTCTAGAGGAAATTTGAAGGTTCGATATGCTAATAGGGTAGGAGAGGAAGATCAAGCATAGCTCCAATGATGTGGTTTGAGTAGCACACTTAAAAAAAATCTTGCGGGGCTTCCCTGGTGGCGCAGTGGTTGGGAGTCCGCCTGCCGATGCAGGGGGCGCGGGTTCGTGCCCCGGTCCGGTAGGATCCCACGTGCCGTGGAGCGGCTGGGCCCGTGAGCCATGGCCGCTGAGCCTGCGCGTCCGGAGCCTTGCTCCACAACGGGAGGGGCCACGACAGTGAGAGGCCCGCGTACCGCAAAAAACCCCAAAAAAACAAAAAAAAACTCTTGGGGACTTACCTGGTGGCACAGGGAACAATCCACCTGGTTGAGAATCCGCTAGCCAATGCGGGGGACATGTGTTCGAGCCCTGGCCCAAGAAGATCCCACATGCCGCGGAGCAACTAAGCCCGTGCGCCACAACTACTGAGCCCGCGCACCTAGAGCCCGTGCTCCGCAGCAAGAGAAGCCACTGCCATGAGTAACTCGCGCACCACGACGAAGAGCAGCCCCCGCTCACCGCAACTAGAGAAAGCCTGTGCGCAGCAACAAAGACCCAACGCAGCCAAAAATAAATAAATAAAATAAATAAATTTATTTAAAAAAAAAAAGTAACTCTCAACTTAAAAAAAAATCTTTTATTTTGGACGATTTCAAACATATACATAAGTAGACAAAAATAGTATAGGAAACCCTATGTAGCTACCAATGAGCTTCAACAATTTTCAACTTATGGTCGATGTTATTTCTTCTATGCCCCCACCTCTCTCCATCCCATATTACATTGAAGCAAATCTCAGACTTTGTTTCATGAAATTTGTAAGTCCTTCAGTATATTTCTTCAAAAATATGTCCCCCCCTTTTTTTTGTTTTTTTAAATTGAAGTATAGTTGTATATTTTTGTTTTTTTAAATTGAAGTATAGTTACAATGTGTTAATTTCTGCTGTACAGCAAAGTGATTCAGTTGTGTATATATATATATATATATATGTATATATATATATATGCATGTTATTTTTTATATTCTTTTACATTGTGGTTTATCACAGGATATTGAATATAGTTCCCTGTGCTATACAGTAGGACCTTGTTGTTTATCCATCCTGTATATAATAGTTGCATCTGCTAATCCCAAACTCCTAATCCATCCCTTCCCAAACCCCCTCCCCCTTAGCACCTACACGTCTGTTCTCTGTGTCTGTGAGTCTGTTTCTGTTTCATAGATAGGTTCATTTGTGTCATATTTTAGATTCCACATGTAAGTGACATCACATGCTATTTGTATTTCTCTTTCTGACTTACTTCACTTAGTATGATGATCTCTAGGTCCATCTATGTTGCTGTAAATGACATTATTTCATTCTTTTTTATGGCTAATATTCCATTGTGTATATATACACCACATCTTCTTTATCCATTCATCTGTCAATGGACAGTTAGGTTTCTTCCATGTCTTGGCTATTGTAAATAGTGCTGCTATGAATTTTGGGGTGCATGTATCTTTTTGAATTACAGTTTTGTCCAGATATGTTAAGCCCCCCTTTTAAATAAACATGCCAGAAAAATATTATTATACCTGTTAACAGTTGGCTCTCACAAAGACCACAGAATGTCAGTAGTGCCACAAAGGGGAAAATTAAGTAAGGCTACTTGAGATGGATTTTTCTGTGGCCTCTCCCGTTGCGGAGCACAGGCTCCGGACGCGCAGGCTCAACGGCCATGGCTCATGGGCCCAGCTGCTCTGCGGCATGTGGGATCTTCCCGGACCGGGGCACGAACCCATGTCCCCTGCATCGGCAGGCGGACTCTCAACCACTGCGCCACCAAGGAAGCCCGAGATGGATTTTTCAAAGCAAGGAACTGGATAAGATTAAGCAACGATTATGGCACAATAATGTAGGGTTGGTGAACACAACGAAACGATAGTCTTCAAACAAGCCTTGATAAGCAAACTGTAGTGTAATAAGTGAGTTCTTTGCCTACGTGAGCAATCTGTAATCCTGAAAGGGGAGCTGTTTGCCCAGGTGAATAAACTGTTTGCTTAGATAAATTGGTTCGCATGCATTTCCGGGGGTAACTAATGAATTATTTATTTTTTTTCAGACTTATCCTTCTAGGCAAGACTTTCTTGGAACAAACCATTAAGTCATGTTGAAATGCATGGTTTCAGTTCTCATGTCTAATAGAATTTAAAATACCTCGTATGGTTAAATAGCCAATCAATGAACAGATTTCCTTACCTGTCTCATAAAAATATCTTTTCTTGTCTTTTCAAGTCAGGATCCAAGTGAGGTTTACACATTGCACTTGATTTTGTGTGTTTAAGTCTCTTTTAAGCTGTAGCTTCCTTCCTGTCTCTTTTTATTCCACTAAAATGAACTTTTGACAAAGCTAGGTCACTGTCTTTCAGAGTTCCTGCAGTCTGGATTTCACTGATCGTATCCCTGTGGTGTCATTTAACATGCTCCTTTGCCCCACAAATTCCCTTTTACTTTGTAGTTAGAACTACCGATCTAAGCTGTTCAGCCTAAATAACTATGGCAAACAGTGGGAAGCTGGCAGAGTAAGAAGCACTAGGAATCTGTCTCCCCACCTGGACAACAGTTGCACTGGCAGTGTCTGTCTGATATAACTGTTTTGGAACTCTGGAGTCTGTTGAAGGCTTAACAACTTCCAGAGGAAAGCTTGATGGTAAATTGCGGTTCATTTCAGTCAATCTCATCTCTCAGCACAGTAGCAGCTACCCATCCAACACCCCCAGCCGTGTGACAGGCTGCTATGTTGTGTTCCAGGAGCAATTTGCATGCAGCTTGTGGGAGCTAGAGGGCAGCAAGGACCCTGTCCTCCAAATGTCGGGGATCTGTGCTCTGATCACTGATGGCCGCTTTTTTTTTTTCGGTACGCGGGCCTCTCACTGTTATGGCCTCTCTCGTTGCGGAGCACAGGCTCCGGACGCGCAGGCTCAGCGGCCATGGCTCACGGGCCCAGCCGCTCCGCGGCATGTGGGATCTTCCCGGACCGGAGCACGAACCCGTGTCCCCTGCCGGACTCTCAACCACTGCGCCACCAGGGAAGCCCTGATTGCCGCCTTTGATCGCAGACAAAGAGGTGGGCAGCTGAGGTTGTTGCACCTTCCCCCATTGTTGTGAGCCCCTCTCTCTCCAGCTAAACTGACTTCCAGGCGACTTACCTGGGTGGTACCTTTTCTCCCCCGTTCATTTTTACTTTTTCCTCTTTTGAGAGCCAGACATTAAAAACAAGGACATTGAAAAACAACTACACATATGGGGAAAATTAGGAAGCAACAGTGCATATCCAAGAAGAGGCTCAGAAAAGACCTGAGAAGAACTTAAGTTTACACCTCAGGCTGATCCTCTGCACAGAGACAGCCCACAACAATCAAAACAACAACAACAACCTGAAACTTCCATGAAAACAATAAAAACAACAAACCCTGGGGGAGGGGAAGAATCTGACGTCCAGAATTACCACTTCCTTAGATTCAAATGTCCAGTGTTCAACGAAAAAAAAATCACAAGGCATACAAAGAAACAGGAAAGTATGGCCATTCAAAGGAAAAAAAAATTAACAGAAACTGTCCTTGAAAAAGACCTAATGGCAGATATATTAGACAAAGACTTTAGAACAACTGTCTTAAAATTCTCAAAGAACTAAAGGAAGATATGGAGAAAGTCAAGAAGACAATGTGTGAACAAAATGAAAATATCAATAAAGGGATAGAAAACCTAAAAAGAAACCAAAAAGAAATTCTGGAGCTGAAAGGTACAATAACTGAAGTGAAAAATTCAGTTGAGGGTTTCGAAGGCAGACTTGAGCAGGCAAAAGAAAGAATTGGTGGGCTTGAATATAAATAATGGAAATTATCACGTATGAGATACAGAAAAAAAGATTGAAGAAGTGAGCACAACCTAAGGGTCCTGTGGGATACCATCAAGGAAACCAACACACGAATCATGGGTGTCCTAGAAAACGGAGAGAGAGAGAGAGCACAGTGAGAGAATATTTGAAGAAATAATGGTTGAAAAATCCCCAAATTTCATGAAAGACATGAATATAAATATACAGAAAGTTCAACAAACTCCAGGTAACATGAACTCAGAAAGAGCCGCCCTGAGACACATTATAATCAAACTTTCAAAAGACAAAGAGAGAATCTTGAAAGCAGCAAGAGAGAAGCAAATCATCACATACAAAGGATGCTCAATAAGATATCCAGAAAATTACTCATCAGAAACTTTGGAGGCCAGAAGACAGAGGGTCAAAGGGCTGAAAGGAAAAAAACCTGTCAACTAAGAATTCTATACCCAGCAAAATTGTCCTTCAAAAGTGAGGGAGAAGTTAAGACATTCCCACATAAATGAAAGCTGAGGGAGTTCCTGACTACTAGACCTGCCTTGCAAGAAATGCTCAAGTGAGTCCTGCAGAGTAGAATTAAGACACTAGATAGTAACTTGAAGCTGTATGGAGAAATAAAGATCGCAATAAAGGTAAATACATGGGCAATTATAAAAGCTAGTATTGTAACAATGGTTTGTAACTGTGCTTTTCGTTTTCTACATGATTTAAGGAACTAGTACATTTAAAGAGAAAAACCCCAATTATTAGTAAAAGCTAGTATAACTGTAACTTTGGTTTGTAACTCTAAGTCTTGTTTTCTACCTTATTGAAGAGACTAATGCATTACAAATAATTATTCGTTTATTTAGGGGGCACACAATATTTAAAAATGTAATATTGTGACATTAATAACCTAAAGGGGGTGGGGATGGAGCTGTCAACGCACAGAGTTTTGTGTGTTATTGAAGATAAGGTGGTATAAATGCAAATTAGAGTGTTATAACTTTAGGGAGTTAAATGTAATCCCATGGTAACCACAAAGAAAACAGCTATGGAATATACACAAAAGGAAATGTGAAAGGAATTTAAACATTTTACTACAAAAAATCAACTAAACACAAAAGAGGACAGTAATGCAGGAAATGAGGGACAAAAAAGCTAAAGAGCATACAGAAAACAAATAACACAATGACGGAAGCATGTCCCTCCTTATCAGTAATTACTTTAATTGTAAATGATTAAACTCTCCAATCAAAAGATAGAGATTGGTAGAATGGGTAAAAATATATGATCCAACTGTACGCTGTCTACAAGACACTCACTTGAGATCCAAAGACACAAACAGCTTGACAGTGAAAGGATGGAAAAAGATATTTCATGCAAACACTAAACAAAAGGGAGTGGGGTGGCTATATGGTATCAGACAAAATAGACTTTAAATCAAAAGTTTGTAAGAGACAAAGAAGGACATTATATATTAATAAACGGTTTACTACAGCAAGAAGATATAAAATTATAACATATGCACACCTAATGACCAACTATCAAAATATATAAAGCAAAAACTGAAATTGAAAGGAGAAATAGTAATAGTTGGAGATTTCAGTACTCCATTCATGCTAATGGATAGAACAACTAGACAGTGGATAAGTAAGGAAATAGAGGACTTAACACACAAAAACAACTAACTCTAACAGACGTATACAGAAGGCTCTACCCAACAACAATAGAATACACATTATTCTCAAGTGTACATGGGACATTTTCCAGGATAGACCATAAGTTAGGTGGCAAATGAAGTCTCAACAGATTTAAAAGATACGTACAAAGTATTTATCTTATCTGACCATAATGGGATGAAGTTAGAAATTAATCACAAAAGGAAAACTGGAAAATTCACCAAGTTGTGGAAATTAAACAACACTTTTTTTTTTTTCAACACTTTTAAACAAGCAATAAATCGAAGAAGAAATCATGGGGAAAATTAGAAGTAGTGGAAGCAATGCTAAGGGGGAAATTTATAGCTATAAATGCTTACATTAAAAAATAAGAAAGATACTAAATCAACAATCGAACTTTACAACTTAAGGAACTAGAAAAAGAAGAGCAGACAAGCCCAAAGCTAACAGAAGGAAGGAAATAATAAATATTAGAGCAGAGATAAACAAAATAGAGAATAGAAAACAGTAGAGAAGACCAGTGAAACCAAAAGTTGGTTCTTCTAAAAGGTCAACAAAATTAACAAACCTTTACCTATATGGACTAAGAAAAAAGAGACTTAATTTATTAAAATCAGAAATGAAACTGGGGGTATTACTACCGATTCTACAGAAAGGATTATAGGAGAGGATTGTGAATAACTGTACTCTAACAAATTGGGTAACCTAGATGAAACGGACAAATTCCTATAAACACAAAACCTACCAAGACTAAATCATAAAGAAATAGAAAATTTGAAAAGACCTGTAACTAGTAAAGAGATTGAATCAGCAATAAGAAAAATCTCTCAACAAAGAAAACCCTTGACCTGATGGCTTCACTGGTCAATTCTACCAAACATTTAAAAAAGAACTAATACCAATTCTTCTCAAACTTTTACTAAAAAATTGAGGAGGAGGGAACACTTTCTAACACATTCTGTGAGACCAGCATTAATCAGATACCAAAGCCAGACAAAGATACTATAAGAAAAGAAGACTACAGGCCAATATCCTTATGAACATTGATTCAAAAATCCTCAAGAAAATGCTAGCAACATAATTTATCAGCATATTAAAAGGACTATAAACCAAGGCCAAGTACGAGATTTATTCCTAGAACGTAAGGATGGTTCACCAAATGAAAGTCAATCAATGTAATATATCACATCAACAGAATGAAAGAAAAAAAAACACACACATGATCATCTTAATTAATGCAGGAAAAGCATTTGACAGAATTCAACATCCTTTCATGATAAAACACTCAACAAACTAGGAATAGAAGGAAACTACCTCAACATAATTAAAGTCATATATGAAAAATCCACAGTGCCATAGTCAATGGTGAAAGACTGAAAGCATTTCCTGTAAGATCAGGAACAAGGCAAGAATGTCTGTTTTCACTGCTTCTATTCAATATGGTACTAGGGAAGTTCTAGCAGACCAGTTAGGCAAGAAAAAGAAATGAAAGACATCCAAATTGGAAAGGAAGAAGTAAAATTATCTCTATTTGCATATATGATCTTGTATGTAGAACACCCTAAAGATTACACACACAAAAAAAAAACCTTTCAAAAAAAAAAAAAAACTTTCAGAGCTAACAAATGAATTCAGCAAAGTAGCAGGATACAAATTCAACACACAAAAATCAGTTTCATTTCAATACGCGAACATTGAACAATCTGAAAAGGAAATTACAAAAACAATTCTATTTATAATAGCATCAAAAAGAATAAAATACTTAGGAATTAACCAAGAAAGTGAAGGATTTGTACAATGAAAATAACAGAACATCGCTGAAAGAAATTAAAGAATGCTCTTGGCATTCCTTGCCTTATAGCTGCACCACTCCAATCTCTGCCTCCATCTTCACATGGCTTTCTTCTGTGTGTGTGTGTGTGTGTGTGTGTGTGTGTGTGTGTGTGTGTGTCCTCTCCTCCCCTTATAAAGATACCAGTCATTGGATTTAGGGCCCACTGTAATATTCAGTATGACCTTATCTTAACCGATTATGTCTGCAAAGAACTTATTTCCAAATAAGGTCACATTTTGAGGTTCTGAGTAGAAAAGAATTTGGGGGGGACACTATTCAACCCCACACAGCTACCTTGAGCAACTACTAAAATCAAACTCATTTATGAATCCCTCCAGAATCACAACTTGGACTATTTGAAAGAGAGAGAGAGAGAATGCTTTTCACTGATGGGAAATATTTCTTTATGCAATAACTTTCGGTGTTCTTTCATCTGAGAGGAAAATTCCTCTCTTCTCTTACCTAAGTGCTTCTGTCACTCAACTCCTTCCCATCCTCCAAAGCTTGACAGAGTGTTTATCTCTGGCTTTGATAACGGTGCAACTCACAGGACTTTATATTTGTTTCAAGAACATAGGGCAAGGGCTGTGGAGAAGTATTTCTCTGAGGCCTGACTGGTGTTAGACACAAGAACTGATGCTTAGGGTTTTGGATTGTCCTGAACCATTGCCGAGTGCCAGATCTGTGTGTGTGTGTGTGTGTGTGTGTGTGTGTGTGTGTGTGTGATGTGTGTGACACTCTAAAATGTGCCCTCTTGCCTAAGTCTTGCCCCAGAAAATTGTGAATGCTATTCTAAATTTAAAAAGCTAAAGAGGCGGGGCTTCCCTGGTGGCGCAGTCGTTGAGAATCCGCCTGCCGATGCAGGGGACACGGGTTCGTGCCCCGGTCCGGGAAGATCCCACATGCCGCGGAGCGGCTGGGCCCGTGAGCCATGGCCGCTGAGCCTGCGCGTCCGGAGCCTGTGCTCCGCAATGGGAGAGGCCACAACAGTGAGAGGCCCGTGTACTGCAAAAAAAAAAAGCTAAAGCGGCATAACAACCAAATGCAGTGCATGGACCTAGATTGCCTTTTAGTTAAAACACAAATAAGCTTCAGAAGACATTCTTGGAACATTTGGGAATGTTCAAACAAAGATATATATTCAATGATATTATGAAACTATTGTTAACTTTTTGTTCTTTTTTAATTTGATGATTATGATAATTTTGTCCTCTCTTGCCATTTTATTTTTATAATGCTTATTGAAAGTAGTTTCTGCTACCAGGGATGGAAAACTTATTGCAAGTAACAGCCGTATTGTTTTTAAAGTAATGAAAGTGAGATGTACATTTTAATGAAACGTGTAGAGATTTGGGTTTCCAGAGACTTAATTTTCTTATATGTGATAATGGTATTGTGTCTCTATAGAAGATTGTCCTTATTCTTGGAAGATGCATGTTGAAATGTGTAGGGGTGAAAAGTCATGATGTCTAAATTTACTTTCAAGGATTCAACCACAGTACGAGTGGCAGGGTGGGGAGGAAGAGAGAGCAAGCAAATATGGCAAAAAGTTAATAATTGTTTGACCTGGGTGGGGAGTATATGGGTATGTGTTGTTCTATTCATTAAACTTTTCTATGTGTATGGAATTTTTTTTTGGCATGCAGCTTGTGGGACCTTAGTTCCCCAATCAGGGATTGAACTCGGGCTGTGAACCTAAAACTGCTCTGAAGAAAATAAAGTCTATTAAAAATTTTAAGGGGAAAAGTAGCAAAAGAGTTAGAAGTTTTGAGGACTTGATGAGTTCTCAGAGAGTGAATAGAGTTTTGATTGGAATGACCAATCACCGTTTATGAGATGAGCCCAGGTGGGCACCATACACCTCCTGATTTTATGTAGTGGGCACTGATGCCTGCCCTCCCAGGCCTGAGGATGGGGGTTGAGGCGGGAAACGTCCCTCACACATTAATAATAGAGAAGAAACACCTTGAGAACGTAAAGGTTTGTGCTTTTAGAATTTGTTAAAATGTGTTGTACATCGTTACTGAACTTGGATTTGGGTCTGCTCACCCGATGCACAGCAAAGCCAATGTACTGACACCAGGTTGTGGTGAAGGAAAGTACAGTGTTTATTTGCAGGGCACCAAGCAAGGAGAATGGGCAGCTAGTGCTCAAAAGACCCGAACTCCCTGATGATTTTCAGGCAAGGTTTGATTTTTTTTTTTTTAATTTTTAAATTTTTAAATTTTTTATTTTATTGAAGTATAGTTGATTTACAATGTTAATGTTAACTTCTTCTGTACAGCAAAGTGACTCAGTTATACATACATACATGCATATAATATTAGATATTCATTTCCATTATGGTTTGTCACAGAATACTGAATATAGTTCCCTGTGCTATACAGTAGGACCCTGTTGTTTATCCATCCTATATATAATAGTTTGCATCTGCTAATCCCAACTCCTAATCCATCCCTTCCCAAACCCCCTCCCCCTTAGCAACCAGAAGTCTGTTCTTTATATCTGTGAGTCTGTTCCTGTTTCCTAGATATGTTGATTTGTATCTTATTTTAGATTCCACATATAAGTGATATCATATGGTATTTGTCTTTCTCTTTCTGACTTCACTTAGTACGATAATCTCTAGGTCCATCCACATTGCTGCAAATGGCATTATTTCATTCTTTTTAATGGCTGAGTAGTATTCCATTGTGTGTATATATATATATATATATATATATATATACACACCACATCTTCTTTATCTGTTCAACTTTGATGGACATTTAGGTTGTTTCCATGTCTTGGCTATTGTAAATAGTGCTGCTATAAACATACGGGTGCATGTATCTTTTCAAATTATAGTTTCTTCTGGGTATATGCCCAGGAGTGGGATTGATGGATCATATGGCAACTCTATTTTTAGTTTTTTAAGGAACCTCCATACTGTTTTCCATAGTGGCTGCAACAATTTACGTTCCCACCAACAGTGTAAAAGGGTTCCCTTCTCTCCACACCCTCTCCAGCATTTGCTATTCGTAGACTTTCTAATGATGGCCATTCTGACTGGCGTGAGGTGGTACCTCATTGTAGTTTTGATTAGGCAAGGGTTTTTAAAGGCAACTTTAGGGTTGTGGGTTGCAGGGTGCCTGCTCAGCTGGTGGACATTCTTCTGATTGGTTGGTAGTGAGGTAACAGGATATTTGGGGCATCAACATCATCAACCTTCTGGTCTCAATTAGTCTGGGGTCCATGTGCTTCTAGTTAGCAGTTTCCATCTGGTGAAAGTCTGGTTTCTGTAAAAAAAACCAATAATATGCATCAGACATTGTTATCTGTGTCCTTTAGGGGGGAACTAAAACTCCTGTGACTCTGCTATATGGCTGACCTACTGTTTAAATTGTTACCAGGTTCCTGGCCCAACAGTTTTTCTTTGTTACTACATGTTCACATTTTCCTAATCATTAACTCTTGAGCCAGCCTTTTGAGACTCAGGGGCGGCCTGAAGCAAAGTCTTTTTACTTCAAGAGACAGGGGACATGGGGAGAGTCCCAAAGGGTTGCGCTTGGTTTCAGTCCCTATGAAATGGTGTTTATTGCCTCCACAGCACCCGCAAGTGCAGCACTCATTCATTTGTTTATTAGGTGTAAATTTCCCTGCTATACACCCTGAATACCCAGGTACCAATCCAGCAGTCTTTCCTCTCCAGGAGCTTATAGCCAGCTAACAAAAACAAGGCAGGTTGGGCTTCCCTGGTGGCGAAGTGGTTGAGAGTCTGCCTGCCGATGCAGGAGACACGGGTTCGTGCCCCGGTCCGGGAAGATCCCACATGCCGCGGAGCGGCTGGGCCCGTGAGCCATGGCCGCTGAGCCTGCGCGTCCGGAGCCTGTGCTCCGCAACGCGAAAGGCCACAACAGTGAGAGGCCCGCGTACTGCAAAAAAAAATAATAATAAAAAAAAAAATAAAACAAGGCAGGTGAGTATATTAAAGGTATACTTAGGATAGATTGAAGATAGAAGTTACAAGAAAAAAGAAATATAGTGATGATGAAATCACATCCCTCTGAACATAATGTTAAGAGCTAAAAACTCCACCAACAAAAAGTAGTATTAATATTTTATCTTCTTTTTGAATGTTTATGTATTATGCTTCTTCATTCTGTCCTAGTGAATTATGTCAAATTTCCTAAAGGTGGCGCCCTTGTGTTAGGAGCTTTATGTTTTGTTGCTTTTTGCTTTACTTGTGTTTCTCTTGTGTTTCACCATGACTTATGATGTTGGATGTGGATTTGGAAAAGATATTTCTTAGCAAGTTAAAGGAATATTTTGTTTCTATTTTAAGATGCTTTATTTAATAATGGGGAGTTATTTAAAGCTTATCAAATATATTTAAATAACTATTGAGATTATGTGTATGTGTGTGTATACATATGTTTTTTTTTCTTTTTTCCCCCATTCAGGAATACTTATTGAATGCCTCCTATGTGCCAGGTGCCGTTCTGAGCACGGGGGCACAGGAGTAATCAAAGCAGCCTAACCGGTAGAGGTACTTTTAGCAGAAGAATTCAAGGTATGTTTCTTAATGATAACTATCAGTGTTTTTGCACTGCCTTAAGGGTGTTCACCCACAGTTCTGCTTTGTTTTATACAGAGGGTTTTGACATAAGATTCTATTTACGTGGGCCTCTCACTGTTGTGGCCTCTCCCGTTGCGGAGCACAGGCTCCGGACGTGCAGGCTCAGCGGCCTCGGCTCACGGGTCCAGCCGCCCCGTGGCATGTGGGATCTTCCCAGACCTTGGCACGAACCCATGTCCCCTGCATGGCACGCAGACTCTCAACCACTGCGCCACCGGGAAAGCCCCAAGATGCTATTTTTTAAAAAACAATTCTACTGCTGAAAAGCAAGAACAACAACAAAAACTAGCTCGGCTACTTTACTGTGTGACCTTGGGCAAGTTATATCAACTCTCTGAGGCTTCATTTCCTTTTGTATAAAAAAGTTAATAAATAATATCTTGCTCAGAGGATTGCAGTGGGAATGAAAGGTTGAGTATTAAATGGATAATGCCTGTAAAGCTCTTGGCGTATTCCTGGCTCATTGTAAGTGTTCTGTAAATGTTAGCTGTTATCGCTGTCACTTTTAGTTCTGTGAGTCAGTGACACCAAATTAAAACTTCCCCTCAGCTGATGGAGGAAAAACTGAATCATGTTCTCTCGCGCTCCTGATTTTGTGTGATGTTTGTGTTTAATCTGTTGATGTAATTGCTAGATTTTCTAATGCTGAGCCCACATTTCTTTCCCTAGAAAAATTCAACTTGGATATGGTATAGTCATCTTTTAATATACTGTGGCATTCTCCTTTTCCAGATGATGTAATTAGTTATGCAGAAAATCCAATAGACTTTTTGTTTTTAAAGGGAGGTGGAATGAGAGAATTTGTGAAGGTGGCTTTTCTCCCTTTTGGAAACAAAAGAAAGTGAACTTCCTCCAGCTCTTTTGTCTGAATCTGGGTATTTCTCTGCATTTTGTTTCTTGGTTTAATGTCTTTCTCTACATCAAAGGCTTCTCACTAATTTAACAGAATTAGATCTCCCGAATGCCTATTGCTTCCTTCTCTGCACATTCTCTTTTGTGTCGCTTTGTTTCATTCTTTTATTAGCTGATATTTCTTGATTTCGAGTTTTTACCTTTAATCTGGTTAGAATTCTCTGCGCCAGAAGAAATCATCTTTGAAGTGTCTCTTTCCTTTCCCTCGCTTAGGGTTGCTGTCCTGTGACTTGAAGGTCCAAATTCGCTCTCCCCCACGCATCCCAAGCCTGTCTGACCACAGGTCAAGTACATACCACTGGAGAAGAAAGGATTTATTTATTGAGCACCTTATGAGCGTGTAGAATCCCCACCAATATCTTGCAAGGGGAGTTGGCTGCTCCCGTTTACAGAAGGGAAAACTGAGGCTCATGAAGGATAATTTGGGGGGGGCAGGATTGAGTTTGGAACAGATATTCTTACAGTTACATCACATTATCTCTTTAGTGGTTGGCATCTGCATGGCTTGAATCCATCCTGAAGGGTAGCATAGTATAGATTTAGGATTTGGAGTCTGATCTTCATTTTCACCTTCAGTAGCTGTTACATCCTGGGAAATTTACTTAACTTTTTCTGAACTTTTGCTCTCTTATATGTAAAACGGTGCTATTTTTAGTCCTTCCACTAAAACTTGGTGAGACTCCATTAGGTGATTCAGTGTAAAGTTCTCACCACAGTGTTGGGTACATAGTTAATATTACAGCTCTTCTCTCTCTCCCGTTTCCTTCCTCTTCCCCCTCCCTCTCCCCTTCCTCTTTCCCCTTTTCTCCATCTCCCCACTTTCCTTGCTCTCACCCTCCTCTTTCCTTTCCATCTCCTCTCCCTTCTCTCCTTCCATCACCCATCACCTCCTCTTCTCCTTTTATTCCTCATCACTAACCCCCTTTTCACTTTTTTAAAAATTTATTTATTTTTGGCTGAGTTGAGTCTTTGATGCTGCGTGCGGGCTTTCTCTAGAGCGGGAGCTACTCTTCATTGCGGTGCGCGGGCTTCTCACTGCAGTGGCTTCTCTTGCTGCAGAGCACAGGCTCTAGGCACGCGGGCTTCAGTACTTGAGGCTCACGAGCTCTAGAGCACAGGCTCAGTAGTTGTGGCGCACAGGCTTAGTGGCTCCGCGCATGTGGCATCTTCCCGGACCAGGGCTCGAACCCATGTCCGTTGCATAGGCAGGCAGATTCTTAACCGCTGTGCCACCAGGGAAGCCCCTTTTCACTTCTTTTATTTTGTGAGGCTGCTAGTTTCCTTGAATAGGAGAAATAGTTAATAGGTGCATTCCTGGAAGGATTAGGTGTGGTTGGTGTTGGGTAGAAAGGAGTAACGGTGGTGCAAGGGAGAGAACATGATCAGCTGAAACAGATCCTACGTCCAATGAAAGTATCAGTGACAGAATTGACTCAAGTTAAGGCAAGCAGCAAGGATATCTATTTCTTGTGTTAGGATAGGGGTAATAATTAACGAACAAACATGGCTTTTCCTTGAAGATAGGAATGTGTCAGGGTCCCATGCATTTGCCAAGGGAAAATGGCAAGAAGGAAACAGGGATAATGCTATAGAATTAGCTTCCCAGTTTTGCATATTTTATGTTTATAACTTTTTTATAGGAGTAACTTTTTACTCCTATAATGAGAGGACTAATGTGGAAATCCCACAGTACACACAGTGAACTTTGATCATTCAGGTTTTTTTAAATTAATTAATTAAAAATTTTTTGGCTGCATTGGTCTTCGTTGCGGTGCGCTGGCTTCTCATTGCTTGGCTTCTCTTGTTGCGGGGCATGGGCTCTAAGCACCTGGGCTTCAGTAGTTGTGGCGCACGGGCTTAGTTGCTCTGCGGCACGTGGAATCTTCCCGGACCAGGGATGGAGCCCGTGTACCCTGCATTGGCAGGCGGATTCTTCACCACTGCACCACCAGGGAAGTCCCGATCATTCAGTTTTGAAACTCACATACAACCCATAATATTTGCGTTGTCACACTAAAACATTTCTACTGTATTCCCCTCCTAAAAAAAAATCAAACACTGAAATTCCATTAACCTGAGATCCCCAATGACTCTTTTCCTAGAATCTTTGAGTGTTAAAAATAGCCTCTTGTGGAATTCCCTGGTGTGGTCCAGTAGTTAAGACACCGTGCTTTCACTGTGGAGGCCCAGGTTCAATTCCTGGTCAGGAAACTAAGATCCCACAAGGTGTGTTCTGTGGCCCAAAAAAATGAAAACAAAAACAAAACAAAGAAACACCACCTCTTGCTTTCTGTGAAAGCCTGGACTCACTGAGAAATTTATGCCAGGCCTGAGAGATAGAAATAGATGTAGAGAGAGATAGAGATGAAGGTGGGGTCTGTGGTGGGGGGAGAAAGAAAAAGGAGAGATAAGGTGGTTTTTTTCTTTCTTTTTTTAGTGCGGGGTGTGGGAACAGAAACAGTGAGAGTCATGGCAGATTCCCAATGTTAGGAGGAGGATGGAGGTCTGCAGGTTGCCAGAGAAGTGGACCGTTGATTCTATCCCTTACAGTTCAGTAGTACCCGTAGGATCATCAGGGAAATAGCCATACTGTTCTGATCATCTTCTATTCAGCCCACCTTAAACGGTATGAGAGGACCAAATAAACAACACCCAACACTGCACAATTGAGAATGATAGCAGTATATAAGCCACATATATTCACAGCCTGGGGGAGGAGGACATCGCACACCACACAGGGCCACCCAGGGGTTGCACTTAGGTGCAGAGTGAATAAGCAGGGGCTGTAGGAAGCAGGCTTTGTAGTAATGAGGAGGAGGCGTGACCTGGTTCTCTTAGTTTGATGGAAAAATCCAGTCATGAAAATTCATGAGGTTGATGCAGGGGGGGTAATATGCATATAGATGAATCCCTGGGAGATGTCTAGGACTTTCTGATTAGTATCAAGAACATCCAATCTCTAGAAGAGAAGAACTCATTGTCCTGCTGACTGAATGACAGTCCAGGCCGTGGGACACAGTGTAAGCGCCCAAGAAACTTCCTTCTATTCTTGTTTTTTAAAAGAGCTTTACTGAAGTATCATTTGCGTACTGCTCAAAAATCCACCTGTTTGGTGTATACAGAGCATTGCAGAAAGAAATTAAGAAGACCTAAATCAATGGGAAGGCGTCCCATGTTCATGGATGAGGAAACTTAACATTGTTAAGATGACAATACTCCCCACGTTGATCTTGTTATTATTTCTGCTGCTTTCTTTCTTCTCCTTCTGGTAGTCCCATGTTTGTACGTTGCTAAACCTGATAGCGTCCCACAGGTCCCTGATGCCCTGTTGAATTTTCTTCATTCTTTTTCTTTCTTTTCTTCAGATTGGTTAAACTCTATTGATCTAGCACCGAGTTCATTGATTCTTTTGCTCGCTCACATCTGTTGTTGGGCCCCTCTAGTGAGTTTTTTTAAAATTTTGTTATTATACTTTCAAACTCCAGAATTTCCATTTGGTCCTTGTGAAAAAAAAACAATTTCTAACTCTCTCTTGGTATTCTCTATTTGATAGATCAATATCATCAAACTTTCTTTTAAATTTCTGGCATGGCTTGTTTTTCGTTCTTTGAACATATTCATAATATACTCTTTGGAGTCTTTGTCTGGTAAGTCTACCATCTAAACCTCTGAAAGACAGTTTCTACTGATTGCTTTTTTTCCTGTGTAAAGTACCCTTTTCTGTTTCTTGGCATATCTCGTAACTTTTTGTTGAAATTGGACATTTTATTTTTAACTTTTAAAAATGTTGAGGTATAGTTGATGTACAATATTATATGAGTTTCATGTATACAACATAGTGATTTACAATTTTTAAAAGTTATACTTCATTCATAGTTATTATAAACTAGTGGCTATATTCCCCGTGTATACATAGTAGTTCGTGCCTCTTAATCCTCTGACCCTGTTTTGTCCTTGCCTCTCCCCACTGGTAACACTAATTTGTTCTCTGTATCTGTGAATCTGCTTCTTCTTTGTGATATTCAGTAGTGTGCTTTATTTTTTATTTTTAAAATTATTTATTTTGGCTGTGGTAAATAAATAAATTTATTTATTTATTTTGGCATCATGTGGGATCTTAGTTCCCTGACCAGGGATCGAACCCCTGCCCCCTGCAGTGGAAGTGCCAAGTCCCAACCACTGGACCGCCAGGGAATTCCCTCTTAGCTCACTTTTTTTTTAAAGGTAATGGGGACTCTTGGGATGGTGGAGTTGTTAATATATTTTAATATGTTTTCTTTCTTTATTTATTTGGTTGCGCCGGCTCTTAGTTGCGGCAGGCAGGCTCCTCAGTTGCGGCATGCATGTGCGATCTAGTTACCTGAGCAGGGATCAAACCGGGGCCTCCTGCATTGGTAGCGTGGAATCTTAACCACTGTGCCACCAGGGAAGTCCCTTAGCTCACTTTTAAATTGGGTTATTTGTCATTTTATTATTGAAGTGTAAAAGTTCTTTATATGTTCTAGATACAAGTTCCTTATCTGACACCTGACCTGCAAATACTTTTCTCCCATTCTGGCAGTTTTCATTTTCTGAAAATTAAAGCATAAATTTTGATAAGGTCCAATCTGTAAACTTCTTTTGTCATTTGTCCTTTTAGTGTTATAAATAAGAACTAATTTCTTAACCCAAGGTCTTAAAGATTTACTCATATTTTCTTCTAAGAATTTTATAATATCAGCTCTTAAAATTAAGTCTGTGACCCACTTTGACTTCACTTTTGCATATGGTGTGAAATGAGGCATCCAACTTCTTTATTTTGCACGCAGATATGCTTGTTTCACCATTTGTTGCAAAGATTATTCTTGCCCCATTGAACTATCTTGACATGTTGTTGAAGATCAACTGCAAATGTGAAGGATTAGTTCTGGACTTTCAATTAGAGTCCAGTGACCTAAAAAATAATTATAAGGTTCATTTTCTTCTTTTTTTAAATTGGAGTATTGTTGCTTTACAATGTTGTATTAGTTTCTGCTGTACAGCAAAGTTGAGTCAGCCATATGTATACATATATCCCCTCTTTTTTGGATTTCCTTCCCATTTAGGTCACCACAGATCATTGAGTAGAGTTCCCTGTGCTATACAGTAGGTTCTCATTAGTTATTTATTTTATACATAGTAGTGTATATATGTCAATCCCAATCTCCCGGCTCATCTAAGGTTCATTTTTTTTCTATAAATTATTTTCCATTTTTTCTTTGTCATAGCAGGTGATATCGAATATGTCAGTTATTCAGCATGTATTGTCTGAAATGTGCTAACTTTTTTGTTTGTTTTTGGTAGAAGCATCTCTAGAGATTGGTTTTAAATCTTTTTCTGCTTTAGTAAAAGGCTAAAGATTTATACAGTCTGAGAACCTGCCATTTCTCCCACTTCCTCCTCCATTTCTCTGCCAATGCTTTAGACCTTTCAGCATTCTTCAACTAGGAATGCACGTGTGCGTGCATTGTGCAGGCGTGTGTGTGTGTGTGTAATCTTGCCCTTTTTCAGGTGTGTAAATTCAGTGCCATGAACGAGTATGTGGGGACTTCCCTGGTGGCTCAGTGGTTAAGAATCTGCCTGCCAACACAGGGGACACGGGTTCGAGCCCTGGTCCGGGAAGATCCCACATGCTGCGGAGCAACTAAGCCCGTGTGCCACAACTACTGAGCCTGCTCTCTAAAGCCGGCCAGCCACAGCTACAGAGCCTGCGCTCTAGAGCCCGTGAGCCACAACTACTGAGCCCACGAGCCTAGAGCCCATGCTCGGCAACAAGAGAAGCCACCGCAATGAGAAATCCACGCACCGCAACGAAAAGCCAACACAGGCAAAAATAAACAAATTAATTAATTAATTAAAAAAAAAAACCAAGTATGTGAAGGCTTTGGGATTACATTTTCCCCCGGGGTAATATTTCCTTATAATCTGTTCGGAGAGTCAAAAATGGAAACTTCTTTGGAACCACGAGAGACGATTTTCTGGTCCCCATTAACTGCATAGCCCTTACAGTGTCCTGGTTTCCTTTTATTTATTTTTATTAAATTTTTTTAATTAAAAAAAATTTAATTTAAATATTTATTTTTATGTCCTGGTTTCAAGTGAGGCTCTGCGTTACTGGCTTTAAATCACAGGGGACAAATATTGTACCTCCTCCCTGCACGGTGATGAAAAGTCTGTGTATCTCTTCCCCAGATGGTGACTGAACGTCCATTGCCAGGTCCCATGGATTTATTAGATGGGCACTGGGTGTTTCTGACCAGGATAACATTTAGTGATCAGTCTTTGAGGCACGTCATTATTTCTGACACCTGTGAATTTAACCTTCTTTGAATCAGGCCCCGTTAGTGAGGGAAATGACATTCGTCTAAAATTCCTGTTTGTTTTAAAAAGGAGAGTAGTCCTTTAGAAAAATGCCAAGGATGTGTTGGATTCCGTACTTAGGACTGAGGCCAGGGCAAACGCAGTCCATCCTGTCCTCCCCAAATTACAGTTCCCCAGGGAAAATGGACAGTTTAATTGTAAGTAAAGAAAGGATGAACTGGAAAGACACGATCGGGACTCCTTACACTGGGGAGTCAGAGAATAGCTCCAGGAAGAAATAAAATCTCAGCTAAGTCGGGACAAGACAAATCTTTTATGACAAGGACCAGCCCTCTGTACCCCCTGGGACCCTCCTCCCACCCTCACCTCAAGTCCCACCACCGAGGCTTCAGCTGTCAATCAAGCCCCCAGGAAGGACAATTGTGATGTGTACTTTTTTTAAAAAAATTTTTTAACATCTTTATTAGTGTGATGTGTATTGATGTTCCATCAGGACCCCGAGGAAGGGAAGGGAAGAAAGAACATCCTGACTGATGAACCTGAGCACGCTGAGACCCTCCCATTTGATACATAGGTTTCTTTGTAGGGGGAAAAAAAAAGACCACACCTGCAGAGAAAGTGGTTTATCGATTGGATCCCCACACAGCGGGAACATGGTGGAGATGCAGGGAAAGGATTTCACCTGTCACTCAGAGCATCACCTTCACGCTTGAGATTTCTTGATTTTCTTCACTGAGGTTTCAGAGGCTTGATTGCCTCCATGGCCACGGGCGGATGCACTGGACAGTAATTGGACACAGTCTTGGGGTCAGTGTTAATGAGTCTTTGTTTTTCCAGTCAGTCCCATGGAGGGCAAAGGTCTGTTTCTCCTTTGCTCTCTGCTCTTCCCATGTCGACTCCTGCTGTCTCATGCCTGCTCCAAAGACTGTGCTGTCCTCTCTCTGCCCCTCTCTCACCTTCTCTTGCCACTAATCCTTCCCAGATCCTCTTCCTTCCATTTCTCGTCCTGCAAACTCTCTGGCTTCTTCCCTCTCAGACTCTCCTCTCTCCATCTTTTGCCTTTTGCCTTTGTCGCTTCTATTTACATCTTTTCTCCCCTCTCTCCTCTTCTTCCTCTGTGCCTCACTCTTCCTCCTGTACATATTTACCTCATCGTATCTCTCCACCTGCCTCATCCTTCCTTCTCACTGTGGCACCTGACCCCACCTCTTTATCCAGCTCTGTCTCTTCCCATCCTCCCCGGACGCTCTTACCTTTTTTATTGCTAGCAATACCTCCAAGCTCTATCCTGGTCAAAGTTTGGAGAGAGTGAGCACCAACGCCTCCAAAAAATACTCCCAGGGGCTTCCCTGGTGGCGCAGTGGTCGAGAGTCCACCTGCCGATGCAGAGGACACGGGTTCGTGCCCCGGTCCGGAAAGATCCCACATGCTGCGGAGCGGCTGGGCCCGTGAGCCATGGCCGCTGAGCCTGCGCGTCCGGAGCCTGTGCTCCGCAGCGGGAGAGGCCACAACAGTGAGAGGCCCGCGTACCGAAAAAAAGAAAAAAAACTACACCCAAGACAGTTTAATCTCCTGTATTCCATATCCCACTATTTTCTGGTTGTACCAAAACCAAACAAACAAGCAAACAAAAAACAACTAGCAAATGATTGTATGCTTTTAAAAAATTACACTTAACAAATGGGATGAGGTAGGATTCCTCTTTCTTTTTTTGTTTGCGTTGGGTCTTCGTTGCTGCGTGCGGGCTTTTCTCTGGTTGCGGCGGGCGGGAGCTACCGGTGCGCAGGCTTCTCATTGCCGTGGTTTCTCTTGTTGCAGAGCTCGGGCTCTAGGCACACGGGCTTCAGTAGTTGTGGCGCACAGGTTTAGTTGCTCTGCAAGAAGGACCAGGGCTCGAACCCGTGTTCCCCGCATTGGCAGGAGGATTCTTAACCCCCTGCGCCACCAGGGAAGCCCGGAATTCCTCTTTCTTAAAAATGTTTCTAGAGCTACTAACAACTTGCATTTACAAAGGAGTTGAAAAAAGTATTCCTCTGGACTGTACAAGAAGGGAAACAGGGACCACTGATAAGGCATGGTATGTGATATTAATCAGACTTCTTTTTCTCCTTCTTCATCAGAGCCTGGATTGTCCTTGGTTTTAGTTTCTCCACTTTCTGCAGGTAACTCTTTAGTTTCTTGGTTAGGTACTTCAGCCTGTTTTCTCGCTGTTGCCCTTTTCCCTTTTGTTTGCACTTTTTTTTTTCCTGCCACCTTTTTGATTTCCTTTCCACTTTTGCAGCACCAGGTTTAGCAGACCACCCCTCTCACCTCCTCCTGGGCTTCTCCTTCATAGTCTTGGGCATCATGGCTGTGGGGAGGGTGTGTGCCCCGTGCCTACCTGAAGGGCACGCTGAGGTCCTTCCCAAGATGGGCTGCCTGGCCACTGTGCTTCTCCCACCACCCAAGCTGCTGGGACCCTTGGCCAAGTAGGGTGGTGGGAGAACCAGATGGAGCTGCATTGGACTTGTTATTGAGTTTTTCTTCTTTTTTATTTTATTTTATTTTTTTGCTTTGCTGAGCAGCTTGTGGGTTCTTAGTTCCCTGACCAGGGATCGAACTCATGCCCCCTGCAGCAGAAGAGCAGAGTCCTAACCACTAACCGCCAGGGAAGTCCCTGTTATTGATTTTTAATGTAATTCCATGGTGGTATGAGAACATAACTTCTATGACCTGAATCCTGCCACATTTACTGTGACTAAAGTTTTGGTCCAGAATATGGCCCATCTTGATAAATGTTCCATGTATACTTGACAAGAATTTGTATTCTGCTCTTGTAGAGTGCAATGTTCTATACATGTCAGTTATGTCAGATTGGTTGATAGTGTTATCCAGTTCTATTATATACTTGCTGATCTTCTCTCTGCTTGTTCTATCAGTTACTGAGAGAAGGGAATTGAAATCCTGAACTGTAATGGAGGATTTATGTTTCACTCTGCAATTCCTTCCGTTTTTGTTTCGTAGATCTGAAATTCTGTTATTGAGGGCATCCATGTTTAATAGTTGTATCCACTTAATGAACTGACTTGTTTTTCATATGAGATGATCTTTATTCTTGATAGTGTTCTTTTTTTTTTTTTTTTTTTTTGTGGTACGCGGGCCTCTCACTGCTGTGGCCTCTCCCGTTGCGGAGCACAGGCTCCGGATGCGCAGGCTCAGCGGCCATGGCTCACGGGCCCAGCAGCTCCGCGGCATGTGGGATCTTCCCAGACCGGGGCACGAACCCATGTCCCCTGCATCGGCAGGCGGACTCTCAACCACTGCGCCACCAGGGAAGCCCTTGATAGTGTTCTTTGATGTGAATTACACTTTGTCTTATATTAAAATAGCCTTTCTAACTTTCTTTGAACTACTAGCATGGACGTGGTGAGTTTTACCTTGTTGGGTGCTGGATCTTTTTTGTCTGCCTGTACATATTATTGAGTTTTGTTATCAAATTCAGTTTAGCTATTTGGAAACAGTTGGATCCTTTCGGTCTTGCTCAGGAATTACTGCCCTTTGTTGCTTGATGTCAGGTGTCTTGAAAACAATGTATTTTGTCTAGTTTTTGTTTGTTTCATGTAGGTGGATAAATTTAGTCCCTGTTACTCCATTTGGAGCAGAAGTGGAAGTGTATCATTTTATTTTTAACCTACCTGTATCGTTGTATTTGCAATGATTATCTTGTAGACACCATATAGTTGGTTCATGTTTTAATTTTTTTATTTTTATTTTTAAAAAATATTTATTTATGTATCTTGGCTGCTCCAGGTCTTAGTTGTGGCACTCAGGATCTTTAGTTATGGCATACAAATTTCTCAGTTGTGGCATGCGGCCTCCTCAGTTGCCCGACCAGGGATTGACCCCGGGCCCCCTGCACTGGGAACATGGAGTCTTACCCACAGGACCACCAGGGAAGTCCCTATTTTTAATCTCTTCTGATGATTAGTCTTTAACAATTTAATAATTGGTCTTCCATGGTGTTTTTAGCATTGTTCTAGGGACTGTAATACTTATACTTAACTCTTCACTATCTACTTATAATCAGTATTTTGCCACTTCAAGTGAAATGTAGAAACTTTATGATCGTATAGATTCCTTTACCCTCTTTCTTTATGTTACAGTTGTTAATGGGAGAGGCATTTAATTGAGATTTCACGGTTGGTACAGTATTTCAATGGCATTGTGACAACAAAGAGGGAGACAGAAAGAAAAAGTCATTAGAGGTGAGATGGTTAAGGGTGGAGACCCAGTTACTGAGTAATAAGAGAAAGGATGGAGAGGAGGCAGTGACAAGGGTGAACTTATCAACTCAGGACAGGACTTTTTACAGGGACTGGTTGATGCTGACAACAAGGAAGGGTACCATGTGATAGAGTCTGATTCTGAAGGCATAAAATCAAAGCAGTTGGGAGTAATATTGGACTAGGACCAGAGACTCAGCTTCCTCGTGCTAAAAACGTATTGAAGGCTTCACCGGTGGTGCAGTGGTTAAGAATACTCCTGCCAATGCAGGGAACACAGGTTCGAACCCTGGTCCAGGAAGATCCTACAGGCCGCGGATCAACTAAGCCCGTGCGCCACAACTACTGAGCCTGCGCTCTAGAGCCCGCGAGCCACAACTACTGAGCCTGTGAGCCACAACTACTGAAGCCTACGTGCCTAGAGCCCGTGCTCCGCAACAAGAGAAGCCACCGCAGTGAGAAGCCCTCGTGCTGCAACGAAGAGTAGCCCCCGCTCGCCGCAACTAGAGAAAGCCTGCACACAATGAAGACCCAATGCTGCCAAAAATAAATAAAAATAAAAAAATTTAGTTTAAAAAACCACACATATTGAGATTTTGATTTTGGCTTAGGATGTGGGAGAACATGGAAGACCTTAACTTCTGCAATAACACCAAGAAATATCTGGACATTATAAAATGTCACACATTGGAAAATTAAAGAGAAATGGAAAGGGAATTCCCTGGCAGTCCAGTGGTTAGGACTCTGCACTTCCACTGCAGGGGGCACAAGTTCAGTCCCTGGTCAGGCAACTAAGATCCTACAAGCCTCAGGGTGTGGCAAAACAAACAAGTGGGGCTTCCCTGGTGGCGCAGTGGTTGAGAGTCCACCTGCCGATGCAGGGGACACGGGTTCGTGCCCCAGTCCGGGAAGATCCCACATGCCGCGGAGCGGCTGGGCCCATGAGCCATGGCCGCTGAGCCTGCGCGTCCAGAGCCTGTGCTGCGCAGTGGGAGAGGCCACAACAGTGAGAGGCCCGCGTACCTCAAAAAACAAACGAACAAACAAATGAACAGACAAACCCCCCCCAAAACAGAGAAATGGAAATGGATACAAGAAAGCCCCTCTGGTTACCATAGAAGGGAGCCCTTCATAGGTGACTGGCAAGCCATGGCAGCTTCCTGAGGCAAATCCTGGGTCAGGGAGTTGGGAGGCGGAGGAGAATATCTGTCAAAGACAGAGAGATTTTACTGTGTCCACAGGAAGCCAGTTGATTTATTGGTGACAACAGGAACAGATGGGATGGATTGGAGTCTGGCAGACCACCAAACACAAAATTAGTTTTCTCAATATAATAATTCTCTCCTCCATCTCTACTCCAATTTTATCAAGAAAAGGTAATTTTAGGTAATACTGAAAAACAGAAAAAGTGTTATCAGTTTGTGCTTTTTTTTACAGCTTCATTGAGGTATAATTGACATATAGTACACTGCATTTTTTTTTTTTTTTTTTTTTTTGCGGTACGCGGGCCTCTCACCGTTGTGGCCTCTCGCATTGCGGAGCACAGGCTCCGGACGCGCAGGCTTAGCGGCCATGGCTCACGGGCCCAGCCACTCCGCGGCATGTGGGATCTTCCCGGACCGGGGCACGAACCCGTGTCTCCTGCATTGTCAGGCGGACTGTCAACCACTGCGCCACCAGGGAAGCCCCATTCCTCTTTTTACTGAGTAGTTTTCCATCATAAAGACATGTCATAATTTATTTATTTTTACACTGTTGATGGGCATTTGAGTTGTTTCCAGTTTTTGGCTATTATAAATAAAGCTGTTATGAACATTTGTGTAAAAATCTTTGTATGGACATATGCTTCTGTTTCTTTTGGGTAGTACCTGGGAAAGGAATGGCAGAATCTTATGGCAAGTGTATGTTTAATTTTTTAAGAAATTTCCTAAGACTGGGAACAAAGCAAAGTGTCCACTCTCACTACTTTTATTCATTGTACTAGAAGTCCTAACCACTACAATAAGAAAAAAAAAGAAAGAAAAGGTCGACATGCTGGAAAGAAAAAAAAAAACTGTCCCTATTTGCACATGACATGATTGTCTACTTAGAAAATCTCATGGAGCCCACGAAAAAGCTCCTAGAACTAATAAATGAGTTTAGCCAGATTCAGCACACAAAAATCAGTTGCACTTATTTTCTATACCAGCAATGAAAAACTGAAATTTAAAAGTACCATTTACAGTAGCCCCGTAAAGGTGAAATAAGTATGACTCTAACAACATATGTTCAGGACCTGTATCCTGAAAGCTGCAAAACTAGAATTCTCATCCATTGCTAGTGGGAATAAAAAAATGATACAAGCGCTCTGGAAAACAGTTTCTCAGTTTCTCGTAAAGTTAAACACACTCTCGCCATATGACCCAGCAATCCTACTCCTAAGTATTTACCCTAGAGAAATACAATTTTATGTCTACATAAAAACTCGTACCCAAATGTTTACGGCAAACACTTGGACGCAAATGTTTACTTTATAACTGCCCCAAACTAGACACAACCCAGATGTCTTCAGTGAGTTAATGGATAAACAAACAGTGGTATGTCCATACAATGTAATAATATTTCACAATTAAAAGGAACAAGCTGTTGATATACACAACACGGATGAATCTCAGAGCCATCATGCTGAGTGAAAGTAGTTGGTTTCAAAATGTTCCATTCTGTATGATTCCATTTCTATGACTTTTTTGAAAAGACAAATCTATAGTGATCAGAGAACAGATCAGTGGTTGTCAAGGACTTGGATGGGGGGGATGTGATTACAAAGGAGTAGAACAATAGAGTTTTTGAGATGAAGAAACTGTTCTGTATTCTGACTGTAGCGTTGTTCAGTTAATTAATTAATTAATTATTTTGGCCATGCCAGAATTGTTTTTGGCCACACGTGGCTTGCAGGATCTCAGTTCCTCGACCAGGGATTGAACCCGGGCCACGGCAGTGAAGGCCCTGAATCCTAACCACTAGGCCACCAGGGAACTCCGTGCCTTGTTTAATTTACACAAGTGATATTTTGCTGCAAAGGAAATTTCTTACTTTTTAAAAAAACATAATGCAGGGCTTCCCTGATGGCGCAGTGGTTAAGAATCTGCCTGCCAATGCAGGGGATGCGGGTTCAAGCCCTGGTCCGGGAAGATCCCACAAGCTGCGGAGCAGCTAAGCCCATGTGCCACAGCTACTGAGCCCACGTGCCACAACTACTGAAGCCCACGCTCCTAGAGCCCGTGCTTCACAACAAGAGAAGCCACTGCAATGAGAAGCCCACGTACCGCAATGAAGAATAGCCCCTGCTTGCCGCAACTAGAGAAAGCCCGCGTGCAGCAGTGAAGACCCAACGCAGCCAAAATAAATAAATAAACAAAAAACCAAAAAAAACTCATCTCCCACTCTGACATCGCTGCCCCAAACGAGCATGTGCCCACCTGGCCACTATAACATCATTGACAAAAGAGAGGAATTTTCAAATTCTTTCTGCAGTGCCTGTCCTTCTTAGACTTCTACCTCTTTTCTTGTCTACTCTCTAGAACTTACTTTTTTTTTTTCACATCAGCATCTAGTTTCAGGTAATTGGCTGCAGTTGATGGTGGTTAGTTTTGTTGTTGGAGAGGGGGGTGTGTGCCCGTGTAGTGGACTTTGGTTCACTTCAATAAGCAGAAGACCCATAACCTCAAGTTGCCAGTCACATCTTATGGGTGCTGTTAAGTTGTAAAGCTGTTGGAAATAATGCCTGTCCCTGAAGTGCTGCTACCTTGACAGGGGAGATTATACGTTGTGTGGGAAACTGTAAGATACTGAAGGAAGGCTGGCAGATGTGCTGGGGCTATGCTGAGGGAGATCAGTGGGTGCCAGAGAAGTCAGAAAAGGTCTGCTGGAGTTGGCAGTGAGATGTCTAGTGGGACCCTCTGGGGTGGGTAGGTGGGAAGAGGAAATGGAATTTCAGGGAGGAAGGGACGTGAACACAGCCCTGGAGGGAGCAATGAATATCACGTGTGATGATGGAGTCTAAATCCGGGTGGGTGAAGCACACGTACGGCAGGGTGATATGATGCTATTACTGTTACCTCCCCACGCCTCCATTCTTTGTACTAATTCTCTTGTCCCTTCTCCTCCAGTCAGTCAGTAGGCCTATTACCCTAGAAATGCAAAGAGCCAGAAATACCTTCATGTTCAGCCCTGAAATTTCAGAGTAGGCTATGTAAATTGAAGTTGATGTAATTCCAAAGGCCCAACGTTTGACTTGTTAGACTTGGAATTTTTAAGTTTCAGTCTAAGAATGAAGGCTTTATGGCATGGTTGTTTTGTTTGTTGTGGGATCTCAGTTCCCCGACCAGGGATTGAACCCCAGCCCTGGGCCCTCGGCATTGAGGGCGCAGAGTCCCAATCACTGGACCGCCAGGGAATTCCTATGGCATGATTGTTGGAAAAAGAAAAAGTAGGTTTGAGAAGAATGTGTGATAGTGGTCTGTGTATGGTGGGTGATAAATTGTAGGGTCTAGGCCGCATCTCGTTCTCAAGTACCTTGGGAGAAAGCAAGTCTCTACGAAATTATCTTTTCTCCAGATCTTCAGGAATTTCATCACCTATATGGGATTCCTAGGCTGCTTTAGATTCCTGAAGGACCTCGGTGGGATTTGAGAGCAGTTGGAAGAGGCCCCGAAGTCGCTAAGAGGGATGGCAGAGCGTACAGGGCCTGCGTGGAGCCCATGAATCCCCAGACAGGGTTGAAGATTTCCCAGTGGAAGCCAGCAGGAATGGAAGCTGAGAACCCAGGCATCAGTGAGAACCTGGACATGAGCAACATGACAGGTGAAAACTAGACAGTCACCTCCTGCCCACCAGCACTATAGCAAAGCCCTGGGTGAGGAGAGTGGAAAGGAAAACAAGCCCTGAAGTGACTGAACTTAGATCTGAAATGACTGAGAAAACCCTGACACGACCGAGTTTACTCAGACTGGTTACTCCACTAGGTAGAATGAGGGATTGTTATAAACAAAATTATCATAAAAAAATAATATATTTCGAAACAAAATTATCATAAAAAGAAATAATATATTTAAATAGTTTATATTATATATTTAAAAATTAAGAAAGTCGGCACACTTGAGTTTGTGGACTGAGAAATTTGTACATGCTGCGTAAAGCTCTTTGGCAGATGACAGATATAATTTTAAAAATACCAAAACAATTCACAGGCCAAATTTTTAAAAATTATGGCTCTCCTCCATTTACTCAGGAGTGTCTTCTGCAACTGTCATCGGTGCCATTAAGAAGCCAGTGTCCTATGGGAAACAGCTACTTGGCTTTTTCGGTTCGTTTTTTGTTTTTGATTTTGTGTTTTACCCCAAATAGTATTTACCAGTCAAGGCTCTGAATGCTTGTAATTTCCCAAATTTATATGTCCCCTCATTAAGTTAAAGTTTTATTTGTTGGTGTTTCCGCTCCTTCTTTAGAGAGATTCACCAAACTGACACAATGGAGAACTGGATGCCTGGGAACAAAGATAACGTAGTAGCTGGAGTGGGCCTTTAACTCAAAGAGTTAGTAAGAACTAGAGAACTTTCTAGAAAGAACTTGGCTGGACTATACTATGATCAGACTCCCCTGTCCTTTGTGGGAGGGGTCAACAGTTTGTATTAAAAGTCTCTCCTCCCACTCCCAGTGCAGTTTATTGTATGTCAATTAAGCCTCAATAAGGCTGTTTTTTAAAAAAATGAAAAAAAGTCTGTTCCCCTTTACTCTACCTTTGCTCTATACAGCTCCTGTATCACTGGAGTATTTTACAGTAACATAGACTTTACGTATTCTTGAGTAATAAGTTAAATAAATAAGCATAAGAATGTGAAAAAAGAATCTCCCCACCCAATAGTTTTTCACCAACATTCATCAGACCCTACTGAACCCCAGGTCCCTCCTAAGTTCCTTCTGTCCACTGAGGAGGCATTAAGTAGTCAGCAGAGATGGGAAGGAATGATGTAAAGTGGGCAAGGGACAAACAGGATAGAGGGAGGTGGGGCCACTATAACTGAAGAATTTAGAGTCTGATTTTTCTCATTCTGCCACACCTCCCAGGGAAATATTAGAACCCCAAGGCAGGTGACGTTGGCCTTACAATTGGGTTGGGAGCGTTCTGGAGGAGGACAACATTAGCCTCTTGTCCAGCTAGCAAGACAAGGAAACCTATTAGAGTGAAAGGAAAAACAGACTTCAGGTCAAAACATCAGAGTTCTGGTCCTGGCTCTGCCCATAGCTATGTAAGTGTGAGAAATTCATTAAAGTTTTCGAGATCTTTGATTCCCTTTCTGCAAAATGTGTAGGTTGGAGGAGATGAATTTTAAGGGCCCTTTTAGCTCAATAATGCCACTTCTAGTTTTGAGGCATACACACATCGTGGCAGAAACTTTATTAGAAATGTCAGATGCATCCACTGGGACTGTTCTTCAGGCTTCCACCTGCCCCTCAGCTTGCTGATGACCACTCAGAAGAGATGTCCCGTGACCCGGGACCCGAAGCACCTACTCAATGGACAAGCGCTTGCAGCGACAGCGGCAGCAGTAGCTCTAACCTCCAGACTGAAGTGTGAAGCCATGTGGCCCCACTTTCAACCTTTCGGGGAGAGATAGACCTGAGTGGACACGTTTCCTTCACCCGCAGGGGCCCTATTGTAAAGATCCCAGACATCAGCCTGCAGCCATCTGCGGATGTACAGCCTTTGATCTCCAAAGGTGCACTGAGGTCTCCTGTGGAACAAGGAGGGATGGGGAGACACATAGATGTTTTAGGAAATCAGAGAGGAGTCCACGCCTCCCTCATTCCTGGAACCCTGAGTGTCAGAACCTCTTGGGCTACACTCAGATGTCTGGTTTTCCAGCCTCTGAAACGATCAGATGTTCAGTTTACCTCCAGTGACCTGAAGTTTTCCTTGATAGCATTGATTTGTATCGTTGGGGCAGGAAAGAGAAGGAGCATTCAAACAGGACCCCAAAGCCAGACAGGTTGGGCAGCGGAGGTCTGTTGACCCTCTGGGAGCTGAAGGGGGAGAGAGAGGGACAATTAAGGGCGAGTCCCACCTCTGAGTTGCCTCCCCTTGCTGGCTTCTCTTCCTCCAGTCTTTCCTGCTGATGCCTCTCTACTCAAGGACTGTTACTACCACCTCCCCACCCCTCTCCAACTGATTTCTATGCTGTCAGAACCCCATCCAACATGACTTCCGAACTCTGTGCTTAGGTGTGGAGATACAGATATGAAAAGGACACAGTTCCTGCCAGCTAGGATCACTGCCTTGAAGGAGACAGACATGTAAGTAATTAACTACCATACAATTCAGTAGGCATTGTGTCCAAGGTCTAGTGGCAAAGAAATGGAGGACCACCTAAGTACCTAAAATAATTTGGTTAGGTATTTTCCCAGAGCCGACGCCTGAGTGGAGATGGAGGAAGAACAGAGGTTAGCTATGTGAAAATGGGGGAGGGGGAGGAGGGAGAGGAGCAAGGGAAACAGCGAGGACCAAGGGCTGGAGGTGTGAGCCGGCTTGGTGGATTGGAGAATTGTGAGAAGTTGTGGTGTTGATACTCAGCTGGTAGGCACAGGTGGGACTGGACTGTATTTTTATAGCCAGCATCCATTCTGATTGGTCAGTACCATCTCCACTGTTAAATATTTTGAATCCTAGCCCCAAGTAGAATACAATAAATGAGAGAAGGAAGAGAAGGAAATGAGCTGAAAAGATAGGCGGGGCCAGATTTCTATAGGCCTTGAGGACCAACGGGGGAACTGGGCTGTGGCCATGCGGCAAAGGGGGAAGCAGTGCTTGCTAGATGGACGATGTCACCACCCTGCTCAGAAACCTCCACTGACATTGTATTGCTTAATAAACCCCAAACCCCATTTACACTCCAGCCTTCCCTGATGTCCCTCTGCTCGGAGCAGCGTTTCCAGACCTCAAGGTAACAACTTAGAAAAAGAAAGACAAGCCAAAGGTCTGAGGTCCTTTTGTGTATGGCGCACTTGGGCCTGAGCAGAGTAAGCCCCGTTTTTTCAGGGCTGCATGGAGTTTCTCTCAGCACCCGTCTCTCCCCTCCCAGGGTACCGTCAGTCTCTTCTGTCCTCCATAACTCATGTAAGTCCTCTTTGTTGTTGCAAAAGGAGTCCTCACAGTAGTTACTGTAGGAGATGGCGACTAGGCCAGGGGCTGGCGTGTGCTGGATAATCGTTATTGCCGGTGCCCCGTCTGAGCTGCAGCCCTTAGTGGCCAAAATTGCTGTCTTGGTTCCTGCTGTGAGACAAGAGGGAAGGAAAGTGGATGGGGGGCAGCGCCTGATGTTTGGCCTGGGGAAGGCGGAACTGCGTTAACATGGCCATAATCACCTTCCCCCCTGCCCCTGCCCCACCAGCCCAACGGCCTCGTTCTCATTTTACCAGCCTTAATCATCAGCACGGTTTCCTGGCACAATGCCCCATTGTCACAAGTCTCAGCTTTGTCTGTGGTCCAGTTAAATGTCTCTACCGGATCCGCTTCTAAGCCCACGAATGTACTCTTTTGACAACGCAAGTTTCGTGCCACTGGGGAGAAAATGAGATAAAGATAAGCACTTGCCCTTCTCTGTGGGGCCCCAAACCACTCCTTTTTCACCAGAAATCCATCCTCCGTGACCCAGCCGCTCTCCCCCCACATCCCCAATACATACAGATCAAGGTCGGGGCTCCTAGGAGAAACAGGAACAGTAAAACCTGGAAATGACAGGCTCCCATGGCTTCTCTTAGAGACGTTTGGAAGAACCGATCAGGATCTGTGATTTGATGGAGAAGCAGCTTTTCAACCACATGGAACGAGATTAAATCTAAGTTCTGGCAACAAGTACTGACTTCAGGGCAGAGTTTACGGGTATATAAAACGATGATCTCGGGCTTCCCTGATGGCGCAGTGGCTGAGAGTCCGCCTGCCGATGCAGGGGACACGGGTTCGTGCCCCGGTCCGGGAAGATCCCACGTGCCGCGGAGCAGCTGGGCCCGTGAGCCATGGCCGCTGAGCCTGTGCGTCCGGAGCCTGTGCTCCGCAGCGGGAGAGGCCACGGCAGTGAGAGGCCCGCGCACCGCAAAAAAAATAAATAAATAAAACGATGATCTCTAAAGTCAGTCTGTCCCGATCTAGCTTGTGAGTTTGGGCAAGTTAACTAGTTAACAAGCCCCAGTTTCCGTAGCTGTACTTCTCAGACTCAGCCGCCTAGACCGAGGAGCTCAACAGCCCCATACCCTCCAACCTCTGGATCCGTAATCTGGCCCAAAGGCCCTTCTCCCTCAGACTCCGGAGTCCAGGTTCAAACCTACGCTCTTTCGCGGCCCAAGAACCTCAGTCCCCAGCTCCCAACTTCATCAGAACCCAGGATTCTGAGATCTAAGCCCTGTCCTACCTAGGGATCCAGGAGTTTGGGTTCAGTCACCTTTTCTGTCAGGACACATGATTCTGGGCACCCAGCTTCTCCCCCTCTCCGACCCAAGAGCGCAGGGCCCCGGCCCTCACCCCCCTCAGCTCCAGGACTCCCGCACGCCCCGCCCCGCCCCCCCCCCCGTCCCCCGCCTCTGTTTCCTCAGGACCCAGGAATCTGGGCCCCCAGACACCCTTTTACTCTTTAAGGGACCAGAATTCCTCCTGGCCTCTATATGATCTCACAAGAACCTCCTTGTGCTGAAGGAACGCCCTGGAACGCTCCACTCACCCAGCCGGTCCTTCTCCTTCTAGTGTCTCCGAGGCACGGAAGGCGGGGCCTGCTTCACCGGACAGATCAACTCGAAGCCCCATTGGTCGATACGAAAGCATCTGATGAGCTCATTGGATGAGCCTGGAGGAACGCCACACCCCATTGGCCTATCCCAGGCTGTCTTGCTAGTACGCATGCGCAGGACGCCGAGTGGCTGGCAAGCCGGGGGACCTAGAACTCGCTGGTCTTTGCCGCGCTAGGGCTGCAGGGCGGGGTGGGTGGTGCATCCCCAAATGGCCTTGCTTACACTTTTCTCTCTTTGGGTTATAGAATCCCTACTTCTCCAGCCACACTAGGAAGTCAAACCCTTGGTTTTCACCCACTGAACTTTTCTCCCTGTCCAAATTGCCTCGCATGTTTCCAGCCTGGCCCCTGCCCGAGCACCCATCCAGTGGCCATAGCCACTGGAAGTCGACTTGGCCTCCTGACCCGTCACTTGCAGTGGTTCCTGCTCAGCCCAGGCCTCATCCTCTGAACACGTCATGGCACCAGCCTCCTCCGTGACCTTCTGGAAGGCTGAATAGGGTAATGCGGGCTTCAGTGTTACTTCCGGCACCCCTGAATGACCGATTGCCATCGTATCTAACCCACGTGTCAGTGTCAGTACCATGAACACGTTGTGTCATTCAGATTTCTTGTTCATGGCTGGAAAATCCTATTTCATATATATATATATATATATATATATACACATACATATATATATATATATATACACACATACACACACACATATATATACACATATATATGTGTATATATATGTGTATATATATATAAGCTTTCTGATGTAACATGAAGTAGAGATGTCTTTTGTGTTCTTTCAGACTTGGTACTGTTTCTGTGAGTTCTATGGTATAAATGAATATTTATTTTTAATAGAGAAAAGTGCCCCAATAAGAATGGTGTTGGTAAAAGTCTAAATTTTATGTAAAAATATATTAAGAGTTTTCAGTTGGGGACTGTAAGAGTATTATTAATATGGTTATTACATAAATATTAGGAACAGTTCATATATACAGTAAGAGAGAGTTCTGGTCCCAAAGACCCTGTCTCTCAGGACCCAGGACTCTGAGCCACCCTCCCTTCTTCTTGGGACTCAGGCCTCCAGCACTCACCTCCTCTGAGCTGTAACAGTATGTGGTTTTCCCGGGTCATTGTGCACCTATAGGTGTGGTGCAAGGTCTCAGGTCTTGGCCACAGTTGCCAATGCAGGACCAATGGGTTAGGGGAAACTGGAGGGCAGAGAGGGTGTTTGGGAGCTGCACAGACACCTGCTTCAAGCTCCAGAATGTTGTCTCAGGGCCCTCATCCCTTCCCATGCCTCTGACTGGCACTCACCCTTCCTCTTCTGTCCTAGCCCCAAAGCTGGCTTCTAGCACCTGTAGTGAAGGTCATCTTAAATAATCTCTTGGCCTGTTAATTAGTTTGCTGAGGCTGCTGTAACTAAGTACCACAGGTTGAGAGGCTGAAAGTCCAAAATAAAGGTATCAGCAGGGTTGGTTCCTCCTGAGGGCTGTGAGGGAAAGATCTCTTCCAGACCTTTCTCCTTGGCTTGTAGATGGCTGTCTTCCTCTTGTGTGTTCACATCATCTTCCCTCTATGCATGTCTTTTAAAAAAATATTTATTTTATTTTTGGCTGCGTCAGGTCTTAGTTGTGGCTCCGGGCTCTTCGTTGCAGCCTGTGGGCTTCTCTTCTAGTTGTGGTGCGTGGGCTTAGTAGTTGCAGCTCTCTAGTTGCGGCATGTGGGCTCCAGAGCACGTGGGCTCTGTAGTTGTGGCACACAGGCCCTCTAGTTGTGGCTCACATGCTCAGTAGTTGCGGTGCATGGGCTTAGTTGCCCCGCGGCACGTGGAATCTTAGTTCCCCTACCAGAGATCGAACCCACGTCCCCTGCATTGGAAGGTGGATTCTTAACCACTGGACCCCCAGGGAAGTCCCCTTCTATGCGTGTCTGTGTCCAGATTTTCCCTTAGTATGAGGATACCAGTTGGATTTGGTCCCACCCTAATGTCCTTGTTTTAACTTCATTACGCCTGTGAGGATCCTATTTCTAAATAAGGTCACTTTCTGAGGTAATGGAAGTTAGGACTTCAACATGTGAATCTGGGGGCAATACCACCCATAACAGCCTGTTAGAGAGACTTGTGTTACAGATGAAGCAGTGAGTGCGGAATAGCGCTCCAGGGGCATCGTGCTACCATTTTGTAATTTCTTCTGTGTTAACGTCATTCCTGATGCAGCCTTTGCTTCCCACAGAGGCTACCTTGATGGCTGGTGAGGGAGGGTGTGAAGATGCAAGACTGAGTGGGTATCCCCGGAGCGAGTCAGGGGCTCAGAGGCTCACTCAGGGATTCCAAATAGGCCAGAACAGTGTCCCTGTTAACACAAGGTATATATAGTGCATCCCAGTGGGTCAGTTTGTAGGGGAAACGCCCCTTTCTACCCAAGCCTGCCCATCTGATTCTATTATGAGAAGAGTAAGGATCAGATATAGGTTCAGTTCTTGGGGGGCTGTAGGATTTCTCCTGCCTTCAGGCTTGCCCTGTCTTTGACATCTTTGAGTGATTCCACATCAAAGCATCTGGGAAGAAAGTATCCCCTTTTTCAGCCTGTGTCTGTCCTTCCAGGTCACAGGCTTGGGAAGATGATTCTTAAGTCACACTCCAGGTGACCTGGCCATAGAGTCCCTCCATTTCAAGTTTACAAGGAACCTTGGAAGTGTAAGACCCCTTCCTCTATTCTTCACCCCATTTCTGTTTATATACCTGTAGGGACCTTTCACCACCACCCCTGTGGGAGAAGTGGCTCTGCCGTTTTGGTGTGAGAGAAATCCCTAGATCTTTCTTAGCCTGAGCTGATCTCTTTTCCTTTCTGAGCCTCAGTTTCCTCATCTGGAAAATGAGGTTAGTCTAGAGCAATGGTTGGCAAGTTATTTGTGACATTATATGGAAAATAAAATGAAAACAGAATGAATCGAATGGCTTACCTATAGTGAGGACATCTTTTTTAAACACCAACGGGACCATCATTGTTCACCTGGATTATTGCAATACGTGCTGCCCTTGCCCCACTTCAGTCTATTCCCCTCTTGGCATCAGAGTGATCTGGTAAATATAAGTCAGATTGTGTCACATCTGTGTAAAGCCTTCCAGTGGATTCCCGTTTTATCCCAAGAGAGAGTCTAAGTCCTTACGATGGTCTCTAATGCCCTACTCTGTCCCCACGTCCTGTTCTGCCCTCCCTCGTTCATTCTGCTCCACCCACACTGGCCTCCAGGCTGTTCCAGGAACGCATGGCGGGCACACGCTGACCTCAGGGCCTTTGCATATGCTCCTCCAGCTCTCTGAAACCATCCACCTTACGCCCACTTCCTCCCTTCATTCATGTCTCTGTTATAACAGCACTCTTTGCTGACTCTTGTTTAGAAGAACAGCAGCCCTGTCAGTCTCTGACCCCTTGCTCTGCCTGAGTTTCTTCTGAGCACTTATTGCCTGACATATTATTTGTCTATATTTATTTCTATGTTCATTGACTGCTTTCCCCAACAAGAAGGTTTGGTTTTGATTTGTTTATTCCCTGGTGTATCCCCGGCATCTACGACAGAGCCTGTAATAGAAGGGGCTTGTTGAATAAATACACATCACATTGGGGAATGAGGCTCAAGGAGATGGTGACGCTCAAAAGCGGGGACTAGCACCCATGTCTCCGATTCAGACACTAGGCTTTTAACTGCTGGGCTCTTCCTGACTGTGCCGACCCACCGTTCTCACTGGGACCAGCACCCCTTATGGGGACAGTCAAGGCCACTCATGTTTCAGCCCTTCCGTTCTACTTCAATATGGGCTCTTGCTGTGGCCTATTTTGAGCAATCTATATGTGCTTGTTCCCAGCCCTCTCTGACCCCCAGGCCTTCACAGGAGCTGTTCTATCACCCTGGGATGCCCTTCTGTCCTCTACTTATTCCCTGACATCGTGCGCACCTCCCCCTCTGTTTCCTGGTCTTCCTGATGCTCAGTAAATATTTGCTAAACTGTTGATGTCCAAAGTGTTTTGTCTATGCCTTTGTATTAGGAATTTTTGCTTTATGGTACAATGGCTGTGTGTGTGCGTGTGTGTCTGTGTGTCCATGTGAGTTTGTGTGTATGCTTCTGTCCGTGTACATGTCCGTGTCTCTGTGTGCATGTGTGTGTGTGTCTGTGCATGTTTCTCTGTGTGTACATGCCTGTGTCTATGTTATGTGTACATGTATGGCTGTATGTGTAGACCATGTCTGGGTGTATTTGTATGTGTGTCTGGTTCCTTCCAACTGTGTCTGATCCATCCCTGTGTACCCAGCACAGGATTACAGTGTAGGCATCCAGTAAAAGCTTGCTACTATATAAAGCTCCTATAAACATTCATATAAAAAGACCTTGTTTGGACATATATTCTCATTTTCTAGGGTGAGTGTAGAACTGCTGGGGCATAGGGTAGGTGCATAGTAGGTTTTATAAGGAATTCCCAGACCTTCTTCCAAAGTGGTCCCACACTTTTACATTCTCACCAACAATGTAGGAGAATTCCAGTTGCTCCACATTCTTGCTAACCCATGGTTTTGTCAGACTTTTAAATTTAACCATTCTAGAGTGTGTGTAGTAGTATCTCATTGTGCTTTTAATTGGCATTTCTCTGATAATGAAAAATGTGGAGTCACTTTTCATGTGCTAATTAACTATTTGTATACCTTTATTAGCAAAGTGTCAGTTCCAATCACTGGCCCATTTAAAACTGGGTTATTTGACATGAAAGGATGCTCAACATCACTAATCATTAGAGAAATGCAAATCAAAACTACAATGAGGTATCACCTCACACCGGTCAGAATGGCCATCATCAAAAAGTCTACAAATAATAAATGCTGGAGAGGGTGTGGAGAAAAGGGAACCCTCTTGCACTGTTGGTGGGAATGTAAATTGATACAGCCACTATGGAGAACAGTATGGAGGTTCCTTAAAAAACTAAAAATAGAACTACCATATGACCCAGCAGTCCCACTACTGGCATATACCCTGAGAAAACCATAATTCGAAAAGAGTCATGTACCACAATGTTCATCGCAGTACTATTTACAATAGCCAGGACACGGAAGCAACCTAAGTGTCCATCGACAGATGAATGGGTAAAGAAGATGTGGCACATGTATACAATGGAATATTACTCAGCCCTAAAAAGAAATGAAATTGAGTTATTTGTAGTGACAGGGATGGACCTAGAATCTGTCATACAGAGTGAAGTAAGTCAGAAAGGGAAAAACAAATACTGTATGCTAACACATATATGTGGAATCTAAAAAAAAAAAGGTTCTGATGAACCTAGGGGCAGGACAGGAATAAAGGTACAGACATAAAGAATGGACTTGAGGACAGGGGGAGGGGGAAGGGTAAGCTGGGACGAAGTGAGAGAGTAGCATTGACATATATACACTACCAAATGTAAAATAGATAGCTAGTGGGAAGCAACTGCATCTCACAGGGAGATCAGCTCGGTGCTTTGTGACCACCTAGAGGGGTGAGATAGGGAGGGTGGGAGGGAGACGCACGAAGGAGGGGATAGGGGGATATATGTATACATATAGCTGATTCATTTTGTTTACAGCAGAAACTAACACAACACTGTAAAGCAATTATACTCCAATAAAGGTGTTAAAAAGAAAACGGAGTTATTTGCCATCTTATTATTGCATTATAAGAGTGCTTCATGTTTTCAATATACGTGTTGCAAGTATTTTCTTTCAGTCTGAGACTTGTCTTTTTACTGTTAAGAAAATGGTATCTTTTGAAGAGAAGAAGTTTTTCATTTTGAGAAAGCCCAATTTATCAGTTTTTTTCATGATTCATGTTTTTTGGTGTTCAGTATAAAAATGTCATTTACCCTAAGGCCACAAAAAATTTTTCTGCTATGTTTTTTTCTAGAAGATTTATCATTTTGCCTTTGCATTTAGGTTTATGATCTATTTTGAGTTCATTTTTGTGAATGGTGTGAGGTAAGGATTGAGGTCCATTTTCTCCCTAAATCCACCAGTTCTAGAATCCTTTGTAGAAAAGATTGTCCTTTCTCATTAAATTGATCATATGCATATACATTTCTGGACTCTACTCTGTTCTATTTAACATATACATCTAGATAATACCAGAGTCTGTTGATCACTGTATTTTTTTAAATTAATTAATTTATTTATTTTTGGCTGTGTTCGGTCTTCGTTGCTGCGCCCGGGCTTTCTCTAGTTGCAGTGCGCATGCTTCTCATTGTGGTGGCTTCTCTTGTTGCGGAGCGTGGGCTCTAAGTGCACGGGCTTCAGTAGTTGTGGCACGTGGGCTCAGTAGTTGTGGTGCATGGGTTTAGTTGCTCCGCAGTATGTGGGATCTTCCCGGACCAGGGCTCGAACCCGTGTCCCCTGCACTGGCAGGCAGATTCTTAACCACTGCGCCACCAGGGAAGTCCCGGATCGCTGTGTTTTTGTAGTAGCCTTAAAATCAGATAGTGTAAATCCTCCAACTTTCTTCTACTTTTGTAAAACTGTCTTAGTTATTATAGGGCCTTTCCACTTCATCATAAATTTTAGAATCAGCTTGTCAGCCACTACAAAAGGCTTGCTAAACTTTTGATTGGAATTAGAATTTTATTTTAATTGATTTGAGTTGCATTCAATATGTACGTCAATGTGGCAGAATTGATATCTTCACAATATTGAGTCCTCCAGTCCATGAACATGAGATCTCTCTTCACTTACCTAAGACTTCTTTCACTTCTGTTTAGCTATACTCACTAGATTTTAATGTACAAGTCTTCCACATATTTTGTTAAATTAATTATTTGATATTTTATGTGTGTAGCTGCCTTTGCAAGTGGTATTTTTAAATACTTCACTTTCCAGTTGTTCATTGCTAATATATAGGAATATTTAAGAGTATAGAATAGAGAATAATATAGAATAGTTAAGCTCTGTTAACATGGGTATAGGATAGACTTTACTCTAGGGCTGGTTTAGCTCTACTCATAAATTATAACTTTTCTGGGGTCTCCACTGAATGTCCTATGTGTTCAACAAGGTCTCTCTGCCTGGTTTATTGAAATTGGAATGTTTTCTCTTTCTGTGTGAGCTTTGGACATTGTTCCATATATAGCCCCCTGGAAGGTTATTTTAAGTTTGTTTGCACGGAAACTCACAAGCTTAAATAAGGGGTTTTATCTCTATTCTAAATTGTCTGTATCTGCTCACTTAACCCTGGTCAGGGAGACATGGCATTTTTATTTGTGTGTTTTAAATTAATTTTTGGCATTGTGAAGATGGCCCTAACCCACCTCTAAATAAAGTAACCCTAAGCAGGCATTTTAACGAGAATTAGTGTGGGTTTAAAATGTTAATCATTGATGTAAATAAAGTAAATCTTCCTTTGGGTTCAGTTTTTAAAGCCATCAGTAACTCAGTAAAGGTTCTTAATAGTGACAGTGAGAAACAGGTGAAAGGGGAGTCAATGAATTCATTCACCTTTGCCCTCAAGTAATTAAGATCCCAAAGTGGTCAGAGGTTCTTTAACTGAACGAAGTGTTCTCAGGTCCCTGAAACTCAGGGAGCCGAAGAGAATTCTACAAAATGCCAGGCCTCGGTGTCAAGAGACAGCTACAGAAAACAGAACCACCTCTTCATCTGAAAATCTGTTATAGGTGGTGTATGGGGTAGGTTGTCTAATGGCTACAAATTCCTCCCATCCCTTTGTAATGTGTCTTTGCTGCTCTTCCCATCCAAAGGCAGAGTCTTGTTTCTCCATCCCTTAAAGCTAGGTGGGGCCATGTGACTTGTTTTGGCCAATGGGACATTAGCAAACACGAAGCACTTGCACATTGGGGTTTCCCCTGTTTTGCTGCCTGGAGACCATCACTTAAAGAAACATGGATTAACACTGAGCATGAGAAACCACATAGAGAGGCCTAGCTCACAACCAGCACCAACTGTCAGACGTGTGAGTGATGCCATCTTAGACCCACCAGCCTCAATCAAATTGTCAGACAAATGCAGACACATGAGCATCTCCAAGTGAGAGCAGCAGAAGAACCACAAGCTGAGCCCAGTTCTAGTTGATGACCCATAGACTTGTGAACAGATCAAATGGCTGTTGTTTTAAGTGACCATTTGTGATGGTTCGGAAGGTATCAGTAGATAACTAACATAATATGTTGTCGCAAACCCAAGTATCCATTTGTGGCTAGACCTGCGGAAAACAGCGTTAAAGAAACATCTCAGGTGTGAGATGTGACCACTGAATGTTATTCTTGCTAGCGAGGCCGAGCTGTTGGACAGGTTGGGTAGAAGTCAAATAGAATGGTTTAAAAGGAAGTACAAATAGGAGCTTCTATTCAATTTAAGCCTAAATTTGGCATTAAAAATTAGCAATTGGTTCTTGGCTGGGGTCATAACGTAAATTTGAGTTTCCTAATTAATCTTTCTCATTGGAAAGTTTTTACGAGGTACAGGGGATTCCCTGGTGGTCCAGTGGTAAGGACTAAGTGCTTTCACTGCCGAGGACCTGGGTTTGATCCCTGGAGGGGGAACTAAGATCCCGCAAGCCTCGCCTGTTTGGCCAAAAAAAAAAAAGGTACAAAAAGTCAGACCAAATATATGCCTCTGGTCACCTGAGTTTTACAGTTGTCTCATCTGATTGGTCACCGGCTGGTGCACATCATAGGAAAATTTGGTCTTTTGTATGCCTGGCTCCAGTTTCTTATTTCGTATTAGCTTTCAGTGGCCTGCACCCATTGCTTTTTCTTTTATCACTGTTCTTCCACCAGGAGAATCCAGCCTTCTTTTTTTTTTTTTTTGCGGTACACGGGCCTCTCACTGTTGTGGCCTCTCCCATTGCGGAGCACAGGCTCCGGATGCGCAGGCTCAGCGGCCATGGCTCACGGGCCCAGCCGCTCCGCGGCACGTGGGATCTTCCAGGACCGGGGCACGAACCCGTGTCCCCTGCATCAGCAGGCAGACTCTCAACCACTGCGCCACCAGGGAAGCCCCAGCATTCTTGTATCTTGGGAATTGTAAGTGTTGGTCATCTTGGGTGACTTCTCAAGCCATAATAGGGAGACCCACAGTGCCCATGGCGTCAATGCTCACACACCACACACCTTGGATACTGAGGTGCACATGCTTTCGGCAGTGACCAAACTTGGTCCCCTACTCACACACCCAGAGGTGAGGGCACCCTGACAGGTTCAGTGCTGGAAGGGAGGATAAGAATCTATTCTTTAAGAATCGAGAGCTCAGGGGATCCTTGAGGGCTCTCAGGGCAGGGTATGGCCAAGCCCACGTGTGCATACTCCCCGCCTCTCTCTGGGGTGTGCGCAGTGCTGTGCTGGGACTAACTCCACCCGGTTCATGAGAGCCAATGTTGACATTTTCAGGCATTTTGCAAGCCATTTGCTAAACACAGCCACTATTAAACATTAAATTATGTCAACTTACAACTAAATTATATTAAAACAAAGGTAACAAATACTCAAAAATCGTCACTTCCTAAATTATCTTTCTACATTTCACTATTATCTGTGTTCTGGAGGCTATGTATAGATATTGTATTTGTATAGTAGAAATAATGGTTGTTCATGGGCATTTCTTCCCAACTCCATGGGCAGGGACATCGTGGTAGCTTGAAATCAGCCACAGTGGGAGTATTTATACTATGGGCATCGGCAAATGCTACAGATCCGAGCTTTTATTTCTCCCTTCAGGGAAGCAGTTGTTCAACATTTACCAGCACACCACGAGTGTGCATGGCCTTGTGTTCAAGTGCAGGTTTATGTAGAAGGGAGCTCTCTCGCCCTGTTTCGGTGTTGAGCCGTTTCATACCAGTTATACATCTATGAAGCGCGTGGCACCCCCTAGATGCAGAGCATTTGTGCAGTGCACGGCATGACCTGTGCAGTGGTCACGGTGGTCCTGACTCTTTGTTATATGTTGTAATATGTTTAAAGTATATGAGGGAGTTCCCTGGCGGCCTAGTGGTTAGGATTCTGGGCTTTCACTGCTGGACCCAGATTCAATAGCTGGTCAGGGAACTGAGATCCTGCAAGCCATGCAGCGCAGCCCCCCCAAAAAAGGTTAAAAAAAATAAAATGAAATACATGATTACTCCCGACTCCTGCACAATCCTTTGTGGTTTCCCTGGATCCAACCTTAACAGTTGTAAGCAGTACTCCCTGTAATAAATTCTACTCAAGTTACCCATTTTGGGTATACTCTTCATTTCCTGCTGGGACCCTGACCAATTCAGTAATTAGAATGAGCAGTGTCACCCAGAAAGAGACCAACAAAACTGTATTCTGGGATTAGGTTTCCACCACAGGGAAACCCACACAGAGAGAACCACCTTGATGGGGCACAGGTGAGACGAGGTCTATGGAAATTCACAGTTGCTCAAATTGTTACCTAGTCCAAGCTCGCTCTGCTTGCCGCACAACAGGCCAATACGTCAGAGACGAGATATTGAGGCAAGGAATACAACTTTATTTGGAAAGCCAGGAGACTGAGAAGATGGTGGACTAGGGCCCCCCCCAAAACCCAACTTATCAGGATCTGGATGAGGCAAGAGATAGATGGGCTCCAGGAGAGACATTTACAACTGGCCTCTTGTTCACACTTCCTGGGGTGAGAAGAAGATGGGCTCCAGGCCGGACATTCATTCCCAGCCCCCTGTTTACATTTCCTGAAGCAAGAGACAAAGGGGCTCCAGGACTACATATTTATGACGGGACCCCTGTCTATATTTCGAGATCTGCACCTCAATATAAAAACCAGCAACAGAAATAGGGTAAATAACTAGACATTGGACATTTTTATGGCAGGGACAGAGTGGGACTAAACCCTGTTAAAAGATCAAGAGGGGCTTCCCTGGTGGTGCAGTGGTTGAGAATCTGCCTGCCATTGCAGGGGACACGGGTTCGAGCCCTGGTCTGGGAAGATCCCACATGCCGCGGAGCAACTAGGCCCGTGAGCCACAACTACTGAGCCTGCACGTCTGGAGTCTGTGCTCTGCAGCAAGAGAGGCCGCGACAGTGAGAGGCCCGCGCACCGCGATGAGGAGTGGCCCCCGCTCGCCGCAACTAGAGAAAGCCCTCGCACAGAAACGAAGACCCAACACAGCCCGAAATAAATAAATAATAAATAAATTTAAAAAAACAAACTAATTTGACTTATTAAAAAAAAATCAAGAGGTCATACATTTCCCATCCTTGGGGCAAGGGAAATATTGCACATTCGCAGAAAGGCTCCTTGGGGGTCAAAAAGGAGGGGGCACCACCCCATAATATGTGATGCTAAGGCTGTCCACCGGCCTCTGGGCTGTAATCCATCTGGGAAAAAAGTTGTGCACACGTGTTGGGGAGGGTCCTAGGGCAGGTCAGGTGTGGAAAACGAAACCAGATAATTGGCCAGAGGTAAACAGAGACCCGGAAGAACTGCCCTCTGTAAGTGACTTAACCGCGTCTCTACTGCGCTCCTCCTCATTGGGGGGATGCCCACACCCTTTCTCTCTGGGTGTGCATCTCTGCCTGCTTCTGTCTTAACTAAACAGTTTCTCTGTGTGCTCTCCCACCTGTTGTTGTGCTATGTCTCTAATAATAAACTTTGTACCTGTTTTTACAGTTGTTGCCTCGGTGAGATATGCATTTTTCACTGAGGGCAAGAGCCAGGGGGTGTGGTGGCTAGGATTCCTGGTTTCATCCAGGCAACCCAGGTTCAATTCCTGGGCAGGGAATTAAGATCTCGCTTCACACCACCACTCACTGCTGCCTCTCCGAGATCATGGATGCCAGTTTCTTTTATAGAATCAGAGAGGAAAGTAAAGTAAAAAGGCAGAATAGAGAGGGAGAGGCGGGGAGGAAGTAAAGTAAAAAGGGCCATCAATCTTGCAAAACATCTCCTGGAATGGCCATCCTTGGGGAGGGGACGTGTTAATTTCTTCTGTCTTGCAGCCATTTACAGGCGGGTAGGGTTCCCTGAGGCAGGCCATTATGTATGATTATAATAACAAAAGCAAGGAAAAGCAAAGCCTAAAGTCAAAGAAACAGATCTAACTTGGAGCCAAAATTGGCTCTTCCCTGTTACAAGATTATCACTGGTGGTGACGGTGAAAGAAGTGCAGGTGGAGAGCAAGGTATCGGGAGTCGATGTGGGTGTGGTACTTTGTTACTATGGCCGCAGTGGTGCCGAGGTTGATTGTGGAGTCAGCTGGTTGCTACGGATGACCCTAGAGAGCAGACGTGGGGAAAAGGAAGATGAGACTGAAAGATGAGACTGTCCAAATGGAAATGTGATGGACACTCAGAGAGCTCCCTTAGCAGAGCGTCCCTTGTTTCCTGTAGTCACAGGGCACATACGGCTGAGGACGAAGCCCAAAGTCCGAGTGAAAGTGTTACAGAGTTGCACTGCCAGGTAAATGTTCAACCCTGCCACTTTGTGCTAAGGAAAAGGCGCTGGGGGAGAAGACAGTGTGACCCTCATACATGGGACAGAGTCCCCTTATAGGGGACTGCTTCTCCTCCAGACCCAAAAGAGTGAATTTCCAACGTCGTCCAGAGAAGCACGGGGCTTGGTCCGGCATGGGCGTGCCACACACTGAGAGCGTTACAGGACCTCACCAGTCTGTACTGGCAGGAGTCCTGGAGCATGTGTGTGAACAGACTCTGTGCCGGTTATCCATTTATTGCCTCTCAGCTCCAGATCCACTCTTCGTTGCCCTGCTGGATCTTGCAAGCATTTTTCATCGTCTCCCTGGCACAATGTTAGGCTTTGCCAGTAGAGGGTGCTAAACGGACACTGCAGGAGGAAGAGCTTGTCTTCCAGCCCCAGGTATAGAGGTTGCTCCCTAGATCTGCTTGCTATTCTCTTATCTTTTAAAGTTCTCTTCACCCTTCTTTACCCGTTAGTAACCCATCCCCTCTTAATCGTCATCCCCTGTTACTAGTTAATGATTCTTTCTTTTTTTTTTTTTTTTTTTTGTCACGCCGAGGGATCTTACTTCCCTGAGGACTGAACCCAGTGCCCCCTGCAGTGGAAGCACGGAGTCCTCACCCGCTGACCACTGGGCCGCCAGGGATTCATTAATGATTCTTTATATTAACTGGGTTCGATCCCTGGTCGGGGAACTAAGATCCCGCATGCCACGTGGCCAAAACACCCAAAAACCAAAACCAAAATACTTTCCCCTGGGCTTCCCTGGTGGCGCAGTGGTTGAGAGTCCGCCTGCCGATGCAGGGGACACGGGTTCACGCCCCGGTCCGGAAAGATCCCACATGCCGCGGAGCGGCTGGGCCCGTGAGCCATGGCCGCTGAGCCTGCACGTCCGGAGCCTGTGCTCCGCAACGGGAGAGGCCACAGCAGTGAGAGGCCCACGTACCGCAAAAAGAAAAAAAATACTTTCCCCTTTAAAATTGGTGCGTGTTCCCTGGTGGCACAGTGGTTGAGAGTCCGCCTGCCAATGCAGGGGACACGGGTTCGCGCCCCGGTCCGGGAAGATCCCACATGCAGCGGAGCGACTGGGTCCGTGAGCCATGGCCGCTGAGCCTGCGCGTCCGGAGCCTGTGCTCCATAACGGGAGAGGCCACAACAGTGAAAGGCCCGCGTACCGCAAAAAAAAAAACCAAAAAAAAATACAACTTTCCCCTTTAAAATTGGTGCATGGTTCCTGATGCCTGCCTGGACCCTGGCTGATACAGATTCTAAGGGTGTGAGACCAGATAGGACCAGGAGAAAGGCTTCATGGGGCCAAATTCTTTCACATGGGATATAGGATTGCAGGTGTGGGTTCAAGCATCTGGGAATATCATTATGAGCCTGCTAGGTTAGTGAGTTCCTATCTGGACTCAATGCTAGAACTTCTCCAGCGTATTGGAGAGAAAGAGAGTCCCAAGTTTGGGGACCAGGGGAAGCTGGAAACAGTCCATCTTGTGCAGATGGACTCCTCAGTCACCTCCTTATCCTATCCCGTGGGAAGGCATCGGACGAGGGGACATCGAGAGCGCTGTGGTGGCAGAAGAACCTCTGAGGCAGAAGATGCTTATGGGAATGCTGGAAAAAGAGGATTTGGGAGCCGCCAGGTGGTGTCACTGGGTGTGCAGGACAACGTGGCCCCAATCACTGGGACAAGCCACAGAGCAAAAATGTCATCAGAGTGTTTTGACAGGTGGGGATCCATGGCAAAGCTAAATGACCGGGGGTCCCTAAAGGTGCAGGGAATTTTCTAGCTCTGACGGGAAGAGATCTCAGGTCACCATGACAGGGACTTCTTATCCAATTCCCAGACTAAGCCAGTTCATAGACCTGGAACCCCGTGAATGAGCAAGGAGGCCGGGCCCGTTTGAGGACCCTGCAGTGCAACCATGGGTGTAGGCGGTGAATCTTCCCCCAACACCAGAAAGACTGGTTGCGGGGGGTGGGGGGGGGCGTGCATGTATCTGGAGGACTTGGGCGCTGGTCAAAGGGAAATAAATGCTCAGACCTTGAGAGGATTACTTGGATGATAGCTCTGGAGGGATGCCTATCGCCACCGTGAGCCAGGTGAGGGTGTAGACAGACTTCCGGCTCCAGTCCCTTTCCCAGTGGGCTCCACAGACCACAGACTCATCCTGTTATTTATGTCATCCTAGAATGTATAATAGGAGCAGGTAACTGGAAAAGCCCTCACGTAGGTTCCCTGACCCATGGAGTGAGGGCTGTTATGGTAAGAAAGACCGCATGGTGCTTCTGAAACTATTACCACGCCCACCAAGATGGTAAGTCAGAAGCTATAATGCACCCGTGGGGGAATTTCTGAGATTCATGCCAACACCACAGCATGAGAGACACAGGGACCTCGGTGCCTATCGCATCTCGGTCTAGAGCATGACGACAGTTTCTGGCAAATGGAAGTGGCAACGATAATTGCAGCTACGGTTCTGGTTGTGGTTTCTTACAGATCTAGCAATTCGTTCTGTATTTGTTGGCAGAGATAATCAGAAGCATTTATATTTCAGGGACAAGAGGACACCTTCACTTTCTGGCCTCATGTCTTGGTCAACTCTCCTGCCCTCTTGTTGCAGAGGGACCTTGATCGTCTGATTTTCTACAGAACATCACACTGGTCCACTTCATTGATGGATTTATGTTATTTAATCAGTGAACAGGGAGTCGCAGGCGCCCTTGATGATAACACACGTGTGCCACAGGGTGGAGGATAAACTGCGTCATCTACTCCCCATCCCATCACACTGGTGTAAGTCCTAGGGGACTATAGGTCTGGGGCATGTCTCAATATTCCTCCTAAACTGAGAGACAATTTGCTACACCTTGTGTGGCTCCCTTTACAGAAAAGATCAGTCCTTTAGGAGTTGGCTGGGGGGGTGCAGCACATGTTGACATCCTACTCCTACTCATTCGTGAGGGAACCCATAAGATTGCCAGTTTTGAGTGGATCCTAGAGCAGGAAAGGGCTCTGATGCAGGTTCAGACTGGAAACCTAGCTGCTCTGAACCTCGGGTCATCTGACCCAAGAGACCCAACGTCCCTGAAAGTTTCTGTGACATAAAGAGATAATAGGATAATCATAGTGCAGAACCTTGGGGTTTTGGAGCAAAGGTATGTCTTCTTCTGCAAATAACTAACCTCCATCTGGGAAACAGCTCCTGGCTTATTACTGGGACCCAGTAAAGTTTGAATACCTGACCATGGGACACCAAGAGCGTTGTGACCTGAACTGCACACCACATACTGGGTGTAGTCAAGTTACCAAACCACGACGTTGGGCACGCACAGCACCATCTGCCATCCATGGAGAAGGTGTGTATGCGATCAGGGCACAGGTGGACACCCCAGCAGGTGGCTCAGGCACCCATGGCACCCACTCGTCCTGCCTCTTCCCCACCCACACCTATGAGCTCATGGGGATTCCCTGGGATCTGTTTACAGAGGACAGAAAGCACAGACTAGGTGTATGGATGGAACTGCAGTGTGGGCTGGCGCCAGGCAGAAGTGGGTAGCTGCCGTGTTAGCACTCGCACGTGTGGTCCTGAAAGAGCGATGTAGGAAATCCCTCAGGCGGCAAAACTTCAGGGGTCCACTTTGTGGGAGGGAGAGAGGTCCTCAGGTCCACTTCGGCATGGACCCCTGCTGAGCCATTTGATCAAGGACTTGATAAGAAGAAAGGTATCAAATGAAGACGGGGGGATACGTGTGAGGTCCTCTGGGGATGGGCACAGAGTGTGAAGATGTTCACGTCCCACACGAATGCCCACCAGAACCCATGCCCTGAGCATGGGTACCCTTGGTATCCTGTGGACAGTGTCAGGCGGCTTCTCTCCCATCAGTGCTCGCACACTGGGCCCATGTGCAAAGTGGCCATGTGGGCGGTGGAGGCTCCCCATAGTGACGACAGATGGGCTAATTCTCCCCAGGGTGACCTGGCTGTTGACCGTACTCAGTGCCCAAACCAACAGAGGCAGAGGCCAACTCTAAGCCTGTTACGGCGTCTTTCTACAGCAGGACTACCCAGGACACACCCCACCCTCGAGCGGACTGAGCTCTCTCCCCACACTGTGGGTTCTGATTTGCCTTCCTCGTACTCAGTGCTTCTGTCAACCCTGCCATTTGGGAACTTAGAAGATGTCTGTTCTATTGCTACAGTATCCCATGAAGTATTGCTTCCAGCTAGAGGACATTATTTTAAGGCAAAGGAAGTGAGGCAATTAACTCCCATCCACGGAGCTCACTGATCTTCCAGGTGCCCCACTACACAGAGACAGTTGACTTAGCGGAAGGGTGGAATGGCCGTGATGGTTGATGAGGGCACTGGGTGAGAGAAGGCACCCTGCCACCCAACAGGAGATGCTGTATGTCTTGAACCAGTGGCCAGTCTATCGTGTCACCTCTCCCAGAGCCAGAATGCAGGGGTCCATGAATCAGGGGAGGAGAAGGGAGTGTCCCCTCCCACTAGTACACCTGACAACCCGCTTAAAGAAGTTTTGCTCCTGGTCTCTGTGACCTTGGGCTTGGTGTGGGTGAGGAACCCCATCAGAGCTCTAATCAGTCGGAAGCCAGGACTGCCCCCATTTTGTGCTCCTTGCGCTGCTGAAACAACAGGCAGAGACGAGGGCCACTCTGCTGATGGCCAGAGGGAACCTCACCACCAGAGGGAGGCTGGGTTGCTGGATCAAGGAAGACTATGTTTGGAAGCCAAGGGACGCGTTGGCGGTAATATCTCCTTGGCCGGTGGCCCTGTTCAGCAGAAAGTGGCCAAGAGCCAATAAGGACAAGACCATTGAACTTACTTCCCTTAAGAATGAAGATTTGTGTCACACCAATTGTCCCGAGGAGGTGTTGGCAGGTGGTAAGAGAACGTAGAATGGGTGGTAGGAGAGGGCAGCTCTGATCACCACCAGCTACACAGTCAGGACCTTTTCATCTTCGTTATATGCTGTTTTTCCCCATCTTCCTCTCACTGTGGTACATGAAGAACTGGTTGTCTAACGCTGTGGGTGTGTGACCCATTATCGTTAGCACAATATGGTAACGGATGGGAGTTGTGTCTTCTGTATTGAGGACTCTGATTTTCATGTGGACAAAGGAGAGGGGTGACTGTGCTGGACACTTTCTGTTCCCTTTTTCAAATTCACTCTCTCAGCTTCTTCCCCTGCCCTGTGCTGTGGGGACTGTCAATGGGATCTCCTGCCTTCCAGCTGGGTTCAGTCAATGGGGAGACCCAACAGGAGACCAGAGGGCGGACACTGAGTGAGGTTGGGGTATTAATTCCCCAGCTCCCTCCCCATAGTGTCGCTGTGGGCTGGATGGGTTTTCAGCCTGGGGTCAGGGATCCTGTCAGGCAGCGTTCTCTAAACACCACCCCCTCCAGATTTTAGTAATGGTCATGACTTCTCCTCAGTGTTTCAGGCCTAGGATGATAACAGCCCCAATGATATCAGCCTCAGGAAACTGTGCAAAGCCTCTTGTTTCCCTGCTTCACACACACTCTTAAGTTATTCAAGTGGGGTGAGCCGCTGTTGGTGCTGAGGCCCTGGCTACTGGGATAGAAGCCTCATTGGTGCACCTTCGCCTCCCAAGTCATGGCGATGCCCAAATACTTTTACTTGCAGCAACCTGAAGACTCTGCCGCCACCCAGTGGGGTCCAATGGGGATGTGGACCAGATCAGTAAAGGACAGCCTGAGATGGTGAATCTGTCACCGGATTCCTCTCCTCCCTCATGCCAGATCTCTGGGAGCCCTCCCCTCCCCTCACGTAGGGAAACCGCAGCATTTGGGGGAAAGGACAGTGTCTTTATTTTCACACACACGGGGCCACTGCTTGAATGTCCACCCTCCCGCAGGGCAAGTTCAGCTGCTCCGAGGCCCTGTCATCAGGTCATACAGTACGTGGGGTGGGTGTGGGTGCTAACTCGTGTAGAGGACTGGGAAATAATTCAGTGTCCAAGGCTGTTTAGTTATGAGGTCAGAGGGGGGGTTTGGGCTAGGGGGTCAGCAAGGGCTAAGAATCATGGGGAAATGGGGTCAGCAGGGAGGGCGCCCCACACCAAAGGGCTAGGGATAGTCCCAGCCCTGCCACCCAAGCCAGGTAGGGGGCAGGGGCAGCTCCATCTGGCACTGGGGTAGGGGCAGCTCCATCTGGCACTAGGGTAGGGGCAGCTCCATCTGGCACTATAGCCTCATCACGGTCCTCAATCACAGAAAAGACCCCAATATTCTGGGTACCGTTCAATAAGGAGCTGGAAGGTTGGGCCATGCAGCCCTGGATGCCCACTGGGGAGCTCAGCCCACCTGGAGAGTGAATATGAGTCAGAGAGGGCTCAGGTTTCCTCAGCTTAAATTCCTAAACCCTAGGAGTCCTAGACCCTCCCCCGCTCAGACCAAGAGACCAGGCTCTTAGGCCCCTCCTCCCTCCGACCTAGAAAATATGGGTCCCCAGCCCCCTCCACCCTCAAACGCATAAGCCAGGGTCTCAAGCACCCTCCCGCCTCAGGACCAGTGAATTGAGGCCCCCAGCCCCTTCATCCCTGGGACCTGACCTTCAGCACTCACCTCCCCTGAGAAAGATGTGACCCTGGTAACAATGACTGGTGCCCTTAGGACACGTCACAGTATCAGAGTTTTGTGTGCAGGATCCAAAGGACAGACAGGTGGGACATTGCAGGTCTCCTGGGGCAGGGGCAGCTGGGGAGCAGAGAGAAAGTTGGGGGCGCACAGCTCTGCTCTTAGCTCTTAGCCACCCTCCTTGAGCCCCAGAGTGTATCTCTGGGGCCCCATCTCTCCCCACCCCTGGTCCCACCCAGCCCGCTGGGGTCCCACACCTGGACGAGGGAGGGAGTTCAACAGGACACTGCTGCTGGCAGCCGAGTTGCACCTGTCGGAAGTGCAGAACCGGGCAAAGGAGGCGACGAGCACTCCGGGCGGCCCCGAGTGTATGGAGATAGCCTGGGAATCCGGTGTCCTGGCCTTGCTGCAGCCTTTGCTCCCCACCAGGAGCGATCTGGGTCCTGAGGGGTGACAGAGTGAAAGCTGGGTGGGGGGAGGGGAGACTCGGAAGGCGGCAGAGCCAGGGGTTCCTCGCACAGCAGGCAGAGGTGGGATGCGGGTCCTCTGAGGACGGGAGCACAGGTCCCGGTGAGTGCACGGGGAAGACCGGGGCCAGAGCCTGGGTCCTCCCCCAGCTCTGCCACCTCTCAGTTCTCGCTCAAATGTCACCTTCTCACTAGAGCATCCTCAGAGAGCAAATTACCACCTTTACCTCACTCTCCTGATCTCCTTTCCCTGCTGGATTTCTTTCCATAGCTCTTACCTCCATAGGCGTATCTTACTCTTTTTTTTTTTTTTTTTTTTTGCTTCCCCACTGGCACGTAAAGTGGCAAGAAGGCAGATGCGATGGGATCTACAGCACCTAAAACAGTGCCTGGCACACAACGGGCAGCTCATTAGACCTTGAATGCAGTCACTGAGGTTACTCTGTGCCAGCTCTCTCAGCCCTTTGCCTGGACTACCGGATACAGCCTAGCGACCACGCAGCAGGGTAGGTACTACGATTGCCATCACCTCGGCCCCAGGTTTCAGAAGGGGAAACCAAGGCGCAGAAAGAGGGAGAATTGGGTTTGGAACTGCAAGCATGAGGGGAACCTGGCAGGAGATTCAGGGCACAGAATCCAGGGCAGCGAGACGCAGGACCCCGTGCGGGGGTCTTGCCCTCTTGGGCAGCCCACACACCTACATCTATGAGCAGAAGCGTCTCCTGACACACCTCCCCACGATTACACAGCTGCTCCGTATTCATGGACCACGTGACAGGTTTCTGAGCCAGGTCTTGAGAAGTCTGAAGCATGATCCCCCGATGACAGGTCAGCATAGCTGCGGAGAAAGAATGGCCAGGGTCTGGGTGATTCAGGGGCCTGCCTTGTCCTGCGCTTGGGAAGATGATCACGTTCTTGACTCGCCCTCCAAGCCTTCTAGCCGCTGGGTGCCTCCGCCTCAGATTAGCAGGGACACAGGAAGTCCGAGCCCCACCCCCAGTTTTTCCCCTGTTCTTGCTGGAATATCGCGGGGGCTTTTCCCAACCCCCCTTGGGGACGGCTGCTCCTCCCTTTGGGTGTGAGAGAGATGGATGGCTCTTCGTTAGCATGAGCCAATCTCTACTTCCCTCTCTGGGCCTCAGGGTCCTTATTGGAAAATAAGGAGGGCAGCCTGACACCGCAGATTTCTTTTAACTGAGAAACCCTATGTTCCAAACAAAAATACTCAGACGCTTCGCGCGCCCTGAACACTTAACTGAGGTGCCCGGCTGCCATGACTACTTTCCAGGGATTAACCCGTTTAAGCCTCCCAAGGAGTTGCCTCGCCTGGATTGGCTCATTTCCTCCTGGCCCCCTGGCCCCTGCCCCGCACCAAGCAGGTGGTGTTATCCTCGTCACCCCCATTTCCTTTTCTTTTCTTTTTTTAAATATCTTTATTCCTCTTGATCACTCTGCTGGAGCCACACTGGCCTCTGGATTCTTCCTTGAACACATGGCGGGCACATACCACCCCAGGGCCTTTGTATACTCTGCGACCCCTGACTGTCTGGGGTTATCTCCTCCTCCCTGAACTTGGCGAAAGAGGCTCAAAGAGGTGGTAATCCTCAAACGCTGGTTCAGCGGCAGAGCCCAGACAGAAACCCACGTCTTTCTGACTCACACGCTCAGCTCTTAAAGGCTGTGCTCTCCCTGACTGTGCGGCCCACTGCTCTCACTGGGACCACCATCCTATTCCTTAGCGGGAGAGTCAAGGCTGTTACAATCCCAGCCCTTTGGTTCTTCTTTAGTATGGGCTCCTGCGGTGGTCCATTTTGCACCCAGTCCTGGCACCCCGTCCTCTCCTAACCCCACGCCTTCCAGGAGCTGTTCTATCTCCCTGAGATGCCCTTCTGTCCTCCACTTACTCCCTGACATCTTGCTGTACCCCATCTTCTCATGCCTGGCCTTGCCGATGCTCAATAGATATTTGCTAAACTACCGAACTGAACTTAACCAGGGAAGACAAATGCACCGTCCAAGATCCGGCTCTGATGCTGAAAGCCAACAGAATATGGACATAAATTAGGGATATCCATTTGTGGCCTGATGGCTGTGTTTTATGTGACGTGTGTGGTTTGAGAGCGTACATATATGGGATGTGTGTAGATGTGCAGTGGGTATGTGGGGTGTGTGGGGTAGTATGGGAATGTGTGAAATGTATATGGTGTGTGTATGGTATGTGATGTGTGGTGTGTGTGTACAGTGATACAGTGTGTTGGTGAGGTATGTGGTATATGTTTGTTGCATGGGTGTGGCGTGCTGTGTGTCCCGTGTACCTGTGTTTTGTTTGTGTCTGCTGTCTGCGGCATGTGAAGTGTGGTCTGTGTGCTGGGTGTGGCATGTGCTATATGTAGTGTGTGAAGTCTGTGGTGTGTGCGGGATGTGTGAGGTTTAAGGAGGGCCGTGTGCAGTATGTGAGGTGTGGTGTGTACTTGGCACAGTGTGTGTTTGTGTCTCCTGAGTGTATTGTGTGCGTTATGGTGTGTGGTGTGCGTGGCGCACATCTGATCTGTTTCGGAAACGCCTTCTGAATTATGAATGTTACCTAGTCCCAGAGACGAAGGCCAGATAAGTAAACCAGCATTAATGAGAAGGAAAGATTCAGACTCTGTTCTCCTCTGCTCAACACCCTTCCACAGCTCCACTGCCCTCAGCAGAAAGGCCAGCCCCTCAGTCTGGCTGGGCAGACACCTGACCCACCACCAGGACCCCCCGCCTACCTCTCGGCTCCCCCAACAATATCCATTCCCAAGACACAGCAGGGCGTTTCCTGCCTCCTTGGCCTGGCACCCGCTGTTCCTTCCTCCTGGAAAACTTGTGATCACCCACCACCCCCAGCTGCACCCCATCCTCTCGATGAGCCCCTCCTCAGGCAGAGCCAAGGGACCCCTCTTCAAACCAGCGGGCTGCCCCCACCTCCAAGCCTTTGTCCATGCTGTTTCCTCTGCCTGTTCGTGTCCTTTTCCTCTTCTGTGAATAAACTGCAGCTCACCTTTAAGACACGGCTCATAGGTCACTTCCTCTGTGACGCCCTCCCTGATTCGCCCCTCCCAGGACATCAGTATCATCCTTCTCTGAGGCCCCCCCAGACCCACTTCCATGACAGCCCTGTGACCATCTGTGTCTGCGATGTCTCCCTTCTTGGTCCTGGAAGCCCTTTAGGGCAGGGCCAGGGTCTGAGTCCTCTGGGGTCTCCACAGACCTTGGAATCCTGTACAAACTCACGTCAGCAAACGCATCCTGGGTGCCCATCCTCAGCCAGCCCTTGTGCTGCCCGAGGCTGGAAGCCTGGTGTCAGTGACATCTAGGCTCTGTCCTCAAGGCTCCCAGTCCAGCCAGAGAGATCCAAACAAGAGGAACGTTTGCTGAACTCACTCAACTCTCTCCCTGAAGCTCGGACAGGGAAGACCCTTCTCCCACTTTCCTAAGACCCCACGCCCCACCTTGCCACGGCAGGTGCTTCACAGCAAGACGCTCTAGGCCACTCTCATCCACCGGTGTACGGTTTGGCTGGGTTTCCACGGGGAAGTGGGGACCCTCCCTGTGTCCCCGTCTGGCTTTTACTTTTCCTGTCACACCTGAAGCACCCTTGATATCCTCGCTGATCTTTTATCTCTGCAGCATGGCTGCTGGGGTGCTCCAGTACCATGGGTGGGGGATGGGTGACGGTGGTCAAGGGGAAGTGGAAGACCCAGGGTTACCCAAGGTCGGGGGTGTGGAGAAGTAGAATTGGAAGCAGCAAGTCACTCCCAGCAAGGAAACCAGCCGGCACACCTGCACTCACTTCTGCAGCCAATGGACAGAGTGGCACGCGAGGCAGCCCACCCTCTCTGCCCCTCTGGCCTTCCTCCCTGCTCCCCTGCCCCTCTCCCACCTGGACAGGCCCAGCATCATTTAAAACACCCACCAGGGGCTTCCCTGGTGGCACAGTGGTTGAGAGTCCGCCTGCCAATGCAGGGGACACGGGTTCGTGCCCCGGTCCGGGAAGATCCCACATGCCGTGGAGCGGCTGGGCCCGTGAGCCATGGCCGCTGAGCCTGCGCGTCCGGAGCCTGTGCTCCGCAACGGGAGAGGCCACAACAGTGAGAGGCCCGCATACCGCAAAAAAACAAAAACAAAAACAAATAAAACACCCACCAGTGGACTCCTGTCCTATAGATATGTCCCCTGGACCACGCACCCTCTGTCTCCCCTTAAGCTGGACACCTCTTACTGGCATCCTCACCTGAAGCGCCTACTGGGAGAATCCCTTACATCACATCCGCCTGAGTGAGTAATAAATATCTGAATGACGTGATGCTGGCTTTGGTGGGATGTGTTTGGATGTCCGCCTTTCACAGGGTCATCGTGGCCCGAGGCCGCGGCGCAGGGCATTTGGTCTTGTGGGTATGACACTCACCTTCAGAATCACAGGTCTCCTGCAGACTGATGGGCCCGATTTCCTGAGTCCCATTAAGCAGGTTGCAGCCTGCTTGGGACATGCACCCCTGGACTCTCAGATGGGTGGAGCGGTTCCCTGTGGAAAGTGAGAGGAGGGGAGAGAGGGAGACACTGCTGCTGGGACCATCCATCCCTCATGCGGGAGGCGCAGCTCTGGGAAGCCAGGCCCACCCTCCGGGTCCCAGACCTCCTCCGGGTCCCAGACCTCAGCTCCCTTTCCTCCCCAGAGACTCAGATCTCGGTCCGGCTCACCAGCACGGAGCAGAAGGTGCCCACTGTAGCAGTGCGTGCTCTCGGCGGGGCAGGTCAGCTCTGCTGCAGACCGGCAGCTTTGGGCAGACAAGCAGACTGGACACCGCACAGACCCCAGGGCTGGGGAGGTGACAGAGAAAGGGAGGCAGGACTGAGAAGGCTCTGAATTCAGACCGTGTGCCTTCCCTCCACCCCTCCCCCATTTTGCTGGTCCCCAAGAATCAATTCCCTAGTGTCCCCCAAATGTGCCCTCCTCGAGCTCTTCTCATGAAGGCCTGGGGTGCGGGGCATTTGGAACATGAGCTAGAGAGACAGCAAGGTTGAGGAGGGGACGTGAGATCTGGGAAGGGGCGTCCGGGACTGAGCGCAGGAGGTGGTACGAGTCGGGGAGCGGTGCCCGGGGAGGACCCAGTGGCTTCACCCACAAGTTCCACTAAACAGTCCAAGAAGACAAGACGCCCGTGTCCACAAAAGATGCCAAAGAGTAGAGAAACGCAGAACACAGCCCCAAACCCGATTTACGGTCTCAGACAGAAAAAGACAGTGGGAAGTCACAGGCCCGTTTCACTCAGGAGGAGGAAATGCCAGAATCCTGACTAGAACACGCGTGGACCAAATCCAGCGGGATGGAAAGAAGGAGCTGGTACCAGGTCAGGGCCGGAGCCAGAGTCGGAGGTGGGTGGTTGAACATGGGAAGAGCGGTCCAGTTTTCTGCTCCGGGACTGTTAGAAGGAGCTGTGCTGGGGAAGGTGGGCAGGGAGGGATTCTAAAGGAGCATCCCCAGCGTGCTCACCCCAGCGCCTCAGCCCCGTGGCTTCCCTCCTCCCAAACACCCTCCTCCTCTCCCTCCGGCACCTGTGGGTGGGTGCGGGGCCCAGAGAGGGAGGCTGGTGAACAGGTGGTTGCACAAGTCCTCCCGGCACACCCGGGTGTAGGAGGCGATGGACAGGCCGGGGCCTGCCCTGTGCTGGGTGATGAGGTCCTCGTGATCGGCTGCCTGGGTGCAGCCCTTGATGAGCACCATGTACACGTAGGGTCCTGGACCAAGAGAGAGAGACGGGCCAGGGTGAGGTCATGACTAGAGGGCGGATGTGCCTCGTGCTCTGGGGTGAGAGGCTGCAGAGCAGGCCACTGGGCAGCCGAGGAGGGAACAGCTCCTGGTACTGGGGGGAGCAGGCTTTCGAGTTTGTACACAGAATATGCCCTAGGAGCGGGGGCGATAGGAGCGTCTCTGCACAGAAGAGGGTGGGAGTCGGGCGGGGGCCCACGGGCCCTCCTTACCGTTCTCCATCAGCATCAGAACCTCCTGGCAGCTCCAGCCTTCCTCACAGTGCTTCTGGCCAGCCGTCCACTGGAGGGGCAGTTCCGATGCATTCTTCACAGACATCAGTGTCGCCCAGTAGCAGATCAGGGCCTGCACTCCTGAGATGGGAAGAGCCAATCAGTCTTAGCTTATCCTCCAGAGTCCCCTCCCGTCTGAGGTCCTCACTCACCGGGCACGGTGATGCCCAGGAGGGCCAGCAGCAGGAAAGGGCTCATGATCAGGGCAGCTGGAACCCGCACTCCTGCTCTCTCCTCCTTTTTATATCTCGCCTCACTCAAGGCAGTCCAGGAAAGGGGTGGGGAGGGGAGGGACTTGCTAAATGGGGCCTGGGCCTCCGTCTGAGTCTCAACACCTTAAAGGCAGCAGGGGTGGGGAAGGGTGGGGGCTGGAGGGTTGGCGAGTGAGGTCGAGGGGGAGTCTGGATCCTCCCTCCTTCCCCAGATCCAGGAGTCTGGGCCCCCAGTCCCTCCACAGTTAGAGATGGAGGCATCCTGGCTCCTAGACCTCACCAGTCCAGGTCCCCAGCCCTCTTTCCTCCAGAGCCCAGCTGTGGGGGTCCCCACCCACATCCTGTTTCAGGACAGTTTGTGAAGGCGGTTTCCTCATCTCATAGCACCTTGGCCACCTTCTGGCCCCAAGTGAGGAAATGGCCCAAGTGCCCGTGAAGACACTGTGAGGTGAGTCTTGGCTGGTCGTTATGCTCTCCCTATCCTAACCTCTGCCCTCCTGCTACTTCCCTTTTCTTTCTCTTTCCTTTCTATACTGCTGTCCTTTTTGTTCTCTTTTTCACTTACTTCCCTCATGCTTTCTCTTCTTCTACTGTTCTCTCCCCTCCCAGCACAACACAGGCCCTAGAATCTCCATCTCCCCGCCACCCAGGAGGGAGCTGAGGAATGGTGGGGCGGGGGTAGGGGTAGAGACTGAATCTCTATCAAAGAATTAGGATATTCCTCAGCAAAGCCAAGTGTCTTTGCCAGAAATAGATGGCACAGTGGTGTGCTAGAAGACCAGCTTTTCAGAAAAACCGCATCAACAAACCCTGCCTCGGAACATCGGCCTATTTCTATGGTGTAAATACTCCTACCATGTCTGATTTTAAGCTACCAATCATTTAACAACCAGCTTGCAAAATTCCTAAATATTTAACAATCGGCTTTTGCAAGCCTGCACAAACTAGCTCTAGCATGCTGGGTAGGAGGGAGACAGGGAAGAATCAGGGGTGTCTGTCGGTGGCTGCAGAGGCCAGATGTGGGTCTGTGAGAAAGAGAGGGGAAAGGGAGAAAAGAGTGAGAATAGGGCTTCCCTGGTGGCGCAGTGTTTGGGAGTCCGCCTGCCGATGCAGGGGACACGGGTTCGTGCCCCGGTCCGGGAAGATCCCACATGCCGCGGAGCGGCTGGGCCCGTGAGCCATGGCCGCTGAGCCTGCGCGTCCGGAGCCTGTGCTCTGCAACGGGAGAGGCCGCGGCGGTGAGAGGCCCGCGTACTGCAAAAAAAAAAAAAAAGCTAGAAGAAGGAAGAATTTGCTCTCTGCTTGAGCTGAGGCATACATCTTCTCCTGCCCTGGGACATCAGCCCTCCTTGTTTCAGGCCTTTGAACCTGGACTAGGACTTATACCCTTGGCTCCCCTGGTTCTCAGGCCTGAGGTTTGAACTGGTGCTGCCAGCTATCCTGGGCCTCCAAGGTACAGACAGCAGATCCTGGGACTTCTTAGCCTCCATAATTTCATGAACCAATTCTTCATAATAAATCTGTTTCTATATATTCATATACACACTACTGCTTCTGTTTCTCTGGAGAACCTTGACTAATACAGGCACTAATCCCATCATTAGAGTTCTACCCTCATGACGTAATGACCTCCCAAAGACCCCAGCTCCAAACACCTTCATACTAGGATTAGTGTTTCCAGTGCACCAGGTACCCAGACTCCACTGGGGCCCAGTAATAAGCCTAGAGCCCCTTTCCAAATGTCTGATTGCAATCTTCAGAAGAAGGCGTAGATTTTCTCCAAAACATGGAGTTCTGCACCGTGATTATCCTATTGGACCTTGTAAGATGTTCCATATTGTAATATACTGGGTTTGAAACATAGACACTGTTAATGCCTTTATTTTCTAAGTACAATCACCCAGGAGTTATTTAGAAAAACTTTTTTATATTTCCAACTGGGAGATTTTGGTGGAAGGAAGCTAGGGTTAATTTCTAGTATAATTCTTTTGTGGTTTAAATGGTTTGTTCTTTTTTATAATTTATGGCTACTCCCTATATGACCTATTGCTTACTAACCCTACTGTTTGATATTAAAATGTATCTGCATTTATCAACACATGATTTTACTTCTTCAGAACCAGTTGATTAGCCAAGATTAGCCAAGTCTGATGTCCTCTTACAGGAAGTTAAGGGTTTTGCCTAACTGTACTTGTGAAACAACGTTACAAGGTTTTAAAAATCAATTTCCGATAAATTAATTTGCAAACTGTGTTCCGGCTTCTCCTCTTTTGTAATTGAATAAAGTTTGTTCTGTTCCAGTCCTCCCACCCACCCCCCAAAAAAAATCAATTGCAAGTCACTGATTCATTGCAAAAAACAATCAACTGTGGGCTAAAAAATAGTATCGGAATTTAGATTTTGCGTATTTATTTGTAGAGCCTTGAACTAGCTAATGCTCCTTTGGTTTCTAAATTATTCATGTTGGGTCTAAAGTCAATTTCAGTCAAAGAAATAACTTTTAAAGCTGTTTGCATTCTTCTAGTTTGAGTTGCAAAGATAGAGGGGAGAGAAAGGGGAGTTAGGAAAAAGAGAGAGGAGAAAAGAGAGGAAGAGAGAGAGAGAGAAATGAAGAATAGAAGGAAAGAAAATTAGCTACAGAATGGAGAAGGAGAAAAAAAAAGTAGAGACAGAATGAAGTTCAGGTTTGTAATATCTAAAGATCAGCCTGTCTCTTCTGGATATCGACCCCTAATCAGATCCCAGAACCAGACTGATTCTTAACTCTGACCCTATACAATCCCACATTCTAAACCTAAACATCTCATATCAGTTCCTGACCCTGAACAAGCTAAGCCCTAACCCTGACCCTAAACCCTGATTCTGTTACTTGCACTGCAGATTTGAACTTTAAAGAATCGAAAATATTCATTCCCCAAGTGGACATTCACATCCAGAGATGGTGTTTCATGGGCTTACAGTGGGTTAGGCAGCCTGTGGCCTTTCAGCCTTCAACTTCCCCCTCTGCATTGGTTTTGTCACCCATCCCTCACAGCCTCTAAAGACACTGACTGAAAGAAAAACACTTCCTTGGTCTTCCATTCCTTTCAGTGCCTCTTCCCTTCTCAGTCAAGCATCTTCAACTATCTGGACATATTTTCTTTGCTTCTATTTTTTCACCTCCCACTCACTCCTCCATGCTCTCTTTCCATTGCCTCTTTCTCTAAAATTGCTTTTACTGGGCTTCCCTGGTGGTGTAGTGGTTAAGAATCCATCTACCAATGCAGCGGACATGGGTTCGAGTCCTGGTCTGGGAAGATCTCACATGCCACGGAGCAACTAAGCCCGTGAGCCACAACTTCTGAGCCTGTGCACCTAGAGTCTGTGCTCCGCAACAAGAGCAGCTACCACAATGAGAAGCCCGCACACCGCAACAAAGAGTAGTCCCTGCTTGCCGCAACCAGAAAAGCCTGCTCGTAGCAACAAAGACCCAACGCAGCCAAATATAAATTTATTAAAAATTAATTTTTAAAAATTTATTTAAAAAAACAAAAAAATTTATTAAAAATAAATTCATTTTTAAAAATAAAATAAATAAAGTAAAATTGCTTCTACCAAGGTTGAGATTCTGGGGGAGGGTAAGAGTCCAGTTGAGGTGGACATCACACTCCAGGTTGCAAAACTACCTCCAGTCGTGATGATGTGAGAAGTTTATTTTTCCTTCGGATAAAGCAAATTAACTAATACAGACAATCACCCCCAATTACCAGACGAATTTAGGATATGTGACAAATGGTGCTGTCAAGTCCTCTTACTTGAGGACTAGTTACTGTTTACCTTAAGAACATGTATGTGGGGGTTGTATCTGTCTGGCTATATAAGGGAGTGAGCTTTCTTTCGTTCTTTCAATTTCTTAGCAAACTGCCTGTAGTGCACATCACATTCTGGTTTAATGCTGTAATAAAACTTTTTCTTTTTTCTCTTCTACCTGTGTGGAGAGGTTTTCTGGGTTGAGAAAAGCCTTTGTTTTTCTTTTTTTTTTTTTTTTCTGTTTTAAATTGAATATATTTGACATATAACACTGTTTAAATTTAAGGTATACAGTATTTTAATTTGATACATTTATATATTGCTCTGTGGTTGCCACTGTAGCAATATTTCACACCTATATCCCACTACATAATTATCTTTTCTTTTTAGTGGTTGGAATAATTAATTTCTAGTCTTTTAGCAAGTTCGATGATTATAATAAAATGTTGTCTCTGTTCACGTTAGAGCTCTATGGCTTATTTACTACTTGTTGCAAGTCTGCACCCTTAAACAACATCTCTCCTATCCCCGGCAAGCCCATCTCCCTGTTACCGACCAAGGTTCCTGGCCTCCTTAATCAATAGAAATTGATCAGAGGCCAGCCAAGAAATTCAGGCAAGGCCTTATTGGGGTCCCTGCTGCAGCAGGGGGGAATGAGAACAAGTAACAGGTTTCCTTGCTGGCTCGCTCTCTGAGGGGGCTGCGAGCTGGTCCCTCACATGGGGGGAGGGGAGGGGTGTGTCCAGCGGTGGGGCTGGAGGAGGGGCTGATGTGGTTTGCCCACCCCTCAGGTGGTGGTGTGTGCAGGGGGCATGCGCAGTACCCCGATTTTGCTCCCGACCCCCTGCTTTTGCTGCCAGCTCTTTAGAAGTGGCAGTAGGGCTTTTTGGTCCCTTTGTATCGTGTCCGGATTTTGCCCCAACTGCGCATGCACGCAGTTATTTTTTTTTAGCCCCTTATAGTTTCTTTGTATTTTGTTGCTCAAGGAGACGTTTGTCCAGGTGCAAGCGTTGCAGCACTGCAGCATAGGGTCCGCGTCCCAGCCTGTCTCCTCCTGGTAACCACCATTTTTACTCTCTGTTTTTATGACTTTGGCTTTTTAAGATTCCACATATAAGTGATATCATACAGTACTTGTCTTTCTTGGTCTGACTTAATCTCCCTTAGCATCAGGAGCTCAAGGTCCATCCGTGTTGTCACAAATATCTGTAGCAGGATGTCCTCCTTTCTCGTGATGGAATAATATTCCATTGTGTGTGTATATATATATATATATGTATAATATATATATAGGTCTATACCCCAGAAGTGGAATTGCTGGATTTCATTTTAGTTACATTCTCGAAACACCCCCGACCTTCTGAATTTCTAAGACATCACCTTGCTGGCCAATCCTCAGAGAGGAGGTGCAGCCCTCTCCTTACAGATCATCAATGAAGATAGCCCCATGACCTTGATCACCTTTACAGAGCTCACTGGCCCCAGGGGTGGCTGAGACCTCTGAGGAAGGAGCGTGGCCCCAGGCCCCTGACCTATTCTCAGTCAGTCACCTCCTCTGTTTCTCCACAGGCCCAGTGGCACAGCCCTCCATCTGAACCAGCAATACCACAATCACAGAACATAAGGACCCTGCCATCCTGACCTGCCTCTCAAATGACGCTGGGATCTCCATATGCTGGTTCTTCAATGGCTAGAGTCTACTGCTCACAGAGAGGATGAAGCTGTCCCTGGACAACAGCAACCTCTCCATAGACTCCGTCAGGAGGGAGGATGCTGGGAATTATCAGTGTGAGGTCTCCAACCAGGGCAATTCCAGCAGAAGTGACCCCCTCGGGCTGGATGTGAAATGTAAGTGACCACTCGCCCCATGCTACATCTTCCCGGGAGGATTACTCTACAAACAGTGTGCAAAATGGATAGAGGTCACAGGGGGCAAAATAGCAGTTAAGAGACCATTATAGTAAACAGATGGCAAAATCTTAATAGCACCATCTCTGGAAAAAATACAATTAGTTTCTAATCCTGGGTCTGGCATTTACTCTGTGACCTTGTACAACATTTTTTTTTCTGGCACACTCTCTTTATATGGTAAAAATTAAAAGTATGTAAGATTTACCATTTAAATGATTTTTAAGTTTATAGCTCAGTGGCATCAAGTACATTCACATTGGTTTGCAATCATTACCCATATACATCCACTACATTTTGGTTAGTATTGTCATCTGAAAATATTATCTTCCAGTCCGTGAACACAGAATGTCTTTCCATTTATTTATGTCTTTAGTTTCTCTTACTATGTTTTCTCCTTTTTGAACAATTGTTTTTCAGTTTTTCTGTGTACAAGTCTGTCACTTACCTGGTTAAGTTAATTCCTAAAGGTTTTATTCTGATTGATGCTGTTATAAATGGAATTTTTAAAGTTTCCTTTTCATACTGTTCACTTTTCATGTATAGAAAATACAACTGTATTTATGTGTTGGTTTAGTATCCTGCAGCTTTGCCAAATTTGCTTATTAGCCCTAACAGTTTTTTGTGACATTTTTAGGGTTTTCTATATAAGGTCACATCATCTGCAAACAATTAATTTTGCTTCTTCATTTACAATTTCGATGTCTTTTATTTCTTCTTCTTCTTTTTTTTTGCCTACTTGGTCTGACTGTTACTTTCTTTTTTTTTTTTTTTTTTTTTTGCGGTACACGGGCCTCTCACCGTTGTGGCCTCTCCCGCTGCGGAGCAGAGGCTCCGGACGCGCAGGCTCAGCGGCCATGGCTCACGGGCCCAGCCGCTCCGCGGTATGTGGGATCTTCCCGGACCGGGGCACGAACCTGTGTCCCTTTCATCAGCAGGCGGACTCTCAACCACTGCGCCACCAGGGAAGCCCTGACTATTACTTTCAATACTATTTTGAAGAGAAGCGGCAAAAGCAGGCATCCTTATCTTGTTCTTGACCTTAGCGGAAAAACTTCCAGGCTTTCACATTTAGAATGATGTTAGATATGGGTTTTAATATATGGCCTCTATTATGTGGAGGTAATTTCCTTCTATTCTGAGTTAGAGTGTGATGAAAGGATTTTGAATTTTGTCTAATGCTTAAACTGATTTAATCTCCTTCTTAGTTATAGGTCTATCATATTTTCTATGTCTTTGTGATTCCACCTTGGTAGCTTTTGAGTTTCTAGGAATTTGTCTAATTCATCGAAGTTATGCAACTTGTTGGCATATAATTATTCATAATACTCTTGTAATTCTTATTATTTCTTGAGAATTGGTAGTTATGTTCCCACTTTCATTTCTGATTCAATCTGAATCTTCCCTTTTTTTCTTGAGCATTCTAGTTAAAGGTTTGTCAATTTTGTTAATCTTTGTTAATTGAAGAACCAATTTTTGTTTTTATCGATTTTCTCTATTATCTTTCTATTCTCTGTTTATCTCCACTCTAATTGTTATTATTTCCTTCCTTCTGCTAGCTCACGGTTTGGTTTATTCTTCTTTTGCTAGTTCCTTAAGTTGTAAAGTTCGGTTGCTGATTTGAGATCTTTCTTTTTTTTTCAATGTAAGCATTAACAGTTATAAACTTCTTGCACAAGATTATTAACTACTCTGAGCCTCAGATTCCTCAACTGAAAATTGCAGTAAAAGCACCTGCTTCATGGCATTATTTCAAAGATTTAATGTACTATTAAATTAAACTCTTGGTAAAATGCCACACACAGAGGAAAATGTTCCATAACTGTTAGATGCTATTACTACTACTATTACCATTAGGCTCTATAAAATCAGGTACTCCTACAGTCAAGGACTACCTGACTCTAGATCCACCTGTTAGCTGTATGACAATGGGCACGTTTTTTCACCACTGGAAGCCTCAAGTTTTTCACCTATGAAATGGAAATAATGTCGATCTGGCAGGGTTACATGAATCAAATGAGATATATGTAAAGTATATAGCCCACGCGCCTAGAGCCCATGCTCTGCAACAAGAGAAGCCACCGCAGTGAGAAGCCTGTGCACCACAAGGAAGAGTAGCCCCCGCTCACTGCAGCTACAGAACGCCGGCGCGCAGCAACGAAGACCCAACACAGCCAAAAATAGAATAAATAAATTAATTTTTTTAAATGGATAACCAACAAGAACCTACTGTATAGCACAGGGAACTCTGCTCAATGTCATGTGGCAGGCTGGATGGGAGAGGAGTTTCGGGGAGAATGAATACATGTATATGTATGGCTGAGCCCCTTTCCTGTTCACCTGAAACTATCACAAATTTTTAATTGGCTATACTCCAATATAAAACAAAACGTTTTAAAAAAAAGAAAATTTATTCCTTGAAGGAACAAGGAATAAATTTTGTTTTGTTGTTTTGCAGAGCACCTCCCACTGTAAAATAATGTCACCTTCATTGACTCTTCGTTTTTCTTTCGATGACAGTTGATTCAACACAAGGAAGTTCTTCTGGCCTCTCAGGTGGTGCTTGCCGGCATTGTGATTGGAGTCCTGGCTGGCGTAGCTCTGAGAGCACCCCTGGTGTATTTCCCATATATGAGATAGACTGAAGGGTATGATGCCTTTCCTCTTGTTCTGCTTTCTCTGAGGCTAATCGTCATGCTCGGGAGAGGGAAGGAGACTTCATCTCTGTCTCTGGACATGGATCTGCTCCTTATGCTTCCTAAAGCCCTGCTTCTTGGCACTAATTCTGATGGGTCTCTTCTTCCCTGGTCTTCATGCTTCCTGTGCCCTACTCTGTCTTGGGCATAGTTATTCCCAACCCCACCTGGTTTAGAGGGAGCAGAACCAATTATGTCCCTCTGTCCCCAGTCAGGGAAGCCAAGGTCCAAGAAGGAAAACTAATGAGGAAATGAAAGAAGCAGGAGGAAGGGGGTCCTGCGCTCTGTCGACAACAGTAGCAGGAGGAGGGGACAGGACAGGAAGAGAACCTAAGAAAAGCAGAAACAACCAAAGGCCTCCTGGGCAATAAATAAAGTGACAAAGAAACAGCATCTACCTACAAAAGGGGAAAGGTGTCAGGGTAGAAATAAGCTCAGAAGCAGTTGGCATGAATGGCCCCAAATGTGAACAGCCAGTAAGCAGGAGAGGAGTAAACACCAGAAGGGATGATGGGTAGATTGAAGGAGGAGGTCCTCAGAGGAAAGAGGACCAACCAAGGTATAAATGAACACTGAGGAGCCCCAAGGAGTCATGCTGACAGGGTCCTTCCTAATTCAAGGAGCAAAGGTCCTGTGCCTGGGAATAGCAGTTACAGTGTCTGATATTTATTTAGGGCAAGTGACCAGCGCGATCTCACAGAGCACAAATCCTCAGACCACAACCAGAGTAAGTAAACCTGGGGTCTGGACCGCAGACTGAGGGAAGTGAATTCCTTAAGTCTTAATCATGGGCCACCCCCCCACCCCACCCTCTCACCACCTGCCCCCTCCTTCAGCTAGAAGCACAACAGCTTAGGAACACCGCGTTCTGAGGCCATAAGTCAGCTCTGCATTTTCATGGGTTGGTAACTTCTTTTGCTTCCCCAGATCAGGGCTAAAATTCACCCAACAAGCCAGTTTCATTGGCTCTTTTTCTCATGAAAATATCTCTGTGTAGAATGGGTTATTCTTGAAGACACAAATGGGAGATCAAGTTTGGATCAAAGTTCCTTACTGCAACAACAAACAAAGAAGTATTGGTTAATCACTCCCATGGGTCTAATTCATGCAAGAATGTTGACTTTAGAATTTTTCCCATCCTGTATTTCAATCCTGGCTGTGACCTTGAGCAAGTAACTTAACCTCGTTGATCCTCAGCTTTGCCCTCTGTAAAATGGGCATGCTGCCTACTTCAAAGAGAAGGTCAAGGAATTAAATGACAGAAATGTAAAGCCCTCATCACAATGCCCAGCTCGAGAAAGGCACTAGATCATTCTCCTTCCTCTGCCTCCTATCCGATCCTGCCCTTACTGTCAAATGATCATTTCCATTCTAATGGGTCTGAGGCCTTAGTTCCTTTACTGTCTATTAATAAATTTTACTGAATATTCTCATCTTAACCTTCAATAGAATATACATACATACTGAAAAGTGCTTAAATCATATTTTAACAATCTGAACAACCCATGTAAGTAGCACCCAAATCGATAAATAAAACATGTCATTCCCCCCCGCCAAAAAAAGACCTCCAGTTACTTCCCTTCAAAGAGTAACCACTATCCTCACTTCCAATGCACTGGACTAGTTTGCCTGATTACGCTCTTACATAAAGGAAAAACACAGTATGTCCTTACATGTATCTGGCTTCTTTCATTCAAAATTGTTTTGTAAGATTCATCCATCTCATTGTATGCCCTTGTGCTTAAGTTATTCTCATTGCTGTATCATCGTATTTCACTGTAGCATTCCATAATCTCTCTCTCCGAATGATCATTCAACAGGATGTTAGTAAGCAGAGAAAATGGGTAATAAAAGCCCTTCTCTGAAGCTAAAAGTTTCAAAGTGGTGAAAGCATGTGGTGCTGAATCACACTGGACAAGGTGAGGGCCTGGCCTACGACACTGATTTAATTGACTGCTGTTCATTCCTTTCAGATTGACGAAGGTGCATATTCTGCCCTGAACTTCAATGCCCAGGAATCAAAGAAACCAACTTCAGCCTCCCATCCCCAACAGCCACAGAAGTGGTTTACTGAGAAGTTAAAAAAAAAAAAAAGAAGAAGAAGTAGTGTTCCCTGCATTACTGACTTATTCCAAGTTTCTCATCCCCATCGCTAGGAGATTCTTTCACCCTTAGGGAAAGTAGGAAGTGTGTCTTCCGCCCCGCACCTCCCTAATGACGCACATCCTGGCTGCCAGGTCACAGCCCCTTCCTTCAGTGTCAGTAGATGAAAAGGTACATCCAGGAGGAGGTCTGGAGGAAACCCAACCTTCCTTGTCATTGAACTTTGGCAAAGCAGACCTTGGGAGAGAGTTGCCAGAACGTCCACCCCTCCCATTTGCTGACCTAGACCAGTTTTATTTATTTATTATAAATTTAGTTATTTGTTTGTTTTTTATTTTTGGCTGTGTTGGGTCTTCGTTGCTGCGCGCGGGCTTTCTCTAGTTGCGGCGAGCGGGGCCTACTCTTCTCGTTGTGGTGCACGGGCTTCTCACTGCGGTGGCTTCTCTTGTTGCGGAGCACGGGCTCTAGGTGTGTGGGCCTCAGTAGTTGTGGCTCACGGGCTTAGTTGCTCCGCCTCATGTGGGATCTTCCCAGGGATTGAACCCGTGTCCCCTGCATTGGCAGGCGGATTCTTAAGCACTATGTCACTAGGGAAGCCCTAGACCAGTTTTAAACTTGCGTATTCAGAGCACACTCATTCCTTCCCACCCCAGTCCTGTCCTATTGGAGTCTAACTTGAATTTGCCATAACCTTGAGAGTTATGTCCTTATGCACTGAAATGCATGTGCCAGAAAAGAAGAGAGAGAAACAGGAAAAGGAAAAGCTCCTCCTAGCTCTTCAAAGTCCAGTATAAATCCACAGGAAAATACATATATAACCAATTTAGGACTGCAAATTCTACACCTTTGTCTACCGTCAGGATTGTCTACCTACAGGATCAGGGCCTAAACACCTTGCTGCTTACCTAGAACACCACCTAGGCCCTTTGGAAAACTCTTCTTCAGAGAACCTACTAGAAGAAACTAAAAAACTACTTGTCTAGGTCCATAAGTAATTCCTAATAAAAAATGCAAAAAATGCAGGTACGTTTAAATAACTTTATGGGCTTTACTCCAGGAAGTGCCCACAGAGGAAGGGGTTATTGCTTTAGGGGGCAGTTGGCTCTTAACACATACAATCTGCTGGGACTTGGGAAAGGAATCAGAAAGCTACCCTTCAGAGATGATCTAAATAATTGCTAAAGAATGCACAGTTTGTGGTACTGAGTTTTTCCCCTTCCTTCTGAGACATTCTGCAATTTTAATTGTTGTAACTCCTTTCTATGTGAAAGGGGTTGTTTACTTAATTTGCTGTGTAAGCCAATCTGACTGCCTTAGGTGAAAGACGCCACCAAAACCCCTCAAGTCCCTCTGGCCAGAAGCTCCTCAAGCCTTTTATGTCAGGGGCTCCACATAGAAAATAAGAAGAAGCAGTTTTCTACATTCATGGCCAGAAAGGGATCTCGCTCAGTTTCTAGGCACCTCAGACCAACCATCAGCACCATTCTATTCCACGTTTCTGCCTGTGCACGTTCCATCTGCCCCACTCACCTTCTCAGGAAACCTTGGCCTCTGCTAAGGTGTGTTTGGTTCTTGAGAAGCAGGAGCACCTGAAGGGGACACGACCACCCATGCAGCTGGCCTTGTTTACAACCTAGAAAGCTGCACTGGTGCTGATGCTCCTTAGGACACAAGGGGAGGATTATAGCTCAGCTCTGGGCTTCGTGAAAGCCTCTGAAATTTGTTTTCTCCCATGGGGTCTATGAGACCCAATGTGTCAGCATAAAAAGGACAAGCAGGAGAAGGAGAGGCACGTCTACTTCCCACCCAGCCTCCTTCTGCATGGATGGAACCTCCTTGAGGCTGTTGAGAGAAAGGTTTTATTCCATATTCATTACTTGATCTAATGCTGTGTGGAACTGGCCCCCTCAAAGAGGGTTGGTTGGGAATTCTCTGTACTCAGGTACCCCTTTCAGGGTTTTTTAACCCTGACACAGACTGTATATACCTCCCCTCATCCACGCTATTCTGTGTAATTTAATTTTGCCTGGCTAAGGCCGCTTCTGAATTATTTGTAAAATTTGCTCTATATTTATAATAAAAATTATATATCAGGCATCAACATGCTGCCTCACAGTTGGTACTATTTTCTACAATGTTTTCTTTACAGGTAGAAGAAACAGGAATTGCTTAATAGGGAGTCAGCGTGAGCCTATTTCTAAGTCCACATGGTATCTGATCCAGTGATCAGAGAATTCGCTCAATTCATTTGCACACCTGCTAACAAAGTGCGTCTCTCTAGAGCAACAAGCCACAGCTCCAACCTGCCTGGGAGAAGCTGCCTGTCTTCCTCTGGGACAGAAGATGACTTCATGAGTAGAAGATCTCCTGGCCTCTTTACTAGGGACAAATCACACTTCCCACGCAGGTGGCTCCAGTGAGTCAGATGCAGCGATACAGCTTTCACTCCAACAGTCTCCACGGCTTCAGGGGTATAGAAATCTCTCTAGCACCCTCTCTTCCTTGTACCCTGTTCCTTTCTTTCTGCCCCTCAGAGGGTCAGAGCTCTTCTAACCTGGGTAACCTTCATTCCTTAATTAGCCTGTTATCTCATTTCCTTCACTTCCAAGCAATTGAAGCGTGTGCTGTCTTTCTCCTTCCTCATGCCCTGGTTTCTCCTGGCCCTCTGCAGTGCTGGCTCCCTTCCCAAGACCACAGGAAGCAGCAGCAGATCAGCACCCATCTCTTGGCCAATTCAAAGGTACTTTCACCGTCCTCACATTGTTCACTTTTACCACATCTGAGACCACACACAACTTCTTCCTTCTGGACACTCTCCTCCTACCAGCCCCACCTGTGCATTGCACCCCGACCTCAGATTTCCTACTCAGACCTGCTCGTCTCGCTCCACACCACCCTCTTTCCACAGCTTCCATGACCTCTCTGCAGGGGGCTCCTTCATCTATATCTCTAGCCCGTCTACTTCCCAGAACTCATGACACTCACATCCAAATACCTTCTGAAATTGCTCCCCATCTGAACTGGCTTTTCCCCCAGAGGTCACTCATTCCTCTCAGTGACGCCACTGCTTCCTCAGCCCTTGCTCTTTCGTTTTCTAGATTCAATACATCGTCGAAGCCTGTTGATTCCTTGTTTAACTTCTCTCAGTTATGTCATTCTCTCCATTCCCATACACCTAAATAACCCAGGCCCTCAACACCTCTGCTGGAAATACTGCTTCCAGTACTGAATTCTCATCTTTGGTGTCTACTGAAATCTCCCTTGCACACTACTGCCTCATTGCCTTCCTACAAACTGGTCCACTCTCCTACGCAAGAACCTACAGTGACCTCCCCTGGTCTACCAGATGAGTTCAAATTTCTTCCTCTTTACTAATACTTCTTACTTCCTTTCCCACTACTCTCTAGTATTATTCCTCCATTCTAATTAGTTCTGTCTCCTTATCCATCCCTGATCCTCTTCCCCATACACACATAGAATTCTTAGTCCCAATAATATGCCTGAAATCAACTACCAAACAGGGCAATGTCCTTTCTCTTATCTCATGGAGCAGTTACCCACACCAGTCATCACAAGCAAAAACTCCAACCGTGGGGAAGATGAGGACCCTGTAGCATTAACGTGTAAACCTCAGATTCCTGACCAACCTGTGATCGAGAATCTTTTCCTGATGACCAATTTACGTGTTCACGGAATCCTTATGGAGCACCTACTGTGCTACAGGTCTCAGTGTTAGACCCCATGAAAGATACAGAAGTGAGAACTACAGGGTCCCTACCCCAGGGAATATAAAGCAGAAGACAAGAGAGAAGACATAAAAAATCATAATACAGAAGTAGAAATGGAAAATGCCACAAGAGAAGAGAGGGAGAAATCCAATGGGAAATAGGACTACACATGAAACGACTGGGAAAATTTTAAAAACAACTGGTATTCAGACCACACCCACAGATTCCATTTAATTGGTGTGGGGTGGAACCCAGGCACTGGTAATCTTTAAAGTTTCCAAGATACTTTTAATGTGTAGCCAGGATGGAGAACCTCTGCTATAAGAAGTAAGACTTAAGTCTAAAAGCAGTGGGTTTTAGTTAGGAGTATAAATCAGAATTACCTAGGGAACACTTTCCACATTCATAAGCCTATAAACCATCACTAAAGAAGCTGATACAGTATGTCTGGAGTGAGACCTGGGCTTTATATTTTGAAAAGCTCCCAGGTGATTCTCACATGTATTTTATGTTAGCAAACACCTAAAACATAGCTATGATGGATATACAAAAATAAACTCAAAATGGATTAAAGACCTAAATGTAAGACTGGATACTATAAAACTCCTAGAGGAAAACACAGGCAGAACACTCTTTGACATAAATCACAGCAATATTTTTTTTGGATCTGTCTCCAAAAGCAAAAATAAACAAATGGGACCTAATTAAACTTAAAAGCTTTTGCATAGCAAAGGAAACCATCGTCAGAACAAAAAGACATCCTACTGAATGGAAGAAAATATTTGCAAATGATATGACTGATAAAGTGTTAACATCCAACACATATAAACGGCTTATATAACTCAACATCAAAAAAGCAAACGACGCAATTAAAAAACGGGCAGAAGAACTGAATACACATTTTTCCAAAGAGGAAACACAGGTGGCCAAAAGGCACATGAAAAGATGCTCAACGTGGCTAATCATCAGAGAAATGCAAATCAAAACCACAATGAGGTATCACCTCACGCTTGTCAGAATGGCTATCATCAAATAGAACATAGGGACTTCCCTGGTGGCCCAATGGCTAAGACTCCATGCCCCTAATGCAGGGTGCCTGGGTTCGATCCCTGGTCAGGGAACCAGATCCTACATGCCGCAACTAAGAGTTCACATGCCACAACTAAAGATCCCTTGTGCGTCAACTAAGACCCGGCACAGCCAAATAAATAAATATTAAAGGAAAAAAAAGAACACAAAAAAGAAATATTGGAGAAGATGTGGAGAAAATGGAACCCTCCTACACTGTTGGTGGGAACGTGAATTGCGGTAGCCACTGTGGAAAACAGTATGGAGGTACCTCAAAAAATTAAAAATAGAATTACCATATGAGCCAACAACTTCACTGCTGGGTATATAACCAAAAAAACTACAAAAACATTAATTCGAAAAGATACATGCACCTCAATGTTCATAGCGGCGTTATTTACAATTCCCAAGGTATGGAAGTAACCTAAGTGCCCATCAACAGACGAATGGATAAAGAAGAAGTGATATATATATATGTACACACACACACACACACACACACACACACACACACACACAATGGAATATTATTCAACCATAAAAAAGAATGAAAATTTGCCATTTGTAGCAACATGGACAGACTTGAAAGGCTTTATGCTAAGTGAAATAAGTCAGAAAGACAAAGACAAATACAGCCTCTCTTCATCCATAAATCGGGGGAAGGAAGAATTAATCTAAATGACCTCTAGGCTTTGCTATTCAAAGTGGGGACCAATAACCAACAGAAACGGCATCATCCAAAAGCTTATTAGAAATGCAGAATCTCAGGCTCCGCCAGAAAAATCAGATTTGTATTGAACAAGATACTCAGGTGATCTGTAAGCACATTAAAGTTTGGGTCACTTCTCTAAAGTGTCTGCCACTTCTACGATGCAATGGTTTCAGACTCACCTCAACTCTGTCACTTAGCAGGGGAAAAAAAAAAAATTTACCTCATCACTTCACTTGCGCCCTTTTCCTGATCCTAAGCAGAGCTCTCAGGCTTGCCCGTATCCCTGTAGGGTTTTCAGAAACACGGATGGGGCAGCGCTGCCGCCTTGTGGTCATGATCAGTAAATGCACGTGATCTTACCGTTCTCACCTGGAAAGGAGGCGGGAGGGTTGGCAGAGGGGGGTGACGTCTAAGTCACAGATGAGATAAGAGAATCACAACCACCCACAATGACTGGAAGTAACTGTCAGACAGACCTGGGCCTACATCATAGAGTAATGTCACATTTCAAAGGGCAGATTTTATAATACCTAATAAAATGTGGTATTAGTGGGAATCCAGACCAAGCTCTACCCTTGGAAACTTCAAGAAAAAAAAAATCACTGTGACAGTTATTTTCAGACATCCAGCCCCCACCTGAACTCCATCAGTAAACTTGTAATATTCCAAGGAAACTTACTTTGCTCTGACAGTTGTCTCTCACCCTGAGCCAAAGTGTGTCTGATGCAGACTCACCAAGCCTGCGGCCACTCTGTGTAGGCACAGAAATAAGCCTCATACCTTTCACACAACAGACCTTCATATTCTTGTGAACAACCACCATACGCCCTTCCATCTCCCCTCAGCCATTTCCAAAAGGACATATTCGGAAGTTCCCTGTACTCTCCTGTCACCTTCTGAAGGGCAAGTGAAGTGTGTCAACCAGAGCAGAAACTCTGAGTCCTGGGAGTGTCCCAAGCACAGCAGCAGAGGAACAGGACGACCCACATCCCCATTCTGAGCACTTCACCTGTATTTAGAAAGCCAAATCCCACGTCAGCTCATGTGAGGAGATGGGTTCTCGACTTGTGCTGCTACCCAGTCATCCCATAGCTGTGTAGGTGTATACTTTTTGTTGTTTTATTTTTTATTTTTTTTGCGGTACGCGGGCCTCTCACCGTTGTGGCGTCTCCCGTTGCGGAGCACAGGCTCTGGACGCGCAGGTTCAGCGGCCATGGCTCACGGGCCCAGCCGCTCCGCGGCATGTGGGATCTTCCCGGACCGGGACACGAACCCGTGTCCCCTGCATCGGCAGGCGGACTCTCAACCACTGCGCCACCAGGGAAGCCCCTGTTGTTTTATTTTTAAGAAATATCTATTAGAGCCTGCGATGCACTATGCGCTGGAGACACAAGGATGAATCAGACCTGGTCCCTGCCCTCACTGAGGGCCAGGTACGGAGGGAAACCAGTCCAAAGCCAGAGCATTGCGGTTACATGAGAAACACTTTGACAGAGGTGAACACAGACGTGGGGGCCCATCTCGTCAACCCCCTGTGAAGACTGTCCACTCTGGGTTTTCTGGGCTCCCGTTTTCCTCATTTCAAGCTCAAAGTGAAAAAGAAAGAGAACGCAAGTGTCCCCGATTTTTGCAGTCAAGGTTCAACCAGACATTTCTCTCTGGATAATCCAAGATGTTGGTGGGCTCCCACTTTATTCTGATGTCCTCTCTCTCCTACCAGAGCTCACCACACCAGCACATGCAGCAGCCCGGCAGCCGCATACTAGCAGACATTCCAGCGAGTCAGGAAACTTGAGTTTTTCTTCCCTGGCTTTGAGGATAACTGACTGTGATCTTGAACAAGTCACATAACTTCCCTGAGCTTTCATTCCCGCTTCCATAAAGTGGAGCAGCTGGACTAACTCTCCACGGGTCTATGTGTGTAGTGGGAGCTCCTTAGAGATAGCGTCACACCTTCTTCTTCGCGGGAGTCACCACCTGCAAATACCGGGCATACATTATGGACTCAAATGCTCACTGAATGTGTGTATGAATAAATGACTCTTCTTAGAGCAACAGGAAGCATGGAGTCAATCAACAAGCATTTGTGAATGTCTACTACATATACTGTAGAGTGGGGAAACCAAATAACAGTGGGAAAATGGTTATTTCTCCCACTTTCCCCTTACCTCCTTCCTGGAGGGGGAACTTTGTAAGTCACAAAGACTGTGCTTACACAACTAAAGTTCTCAAGACGAGCTCTAATTAGTTGTCAATATTAACAAGAGAAGAGTCTGACTCTTTTCCAGGGAGAAGCCACATCGGTGGTTTACATCAGACCAAGCGCAGACCAAGCCTCCAACTCGAGGACAATCTCCACTGCCTAGCACAGTGCCTGCCGCCTGCAGATGCTTTATAAACTTTGTAGTAGCAAAGCCTACAATCAACCCTCCAACATGTCCATAGGCAGAAATAATCTGAAATTGAGAGGGTAAGAATGAGCAAACAAAAACCATGCCTGGCCTCTTCCCTCCTCTTGGCTGGAACAAAAGTCACATCACCTTTACTCACTCCTGCCTGGAGGAGCCAGGGAGGACTTCCTGTTAACCTTCCCCTCAGCCCCATAAATATCACCCAGCACTTAAGCCCAGCCTCCCCCCATCTTTGAACCCATTTCCTGAAGCCTCTGGAATGAGTCACACTCAGTAAGTGCTGGTATTGTGTACCCTCGATGTTTGCTCCAAGTAGTATCACCTCCTTGCGCTTTGGACTGTTTCCAGACAAGGTCTGAAACAAGAGCCCCAGCAGCCTGGGCAAACACCTTCCCCGCTGTGGTTCCTGTTCCTCAAACCCTCTTGGACATGAAGCCTTGAGGGTCTTCCACCAACCCAGTTCCCTCTCCTTTAGGCGGGAGCCACGAGCCCACAGCCACCTGCCTGACCAACAAGGAGGCCTGCTTTGACCCGGTGCTCCAGGCCAGGGTTCGGGGCAAGAGAGAAGAGCCTCTCCTCCTTGATCCTCTCTGCTTACCTCCTTACATGGCCACGGAATTGGAGGAAATTGTAAACAGTGGGGACACAGCAACTTCCCAAACAACACTGCTATTGCTGATCCAAGGACGGGAGTGGGGAGGACAGAGGGGAAACACGCCGTGTGAGTCTCTCTTTGCCAGCCCTTAGCACTCTCTTTCCTGCCAGATACTAAGCTAGAAAATGTCACTCACATGTATTAGGAAATTCAAACAAGGAAAAAGACTTGGGGAAGAAATCATAGCACACTGGCGGGTAGGGAGGCGGGAGGGAGGACGGGAGGGGCTGAGAACTGCTGCCAAGTTATCAGTCGCCCTCCCTTGTTCCTAAGAATATGCTTCACTCCTTCTCTTTGGCCACCTTTACCTTCCAGATTCCCATAAATCACATGGTCCAGTTACCTAATGAGACCAGCGTCACTTGGCCGTTCTCACCCTCTAGTGGGAACACTGGCCTGGGAGTAAGGCTCAGACCCCCAAGCCACGTACCACGCACGGCCTGAGCCACTCCAAGAACTCGGGACCCTCTCACTGGGAACCTTCCACACACTCTTCAAGCAACGCACAGCAGCACCAACAGTTGAAATGAAAGTTCTAATCTCTTCCCTCCTTCTGTTGCTGCCGCTAATGCTGGTGTCCACGGTCCGCAGCAGCTCAAATACAGGTAAAAAAAATTTTCTTTTTTTCTATGAAAGATAAAGAGGGGGGAGAAACATGGCAAAACAGAAAAGAACGTGACCACACATGCAGTAAAATGTAGCCCCTTTAGGTTACAGGGATTAGGGGCAAGTTAGCCTGTCTCAGTGCCTGTTTCTTCACTTACAAAAAGGAAAGAACTGTACATAAATCCAAAGAGTGTTGGGAGAGTTAAAGAAGCCCGTGTGTATGGAAGTGTCTGCAACTGTAGCTGGCGGGGGAGAAAAAAATAATGGCCCAACAAAGATTTGCTGCCTCACCTGCCCCCCAGTCCCTGCTCTAGAGGTAATGAATGTCCCCAGGGCCAGGCTTGGAGGCAGTGGTGGGAGGGTGTTGAAGGCAACTGTACAACCACAGACAGTAAGTCATCCTCGACTGTATTCGTTACAGTGCACCAGATGTGCCCCAACAATTTTTAATGCTATTTCACGGTATGGTGATAAACTAGAAAAATCACACCACCAGGTAGTACCCGTGTTTGAAACTGTAGGCACACCAAGCCCTGTTTGAACAGCTCACCTTTGGGAAGCAGACCCTGGGTTAGGGGCTCCGAATCGGCTCCACTTTTCACTACAGCTGAAGTGGCCTAGCCCTTAGCAGAACAGCTGTGCAGAAGAGACCTCATCCCGACCTATGTCTGCTCTCGAGGGGAACATCTCCCCAAGGGCTACTTTGAGGTGAAATAGCTTTGTTATATACTGAGCATCAACTCTGTCCAAAAATCAGGAGTTCTCCCTACTCCACCCCAATTTCCAACGTTCCCTCCCTTACAGAGAGAGCTCTCTGGAAGCTGCTGGGCCCCCCAGCCCTGGGGCCTAGACCACCATTCTGGAAGCGAAGGTTTTTCCACCACTAGGACAGACACCAAGGCTAGAGTCCTCAGCCTGGATTCCAAGCTGCAGCCACAGCTGCCTTTCCAGTCCAGCCCTCCTCGCACTAAGTGCTCTGTGCTCCACTCAGCTAGGCCTCGGGCTGCTCCCGAGCTGCTCCTGTGCTTTCCCACCAGCTCAGCTTCGCTCACAAAACCCACCCCAAGCCCCCTCCTCCCACAGCCTCCCTTGATTCGTCCCAGGACCACATGTGAGCCCTCCCGCCTGTGAACAAGCTTAACCCTAACTCGACTCTCTGCCCTTTTCATGTTCTACCTTAAGTTGAGGTGTTGGTGTGCCTCTCCCACCTCCACCCCTGCCCTTCTACACTGTAACCTCCCCTCTGGCACAATCTGGTGTATTGTTTCCACATCCCTCACACTATCCCACATGGTGCTCAGTAAATATTCGCAAAGTGAAAGAATAAATCCTCAGGTTTCTGAGCTCAAAATGTTGCCCTTAGGAGACTCGACACCCGCATTTCATAGCAGGCCCACTGACATTAGGGCTGGATAATTCCTTGTTGTGAGGGTGAGGGGGCTGTTCTGTGCTTTGTAACCTGTTTAACAACATCCATGTGGCCTCCACCTGCTAGAAGCCAAGAGCAGCCTCTCCCCTACCACCCTGCCCCGCCCAGTTAGTACAGCCAAAAATAGCTCCAGATATTGCCAAATGTCCCCTGGAGGGGGAACCACTGCCCGGTGGGGTCACTGCTCTCTACCAATAATTCTCAAACATGGCGACACGTTTAGACTCACCTGGACCTTGAGACTCAGACTTGCATTGAGGGGAACCGCGATCCAAATCCTGGCTCCATCACTTACTTTGAAACCCTGGACAAGATGCTTAACATTTTTCAGCCTCAGTTTTATCTTCTTAAAATGAATAAAACACCACTTAGCGTGTGCAACTGTTGTGAAGAGTAAACTATGGATAATGTGAACCTAATAAGGGTTCAGTAAATGGACTGAGTAAAATTTCTAAAGTACCTACTAAGGCACAGGAACAACGAACTAGGGAAAGCTCACTGAGCTGCCAGGTGGCGCGATTACAAACCAGAGGGGACCGGTGGTGGCTAGGCTCAATTTTTGTTTCCCAGGCAAGGGGAGTTTGCAATGATGGACCAAGTCTGGCAAGAAGAAATAAAACACTACACAACCCTCCCGCCCAAAAATTCTCCAAATAAAATCTGATCTTGCTTTATCTCTTCAAATAACCACATACATGTTTAATATGCTTTTCACAGGGAAGAGGAAAAAAAAAGAGAACCGATGACAATGTTAAGAAATAAATTACTTACAATAATAGAATACTCATTCCTTGTAAGATTACTTATTAATTATAAAATTATTTATAATAAATAGCTCCCATGTGTTAAACAATCCTATGTGGCAGGCTTCTCCTAAACACTTTATACATACTACTTCATTGTGTCCTCACAGAAATGTAGTGTACTTTTTTATTTTTAACTTCTCATTTTTCAGACTTAAAAATGTTGTGAAAAGAATCAGAGTTCCAATAGATCCAAAAACCCCCACACAGTTTTTTTCATAGCCATAATATGATTATCAAAACCAGAAAATTAGCAATGATACAATACTATGAACTAATGTACGAATTTTCAGAATTTGCTAATCATCCATTGACGTCCTTTTCCTGGTCAGAATCCAATCCAGGATCCTACACTGAAGAAAGGCATCATCTCTCCTGGTCTCCTCCAATCTAGGCACGTTCTCAGCTCTCCTTGTCTTTCAGGACCCTGACATTTTTAAGAGTACTGTCAGTTATTTTGTAGAATGTGCCTCAATTTGGGCTTATCTGATGTTTCCTCATGACTAAATTCAGATTATGCATTTCTGGCACTAATACCACAGAAGCGATACTTGCCTTCTCAGTGCAGCACATCAGAAGGCCCACGAGAACAGTATCTCTCATGATGGGTGATGTTACGTTTGAACACTGCTTAAGGTGGTGTCCATAAAGGTACTATTTTCTCATTGTAGTTAATAAGTATCCTGTGGAGAGATACTTTGAGACTATGCAAATAGCCTGTTTCTTCTCATCATATTTTTGCCCGTTAATTTTTAAAATCCATTGATGATTCTTGCCTACAACAGGTATTATAGAGTCTTAGCAAAGCAGTGATTTTCTATTTCCATCATTCCTTCTACATTTATTAATTAAGATTCTACTATAAGAAAGAGCTGTTCCTTCTTTCCCATTTATTTAGGTATACCATTATTTATTTTTATAAGTAAAGACTTGGGGATATTTGTGGATTATAATCTATTACTATCCTTATTCACCACGTCGCTCATATTGTCCCAAAGCTGGCCACTGAGCTCCAGGTGGCTTTGGTGTCTTTTTTTTTTTTTTTTTTCGGGTGGGGGTACGCGGGCCTCTCTCCGCTGCGGCCTCTCCCGTTGCGGAGCACAGGCTCCGGACGCGCAGGACCAGTGGCCATGGCTCACGGGCCCAGCCGCTCCGCGGCATGTGGGATCCTCCCGGACCGGGGCACGAACCCGCGTCCCCTGCATGGGCAGGCGGACTCCCAACCACTGCGCCACCAGGGAAGCCCTTTGGTGTCTTTTTGACATGTCATTTCTTTAGCAGTTCCTGACTTTCTCACACCACGAGATGTTCCAGCCTCATCTTGTACTTCCCTTCCGCAGCCCTGGCGTCATCCATTTGTCCACGGAGCCCTGGTTCCTTTCATGAGGGAATGATATGCACAAACCTTGGGCACTAGGTATTGCCCATGGCTACAAGGGCTATTGCATCTAGGCCCTCTGGTGGACAGATGTGTGCATACACACACCAATGTACTTTTTTTAGCCCCGTTTTATTGGATTGGGCAAAAAGTTCATGCGGGTAAGATGTTACCAAAAACCCGAACAAACATTTTGGCCAATCCAATACAAATTATGTAAATGAGGCACAGAAAAGGTAAGCAGCTTGTCCAAAATCACAATGCTAGTAAGTAGCGGAAATGAGAAGTCAAAATAATAATAGAGCTACTGCAAAACCTAACAAGTGGAAGTAACTTCTTTACACATCCAAGTCAGCAAAAAGCAGTAAGCCTAATACTCCAGCATAGACACTCCCTTTGGGAAATAACTAGAAGTCTGCAATAATAACCACAATAATACCCATCGTGTACTGAGCACCTATTTGGGCCCCAGGCCCCAGTAGCTCCTTTATTCCTAACAACACTGCAAGGTGGATACTAATATCCACTCTTTACAAACCAGAGAACCAAAGATCGTAGAAGCTAAGTGACTTCTCTAAGACTACATAGTTAACTGACAGAGCAAGCAGTTGACCCCAGGTCTGTCAGGATATAAAGTCCATGCTATTCTACTGTATTAATATTATCCAAAGCTGATTTTACGTAGAACAGAAATAAGCTTTTACCTTAATAGTTATATGTTTATTTTAATGCATGTTAGGAGAACAATCTAAGCATGTATAAACCCATAATCTCACAGATAACATTGCATAGGATGAAGCTCTTACGTAAATTAAATTTATTTAGAAAAAAGTATCAAGTAAATAGTAGAAAAGGTGGTATAAGTTATAGCAAAAATCATTAAGGTGGTCCAAAAATGTCTGACTGACACTTGGAGGACATAATATTATAGTAATACCTTCGTTTTCAGTTACAGCATGAAGTTAGGGTCATGTAGGGCTGCAGAAAGAACAGCAGACTAGGAGCCTTGGACCAAGGTTTTAGCTCCAGGTGTGTCACCATTACCTTTGTGAACTTGGGCATTTCATTTGCTCTCTCTAGGCCTCAGTTTTCTCACCTGAAACTAAGAGATGGTGATTTAGTTAATTAGTACAATGCTTTAAAAACAACTTGGTAATGATATCAAGAAACATAAAACTGTTCATAACTTTTGACCCAGTAATTCCATTTTGGGAAATCTTGCCCAAGGCAGCAATCCAACATTTGGAAAACGGTTACAAGCACAAAGAAATTTATCAATCTCCAAAAATAAAACAATCTAAATATTCAGCAATGAGAGAAGAGTTAAATAATCGGAAACACATATACTTGAGAGTGTTAGTCAGTCATTCAAAATGTCTGTTATAAATGTTGTAGGAAAACAAAGGAACAAGCTTATAAAGTGAACAAAAAGAAATTGGCTCACATACTATGGTTATCACTTCATTTAAAAATTATATGCAGGGACTTCCCTGGTGGCGCAGTGGTTATGAATCCACCTGCCGGTGCAGGGGACACAGGTTCAAGACCTAGTCCAGGAAGATCCCACATGCCGCGGAGCAACTAAGCCCATGCGCCACAACTACTGAGCTTGCGTGCCACAACTACTGAAGCCTGCGCACCTAGAGCCCGTGATCCACAACAAGAGAAGCCACTGCAATGAGAAGCCCACACACCACGACGAGGAGTAGCCCCCGCTCGCCGCAACTAGAGAAAGCCTGCGGGCAGCAACAAAGACCCAACGCAGCCAAAAATAAATAAATTAAATTAATTAATTTAAAAAAATTATATGCAGTTAACACACCAAAATTCCAACAGCTGATAAGGGTAAAGATTTCTTCATTTTTACTTTACAAATTTTCTCTAATATAGTTATATTGCATTAAAAATGAAAAAGAAAAACTTCTCAGTGAAGGGGTTCCACTAATGATCTCCAAGTTTCCTTCTGGCTCTAATATTCTGTGGTTTTTCTCTGGAACCAGAAGTAGAGATCAGGTGACAGTGATATAGTAGAAAAGTTTAGACAGCTGGGGTTATGCCCGTTGAAATTACTTTAACGCCACTCCAAATAGCACACGAAAACACTTGGAAACCAGCACTTGGAGAAATGATGCAACACCCTTCATCTGTGTGGCAGGAAGGGCAGAAAGAGTTTGGGAAATAGGAGAGCGGGATTGAACCGGATGCTGCTCTAAGGGCCCTCTCTGGACAACTTGTTCATCCGCTTATCAAACAAACATTTACCACGTGTCTACCATGTGTCAGGAGCCATGTAGCTGAATGACCACTGAGCCATTGGTTCAGAGTCTAGTGAGGAAGAAAAATTTTTAGTTTGCTAGGACCACCATAACAAAATACCACGGACTGGGAGGCTTAAACAACAGCAACTTATTTTCTCACAATTCTGGTGGCTGGAAGTCAAAGATCAATGTGTCAGCAACTTTGGTTTCTTCTGAGGGCTCTCTCCTCGCCTTACAGATGGCCATCTCCTTGCTATTTCCTCACCTGGTCATTCCTCTGTGCATGTACATGCCTGGTGTCTCTTTGTGCGCCCAAATCTCTTCTCCTTATAAGGACTCCAGTCAGATTGGATTAGAGCCCAACCATCAGGGCCTCATTTTAACTTAATCATCTCTACAAAGGCCCTATCCTCAAATACAGTCATTCTGAGTTATTAAGGGTTAGGACTTCAATGAATTTTAGGGGGACACAATTCAGTCCACAACACATTTCAAACAACAAACTATAACTGTGCAAGGATAGAGCTGTATTGAAATGTGACGGGGAACCATGGGAAACCGTAATTAATTCTGGCAGGAGATATGAGCAACTCCTGTACAGAGGAAGCATCATCTGGACCCAGTTCTAGTCCCAGAATCTCTATAAAACATCATACTTGATTGTCATAAAAATATTTTAGGTATCACAAAATGGGAATAAGATAGCATCAGGTGGTAAGACAGACTTGAATAGAGGCCAAAAGAGGAATGGATTTGTTGCAGAGGAACAAAGGTAAATACCATCCTCTTATAGTTGAACTGGGATTATGGATTCAAATACAACCGAGAACGTGGAGGTCTGGTGAAGCTCCTGACTGGTCTATGGAATAATCTACTCCTTGCTCTCATTCCTTAGGTCATGAGGATTTTAATATGTGTAGGGAGGGATCTTAATGGGGGGAGGTTGTAAGGTGTTGATTAACCCCTACCTATTGTCCTCTCTTCCATCCAGAAGCCATTCTTTCTCCACCTACCTCCAGCTAAGCTTTTCTCTAGGCCAGATTTTAAACCTCAATTCCTTATCCATTTAAAATACTCCTCTCTTGAAGCACCCTAGATCCCTGAGTAAAAAGGAAGAGCAACGGAGCTACGCTGACCTCGGTAGCACGATGATGCGGGACCAATTCTCTTGGTCCCTTCCCTTTCCAGTGACTGGAAGTGACCAGTTTTCTTCCTACAGGGATTGCCAGAGGCCATAGGGACCAACGCCAGGCTTCTGGGAGGTGGGTCCAGGACGGAGGCCAAGAATGTGAGTGCAAAGGTCAGTAATCCAGTATTGACAACAGCGATACGCCATCAGATCCCAGCTTGTTCCCCTGAATCCCTCTGGGACCGGAGCAGATGTTATCTGAGCTGACCTCACCCTCTCCCCTCTCCACAAGACCACCACATGCAGCACCAACACTTATTTTCTTCCTGAGTTTCATGTAAGAACCAGACTCCTCCAAGGTCCAGCGGGGAGCTGGCTGAATCTCTGGCTGCCCCCTCTCCCTTACCCTCTTTTCCCCAACAACCCAGGGCTGCCTTCCAAGTCTTTCCTGGACCCCATTCTCAACCTTATTTTACTCACAGGTAAGACTTAAATCAGAGAGGCAAGCTTGCTTGAGGTAAAGCAGCCACTAAAAAGCAGACACCTAGGTCTTATTCCTCATTTTTCAGTCTCCCTAATGATACCCTGATGCCTCCTCCAAACCTGCCACCAAATCCTTGCCCATACAGGTCAGGCAAACAACTTAGAGACCCTGGTGCTCATGTAACTGGATACCTTCACTGTGCTGGGTTGACCCTTTCCCACACCCACTGCAGTATGAAAACGAATCGAGAGGCAAGGAAGATGGCAAGTAAAGCCCTGCCTCAAACTTATTAACCCTTCTAAGCAGCAACTCCCTTAATTTCAGATTGGTTCCTGAGAGCCCCTAAAAGAAAACTCATGGCAGTGCCCAGGCTGCCAAAGAAGCCGTGTCCCTGTGATCATTTCAAGGGCAGAGTGAAGAAAACCAGTAAGTTGCAAAAGAATGACCTTCCTTAAACCAGAGTCACTCTGTGGAATCAACTAGGGCTGAAGCAGGGGTTGTGAAGAGACAAGAGAAATGAAATGAAGACCAGGATAAGCACACTTCTCAGCCCTTTCTACTCAGTGTCAACTTGTGGGGAAATAGGAAGAGAAAGAAAAGCAAAATGCAATTCTCCTAATACTAGAGAGGCTTAACCAAATTCCTTAATGATAGAATGCCATTGCTTATCAAAGTGGAGGCAGATGGGGCTGTTGGGGACCGGTCATTGATCTCTGACAATGACACCGGTGTTGGTGTCAAACAAAATGTGATTCCTCCCTAGTCTAGGTATAAATAAATGTCATATAAAAAGAATATTGGCAAGAGGTAAACTGATTGATGTTATGATATTATCAAGAATGGGATGAATCTAGATCCTTATCACTGTTGACGGAGGTAAAATAATACTTGGTAGTACCTATCAAAAACTTAAATGTGTGGGGCTTCCCTGGTGGCGCAGTGGTTGAGAGTCCGCCTGCCGATGCAGGGGACACGGGTTCGTGCCCGGGTCCGGGAAGATCCCCCATGCCGCGGAGCGGCTGGGCCCGTGAGCCATGGCCGCTGGGCCTGTGCATCCAGAGCCTGTGCTCCGCAACGGGAGAGGCCGCAACACTGAGAGGCAAACTTAAATGTGTGTACCTTTTAACCAGTAATCTCACTTCAAGAAATCTCTAGTATAGAATATTAGCACGAATATTCAGATATATGTACAAGAATATTAATTATAGCAGTATTGTAGTGACAAATGAACATATTAAATGCTCATTATTAACAGACTTATAGTTTGTTCATTTTACAATATATACAAATATCAAATTATGGTGTTGTACACCTGAAACTAATATAATGTTAGATGTCAGTTATACCTCAATAAAAAATTCATCAAGAGCAAATTGGGCAGTTCTGCACTTGTCAAAAATAATTAGGTAGGTCATGTTGATTGGAAAGATGTCCACAATATATTAAGTGAATAAAAGGTGCAGAAGCCCCCTAGTTCAAGCCCATCACAAAAATAAATTTCAGTGAATTAAAGGTCTGAATTTGAAAGACAAACTTACAAGGGAATATTGGAGGCTATATTCATGACCTTGGGGTAGGAAAGGATTTCTTAAACAAGTAACAAAAATTATAAGTCATAAAGAAAAGATTAATAAATTTGACTTTATTGAAATTAAGAAATTTTGGTCATCAAAAGAAAATGACAAGAAGAAGAAGAGTAGGGGTATGTCTGCAAATATTAATATCGATAAAGGATTAATATTCAGACTGATAAGTAATTCCTATAGATCCATGAGAGGAAGGCAGGAAACACAACAAATAGGCAAAAGAGTTGAGTAGGCACTTCAGAGACAAGAAATCCAAATAGCTAATAAACATGTGAAATGGCACTCAACCCTTCTAGTAACTGAGAAAATATGAGTTAAAACCGAGCAGAGGGACTTCCCTGGTGGCGCAGTGATTAAGAATCTGCCTGCCAACGCAGGGGACATGGGTTCGAGCCCTGGTCCGGGAAGATCCCACATGCGCGGAGCAACTAAGCCCGTGCACCACAACTACTGAGCCTGCGCTCTAGAGCGCGTGCTCTACAACAAGAGAAGCCACCACAATGAGAAGCCCGCGCACCGCAACGAAGACCCAACGCACCCAAAAATAAATAAATAAATTTATTTTTTTAAAAAACAGATCACTCTACATCATAAGATTGGCAACAATTTTGAATTTTATTTTATTTATTTTTTTATACAGCAGGTTCTTATTAGTCATCCACTTTATACATATTAGTGTATATATGTCAATTCCAAGGATTGGCAACAATTTTAATGTCTGATAATTCCATGTATTGTCAGAGAGTAGAACAGAGAAACTATCATCTCCTGCTAAAGGGAGTGTAAATTGGTAAATCAGTTTGAGAAAGTGCTGGTAGTTATCTACTAAAGTTTAATTTCTGTGACCAAGCAACTCCACTCTTAGCAATTCCATACTCAAAAGGAATGTTGCTTATGTACAGTGGAAGAAATGAACAAGGATTTCATAGCAGGATTGTTTATAACTATCCCAAACTGAAAATTGGTCAGTGAATAAATAAGTAGTGGTATATTTGAATATTATATATCTGTGAGAATGAACAATAATAAAGCAACATAATGTTGAGCAGAAGAGAAAAAAATAAGCGAGAATAGTTATAGCATGATTTGATATACATAAAGTTTAAAATAAGGCAAAATTAAACTAAATTATATAGGAATGTATAAGTAGGTGGTAAAGCCATAAAGAAAAGAAAATAGACGTGCCATAATAAAAGATTTGTTAAAAAAATAATAAAAAAAAAGATTTGTTAAAGGAACATAGCAAAAACAATATGTATAGGATAAGCTCATTTTGTTTTTTAAAGTGAACTATTATGTTTATATACAAAAATATATGGAAAACTATGTAGCAAACTAGTAACAACAGTTAGCTCTACAGAATGAGGAGTAGCAGCTGAGGTTGGGGCATCCTTTAACTTTTTACTGGATATACTTTTTCATTTTAATTTTTTCCATGGGATGAGTCTTACTTTTAACATTTTAAAAGCTCTCATAAAAAATAAATTCTAAAAATGTTTTTAACAGTAGTCTCTCCCTTTTCTTTTCACCCTAGGGCACCAAAGACACCACAAGAAGCCAACCAAACCCTCCAGAGCCTGCCAGCAATTTCTCAGACGATGTCAGCTGGCAAATTTTGCTCTGCCCTTATAGGAGCTCTGAGATCCCACCGTCCCGATAAAACATTCTGTCAACAAGGCAGTGAGCGCACCTAGAAGATGCTCTTCTCCCACCTCAAGCTCCCCATCCCTGTCCCTACTCCCTAAATCATCCCAAAAAGCATGTTCCCCAAGATTATTGCCCCCTCTAGTGGCTTCTTTTCTTGTCAGTCTTTTCCTGAGGCCTCCCCTTACCCAGGCTTAAATTTACTTACCGGGAATCTCTGATTGCCTAGCTGGTCCCACTGGGTCTTAAATACAACCAAGCAAGTAGTAAACAAAAGTCAATAAATATATTTAAATGTAATAGGTCAAAATCATTTTCAAATGGGGTCTGGAAACTCACATTCAATCCAGACAACCCACTTTACCCTGTTCATTCCAAACTCAATCCAGATTATACACACACCTCTATCCAACACCACCTTCAATCTCACTCCAGTTTCCAACTTTTTATTCTTTTACTCATTCAACAAACCTTTCTGAGGTAAGAGCTAGGTGGGGCAAAGAAAGCAGTTAAAGTAATGAATCAGACATTGTCCTACTAAAGATAATATAGGTTTAAAAAAAAGAAAACCTGGCACCATTTCCTAGCACACAAAATGCCTCTAGTATTTATGATTATCATCATCACCATCATTAACGGTCATCTGACTGTAAGTTTCCAATCTACTACAGAAGACATATGTGCAGAGGCATAGTTGAAGGCTAGAGAGATGGTGTGGAAGATTTCAAATGCCACTCAAAACAGCTTCAAGATGTAAAAATGAGATGTCTTTCTTATTTTTATTTTCCTTTTTTTTTTTTTTTTTTTTTTGCGGTACGCGGGCCTCTCACCGTTGTGGCCTCTCCCGTTGCGGAGCACAGGCTCTGGACATGCAGGCTCAGCGGCCATGGCTCATGGGCCCAGCCGCTCCGCGGCATGTGGGATCTTCCTGGACTGGGGCACAAACCCATGTCCCCTGCATCGGCAGGCGGACCCCCAACCACTGCGCCACCAGGGAAGCCCCAGTCTTTCTCATTTTTAAACATGGGAGTAAAATGATCAGAACGATAATAGAAGGAAATTAAAGTGGAAACCATTTGTATGAATGAATAAAGAGGAAACAATTACAACAGGGTAGCTCCTGCTTCCCTCTCTGACCCTTTCCTCAAACATCAGAAGGAGAGAACAGAAAAGGAACACTCCTCCAGAATCTGGCTTCTGTCATCCAGATGAAACAGAGGACTAAGTTGGGGTGCTGGCCTTATGAGAAGAAACATTTTAACTGAGTGGTGAGTGGGGCCTCCTCTGGTAGGAGAGTGCTGGGCTCTCAGCCTCCCGCTGCCCCCAATCCCTCCTCCCACAGCAGGAGGCACATGAGCGCTTCATTTGGCACAGGAGTGGGGAGGCAGCTGTGGTCAGCCCACGTGCCAACTGCCTTAGGAAGAGCAGGGATGCCAGGATGAAGGAGTGGAACCCAAAGGGAGGAGCCATCATGAGCAATCAGTGAGGGATCTGTGACAAAGGAGGCCTGTGGGGGCCAAGAAGGATGAAGCCTGGGAGATCAACATCTCCCTTCAGGGAAATAACAACAATGGAGCCAGGCTCTAAGTTAGTTTCTAGGCCTGACTGGGAACCTGAGCCACACCAGACACCTATCACCCAGTCAGAGTCTGGGCCAGAAAAGACACCCACAGCTCAGCCAGCATCTAAGGCTCAGCAGGGACCCGATACCCAACAGAAGCGCACTGCACAGCAAAGACCCCTTGCCCAACATGGAGCTGAATCCCAGCAGGAACCTCGAGCACAGCAAAAATCTGCTTTGCAGCAGGAATGTCTTGCCCCACAGGAGCCTGCGCCACAGCAGTCACCTCCCATCCAAAGGCTGCCCTTCAGGAAACAGGAAGCTGCCTCACAGCACAGACCTGGGCCGGGAAAAGATTCTAGAACTCAACAGGAGCTGGAATTGAGAGAGGGAGCTGGAGCCCAGGTAGGACCTGGACCCCAAAATGGACCACCTGCCCAGACAGAACTGAGGTCCCAAGAGAGACGGAGACAGTCAGACCCTACAGCCCAGCACGCAGCTCCAGCCCAGGGAGCCAAATCCCAAGAGGGATCTTTGGCTGAGTGGCAATTTCTGTCAAAACCAAACGAACCATCCATGCAGCAACCGGCCTCAGAACATAAGACATTTCTTGAACGGGTAGTAGATTCTGGTGCAGATTCGGATTTAGGGTTTACGTTAGAGACCAACTCGCCAGCCCAGAGGGGTGGAACAGTGGCCCAGGGAATGAAGCCGGTCTTCAAGGGGAAACCTGGTTATGAAGTGATGTCGGGATTTGGTGGGACGTCATTACCCAGTAAGAAAACCAGCAGCCAGAACCCCAGACACTACCGGAACCCAGGTAAGTTGAGCTTGGAGGAAGGGGGCCTCCCAGGGATGGTCATTCATTTGCTCAGGAAGAACTTAGGCCTGCCAGAATGTCAGGTGAGCTCAGGTGACCCCGCAACAGTCCTGCAGACACAGATCGACAGCCCCATTTGACGGAGGAGGAAGCTGAGCCCTAGAGAAGAGAGGGATCCTGCAGGAGGCTGGGCAGTTAGGGGCTGGCCAAGCCAGGACCCCCAGCGAGCCTCTGACTCCTTCCCCTGCTCCAGGCTGCCTCCCGGCGGGGATCTGGGGGAAATCAAACAGAAACTAAAGAAGGCCCTGGGCGAGGGGCCCGTACTCATCCCTTGGGCCCCCAACTCTGAGCACCGCTCCGGGGCGGGCACCAAGTGGGCCACCGCAGCACCCTGCTGAACGTGGACCCTTACCTTCGGCGAGTGTCCACGCAGGCCAGGCCGAAAACCGGGCAGGAGCGACCCTTGAGCTCTCTGGGTTGTCCAGTGGGCAGGAGGACACTTGTCCCCAGCGAGTCCCAGTCCCGCCGGGCCCATGGCCTCGTGGGTTGTGATCTCAGGAAGGGGGCGCCTGGGAGGGGCGCTGGGGCTCCGCCCAAGTCCCAGGCAAGGTCGGCGCTGACGGGAGGGAGAGCTGGGGGAGCGGCGTGGGCGGGTCGTGGGCACAAGACTCCACTGGCGGCAGCATCCCTGCCCCTCCTCCGAAGCCGGCCATGGTGCCCCCGGGGAGCAGGCTCGGGCCCTGAGCTCCTTCTCTGCGCTCAGAAGCCCTGCCCTGCACAAGGTGGGGCGCAAGTTCTCTCCGGGGAACGTGGGGAGACTCGGTGAGATAGCCAGAGGGGGGGAAACAAGGCGGCCGCACTCCGGAAGCTGAGGGCGCTGTGAGGACGGTTAGTCCGAAGGCTGGTAATGGGGGTCTCAGCCCAGAGGCCTGTGTCCCCCGGAAGGGCTGGGCCGCCTCTCTCAGGACTGAGGAGAAGAGGGTCATCCGGGTCTCTCAGTGCCACGGCTGCTCGTGTGCTTTGGGAGGGTGGGGAGGAGGGGAGCGATGGTGCTTCTGGTGCTAAAGATAAACAGCGGTTTCCCTGGGCCTCCCGAACCCAGTCTCAAGGGACACCTTCACCACAGCGCCGCCACGGCCAAAGCCGCCTCGGCCAAAGCCGCCTCTCTGGGACCGTCGGAAAGAGTTGATTTGTGCGCATGCGCGAGCCTCGAGCCTCCTCCGTTTCCCGCCTTTTCCGAGGCTGGCGCCACGCCCTCTCTCCCTCCAGCGAGGCGATGCGCAGCTCGGGACCAATGCGCAGTCATTGATCACTCTTAGGTCCACCATCCACTCACTTCCATTCTCGCCAGAAAGGAGAGGGCAGAGAAAAGAACCCTGAGAAAGAGAATAGGAGAACTAGAGGACAGAAGGCGGAGGAAAGGGCGGGGCTTCCCCCTCCAATGGCTCACAGACAGAGCTTTGCCTCAGGCACTGTCGCCCCGCCCGGTTTCCAACTGCCTGAGGACCTGGCGGGCCCCTCGCCCCTAGAAGGAGGCTCAGCAGCAGCCTTGTCTCCTGCTCCAGCGGGTGGGCCGGATGCGTTCTAGATGATTCCTATGTGGCAAGTGCAGTGGGGAAACGACGCTGACAGCCAACACGTGAAAAGACCCAGGCTTCCCCGCTGGAGAGACCCCCGCGGGACTCCCCACTAGTTTGGCCAGAAAGACGCTTTTGCCGCCTCCAGGGCTGCATTTGTTGTTGGTCCGTGGTCTGTTCGATGCGCGTAAGGGGGCGGGGCCAGGCCTCAGTCCTTAGCCATGGGGGGCGGGGCCCCGCAATGGAGTGAAGCCCGGATTGCTCTTGGGGCGCGACCCAGAGAGGAGCAAGTCCGGGACTGGGTGGTGTTGGGGGCCCGATAGCAAGGATTGGCCCTAGGGGCCGGGACTGGCGACTGGATTCGGCCCTGGCCTCTGGAATTAGCCCCGGGATCGGGGACCACATAGGATTGATGGAGTAAGCTAGGGGGACGGAACCGCCTTGGTCCGTGGGGCCCCGACCGCGAAAAGGGCCCAAGAGGGGTCCAAGAGCCGTAGGCGCCGACGGTGGCTAAAAGACAAAGCCAGAGGTGAGCGGGCGGGGGTGGGCAGCAGCCCTGAAGGTACTTTAGACATCCTATGGGAAACTGGGGACCGAGTGGACTGACGTCCTGCCACAGGAAGTAGGGGAGCCCGTAGACTGGCTCATTGCCGCCCTGTGGGGCGGGCGTGCGGGGATAATCCACTGAGAGAAGCGGGTGATGTGAGAGGGAAATACCACACCCAGCAGAGAGACTATCAGACATCCCAGTACCATCTTGGGAGGGGAGCCCAGAATGTGAGTGTCCCGGACCAGGATTCCTCTTCCGGCTCCGGACTCACTGTGTGACCGTGGGCAACTCCTGCCCTCGGTGTTTCTAAGGTGGGAAATGGTTCAAGCGCGATTTTCAGGTATGAGTCACCTTTTTTTTTTGGCCACACTGGGGCATGAGGGAATCTTAGTTCCCCGACCAGGGATCGAACCTGTTCCCCCTGCAGTGGAAGCGCAGAGTCTTACCCACTGGGATGCGTTAAGAAGTCCCAAGTCTCTGACACTCTTGCGACGGTAATGAGGAAAAGGTTTAGAAGCTGTTGTCCAAAAAGGAAGTTTAGGGGTGAGTCAGGGAAAGGAAGGAGGAAGGGGTGCCCCATAGTGGGGAATGCCTGGAGGAGGGGTGCAGTACAGCTCCAAACAGCCCTGTCCCACCATCCTTCATTCAATCCGCTCATCCATTTGTTGTCAGTCCACCTGCCTCAGCCTGACTGCCCTAGGACCTAACTTCTTGACTCCTACTCCTAGGACTAAGGGGCCCTGGGTTGGCTTTGGACAGCCTAACCTTCACTTGGGAGAAGGAAGTGCTGTCACCTGGGTTCCCTAGGGGGTCACATTATTTGCAGATCTCATCAGGCTGGAGAAACACTGACAGACCAACAGAGATGCTACAAGCCTCAGGCAGAGGCACACACGCAGTTCTTTCTGGATTAGGAGTATGTGTCAATCCAAGTGAGGACCTTTGGGAATTTCCTGTGCAGAAAAGAAACTGACATAGCCCCCAGGCCCAGAGACCCCCAAACTCATCATCTTCTCTGCCATAGACATCATCATTAGCCAAGGTTAGAACTGGAGTTGGCTCCAGACACACACAGGAAGGCTCAGACAGGCTCAGAGCTCAGACTGGGCCCAAGGCCATTCCCTGTCACACGGCAAGACACAGCCTCACCAACAGGACAGTGTGCCCAGAGGCAGCACACACCATGGTCAAGAACGGGCCTTGGAGGGCTTCCCTGGTGGCGCAGTGGTTGAGAGTCCGCCTGCCGATGCAGGGGACACGGGTTCGTGCCCCTGTCCGGGAAGATCCCACATGCCGCAGAGCGGCTGGGCCCACGAGCCATGGCCGCTGAACCTGCGCGTCCGGAGCCTGTGCTCTGCAACGGGAGAGGCCACAACAGTGAGAGGCCCGCATACCACACACACACAAAAAAAAAGTTGAACTCATAGAAACAGAGATTCAAAAAATGGTTGCCAGGGGCTACGGTTGGGGGAAAATAGGGAAAAGTTGGTAAAAGAGTACAAACTTTCAGTTATAAGATGAATAGGGTCTGAGGATCTAATGTATAACATGTTGACTATAGTTGATAATACTGTATTATATAACTGCAATTTGCTAAGAGAATAGAACTTGTGTTCTCATCAGAAGAAAGAAAAGGGTACGTATGTGAGGTGACGAATGTGTTAGCTAACTCAGTGGTAGGAATCCTTTTACGATGTATACATATATCACATCATCATGCTGTACACTTTAACTATATTGCAATTTTGTCAATTATACCTCAGTAAAGCTGGAAAAAAAGTGGCCTTGCAACCTTGAGTCTGGCTGGCTCAGAACATGTCTCACTCACGTACCACATGCCCTTTGTATCCACGTCCATTTTCATTTAATAAATTTTTTGCACCAAAAGCAAAACACAACAAACAAAAAAACCCTAGCCAGATACTACCACAGTATCTGACTCATACCAATGAGCCACGCTTCTAATTCATAAGGCCTTCATTTTATTTTTTTTAATGGAAACAAGTCTTCATTAAGTAACTTTTAATATCAGAAAAATAAAACTCTCATAATTCTCTTTACAGCAAATATATCATATCAGTGTCAGTGCTCTGGCCATCTTAAGTTAAAGGTGCTTTATCATAAAATATATGGTTTTAAACTTCACTCAAATTGAATTTATAATCCCTATGACTTCCCTACAAGGCCTTCATGTTAAAGGGGAGGAAATGGAAGCCCAAAAAGGGAGAAGGTTTGGCCAGGATCTCCAAGTCAATGGCTGAACCCAGGCTAGAACTCACGTCCTCAGGAGGCGGCGGCGAAGGGGAGTGTTTAGGTTTCTCCTGCTTGCTGGGCATGATTCTGTCACTTTGCCAATGATCCTCCTCCCCAAGCCCCCTGCGCACTTCACAGCGAGCACTGCCCATTACCTGCCCCTCCCCTCCGCCTCCCTGGACACGTCTGGCCCTCCTCAGACCTTTCACGCCTCCACAACCCTCATGGACCACAGGACAAGGCAGAAAGGCAACTCCGTAACTTTATTTCACTATGTGAAGGGGTAGGGGTGTTTGGTCCAGCTAGATCGTCAGTCCCTGAAGGCAAACAGAAGGCCTAAGAGGATGCCCCAAGCAGGTCTCCCACTAGAGGGCTCTGCACCAGCAAACTGGGCCTTCTCTAAGATGTTGATGGCCTCAGTCACTCTGATGCTGCCAATATGGTGAAAGTGGGATAAAATATCGGTGTTTTCACGAGCACAGCCCATGAGGAGGAAGGTGGTATTGAGATACCCTGTAAGGAAGAGAGCAAGGAGTCAGAGACACTTTCAAGACTCAAACATCCTACCCCTCCTTCCAGACACCCCTCACAAACCAGGACCCCTGCTCTCCCACCAAACACTCAGGTACCAGGCACCTTCTCCCCTCCTCCTTGGAATTATGTGCCACAACCCCCATCCCCCAGGACCCAGACACAGGACCATGGGACCTCAGTCCCACCCACCTCCCTCAGAGACGGGAAGGCAGCAGGCCTAGAGCAGGCATCTGAGAAAGAAAGTTTCTCTTCTCTCACCTGCCTGAAATTTTAAGGTGGAACTGTAACACTCAGTAGCATTGTTGGGGCAAGCCTCAGTGGTGACAAAATTTGGGAGGCAGTCCTTGGAGTGCTCGCCCACACAGGTTGGGCAACTATGGGAAGAAGATGCTAAAGTCTTAGGAGCCTTGGCCTTGAGTTTCACAAAAGGATCCATGTTGGTGAGGTTATTGCAGAGGTATGTCCGGCAGACACGGCTATAGGAGGCAATGGACAATCCGGGCGGCGAAACGAGGTAGGAGACTTGCGGGGGGTAAGATGAAGCTGGGCTGCAGCCTTTAAAACCCACAATTCCCCTTCTGGTCCCTGTGGGGCAGAAGATTGGAGAGCTCTGATCAGTGTCGCTGGCCACACCCAGTTCAAGCTCCCAGCCCACGCCCTGCTCTTCCTGCTGCCCCATCACCAACTTTGCCCCTCCCCCACTGTCCTCTCACCACTCAGATTTCCCACGTCTCATCTGCCTCTCCTCACTCTTCTCCCCACAGGAGCCCGTCTGCGCCTCTCTCCCTTGTATCCCAAACTTGTCTTCTCTCCCAGAGTCCCCCTCTCCTCCTGGGATCTGTCCACCTCCATTGTGTCCTCTTATCCAGCCCACACCACAACCAGCTGGGTCCTGCCCCTCTCCTGCCGATGTCTGGATGCTGTTCCCAAACATATAATGGGGTAGATATCTGGAACTCAAGTCCAGAGTCCCTGGGTGCTAGGAATGGAGGTGGGGTCAGAAGACCAAGCAAACAAAATGTCGCAAAGTCACCCCTGTTCACCTGTCTCGATGAACACCAGCGTCTCCTCACAGCCCTCATTCAGTTTACACACCATGCTCCTCATCAGAAGCCATTGCCAGCTATGGAGATCAACAGCTCTGAAGAGGGAAGATGTTGCTTCATAACACAAAAGAGCTCCAGCCCCTAAAGAGAGAATGTTCTTCCAGTCACCTGCCCCTCACATTGCCTTCTCAGCCCCGAACCGCCAATCAAGAGCTCAGCCTCCACAGACCCTGTCTCCCGAGGGACCCAGATATGCAGCTTTCCTTCCCCCAGTGACATGAATCCAGTCCTCCCATCCCAGCCAAGAGGGTCCCTAAGGGTCCAGCCACAAAGGACATACAAGGCAGAGTGGAAATGGCCCCTAGGAGACAGAGCAGCTGCACGGGGCTCAAATGCTGAGGTCCCATGGTCCTGTGTCTGGGTCCTGGATGCTGGGCCTCGGTCTGGAACCAATTTCAATCTAGGTCTCAAGCTCAGTTCTTGTCAGCCTCTGGGTCACTGTTTCTGGAGCAGAAAGTTGATTATCATTTTCATTAACATAGGCTCCCTGAGCCCTTCAGGGACACAGGTCTTCCCATCTCCATAGTCTCTCTTCCAACCTAACCCGAACCCACATTAGCTTCTCAAATCCTGACTCTTCACTCTCCTGCTTAGGTTCTGCCACTGGACATGGCGCTGAGCAGAGGACGCTGGCTTATTCAAAGGATCACTATCATACAGGCTATTCTCCATCCAGAGACAATGAGGTCAGAACAACAAATGTGTGTGTAGGAGTTAACCAACATATTACTAAATAACCCTTGACTCGAGAAAGAAATTAAAAAGTATTTAGAACTGAATAATAGCAAACATACTACATGTCACACACACACACGTGCATGTAAAATCTGATGAAAACTGAATAAGGCCTGTAAGTTAGTTAAGAGTAATATACCAATGTCAATTTCCTGCTCATATACTACAGTTATACAGAATGTCCCTATGGGGAACTGGAAGAAGGGTTTAAGGGACTCTAAAATTTTTGCAACTTCTTGTAAGCCAATAATCATTTCAACATCAAAAGTTTTTTAAAATACACATCAAAATTTGGGACTCTGATTTCTAAATCAATATTCAGAAGTAAATTTATAATTTAAATACATTTATCAGGAAACAAGAAGAATTACAAAATGTTTATGAATTAACTCAAGAAGTTATATGAGACCACAAAGCATCCCCCAAAAAGGGATAGAAATAAAGATGATGACAGAAATCAATGGAATAGAAAACAACAAAAAAGTATTACAAAAGACTAATATTCATTCTTTGACAATATTACTAAGATAATTCTCTGGCAACTCTAATCAAGAAAAAAAGATGCAAATAAAATACAGAATGAAAAATAAAAATTAACAGACATCACATGTTCTAAGAATAATAAAAGTGTCATTAACAACTCTACATTTATAAATTTGAAAACCCAGATGAAGTGGATAAGTTTCTAAAATAATATGAAGTGCCAAAATTGGCATAAGAGCGCATACAAAGTCTTAAAACGAGAATGGTCAAGGATCTCAGGCAAATTGACAAGAAAAAGAGAGCAACCCCAGCAGGGGAATGGACCAAGCATATGAAGAAGCAATCTCAAAAACAAACCAGGGGGCTTCCCTGGTGGCACAGTGGTTGAGAGTCCGCCTGCCGATGCAGGGGACACGGGTTCGTGCCCCGGTCCGGGAAGATCCCACATACCGCGGAGCGGCTAGGCCCGTGAGCCATGGCTGCTGAGCCTGTGCGTCCGGAGCCTGTGCTCCGCAACAGGAGAGGCCACAACAGTGAGAGGCCTGCGTACCGCAAAACAAAACAAAACAAACAACAAAAAAAAAAACAAAGTCTAACAAGCATACGAAGAAACACCCCAGCTCGACAATAATCAGAGAAATACAGTGTATCCAAATGTGCATCTATCAGACTGGCGAGGGATCAGAAAGCTGGAAAACTATGAGCATTGGTAGGACTGTGGGGCTACAGAGACCCTTGTGCACTGCTGCTCATGGGGTAGTTGGGGCCAGGGATAGGGTCCTCTTCTGGACCCTGAGGAAGGGAGGAGTTCTGAACAGTGTCTCAGACCCAAAGCATCATTCATTGTGGGGAGGAGTCTGGCAATACTTAGTCAAATTAGGCTTACAAAGAGCCATCTCTGGTATATCCTAGGTACACATAACAGAGATTTCCACCTCAACTACAAAGGAACACATGAGAATGTAGCATTATTATGGTGACAGTGAGCTGAAGGCAATGTGGGCGTCCCTCCCTGAGACCTAGTGAACATGCGACACGCAGGGGATGCACACCATGGAATAGCATGCAGCAGTTAGAAGCAACTGGTTAGATGTACGCATCACATGCACTGGATGGATCATAAAAACAGTGCTGATTATTTTAAATAGTAAATAATGTCATTCGCATAAATTGAAGCATCATGCACATAAAACACCGCACATCTTGCAAGAACACACACAAACTAAAAGATATGCATTAACCACCTGAAATGAGTGCCTATGCAACAGTTAGAGAATAAAAGTGGGGAACTGGGGATTACTGGAAATAACTAAAACACTGTAGGTTGTACAAAGTTGATAGACTTTGGACTCAAAGACAGACCAACGCTGGAATCTTTACCTCTCCATTGTCTAGCTGTGTAATCTTGTGCATCTTATTGAACTCATTTATAAAATATATTAGTAATATATCCCATAGAGTCATTGTTGAAAATTAATAAGATTATTAGTATAAAGTGCCAGGCAAGAGCTAAGCTCTCCAAAAATGTTGGTCCCCCATCTCTCTCTCCACTACCTAAAGGTTTAATGTCAATTGCTTCAGCTGGCATTAAAGCATTCCACACATCCTCACCCTTCCTCCCCCAGACTGGCCCCCAACAATCTTTCCAACTTCGTCTAGTACTGCCCCCCTGCACAGCAGTCCAGCTAGAGGTCACTTCTGCCACACTTCTCTGTCCAGAATACCTGACACAGGATCCGTAATCCAGAAATCTGCGGCAAACTAAGAGGCCAAGACCAGCAGAAAAGATGGGACACAGGAAGGGGAAATGAAGGCTGACAAAGGATCAAACAAAGGAGTTGGACCAAGCAGAGAAGATGGCACACACCTGCCTGGGAACGCAAAACAACGGGACCCAGCAATCTGAGAACAAGCACGGACACAACCAGAAAAGAGTGGAATGAAATCCTCAAGGAAAAAGGGATGGAGTGGTGGTCAGAGGCGATGCTATCCCTACAAAAGAGAAACCACACAGACAAGGAGGAGCAAACTGTTGGAATGGAACCTTGCAGGGAGCAGAGAAAGCACAATCGGGAGCGGCAGAAAAATGAGGAGTGGGGCACAAGGACCGGGTTCTCAGGGGAGAGAGGAGACAATCTTAGAGGCTCAAAGAGAGAAAAGGAGACAGGGCAGAATGCATAGAGAAAAGGGGACACCACAGAGAATGGGGAGGGAAACCGTGAGATGGGTCTAGTAGAGATGCACAGAGAAGGCTACAATTAGAGAGTGGAGCACCGAGAATGGGGTGCAATCCGGGAGGAAGATGAACACAGACGGTGGAAAAGCCTAAAAAGACAGAAAAACCACAGAAGCGTCTCGGGAAGCGAAGAGGAGGATGGGAGGGGCAGGGGTCCAGGCTATGAGGGAATGAGGCACGTGGAGAAAGAGGTTCCGAAAATCAGCAGGATGAACAGGCAGAGAGAGAGAGGCTCTCAGAGACGGAAAATGTCAGAGTTAGGAAAATCAGCACCAGCGCGGACGATAAGAGACACAAGGAATGGGGCTCAGCGTGAGAAGGTGGGACCCAGGAAGGAAACAGGGATATCACAGCACAGGGAACATAAAAGGAGAAAGGTAGATCGGGAGTTGGGCAGCGGGAAAGAAGTGCGAAAGCACGGGCATCCACACAGCAAAGAGTAACCGCCCGCGCAGAGTCGAAGACAAACGCTCAAGAGGCGCCCTCCCTGCAGTGCTGGCAGGAGGGCGAGACTGCGCGTGCGCGGGAGGGCGGGCCGGGCAGCCGTTCCTGGGGGGGCAGGGCCAGCCTCGTCCTGGAAGCGTTACTCGACGCCCCATTGGCCACCTCCCCAAAAAGGGAAAGAACAGTCTGGGAAGGCAAATCACACAAGGAGGGAGAAGTGTCGCGAGACTCAACTCGACGCTCTATTGGCTGGCCTGATAGTCTGGCGCGAGGAGAAGCGGGCCGGAGGTAAAGGGGCGGGCCGTCAGTGAAGGATCTTGAAGCGCACTGGTCGCTCGCCTCGGCGGCAGAAGGCGCCGCTTGAAGCTCATTGGTCCTTGTAAGAAGGGGCGGGAAAAGTGGCGCGAGCGAGGCCATTCCTCACCCCACTGCCCCACCACCTTCTTTCACCTCATCCTGAGTCTGACTTCGCTCGAGGCTGTGGTAACCGCGGCTGACGACGCGAACGCGACCCCGCCCCTCCCGTCTCTTCCCCTCCCTGTCTTGCGCTGGACTCCCTGCCCCAGACAACGGTCGCCTCCCCACTAACGGTCCTCGCGGCCCCTTCGCCCATCCCCCACCGAGGCCGCTGGGCGCGCTCCCTGAGCCCCGAGCCCTCCCTGGGACCCTGGAGCAGGGCGAGGCCGCGGGGACAGCTGCAGAAGGGGGTGCACGCGAGGAACAGATGCATGGGGAGGTGTGGCAGGCGCGGTTCGAGGCTGCTTGATGGGAATGGGCAAAGGCGCGTAAAGGCCGGGCGCAGCGACGGCGCGGGTTTGCCTTAGTTTGGAAGGCGTGTGGGTGCAAGAGAGGAATTTGGGCCGTTGGGAGGGGGCTTTGGGCCTCGATCAGGGCCTGGCACATGGAAGGGGCTCAGTAAACCTTTGCTGAAGGAATGAAAATAATTCTTGAAAGTGAGGCAAGGGATCCATGAGAAAGATGTAGTTACTGAGGTGCAAGGGAGCAGTCTGATTAAAAGGGCTGCGGGGGAGAAATTGAATTGCAGGGCATACGTGAGGCTAAGAATTGAAAGGGGAGCATAAACGTTATGTGTGGGAATTGGATAAATGCAGGAGGGAGGGATGATAATTGTTGAAGAGAATGCCGGGGAAACTGTGGGAATGGGGTGTTGGTGGAAGGCGGGTGTAAGAACTGCTGCAGAGGGCGTGAGAGTGCGCGAGTATGCCCCAAACTGGGATTTCTGCCTGGAAAGGAACATGTGAGCGGAGAATAATGTTTGGATCGAAAGATACACAAGAAAGGAAAGAGAGAGGTTCTTGGGAAAGATGATGCCTGAGGAAAGTGAAGAAGGAGAAAGCCAGGGGAGACTCAAGGGTGACAGCTGAGTCCAGGAGTGGGCGAAATGGAAAAATCCTTAAGGCGTGGCCTCCCAGAGGCAAGAGGGCTGGTCAGGAGAGGGCCCACGTGTCCACCCTGACCCCCCACTCCTGCCCCTAGATACATGGAACCCAATGAAATGCCTGCTGTCCACCACTGCCCCTCAGACTCTGCCACAGGGGGTGAGACTAGAGCCCCCCAGGGCGGGGAGCTCGTCCCCAGGAGAGTTGTCAGTCGCTCTCCAACGTGCGCCCGCTGCCGCAGTCACGGTGTCACTGCCCACCTCAAGGGCCACAAGCGCCTCTGCCTCTTTCAGGCTTGCAAGTGTCACAAATGTGTCCTCGTCTTGTGAGTATGAGATCCAGGGAAGGGAGAGGATGGGCCTCATCCGAAAGGCGGCTGACCTGCCTTCTGACTCGCCACCCCCTCTTTAGGGAGCGCCGAAGAGTCATGGCTGCCCAGGTGGCCCAGCGTAGGCAGGAGGAGGCGCAGCTGAAGCGGCACCTGGCTCGGGGGCAGATGAGGAAAGGGGCGGCTCCTCCCAAAGCTCCCGGCAGTGTCAAGAAGGGAGTCACTCAACCAAGGCTCCACCGTGAGTGTCTCTGGCCAGGGCCAGGGCAGGAATGTGGGCAGGGAAAGCCTAAGTAGGAAAAAGAGTCCCAGTCCTGCCACTGAATTGGTGCGCGACCTGGGGCAAGGTGTTTCTATTCTCTGGGCCTCACCCTCCCCAACTATAAAATGTGATTAAGTGTTGGGAGGATGCGGTGAGGTCTGTGGGTAGAAATGGGACCGAGAGAGATAATTCAGTTTGGGGTTGGAGTGGGATGGCCCTCAGGAGAAAGAGCTCACCAAAGCTCTCCCTGGTCTCTCACAGCTGCAAAGGAGAACATAGCACCCCAGCCTCAGACTCCCCATAGGGCAGTCCCACTGGCACTGACACCCCCTGAGAAGGTAAGGAAAAACTGGGCCCTGAGGGGACCCCTGTCTTAGCCCCTGCCCAGATCCCTTCCTGTATGCCTTCAGCACCTGGGTTCTAGGTCCAGCCCTGAATTGCTGTGTCATCTTGGGCAAATCACTTCTATTCCATGGACAAAATGAAGCGGTGGGATTTTATGGCCCTTCAAGCTCTAAAGTTTTGGGGTCCTACCTACATCCTGGAACATACCCATTCCTTCTCCAGCCTTGTACCTGACTCCAACCTATGCCCCCTGCAGGAGAACTCCCAGGGGCCTCTGCTGCTCAGCTGTCCCCCAGAAGCCTTGCCTTTGCCCCGGACTCCAGTGCCTCCAGGCCCTTTGGCCACTGGACACTGGCTGCCTCCAGGCCTTTCCGTACCAACCCCAGTGGTGTGCCGCTTGCTATGCCAAGAACCTGCTGTCCCTCTGCATCCTTTCCCTGGTAAGATGAATTCAACGTTAATTCAAGAGATATGTGAATGACTAGGTACCACTGTATCAGAAAGACAAGAGGAAAAAGATACAGGGTAGGAAGAGGGAAGACAAGCCATGACCTCTGCATACGCTCTGCATTCTCTTACCCTCGTTAGGCTTTGACCGTGGCACTGCCCTCTGGCTGCCCTCTCATGAGCCCCTCCCAGCCTGCTCAGGATCTCGCCCAATACTGATGGCTCCTCTTTCTGGAGAATCCCAAGGGCCCTCTACCCTGCCCCACACGTGAGTAGGGAGAAAAAGATATGTGTTTATGATGTGCCTAACCCTGTGCTGGATACCATAGTAGATAAAGAAGAAGAAAAGGTCACAGACTAATGGGTGAGGCAGAGCTCTCCTAGGTCTGCCATTGCCTAGCTGTGAACCTTTGTACAAGTATCTTTACCTCTCTAAGCCTTTTTTTCTGTCAGTAAATCAGAGACACTACTACTTCTTGGTAATAATGAGAATTAGCAATAATATATGGAATACACCTAGCACAAGCCCTGGCCTTAAACAAGTAGTGGCTATTAAATCCACTTAAACAGATAAGATAGGGTTGAACTGCCTGCTGAAGTGGGGGTGGGGTGGGGGGGCGGGGGGGGGGATGACATGCTGCTAAGAGCCTCAGAGGCCTAGAAGAGAGGCCAAAGGCCATTAGAGAAAGCCTCCTAAAGGTGAGCCAAGCTGCTCCTCAAGTTCCATAGCGATTGGGGAACTAGGAGGGAAGGAAACCAGACTCTGGTAGGGCAGGAACAGTCACCTCAATCCCTCTAGATGTTTTGTCAGGTTTTTTTTTTTAGCGGACACCAATTATTTCCCATAATCCTCACAGTAGCCCTGGTAGGAAGAAGCTGACAGATATTTTCATTTTACAGAAAACAAAGCAGGCCATAACAGAGGAAGGGACTTGCCCAAGGCCACAAAGCCTAATGACCCAGCAGGCACTCAGATTCCCAGATCAGAACATAGCAAAATCCTGCCCCTGTTTCCATGTGTACCTGTCTTTCCATGTTTAATCCCCCTGGCATCTTTTCTCCTTATTTCCAGATGCTCGACTCTGAAACTTCAGCCCTGTGGCACCCCAGACCCGCTTCTGCTGCAGCCACAGGTCCTGGGGAAGAATTGGGACCCAGGACCCTGGGAGGAAGTTGAGCTTGGGGAAGGGAAGAGTAGGGGATAATGAAGTAACCAGGGGCAGAGGGAGCACCTGGAGGGTGGGCAGAAGTGGGGATTCCCAGTCTGCTTCTCTCTCTTTCCTTTGCAGGCCCCCAGAGCCTCTCGCCTGGACTGGACCTCTGACCCCTCAGAGTGGCAGCTGCAGTGGGAGGCAGCCGAGGCTCTTATGGGACTGAAAGATTCGTTTCAGGCTCCCCGCCTGACCCCTTCTGGTCCTTCCAACCATGCCTGGATTTCCCTGCGCCACCCCTGTGGCCCACCAGGTAACCTGTTCCTTAAAAGGAGGGGATGGGATAGGCATGACTGAGAAATGGAGGTACTGGAGTAAGCAGGGACTAACCAAATAGATCAGGAAGTTCAAGATCCCAGGCCCAGGCCCCAAGCTTTTCAACCTAGCCCCTGGGATTACAGTTGAGAGTTATTCAGTGAATCTGTTTTATCCTTTTTGTACTCAAAAGCAAATGTCCAGTGCCCTGATGTCAAGGAAAGTGAGGCCCTGAGAGAGGCAGGGACTTGCCTGAGTGCATATAGCAAGACAGTGGCAAAGCCTGTTCTCCTGACTCCAGCCAAGGTTTTTTCTCTGGACCCAAACTGCCTGCTGAAGTCTGGAGAGGGACTGAAGAGGTAACAAGGGTCTGGCCTGGAAGGAGATTTGATAACTGCCTTCAAGGAGCTTCCATTCTATTTGGGAAACCTGGATGCCTTCAGAAAGCTCAGTGACAAACCTGGAGAGAACTAGAGGAATCTTGAGGCATGAGAAACACCTATGGGGACAGAGAGGGAAGGCTGAGATTTCTCTTGTCCAAAATGGTGGATTGGACATGCTGTGTGGGACTGGAGGGACTGCTGGAACAGAAGCAGATGAGTATGGAGGGGCTTCTGATCATGGAGGTCTGGCATGCCAGGCTTGGGCATCTAGACAAGCACCTGTACATGAAGGGGAGCAAGGGAATGTTTCTGAGTAAGGGACATATTCTGAATCCCTGAGCTTTAGAAAGACACGTATGGTGGCTGTGATGGAGGGATTGGATGAGGCAAGACTAGAAGTGGGAAAATCAGTGAGGAGGAAGTGTTTGCTATAATCCAGGTGAAGAAAGATGGGCCTGGATTAGATGGGGTAAAACGAGAGGGTTTGCTGGGAGGGGAAATAGATGTGACCTGGTCCTGCCCCCTTCCTTCCTGTCTGTAGCTCCTGCTGAAGAAGGAGGATTCCAGCCTGTTGTCCCCTCTCTCTGACCCAGTCCAGCCCCCTCCGTGGCTCTACATATTGGGCATCTGGGATCCATCTCCCTCCTGAGCTAGAAGCCCAGAGGTGGAGGCCTCACTGGGGTAGGGGGGCAACAGCCTGCAGGCATTGCATATTTGGTATTTTACTTACAGATTTATGCATGGAATTTAATGTAGCACAAGCTTCAGGCTTGTTTTAAAGCTTTCAGGTGCTTTGTTAGCTTTTGGCTCCTTTTGTAGCATGGCCATTTCCTTGGCTGAAGAGGGATATTCTTTTACCTTCCTCGGATCCTGGGACCTTTTAAAATCCCCAACAAAGAGAAAGTTGTGCAGTTTAAGTTAACCAGTATCTAAATAGATTTTTGCATGAGTTCATGTTCCAGGGTATTTATTTGACGTGTGATTCTGTATATACCTGTGCACTCATGTCTGTCTCCATGCATGTGAAAACAGGAGAGAATTTTCATTTTGTATCTAGGTTTGTGTGAGTAAGCAAAAAATAAACCTGTATTGTTTTAAGCCACTGAGATGTGGGGATTGTTTGCTACCGCAGCCTAACCTAGTTTATTCTGACTGACAGAAAGGACTTGTTCAATTCACTTCCCAAAGTGAAAATCAGATATTCAGTAACTACCACAAATAACTACAAACTTGGATTTCTTTTTATGGCCAGATAAGAAAGAGTGGTAGGCAGACACGGTAGGTGATTCACTGACTCAATAATTAAGTGACTGCTCTGTGCCAAGCATGGACAGTTTCCAGCTGCCCAGAGGGGCACAAGTGGAAATACCTACAGGGCCAAGCAGATCATATAAATGAGTAAAGAAGGCCAGAGGAGCCCTGGAAAACTGAGAATGCATGCCCTACCTAAGAAGGTAGCTTCCTTTTGGCCCTAGTGGATTGTTGCCAGGCAGGAACGTGGGCTCCGGATTGCCATATCTTCTGATTTTTCAAGAGAAGCTGGAAAACTAGATTTCTTTTTAAAACATCTTAATTTTCAAATGTTGGCTCAGTTTTCTTCTTTAAGTCCTATGTAGGTCAAACAAGACATATCTTTAGGCCAGCTTTAGTCAATGGAATGTCAACTTAATGCTAATCTAACGTAACATTTTTCAAACGGGGAGACTGAGACCAATCAGTACAGGAAGAATCAAGTTAAGTCTTTATCAAGGGTTTTTCCTGAACTAGAGAGATTCATGTATCTAAGTTCTGAAGGACCTATAAAACGTTAGTGACAGTTATTATCATTTATTGAGTACACACTCTATGCAATTCACATATATCCTCACAGCAACTCTGTAAGCTATGCACGATTACTCCAATTTTACAAACAAAGGAACACCTTAGAGAGATAAAGTGACTTGCCCAAGTATTTTAGTGAAAATTTGTAGGCAAATATTGGAGAAAGGTTCCTTCCTTGCCAGGCCCCAAATCAATAGGTAATTTTTATAATACATAGAGTGAAAAATTCAGGACTCCAGGAGACAGACACAAGTCCCGAGGGTTTTTCAAAAAGTCTTTATTTTTCTACTCAAGATAGCAGTAAGTAATAATGTCTTACTCACGTTTGTTTCTTAGTCCTCTGCTGTCAAGTCCTTCTCCTTGAACTGTTCCAAGCACGTGAAGACCTGGTGAGCTATTCCAAAGATATGAAGACTCGGAGACCCCCATCCCCATTTCTACTCTTAGAAGGGCCAAACAGAAAGTTCAAGGGACGTGCCTGATCACTGATTCTTTTTCCTAATGTTACCTACACCTCTTTTTATTCAAGATAATTGATGGTGATGGCATCCAATTACAACTTGCTCTTTCTAGTTTGGGGCCTTGAGAAGGTGAGCTGCTTCTAATTCTAACATTACAGAGCAACAAATCTCCAACACTTCCCAGGACTCAGTGCAAGATAACCAAAGCCCAAAGTCTGCTTCACACCTTCCTTCCCTGACCTTGTTTTAACTTAGATGTGTGATTGACCCTTAATAGACCTGCCTAAACCTTGCTGTGCCATGCTCTCCCAGTGACAGAAAACCAAGCCCACATAGTCAAGGGGGGAGGGAAGCGTTGCAACATGCAACGTGGCTAAGACCCTGCTACTCAGGGCTGACCAAAGGTCCCCAGTACACCAAGCTCACACAGCTGGGAAGAGTAAAAGAGAAAGTATAATTTGAGGTTAAAGGATGAGAAAAGGGAGGGGAAAAAAAGTGATGAGACTGGAGGAAGGAGCTGGGGCAGGCCACTCTTCACAGACCATTTCTCTGCAGCCCATCTCCCCTTCTTGTCAGATCTGGCAGGGCTTTTTACACTACTGGCTAGGCCTACTTTGTCTATCAGATTGTCAGGGCTTCCCCATTGGTGCCTGAGGGAGAAGGGTGGAGGCTCTGCAGAGGTCAGCTGTGGGGAAAAGGGCACATTTACAAATTGCTCATGCTCCTCTGGCTGCAGCATCCTTCTCCTGTGGTTGTGGGGAGCCAGCGGGCCCTTGGCCTCTGACCAGCCTTTGGAGATTAAAGCCAATAGACTGTGAGCACTGTTTCATGTGTCACTTCCTTTCCCATTACCCACTGCCAGGTGAGGAAAGGTGTTGCCCAGGTCCAATAGGGTACTGAGTAAATCATCCCTCTTCTAAGCTTCCTTCATGTACCATCCTGATGTTCTGCAGAAATAACCAGTGAGGTTCCAAATGTGAAGCACCATCCTGCTCCTCTCTCCAAACAAGTCTCCCCCACAGACACCCATGTTTCACATCAGGAGCTCATTTTACATTCTGCCCTTTGGGAATCCATGCTTCCTTTCATGTCAGCCCTATGTGAACCTGTTCCACTCCAGACCACACTCCTTGAGCAATGTAGAATCAACATCATACCACCCATGCCCATCCAGTTTCTCTACTCAGACCCTCATTGCCTGGGCCATGTAGACCTCATTCTGTATCCCCGTCCCATTGTGTAGCTGGCTCTGCAGCCGCCAATATAGACACATGGACAGTCCTATAACCCATGCCCTGCATAGACCCCCATCCTTTTCATCTGACAATGTCTCTGATAAGCCCCTTAGGTAGACTTCCTTACATTCCTTAGGGGCCCTTGGCCCGCAGTTTGCAGGCCTGATCACCCTGAGCTGTGCCCGTCTCTGTCCAACTATGTCTTCCCTTCCAAGAATAAGTACTCTCAGAGGGCAGGGCCTGCGTGCAGCTCCTCTGTGGGTTCTCAGAATAGATGACTAAGTGAACCACGCTGTCTTGATTGCTTAGGAATTTCTTTTTCCTACAGAGTTAATGTACTCTAACGTGGCCTCTCCCCTCATCACAACATAAACAACTTCCTACCCTCGAACCACTTTTTAAGAGGTGGGTTTTTTTTCTTTTGAGTAGTTTTTAAGTTCACAGCAAAATTAAGCAGAAAGTAAGAGTTCTCATAGTCCCCCGGCCCTCCCACAGCCTCCCCCACTACCAGCATCCTACACCAGAGTGGTTCATTTGTTACACCGGCTGAATCTACACTGACACAGTATGGTTTACATTAGGATTCACATTAAATGCTTGCTCCTTGGGCTTCCCTGGTGGCGCAGTGGTTGAGAGTCCGCCTGCCGATGCAGGGGATACGGGTTCTGTGCCCCAGTCCGGGAAGATCCCACATGCCGCGGAGCGGCTGGGCCCGTGAGCCATGGCCGCTGAGCTTGTGCGTCCGGAGCCTGTGCTCCACAACGGGAGAGGCCACAACAGTGAGAGGCCGGCGCACAGCAAAAAAAAAAAAAAAAAAGTTTTCTCCTTGCAGCAAGTTAGCAACTTTATCAAACCACAGGTGTGTTCTTTGTGTTCTTGGGTGTTGGACCTTAGAAGGATTAAACTAGATAATGCACGTAATACTACATAATGTTTACCTGTGCCTTGCACAGAGTAGGCACACAAAAAGTATTTGATGATAGAATTAATATGTGTGCACTAACTGCGAAGAAACTCAGGCGCTAGGAGGCAGAGCTGAGCTTCTCGGAAGGTCCCGCCTCTGTCCCTTTGCCCCTGACCTTATCTGCTCCCCGCCTCCACTGCCTCATTCCCACTCCGCTCTCCTGGGCTGTGGTGAAGCAATTTCCGCCCTAAGAAGGGTGCGGCTTCCGTCCCCTTCCGCTCTCGCGAGTTACTGCTGGTTGAGGAAGGGTAGGTGGTGGCCACATTTCTTCGCTGCCCTTCCCCTGGTCTCACGGTCACAGTTCCGCCCTTACTAGCCCCACTTCCGGCCAGAAAAGCCACTTCCACCCGGAAAAGTGGTCGTCCCGCTGGTGGCGCCAGGAGTAGCCAGGTCTCTTTCCTGCCCACCCATAACTTCCGCCAGGAGATACAGTCTCCGCCGCTGTTTGTTCCATGCATGATCAACGCAAACGAAGCTAGATTCCCTCCAACTCAAGACGAGAGCTCCTCAAGCTGCAGGAGAAGGAAGGGCGGGGAGGAAACAAGCCTCCGCCCTCACGCCACACCCTCCCACGTTCAAGGAGGGGAAGCCACATTTGCCCTGAGAGAGGCGCGGCCGCTTTTTTCCTAACCCCGTTCTCGCGAGTTCTCGGAACTCTCGCGATAACCAACGCCCGACTTGTGCGCCCGGGAAACCCCGTTGCTCCCTTTTCCCTGGCTGGCAGCTTGGAGGCCGCACGGTAAGCTGAGTGCTCCGGTCCGAACCGGGTGCGGGGTGTCGGGGCCCGATTCGCGATCCCGGAGCGTGTGCCTGGGAGCTCAGGGGTACCCGCGCGGGGCCGCCCCGCCCCCTGGAGTTGAGGCCACGTGCGAGCTGCAGGCCCGGGCATGTCTGGTTCGCGCTCTCCGGGAACCGAGGCTGGCCTTGGTGGGCAGCGGGGAATGCGGGGGACCCCAGAATCAGGGGTTGGGGTCATACAGCGTCTTCACAAACGGGGGCAGGTAGTGTTCGTGCGACCCGGAGAGACCATGGGCGTCAGTGAGTTCTGTAGGACCCACAGGCGCAGGGGTCTTTAAAGCGGGGAATTGAAGTAGGGCCTTCGGAAGTAAGGAGAGTGCGACGGTTTAGATCGCGTTGGGGCTGGCCCCCGACCCTTGTCAGTCGTCTCCATCAATCTTGTGTTCACATGCTCGATTTTTCCCGCAGATGCCTGGAGTTACTGTAAAGGACGTGAACCAGCAGGAGTTCGTCAGAGCTCTGGCAGCCTTCCTCAAAAAGTGAGTGTGGGGATTGCGGTCCGAGTGGGTGGAGGCTGTCGCCTTTGCCTGATCCCTCAGCGCCCGCAGGCTTTCAGTCTGGGGAGGCTTGTTGGAGGTCTCTGTGGGATCCATCCTTTCTACATGAGGCCTGAGTTGTGTTTGAGTTTCAGTCTCTTTGTATTTTGGGACACATTGGGCTCTTCTTGATCTACAGTTGTGTTGAGGGGAGCGAATTGGGATGGAGTTTGTGGAGATTCCTGAATTGTGCCTTTCTCGCTGTCTTGGTCCCAGGTCCGGGAAGCTGAAAGTCCCTGAATGGGTGGACACTGTCAAGCTGGCCAAGCATAAAGAGCTCGCTCCCTATGATGAGAATTGGTTCTACACACGAGCTGGTGAGGAACTGGGGCCTTTGGCTGGGGCGTGGGGGGCTGGGTGTCCCCTTTGTGAGCTCTTACTTGCCCCCAGAAATAACAAGAGAGAAATCTTTGACTTTATCACTGCATGTTTTTTGTGACATTCAATTATTTTGTACTCTGAATCTGTTTCTTCATTTGTAAGAGATTCACGTGAGGACCTGTGCTTTCCTCTGAGTCTTGTGGGGGACCCAGGGACAAATGAGTAGGGTGTTCGTATTTTGCCTGGAGGTGGTTCATTTTAGAGAGAGGCATTGTCCTTTTAATGCCTATGGGTCTGTTTTATTGTTCAGATCGTCACACTAGACTGTCTCGTTAAATGAGTTGTTCGTAACTAAGGGGCTGGAGATCTGATCAGGTCACTCGTTGCTCTAGATCTTGGCAAGCCTCAAGTGTCCTGAAGAAAACCTTATGGTCACCCTGTACTGGTCCCTTTTTTTATCTTCTTATTAATCCTTTAGTAATGACTTTGAAGGACTGATTTTTTTTTTTGCGGTACGGGGGCCTCTCACTGCCATGGCCTCTCGTGTTGCGGAGCACGGGCTCTGGACGCGCAGGCTCAGCGGCCATGGCTCACGGGCCTAGCTGCTCCGCGGCATGTGGGATCTTTCCAGACCGGGGCACGAACCCATGTCCCCTGCATCGGCAGGCGAACTCCCAACCACTGCGCCACCAGGGAAGCCCCTGAAGGGCTGATTTTAAGTGTAGCCCCTGATTGCGTAGTGCTAGTGCTAGTGTTGCCTCATCTGTCTTTAATGTTTCAAGTTTCTCCGGTCACCCCCATGGAGGCTTACCTTGGGAGTAGGGGATGGGGTTCAAGGCTGGATTGTGCCAAGGTGGCGGCCTCTGCACAGGGCTTTCACTAAAGGCTCTCGGCCTCTCTTGTCTTCAGCCATCCTGTGTGAAGTGGGGGCTCTGTCCTGACCAGAGCTTGTCTGTAGGTGGGAAGCAGAGTTTGGACAAAACTCCAGAATGACCTTGAGAAGAGTTGGCCTTGGTATAAGGTGCCCAGCACCTCGGAGCATGAAGTATTTTGTAGATGGTGGGCCAATCTTTCAGGCCCTAGACTGGGCATAGGGGCCAGCATGCTCAGCTACAGTCTCTGACCCCTGAGGACTAAAAGGTCAAGTCTGTGAGATGAGTGGGATGGGTAGCATATCTGGGCAGAAAAATGGGTCTGGTGAAGGGGAGCTGACTTGACCTCCCGGGCACACAATCAGTGGTGGCGGGGCCTGGACGAGACCACCACTACCTCTGTCATCCACCCATCTTGGGAAGCAAGGCATGCCTGGTCCTGACTGCTCTTTGGTGATGCCTCAAGAGCCGATAGGTCAAGCAAGGCAACTTTGGATCTAAGATGAGGAGAAAGAATCTCGTAGCTTTTCCCATTTGATGAGGTGAATACGCATATTTTGTATAACCTGTACCTAACAAAAACTTCCCGATTTGCAGTTGATGTCAGGGAGGTTAACATGCTTGTGGTCTGCCAGCTGCTGTTGCCACAGTCTACCTGACTCTTGTCATGATTGGAGGTGGGGGCAGCTCTGTCCCCTTGGCAGCGTTTTGTACTTTATTTTTTAGGTGGGGAGAGATTACGGGGAAATGGGGAAAGGACCCTGGGTAACACACACCGAGTTGAGCCTGCTGGCCGTCTCTACAGTTGCTGCGGCCCCTTTCTGCCCACTGCGCGCCTTCGCCAACACATCACGCTGGGTGTGCGTCCTCTGCCTGCCCTGCTGCTCTCCCTTGGCATTTCCAACGCTCGCTTTTGACTTCAGTTCCCCAGCTGCCCTAGTGGCACAGTGTAAGGGTTCTAGACCAGGGTGTGTTGTGTGCGCGTTGTTGGGGCACAGCCATGCCTGTTTGTATAAAATCATGACAGGTGAGCGTTGCCGATGCCACAGGCTACATGGTCTACTCTCCGACCCTTTACAGGGAAAGTCTGCCGACCTCTGTTGGAGTCTAGAGTGCTCCCACTTAGTTTGGTCAGTGCGTACTCTGGACAAGTGGAGTCATAGGAGATAGTCATTTACCCAGGAGGAAAGTGAGATACAGACCGGTGACGGCCGTGGGAGGGTGTGGCAGGCTGACTCCAAAACCACAGTCTGCCGTATTTGCTTTTCCTGCTCTGGATCGTGGGCCCCCTCGGGGGTTTGGAGCTGAAGCCAGTGGGATAGCGACCTGTCCTGGGAGGCTGAGCTCTGGCAGTGAGGGCAACAGGGGTCAAATTCTGGAGCCATATACGAGCCAGCACGGTGTGGGCAGCTATTGACCTCAGGTATGGGGGATACAGAGGGCAGAGGGAGATGGCAGGGCCTTGAGGGTGGTGCGCAAGAGCTGCAGACCTGTAGGGGAGAGGACTCACCAGGCAGTGGTGTAGGGGGCAGTGTGTGTGAGGGGTGAGGTGTAGAGATAGAGCGAGCCTGTTTCAGGGGAGTGGGGAGAGTGCTCTGGGGGAGGAGCAGTGTCAAGGGGGGACCACTGCAGGGCTTTGAAAGGGAGTGGTGCAGTGTGGCCCTAGACAGGCTTCTTGACCTCAGTTCTCAGAAGGGTCTGCTTGGGGGGGAGGTAAGGATAAGAACACAGTGTGTGTCTCAGTAGGTGTCCAGCGGTGAGTGAGCAGCTGTGGGATTGGGGCGCCTGAGTGGTGTGTCTGTGTCTGTGTGTGTCGTGCTGCTCAGCTTGCAAGATCTTAGTTCCCCAACCAGGGATTGAACCCAGGCCCCTGCAGTGAAAGGGTAGAGCCCTAACCACTGGACCACCAGGGAATTCTCCCGCACCAGATAATTTTATGCGTCATTAAGAAAGACGTGAAGCTCCCCCTGGGAGAAACTAAGGTTGAGCTTTATTGGAGTTTGTTCCTTGCCAGTCACTGCTCAGGGTTGAAGTAAGTTGTTCCCCTTAGTACCATGGCGCAGACCACTTGAAGGGGGTGGACTCTGTCGCAGCTCACAGGGAGCAGTGTTGGGGTTCAGACCCCATGTACCAGACAGCCTGCCCCTTTCCGTGCTGAGATTGGGCTGAGCGCTGGTCCTGGTTCAGCAAGATTCATTTCTAGTGTGCAGCCTCTTCCAGGCGTTCGTGAAATTAGGAGTGTTCATCTCAGCCCCTTCGTAAGGCTCTTACTTCTGCAGCCCAAGTGGGAGGGCAGATCTCCACCTAGAGCCAGGGCGTGACCAGACAGGTGCAGGGGGGGTGGCCGTAGCTGTTGGGCATTTGCACTGGTCTTCAAGGCGAGTTTTCCGTGAGGTCACACCTGGCAGAAAGATTGTGGGGGGGTGGCTTGTAACAGGTGACTCTTGATCCTGGCAGTGGGTGGGCTGCTTGGTGCCTGGAGGAGGGACAGATCCCTGATCTGGGGGTGGGGTGAGGACGAAAAGAACCAAGGAGAGTGGTTTTAAAGTGAGCGGAGGACAAAGGCAGTGGTATCAGGGAGAGGCTGCACGGTGGTCCTGGAGAAGTGGCCATGGTTTGTGCTGCACTGTTGGCCCCTGAAGCCTGTGGCTGTATCCGGAGACGGTCTTAGAGGGCAGGAGAGAGGCTGAGAACAAGTTGTGCGCAGGAACTGCTCTGGGAGGGGCAGCTGGAGGGAAGGAGGAGCCTACCTCACCTGGCCACTTCCCCCTCCCCCCAGCTCAGGACACTGGCGGGTCATGGAGATGGCCCATTGCCCCGGGACTCTTGGCGCAAGTCATTATTGAAGGAATGAGTCCTCGGCTCCCCCGTTCATCTTCAGGACTAAGGGGAATCTAACGTGCTGGTCTCTGGGGTGATCTGAATCCCTACCTTTGAGCTTTCAGCCAGGCAGGGCTGTGTGATGGCCAGCACCTGGGCCCCAGTTCTTCAAACCTCAGTGGCCCCCTGAGGTAGAAGAGCAGAACCTTCTGGAGGGGCTGTCCCTACGGAGCTTGTGGTGTGAGCCCAGGAGTACTCTGTGGAGTTTAACCTTTTCCATACAGGAAAGTAGCACCTGACGCGTTCATGGCATCTTCACAGTAGCGCTCAATGAGGTACTTTTTGTCCTGGTTCTCAGGTGAGGAGGGTAGGTGACTTGCCAAGGCCACAGTATCGGGCGGGCTGCTAAGGCCATGTTACTGCCTCAGGAGAGAGTGAAAAGCAGATGGCATAGGGCTTGGCAGGCACGTGTTCCAGTTGAACAGAAGAGGATTTCCAAGGAGGCTGGCCAGGGTGGGTGAGGGACTTGCCCAAGCCCGTCAAGGGACCAGAATCCCAGTCCACAGAGTGGGTGACGCACCTTCCAGGTTGGGAACATCCGCTGCATAGGATGTCAGCTCTGCTACCACTGTTACCTAAGCTCTCCAGCGCTGGGGTGTGGGAGGATCAGTAGGTCTCTTCTCCAGCTCTGCTGCCCTTCAGAGCTCCCAGGCAGATGAAGGGGGACAGTCACGGCTTAAACATTTGCTAGACTCTCCCCACAGAACCTCAGGTCCACCTCGCAGCGCAGCTGGGCACTAACAGCTAAGCAAGTCCCTGCGGGGGTGGGTTGCCTGCCTGGTCACGTGGCTACGGCAGTCCCTCCACTGCCTGTGCACGCCAGTCTCCTGAACTGGGGGGTGGTCAGGTACGGGGGCTTGGCGTGCATTCTCACGTTTCAGTTTCCCTGACTGTAAAACGGTGAGATGAGAATCTGCTGCCGCACACAACTAGATTTGTGGCCTTGAGCAAGGCCCTTTCCTAAGGCTGCCTCAGCTGTGGAGAAGCGTCTTCTCTGCCTGAGAAGGGTTCTCAAGTCTCCCTTGCCTCCCACCCAGCTTCCACAGCACGGCACCTGTACCTCCGGGGCGGCGCTGGGGTTGGTTCCATGACCAAGATCTACGGGGGGCGTCAGAGGAATGGTGTCATGCCCAGCCACTTCAGCAGAGGCTCCAAGAGCGTGGCCCGGCGGGTCCTCCAGGCCCTGGAGGGGCTGAAAATGGTGGAAAAGGACCAAGATGGGTAAGTGGGGGGGGGGGCGGTGCACCTGCCCCCCAGCCAGGCAGGGGATTCTTCAGAATCCTGCACAGCGCGGGGCTTCCCCTCGACCTCTCTGGCTAACTACTCCAGGCTCCAGGAAGGTAATTTAGCGACTGTCCGCTTTCATTAGCCTGCTCGTTAGCTTTTCCCAATTGATTTTTCGGGGCTTTTGATCTAATGCTTGCACAAACGGCACCCCATCAGCTCCCAGGGGAGCTCCCACTCCAGCCTCCAGCTTGTTGGAATGCAGCCGGCTAGGGACCTCAGTGGGACTTGGCTGGTGTCATGTGGTCCTGTGGCCAGGTGTCTTCTTGGAAAGCCTGGCTCGTGTCCAGGAGAGGCCTGGCAGGGATCAGGGATGCTGGTGGGAGCCTGCACTCACCTGGGGCTATATGACCCTTCTCTCCCACAGGGGCCGCAAACTAACACCTCAGGGACAGAGAGATCTGGACAGAATCGCTGGACAGGTGAGGGCTGGGTACCTCAGTCACCGCCTGGGTGTTTCTGGAGCCTGGGTTTTGTCAGATGGGAGTTTCCTCCCCTGGAGGGCACAGCCAAGGGGAGGAGGGTGCAGGAGAAAGAACGTTTCTGACAGACTTCCTGTGGGGGCTGGTTGAAAATGCAGGTGCCTGGGTGAAGGGAGGCCCAGGGTGCGGCTCGCCGGGCTGGCTTCTGCAGGGCACACTCCCGCACACGCGACTCCCTCTTTCTGGTCAGCCTTCTGATCCCGGCTGCAGTGTTTTCTTCCTTAGTCTTCATGTTTACTGAGTGTTGGGATGCCTGAGAACCCCGGTCTCCATCCAGATGCTGACTGACTATAGACACCCTGGGCCAGAGTCCCTTCACCTGGAGCCAGGCTCCCCGTCTGTAGAGAGATCTGCTTTTGCCTACCTCAGAGGGAGGTGGTGACGATTCCATGAGCTACGGCAACAGAGGCCCCCGGGGTCTGGCATGACCTCTTGACTCAGGCCTCCTGGGAGTCTTGGACTGTTGAGTCACTTAAGTGTCAGAAGAGAACGGAGGTGTCAGCCCTCTGGGGATTGGGGTGGCCTGGAATGAGAAGGTGGCTCTTCAGGGCAGAGCAGGGCCTGGCACAAACAGCAGTGTGGAGTGATGGGCAGATTGGAAACACACGACAACGCTCTCTTTCCTTGAGAGTCCCAGTTCTATCCTTCTGTAAAATGGGGAGGTACCCAAGATTGTGAGGATCGGATGAGATGAATACATGTAAACCACGAATCAGGGTGCCTGGCATCCCATAGCTACTGGGGAGCTACTGTGACGTGCTTGAACACAGACCCCACAGCTGATCTTAACTGTTTGTCCATCTTTCCCACAGGTGGCAGCTGCCAACAAGAAGCATTAGAACAAACGATGCTGGGTTAATAAACTGCCTCGTTCGTAGTCCTGGTCTGGGTCTCTTGATTGGGGGGTGGCCAGGCAAGAGGAAGGAGCGCTGCACTGCACTTCCCTTCCCTTGAGAAAGAGGGGGGCCAGGGCCTTTCCTGGATGGCTGTGGTACTCAACAGCCTCGGAAACCTGAGGCCTGGCCTTCCAGGTTCACACGGTTCTGCCCCAAGTGGGCGAGACGGTGGTGCAAGACCCAGGGGGCCCTTGCTCCTCTCCCACACCTTGCCTTTGCGGGTCTCAGAAAAAGAAACGGAAAGTTCAAGCAGTGGCCCCACGTGGAGCCTTGGACCCTGCTGGAACAAAACAGGAGGGCCCTGGGGCTCGGGTGCTGCTTCTCTGGAAGGAAGTGGACAGGGAAAGCCGTCACTCGGGGCGGTCCTTCGTGTGCTTCCAGCCCAAGGTGACCTGCCTGGTATACACGTCCTTTTCCTGACCTACACGGGAGCCTTCACTTTGGGGATCTCTGGCTTGGGCCCTGCTGTAAGATGGAGCTAGCTGTACCTGCCCCAAGAATTGGGATGCAGTGCTGAAGCTGCAGCAGGGACCCAGCCGGCAGGGGGCTGCTACTTCCCTCCCAAAGGGAGGGGCATGGCCCCTGCATAGAGGCCAAGTTCCCAGGGCCCTCGTGGTGTCGCCCCCCCCACCACAGTTCTGCATGGTGATTGGCTCTTTGCACTAATGGGACGGGAGCCCCACCTGTGATTGGTCTCCTGGCCCAGGTGGGAGGTGCAAAGGGCTTCCAGTAGGCAGGTGCTAAGCTTTGGAAGGGTCCCCTTACCACGCTTTGAGACCTGGCCCACCTCCCATTTGGGGAAAACTAAGATGCTGGGCCTGAGCTGGCTAGGCCAAGACCCCTGAGGTTCCCGCATCCCAAGTTACTCCTCAGATCAAACCCATTTCCTTCCAGTGCCAAGCCTGGCTTTGAACTCCCAATGACTTGGGTTCAAATTCCAACACTGCCCAAAATTCTGTGCGACCTTGAGCAAACTTACCCTCGGCCTTGTGCTCCTGCCTGTAAAGCTGCTTACCCCTACCTGAGGGATTCGGGGAGGTGCCGAGTCTTGGCTCAAAGGCACACCTGATGCACCGAGATGTCCAAAATGGAAAGTATCAAACCAAAGAGTCCCTGCACCCAGTGGGGGATGGAGGTGTCATTTCCCCCAGCCTGGAAGTTGTCAGGACTGGAAGATTTGAGCTGAATAAACACTGGACTAGAGCCTGCCACGTGCAAGGTGCTTTATAAATATATCACTTAATACGCTGTGAAGTAGGTACCAAAAGGCGCAGTTTGGAGATGGGGAAGATCAGTCACGGGTTGGGTAATTTGCCTGATGTCCCACAGCCAGGAGGTGGCAAAGCCAGCATTTGGACCCGGGCTCTAGCCACTACAGGGCACTGTCCCTTAGAAGTGGGGAAAATGAGGCCCAAAGGCTTACACTCCTGGGCATGGCCTTCAGCCAGTCCTTGTTTGGGGCCTAAGTTTCCTCTTTTGCTGATTGAGGATGAAGATATTTCCCAGGGTCGTCCTGGGAATGCAATGCCAAGCGTCTGGTTTGCTCACAGTGCCAGATACCAGGGTGCTGGGTAAGCGGGAGGTGGAGGTGCCCAGGCAGGCCAGCGAGCCTGAGAGGGCCTACAGTGCGGCGGCTTCAGCCACTGGGAGGCAGTCGAGGGCCTGGAAACCGGCTCAGCCAGGAAGGATGCTGAAGGAGGTGAATTCCTAAGGGCTGCAGCGTCTGGATCCAGACGTCTTCCTACATGGGGGTTACAGGAAGAACTTTAGTACAGAGGGGCTAATGACCTGCTGTACAGAGAGGGACCCAACAGAACACCTGGGTCCCTGGAGGGAAGGAGGGAAGGCCCGAGGGCCAGAGAAGAGGAACTGTGTCCTAGGAACTGTGCTAAGCACACTGTGATATTCTTACAGCCTCACAGGTAGGGAGGTTATGCCCAGATTACAGGAAGAGAAACTGAGGCTCAGATGACCAGAGCTGAGATTCAAACCCAGGAGGTGTGAAGTCTTGAGGCCCATGTTCTTCTGTGTGGGTGACAGTTGCACCTTTTTAAAAAAAAAAAATACTTCAAGCATGCAAAACAGTATATATACATAATAGTGTAACAAAGACCCATGGGACTTCCCTGGTGGCGCAGTGGTTAAGAATCCACCTGCCAATGCAGGGGACACGGGTTCGAGCCCTGGTCCGGGAAGATCCCACGTGCCATGGAGCAACTAAGCCCATGCACAACTACTGAGCCTGTGCTCTAGAGCCCACGAGCCACAACTACTGAAGCCCGCGTGCCTAGAGCCCGTGCTCCGCAACAAGAGAAGCCACCGCAATGAGAAGCCCATGCGCCGCAACGAAGAGTAGCCCCCGCTCGCCGCAACTAGAGAAAGCCCGCGCGCAGCAACGAAGACCCCGCGCAGCCAAAAATAAATAAATAAATAAGACCCATGAACCCACCACCCAGCTTAAAAAGTAAAGCAAGGCATAAAACTAAGACAGACAAAGCCCTCTGTGTACCCTTCCCAGTCGCAACCTCCTTGCTTCCCCCAGAGGTAACCCCTCTCGGGAGTGGGGTATCACTCCCCTGCATGCGTTTACACCTTTACTGTAGACACATGTGTCCCTAACAGCACACGCTGTTGTTTTGCCTTTTGAAAACAAGCCAGCCGGATCCTGTCATAGTACATTTCTTCTCATTTTCTTGTTGTTTCTGAGATGCAGCCATGTTGACGAGCAAAGCTCGGCCTCTTCTGCTGTGTGCTACGCCATTGACTGACTATACCTCAATTTATGCATCCCTTCTCCTGTAAATGGGCTTTTCGTCTGTTCCCAGTTTTTGCTACCAAAAATCTCCCTGCCGTGAATTTTTTCATGGGGTCTCCTTGTGTGTGTGTGTGTGCGCGCGCATGTATGAGATGGTCCCCTAACTGCTCACAAACATCTAAACAACCTCATGTCATTCCCCCACCCCCCCCACCCCTCAGGCCTCATTTTCCTCCCACTTGACCTACAATAATGCTCAAAGGAAGCTGGTCACACATAAGTGACTTGGAATCCCTGCTCCACCACCAGACTGTACAAACTGGGCAAGTAACAGTGATGGTGTTCCCTCTCTGTGATGGCCTCAGCTTCCTCCACTGTAAAATGGGGGGTGGCCTACCTTGCCCACTTGTGGAGAGGCTGAAAGAACACCAAGAAAGAGCCCATCGTGGCCCTTTGGGTGTCGGGAACATCAACTTATGTCACAACATCAGGGAGATATTTTTATCCTTATCTCTTGAATTAAAAATGCCAAATCTTGGAAAGGGAAGCCACCACCTAGTCACGGAGCTGGTGGGCCTGCCTCATGTATTCCTCATGAGCATTAACAGTAACTAACATTTACTGAGCACCTACTACGTGCCAGGCCCTGTGTTCAGTGCTGTGCATGCACAACCTCTTTAAATCCTCTTTTCCAACCCCAAGGAGGGAGGACACGGAGGCTCAGAGAGGGGACACGTTTTGCCCAAGGCCAGTGAGAGGAAAGACCAGGCTCGGAGCCACCCACGTCCCCTGACCACCTGTGCGCAGCAGGCACCCCGAACTCTGGCTCCCTCGGGCTTCCTTTGCAGTGACGAGCCAGGCCTTAAACCAACCTCTTCCCCCACCCAAGCAGCCTCCTCTCGGGGGAGTTGTGGCGGCCACAGGTGCAGGGAGCAGTTCCTCCCCACTCACAGCCTGAAGCCTCCCGGCAGGGGCTGCCCCCAACCTGACAACCAAAGGACCCAGCAGCGGGGCCAGTGGAGCCCATCTCCGAAGGGCTGGGCAGGAAGTGGGGCGGGGTTTGGGGCTCGGCCGAGGTGGGATCTGGTACCCCAGGGCCGCTGCTACCCAGACAAAACAACCCACTGGGAGAAGATGCCTGGGGGTCCCCGAGCCCGCCAAACCCCGCATGCCACCATCTTTCTCCTCTTGATCTTCGCTGCTAGCATGGGTACGTGGTCAACAGGCAGATGCTGGGGGCAGGTGGGGGGGGGGAACTGGGAGACTGTTGAGAGGGCCCAGGCAGTGGGGACGGGAGAGGAGCTGGCAGGAGGGGTCTAGAAAAGACCCCGTAGAAACTGCATCTGCTTGACCGTCCCAAGCAGGCCAACGGGAGGCTGGAGGGGGGCTCAGCGAAATTGAAGGGGCATCCCCCGTGGGGGAGGCAGGGCGAGAGACACCTTCCGCACCCCCTCGTCCCCCCAGATCAAAATAAGGAACTAAGGCTGCCCTTGACTGAGCTCCAGAGCTGGGGGCAGGGAGGGGACTGTGGGTAGTGCTCAGTTTCAGGGGAGAAAAAGCTTTTCTCCTTCTCTGCCTTGAATCCCGGTCACCATCCCCTAGGTAGGGAACCCCTTCTCAGTGCTGGGGGAGCCGGTGACCTTCCCCCTTCCTCTCTCACGCAAGGCCAGCTGGCAGGGCTGTGAGCACCCCGTTTGACGGAGTTTAGAGAGGTGGCCAGTCACCCCAAATTTCCACTGGGAGCTGAGTTTGGAGTCCGTGACCCTCAGGTTGCTGCCTCTGCCGCCACCTCTCTCCTCCTCCCGCCACAGACAGCCATGTGGACTGGCCCGAGGGCAGCGAGGGGGCGGAGGGGGGGGATAGTGGCACAAGAACTGGGGCTTCCCCAGCCTGGGCCACCCAGCCCCCTCCCGCCAACCACCTAGCTGAGGCCCTCCCCTAACGCCCAGCCCAGCCCAAACACTGAACTCACCCCTGGCACCCAGCTTGACACACACAAAGTTACGCAAACGGAGGACAAGGGGCAGGCCCAGGGTCACAGGGCAGGACAGGCTCACAAACCGGCAGGAAGCGGCCCAGGGCCAGGGGGCCTGGGTTCGAACCCCTGAGCCACTCCTGCCGCCCTGGGCCTCAGCTGTCACACTTGTAAAATGGGATAATGAGAGAACCGACGTCTAAGGGTTCTGTGACAGTTATACACAATATATAAAGCGCCAGGTGTGTGGCCAGGCTGGGGCTGGGGTGAGAAAATAATCTAGGAAGGCCTGCAGGAGGGGGTGATGCCCAAACTGATTCTAGAAGGAGCTGCCTGGGGGGCACTGCTAGCACTGGGGACCCGACTATCCAAGTGCCAGTGAGCTCAGTGGGGCCGAAGCTCGGAGCAGGTACGGAGAGGGTGGCAGGAGGTGGCTCTGGAGAGGCGAGTGGGGACCCCCCAGCAGTGTGTCACTCACACTCTTCTGCACACACCCCCGCCACTCACACATGCACACACACAGCCAGGAGCGCTGTAGAAGCAGGGGCCGGGCTGGGCCTGTGTCTCCATTCACGGTCCCTCACGCATTTGCCTCTCTGCAGGCCCCAGGTGCCAGGCCCTGTGGGTGGACTGGGGCCCACCATCGGTGACGGTGAGCATTGGGGACGAGGTCCGCCTCCTGTGCAGACACAACGGCAGCAACCCCAACATCACATGGTGGCGCATCCTCCAGGGCAACTCCACGTGGCCCCCGATGATGGAGCTCTCAAGCCCGGGCCCCAAGGGCGAGCTGGTCATCCAGCAGGTGACCAAGAGCCACAGGGGCATGTACAGGTGCCAGGTCAAGGAAGGCCAGAAGGTCCAGCGCTCCTGTGGGACCTACCTCCGCGTGCGTGGTGAGTGCACAGCTCCCCACAGCTGGGGCCATACCTCCGCGTGCGCGTGCGTGGTGAGCGCACACCACTCTGCCGCTAGGGCCGCTGGCTTCCTCACCTGTGACAGGGGCGGGGGGTGGGGGGGGTGGGGGGGGTGGAGCCAGTGCCTGAGCTCCTGCATCTCGGGCATCCTCACTCCCCGGCTCACACACGGTGGCTGATTGATTTTCTCACCTGCAAGGTGGGGACTTCAGTGGTCTTGGGCCTCGATGCGAGTGTGGCCGGGAGGCGAGGGGAGGACTCGAGGCGCTGGGCTCTGAGCGGCACTCCCTCCTCACAGAGCCACTCCCCAGGCCCTTCCTGGACATGGGCGAGGGCACCAAGAACAACATTATCACAGCCGAGGGCATCATCCTACTCATCTGCGCCGTGGTGCCTGGGACGCTGCTGCTGTTCAGGGTGAGCCGCGCCGGGGACCAGGGTCCCGCCTAAAACTTGACAGAATGGCAGCCCCCCCCCCATAGGGGCTGTGAGGGGGTCAGGAATTTAATATAAGGAAAGCATTTTACATGGCGCTGGGCCCGGAGGGGCGTCCTGGCTCAGTCTCCCCCCAGGGGTGTCCTCACATTCCCCGCCCCCCACAGAGATGTCCAACTCTCCCCGTCTACCCAGGAGTGCTGTCGCCTCCAGATGTAGCCAAGGCCAGGGAAGATGGGGGCTGGTGTCCTCCCAGAGTCTCTGGCCAGCACCAGTCTATCTTTAGGGCGCGGGGCAACTACAGCCATTTACTATTATTGTTGTTGTTATTCGTGGAGAAGAACAGGCAGTGGCGACAGCCCAAAGGGCACTGGCTTGGACCCAGAGAGACCTGCCATTTACAGGACATGTGGCTCTGGGCATGTCCCTTACCCTTTCTGGTAAAGCACCTCCTGGCCTCCATGAGGGTCTGAAAACACATTCTCTCCCCCATTCACGGAGGCTCCCAATTCCCCAACAGAAACGGTGGCAGAACATGAAATTCGGGGCAGATGTCCAGGATGACTATGAAGATGAAAATCTTTATGAGGTGAGTGGAAGGTGGGGACAGGTGCGTGTCTGTGGGCGGGGCTCTTACGGGGTTCCTCCCTGAGGTTGGCCGGGAAGCAGGGACCCAGGCGTCCGGGCCCTGAGGCTCACCACCCCGTTTCCACCCCAGGGCCTGAACCTCGATGACTGCTCCATGTATGAGGACATCTCCCGGGGCCTCCAGGGCACCTACCAGGATGTGGGTAGCCTCCACATCGGAGACGTTCAGCTAGAGAAGCCGTGACCCAGCCGGGCTGCCCCCCCAGCTGGGCACCCAAACCGTGTCTCACCCCACTTCCTTGGGACCCGCTCTCTTTTCACAATCTTTCCTGGGAGTATCCTGACTCAACTTCCCCCTTGGGAGTGGCCACTCTTCTTCCCTCTAGACCGTCCTCATCCCCTCCCCACACCCTAACTCAATCCTCCCCTTACTGCCTTTCCCAGGCTCCCCCCCATCCAGCGGGTAATGAGCCCTTAGTCGCTGCTTCTAGGGGAGCTGATTGTAGCAGCCTCATTAGTGTCACCTCCCCCCTCCCTGCTCTGTCATGGCCACTTAGTGATAATAAATCCTTCCCAACTGCAGACCTTCGCAGGAGTCACGGATCTCATGGGGACCACTTCCCCCCCTCCTCTGGGACCCAGAGGTCCAGGACCTCAGCCCCCTCCTCCCCCAGCTCCTGACCACTCCCCACACCTGGGACCAGGTAGCCAGTCTTGGCTGTCCCCTGGAAGAACCAGAAAGTGTCTTGGGAAGGTCCCCAACCCAGGCCATGTGCCTGAGCAGAGGGGGACACAGAGGGGACCCAGGTAACCATATTCATTTATGCGTATTTAAGTCCCAAAGACACAGTGGACTGTCTGGTGAGACTGGTACCAAATTCTGACCATGGCCACACCTGTTCTCTGGGAGTGGACTTGTAGAAGTGGGATTTGGAGAGTTTGTGGCCCTAAACTGGGGATGGTGGGGAAATCCGGAGGCGGTTGACAGAGAGGGACAGAGATAGAGTTTCTGAGCTAGATAGGGGAGGGAAATCGAGACAAGGATAATGATGGAGAGACAGAGCAAGTGAATTGAAAGACACTGAGGAGAAAGGGCATCAGAGAGAGACAGAGAGACAGCTGGAAGAGACGGGAAGGAAAGAAGGGTCCATAGAAAAATGGACATCGAGAGGCTGACCCTTGAGACTCTAGGGTAAGCAACAGTTGGGGAAATGACTGATGGCGATGCAGAAAGATCCAGACCCAGAGATGGGGAGAGAAGGCTCTGAGGAAGAAAGTGACAAAGAGTTGAAAAGACAACGGGGAGAAGCAGGGGCCTGGGAGCGGGAGGGAAAGACCTCAACGGAAAAAGAGAGACAGACACAAAGAGAGGAACACGGACAGACACACACAGAGGCAAAAAAAAAAGAGAGGAAGACCAAGAGACACACAGAGACGGAAAGCAGGGGCGGCCGCTGCGCGGACTGAGGCGGACGCAGGGCCCCCCGCCTCGCCAGGGAGGTGATGGCCGACGCCAGACATATATGAGAAAGGTGAAACCCGCGCCCCGCGGACGGGCAGGCGGACTAAGCCGGCGGAGGTCGAGCGGGTCCCGGCCGGAGCGGGGAAAGGAGGGGCGGGGCTGGCGGCGAGAAGGGGAAGGAGGCGGAGGTGCCGGGCGGGCCCGGGGCGCGGGCAGGAAGCGGGGAGGGGCGGCGGGGCGGGGGCCTCCGGAAAAACGCCCCAACTTCCTGCCCCGCCAGAGCCAGGAAGCGGGAGCCGGGACACCGGGCCCGGGATCGCCGAGCCCGACCTCGGGCGCCCCGCCGGTCACCTCCCCGCGCGGACACCAGGTACACCGTCCCTGGCCCCGCCCGGCCTCTCTCCCCTCGGCTGCTAGGGGAAGTGGGGAGGAGGAGGGAGGGGGCTGGGCGCTGCCGGCAGTGAAGGGGCCTCCTCCCGGCCCCGCTGAGCCAGCAGGCGCCCCTCCCTGGGCCTCAGTTTTTCCATCTGTCAAAGGGGACAAAGAGAGGAGAACTAATACTTGTTCAGTGCCCAGTAGGTGAGATGAGGGCTGCGAGCCGGGGGTCAAGGCTTCCCAACTGTCTGGCGGAGGACGGATGATCACTCCCATTGCACAGGTGGGGAAACTGAGGCCCAGGGAGTAAAACCGACTTGTCCCAGGTCACATACATCGTGAGACCGAGTGGAGTTGGGATTTGAACTCGCAGGTGCTTTCAGCTAAGCGCCGTCCTCCAACCCCGCATGCTTAGAGCCACCCAAAAGGAAAAACGACAATAACAGGGTCATAGGCCGTTGTGAAGCTGAAAGTTGCAGAACGCGTTTGAAAGCATTTTTTGGAAAGGTCTTTTTCTGGGTCATGAGTTATACCCTGGGAGATGGGTTGCAGGGGCACAGAACTGGGGATCTTTTCCCATTGTACAGATGGGAAGACTGAGGCCCAGGGAGAGTTAATTACTTTTTCCAGGTTCCACTGCACGTCAGATGGGAAGGTATGCTCAAACCCAGGATTTTTGCTTTGCGGCCCCAGCGGAAAGTGTGAGGCGGGGTGGGGGGCAGTGCGGGGAGAATTAATGTACGAGCATTGGGAATTCAAACGGTCCCAAGTTAGGGCGGAAAGATAGGGTAGGGATCCCAGTCTAGGGGCGAAGGGCCGGGGCGACTCGGTGTTCTCGTATTGAGCACTGGTCTGGGGGCTGGAACCATCCCCACCTCTGGCCTGGGGGCGGGGGGCAGGGGGTAGGGGGCGGGGCCCAGGAGAGTGACGGGGGCAGTCGAGATACGGAAACGCCAGCCCTCCAAGGCAGGCCAGAGCGGCCCTATCTGGCCAGCGTGGCTCAGTGGAGAGCTAGAGCGGCCGACAGGAGGAGTAGAGTCTCCTGGGCTGGAGCCTGGCAGGAGCGGGCTAGAGCGGCTGGCGGGAGGAGTGGAGCTGGAAGCAAAGGTGGACTCTGGGGTGGCTAGAGCGACTCGGAGGCGGGGGTAGGGGAGCCCAGAGCCGGCGTGCGGAGGCTTCGGTTCTGGCAGCAGCGGTGCTTCTCCTCCGACCCGGAGCAGGTGAGGGACGCGGCCCCCGGCGGGCGTCACACCCTGACTCCACACGTCCTCCCCAGCATCCCTGACCATGCACATTGCCACGTTCCCTGTAGGATTTGGGGCCGTGTACACCCGCCACGTCCTACATATGATTTGGGGCTCGTGTAGACCCGCCACGCTCCATGTAAATTACAAGGTCCTACAGACCCTCCAGGTTCCTGCTGCCCCCGCCCCCCGCCCCATGGAGGTCCGGCTCCTTACAGAATGTGGGGTTTCCATGGATCAATAGCATCCGCTAGAATCCGGGGCCCTGTAGATCCTGGGTCTCGGGGACCACCACACTCCCCTATAGAATTCTGGTCCCCTTTTAAGTCTCCAGAGATCCCGTAAACTGGCTTCTTCCCCTTAAGGACTTATGATCCTGTGTGATCCAAGGATCCTTGTAGATCCATCATATGTCAGATAGAATCTGGGTCCTTATGCATTCCGAGGGCTCACCTTGACTACTCAGTGTTTTAGGTTCTTTAAGGCTCCTAGAGGTTCATCCACTCAATATCTTATAGGTTGGAGACCAGGCTCATCCACTCAATATCTTATAGACCCTGAGCCCTGCAGAGAACCCAGGCACCCATGTAGTCCTCACACATGCCCGCTTTGCTCTAGGACCCCCACCCTTAAGGACCTTCTGAACCTGCCCTCATCTCCACAGCCCCATGCACATAGCACCCCCTCTGCTGGACCCCAGGGCTTGTCAGTTGCCTTTAGATCCATCTGACCCATCATTCTCTAGCCTTTGTGGGACCCCATCTTCTAAGCAACCACCCCCCTCCCCAATCCTCTCTGAGCCCCAGGCCTCTGTGGGGCAGCTGAGTCCAATCTGTACTCCTGCCCAGGCCACAGTGCCCACATAACCCCTGACTCCCAGACACCATAGGGAAACCTGATGTGTCTCAGCTTTGGTTCAGATTTCAGTTTCCTAAGGTCGGGGTGGGGATTCCCCATGCTCCAAAGCCGCACAGTCTGGGAGTTAAATGCATAAATTCTGGAGCCAGACTGCCTGGGTCGGAATCCTGGCTCTGCCTCTTATGAGCTGTGTTGCAGTTTCCTCCTCTGTAAGATGGGGATAATAATAAGAAGAAGACTGATTTCACAGGGTCACTGAAAGGATTGAGTTAATATCTGTCAAGCATTAATACTGTTCCTGGCACGTATTTCACGGCACTTAGTGTACATTTACTGTTAACTATTATTTCCTATCATTGTGATGAGGAATAAAAAGAGATAATACACATCAAATGCATGTTCCGGGGCCTGCCTGGCACGTAAGCATTTGCTCAGATAACGTGTGTGTCCTCACCTTTGCCCTTTTGGAATCTTCCCTGCCTCTGTCAAACTTTTCCACCCCTGAGTGGGATGAGCAGGGACCCTCCATGTCCATGGTCATGCTTTCCAGCCCAGAAGTTGCAGCTGATGGCCTGGTGAAGGTTTTCTTTTTCTTTCTTTCTTTCTTTTTTTTAAAAATATTTATTTATTTGGCTGTGCCAGGTCTTAGTTGCAGCATGCGGGATCTAGTTCCCTGACCAGGGATCGAACCCAGGCCCCCTGCATTGGGAGCACGGAGTCTTAACCGCTGGACCACCAGGGAAGTCCCCAGTGAAGGTTTTCTATCTCGGATGGGAGTAATAATAGCATGGGGGTGCTTGCGGTTTTGAGGGTTCAGTGATTTACTCTGCGAGAAGCACTTAGGGCAGTGCCTAGCACACTGAGTGTGATGTAAGTTCAGCTCTCATAATAAATCACTATTATTTTTCTGCCTTGTTTTGCAAATTTATTTATGTGAACGTTTAACAATGCTCAGATCCAAGCTTGGATGTTGAACAAATACACTTTATGGAAAAGAATAAAAATGAGGCCTGCTTGGGTGAACCCATAGGATGGCATTTGGACACTCCAGAAAGCATCATTGTTTAATGATCATAATCAGAATCCCAGTGCTAGGGAGGAGGCCTGTGGAAGAGGGAGAAGGGTGGGTCTCCAGCGACTAGGGTTATAAATAGCTTTGGGCTGTGGGGAGAACCCCCCCGCACTGGTCCACCCCACCCCTGTTTCCACAGCGCCTTCCCACCTGACACGGGCTCGAGTGGCATTAGTCAGACTAATTAAGGACACAGAAAACGTCAGTGGGAAGACGCGGGGAGAAGTGGAGATTCTAAGGGAGACAAGATGGGAGAGACAGCGAGAGATGGGAGGGAGAGAGACGAGAGACAGCAAATGAGACAGTGACGCAGACAGGTGCGGGGACAGTGGCTGCAGGAACCAGATGTGGGGAGACAGGCAGAGGCTGAGGGGAAAGACAGGTAGCAAGAGAAGCAGGGGTGGGGCCTAGCGGAGGGGAGGCAGGGACAGTGGGAAAATGAGACAGGTCTGAAGGAAAGGCGAGAGAAAATGAAGACACAGGGAGAAGAGAGTCAAAGGCATGAGGCAGTTTCAGTGGAGAGGCAGCTGGGGAGAGGCAAGCCGGCAGACACACAGACAGACCGGACAGGTGGACATAGGGTGAGAGAGATGGACACCCCTTGGGATGAGCTCTCTGAGGACCGTCCCTTGTTTTCTGGGATGGAAGCCGGAAAGATGCCAGGTCCCTGAGGGGAAGAAGTGGGGTCGAGGACTCTTGGTCCTGAGGGAGGAGGGTTCACAGTTTGGTTTTCTCATGTGGAGGGAGTTGGGGGTTGGGGGATTTGCCATTGTGACTTCCTGTCACAGGAAGCAGGGCTGGTGGGTTCCGAGGCAGCACCCTGCCCCAAGCCTGTCACAGGGCAGAGCAGAGCCCCCAGGCCCCAGTAACCTCCCTCCCAGCCCCCCTTTAGCCTTTCCACCTCTGCCCGCCCGCCGGCCCTGCCTCCTCAGGACCCAGCCCCCAGCCCCTCGTCCATCGGGGACCCGAAATCGCAGGCTCTCACGGCCGCAGCTCTCTCACGGACCCAGGCTCCTGGCCTCCAGCTCCCCCCCCCCCCCACAAGGCTCCCTGTCCTTGGGCTCCCTGCCCTGGCTGGCCTCTGAAGGGCTCTTTGTCGCCACACAGAGGCCCCATTGAGCTGTGGAGGCCGCGATGGGGGTGGAGGCTGTTTACTCACCTTGGCACCTGGGCCAGGAATCTGTGAGTAACCGCCCTGGGCCGCCCTCTGCCACCCCTCTAACCGCGGCCCCTCCTCTTCCCCCAGCCCTGCAGAGCCCATGGAGGCCGAAGACGTCGCCCGAGGGGCGGTGAGTGGAGAGAGCGGAGAGAGCCGGGGGGTGAGGGGACTGGGGGCTGTGCGGTGGGGAGCACTGTGGGCTGAAGCCATCCTTCCCCTTCCACAGGCCCCAGGGCCCCCCCGGCCTGGCCTGGTGCCCATCAGCATCATCGGGGCTGAGGACGAGGATTTTGAGAATGAGCTGAAGACGGTGAGAGGGAGGGGGGGGTGGGAAAGTTTCTGTCCCAGGCTCCCTGGGGCCCCAGCCCTCAAGTCCCAACCTCAGTGTCCCCTCTCCCACCTTGGGTCCTGTTCTCTGTCTTCAGATGCTGTCACTCGGCCTCCTCTCACTGCCCATCTCTCTTTCTTTAATCTTACTGGTACCTCCTTCCTCATCCCCTCACCCCATCCTCAATGCCCCCCCATTACAGCACAGTCTCTCACCCTGTTTAACCCCAGTTTTTATCACTGCCCCGCCCCCTAATTACAGCACAAATCCTCATTCCATCTCTCCTGATTTCTGTCCTCTTCACCCACCATTGTAACATTAGATCTCATCCATTCTCCCCAACCCCTGACTGGCCACCATCAGCACCCCACCTGCCAGCTTGGATCCATCGGGAAGTACCAGGGAAGAGGGAGGGTCAAGCCCCAAGCCCCTCCTCTGCTCCCCACTGTCTCACTCCCATCCCCACCCCCAGAACCCCGAGGAGCAAAACAACCAGTACCAGAGCCTGGATCAGGTGAAGCGGCGCCCGGCCCACCTCATGGCCCTCCTGCAGCACGTGGCCATGCAGTTCGAGCCAGGACCCCTGGTGAGGGCGGGGCTGGGCAGGCACGGGGCGGGGCGGGGCGGGGCGGGGACCAGCCGCAGTGCTCAGTGCGTTAGACCAGCGAGGATGATCCAGAGCGCACAGCTTGAGAGCCAAGAAGCCCACCACGGGATGCAGACAAGGTTGCAGGTGCCCCGTGTAAATTTCTGAGCAGTGGGCGCATCCCGGGAGAGTAGGCACGGCAGAGTCTCGGAGAGCAACGGAGAATCCAGCAGCCTGGCGGAAACCATGCCCCCGGCCGCCTTCCGTGCCCACGGCAGCATCACCCATCAGTGACAGCGCCTTTTCACAGACTCTGGAAATCAAATTCTCTGCACGTGCCACCAGTCAGTCCTTCAGAGCTGGTGGTTGGGAGAAAACCGTTAGCCTCCTCGGGTCTAGGCGGCACAGTAGGCTCTGGTCCAGAAACAAGGAAACTGCTACAAGCAGCCCGCGAAGCAGAGGGCATGTAACGGATGACCCGGAAAACTTGTTATAGGGCAGAAAATACCGGGGAGGTGTGCATGCAGAGCCATGCCATCTGGGAGACACCTGCAGAGTCTAGAGAACCCAGCAGGTGGCTTGGGGAGGGAGAAGCCGCAACACTGGCTGGAGGGGGCTCTGTGGACCAGGGTCCCGTCCCAAGAAGACCCCGTGCAGCCCAGCACAGGCTGGGAGCTGGGCTTAGCCTAGGGCACTGCTCTGTACTGGAAATGCGTGGTAGATCCCTCCAGAAAACAAGGAGACTGATGGAAGTGGCAGGGAGGGAGGCCTGGGGGGTGCAGAGAGAAGAGCGTATCGACTGACACCAAAGCTTCAGAAGCTGGCAGGCCATCAGGAAATTGCCAGAAAAGTGGCTGCCCCCGTCCCGGGGCATGGAGGCTCTGGCCCTCTGGCAAGGGAGTTCCCCTGCCGAGCCTGAGGGTTTCTAGAACTTGAACTCCTGGAATTTAGCCCAGGGATTGTGCTGACTGCTCTGTCCCTTTTTTTTTTTTTAAAAGAATATGTTGGGGGTAGGAGTTTAGTAAGCTATTTATTTATTTTTGCTGTGTTGGGTCTTCGTTTCTGCACGAGGGCTTTCTCTAGTTGTGGTAAGCGGGGGCCGCTCTTCATCGCGGTGCGCGGGCCTCTCACTATAGCGGCCTCTCTTGCTGCGGAGCACAGGCTCCAGACGCGCAGGCTCAGTAGTTGTGGCTCACGGGCCTAGTTGCTCCGCGGCATGTGGGATCCTTCCAGACCTGGGCTCGAACCCGTGTCCCCTGCATGAGCAGGCAGATTCTCAACCACTGCGCCACCAGGGAAGCCCTGCCGTGTCCCTTTACAGATGAGGAAACTGAGGCCTGGCCAGGGCCAGAGGTTCGGCTCAGGTGACCCAGATGGCCTTCGGCACATTGAGATTTGTCCTCACGCTGTTTCCTCACCTGCTTGGCTGGGGGAGGGGCCGGGAGATAGTCGTGGTCCCTTGGGCTGCTTCCTGTGGGCCTCTGATGGAGTTTTGCCTTATGGGGGTGTGGGGAGGGGGTAGGCATAGATTACTGGGGCGAGTCCTTAGCACACTGAGACCATGTCCCTTACCTGATGACAGTCTCCCAGGAGCCAGGACAGGTTGGAGGCCCCACAGCATTGCCAGTGTCACCCAGCATAGGGCTGCCACGTAGGCGACCTCAAGGCGTGCTTGATGAGTGAGTGAGTGAGTGAGTGCCCTTGTCCTCCTGTTTATGTGCTCAGTGCCGCTGTGTACTAGGCCCTGTCTGGGACACAGATGAATCAGAACGTCCCCCCCTGCCACAGACACACACACACACACACACACACACACACACGCCCTCAAGTAACTCACGGTATTGCTAGGCAATGGGGAGCAGTAGAGACAGGCTGCCTGAGATCCAGTCCCAACTTCGTCACTTACTAGCTGTTTTCTCATCTGTAAAATGGGATAACGGTAGTCCTCCCCGTGACTAAGCAGGTTAATGTGGCTAAAGAGTTTGCACAGCGTCAGGGACACACCGAGCCCGCTTACTGTAGCTGGGGGAGGCGTTAGCAGCAGCAGCAGCAGAGAGAAGACAGACCAAAGAACCATTTCACAGGAGAGAAAATGAACGAAAGCCGCGGTGGCCTGGGGAGGCAGGCGGGGGCCTGGGACGGGGATGGGGGACGTCAGGGAGCGCTTCGCAGAGGGTTTGTGCCCTGAGGCGTTCCGGGGGCAGTGCGGTTTGGGTGGGGTGGGAGGAGGATACGTCATGCTTCGTCTCCCCCAGCTCTGCTGCCTGCACGCGGACATGCTGGGCTCACTGGGCCCCAAGGAGGCCAAGAAGGCCTTCGGCGACTTCTGCCACAGCTTCCTGGATAAGTGTGCGGTGAGAGACACCTTCGGGGGGCCCCATCCCCCGTCCCCTTCACCCTGGGCAGCCAGCCTGCTGAGGGCAAGGTGATGGGCGGCCTGGTCTGGGGAGACCCTGTGCCAGCCTGACCCCCCCTCCACTGCTCCCTCCCCTCAGAGCATCGTACCCACTGGTACCTGGGCTGCCATCCCATTGATCCCAACACTGCCCCCTTCACTGCCCAGTCCTCCCCTTCACTCCGTTCTCTCCCCTGAGCAGATTCTGCGGGTGACGGTCCCTCCCACCGTGGCCTTTGAACTTGGTAAGGAGAGGAGAGGGGATCTGGGGATGAGGACGTGTTCTCTAGCAGGGACCAGGAGACCCCCGGGAGGGAGGCCACACTCTCATGCTCCCAGGACAGGGGCTTGTCCTTCCTTCTTCATGGCCCCCACAGCCCAAGGAAGCATAGCTGTCAGAGTCGAAGGGTGGGTGGGGAGTCGCAGCCCCTGGAACTGGCCGCTGTCCCTGCAGACCGCACGCGGCCCGATCTCCTCTCCGAGGATGTCCAGCGGCATTTCGTGCAGGAGGTGGTGCAGACCCAGCAGGCAGCTGTCAGCCGGCAGCTGGAGGACTTCCGCTCCAAGAAGCTCATGGGCATGACACCCTGGGAGCAGGAGCTGATCCAGCTGGGGGCCTGGGTTGGGCGGGACCGCGCCACCTATGAGGCCCGGGAGCGGCACCTGGCTGAGCGGCAGCTGGCCCACCTGGAGGACATGCAGTGAGTGGGACCAGCCCCTCCGCAGCCCAGAGGGCGCCCCCTGCTGCCCCGTTCCTTCCGCTCCCCGGCTCCCTCTGCAGCTGCAGCGTTTATTTCCCAGCGTTTGGGTTCCTCCCCTGACTTCTGGGGCCCAGCCCTGGCATTTTAGTCCATCTGGTTTTGCATCTTCCCTTCCCAGCTTTGGGGTCCCTCCTAGTTTCCGGGTCTTGTCCACGGTCTTGCATTCAGGCCTGGGCTTTGGGTCCTGTCCTTGCAACTCTCACGACCCCGGGTGAGAGTCTGGCCTTCAGTGATTGTCCTTCGCAGATGTGTCAGCAGCAGCCCCCCCCCCCCGCCCCCGTCTGCCTCTCCTCTCTCCCTGTGCCAGCTTTGGAGGGGACAGGAACCTGGACAATTGTGCTGGGTGGACAGGGACCCCAGGCTTAGCAAACTTGTTACAAACTTCTTTCTTTTTCTTGCAGACACACCATCTCTAACGATGAGGAAAAGAGGTGATGGAAGGAGAGAGGCCGGCGGGGAGTTTGGTTTTCTGGGCCCGAGGGAGGAGGGCCTGCCGCCTAGGAGCCTGGGCGTTGGGCAACACCTCTGGCTCCATCCTCTAAAACCCTCTCTCTCCCCCCTTTCCTCAGATACTCAGCAGGAAGTGGTCATGGGGCTGGTGTGGGAAGCGAGCGGAGGGGGAGCTGTGAGGGTAGCAGGGTACCTGCATCCGTGGGAGTGCACGTGGCAGTGTGTGTGTCTGTGTGCCCTCACCGTCCCCTCCCCACAGTGCTGCTGTGGTCAGTGCCATCACCCTGTACATGCGCCACCTCGGGGTGCGGACCAAGAGTGGAGACAAGAAGTCGGGGAGGAATTTCTTCCGGAAAAAGGTGCTTCCCCGAGCGCCCAAACCTGGCCCTTACCTCCCCAGAGACCCCCAGGGAGCCTCGAGGCTCTGCACCGCTGGGGTCGGATCCCTCTTTGTTGGCATCGGCCCAGAAATGCCCAGCCCCCTCCTCCCCCCACCTTCCATAGGTGATGGGGAACCGGCGGTCAGAAGAGCCGACCAAGACCAAGAAAGGACTGAGCAGCTTCCTGGATGCCGCCCGCTGGAACCGGGGAGAACCCCAGGGTGAGGTGCCCAGCCTCAGCCCCGCCCCGACTTCCCCATGCTGCCCCCACCTCATGATCCCATCTCTCGTTTCAGCCCCAGATTTTCGACACCTCAAAGTTGAGGCTGATGGTAATAGTCCTGAAGCTAGAGCATCCGTCCTGGGGACCTGAGAGAGGAGGGCAGGGGACCTACTAGGTCTGAGGGAGGAGGGGCGAGGGGCTGGGACTCCTGGCTCTGAGGGTGGAGTAGGGGTCTCCTGGGTGATGGGCCAGCATCTTGGACCCCAGGCCTTTGTGAATTAGAGTCGCTGGACTCTCATATTCCCCTTTGTCCTTCGCTGCCTCCCCAGGTGAGAAGCCAGGCCTTACAGAACGTAAGGGAGGTCTGGGGGTGCCCTCCCGGGACCGGAATGTCGGAGCCCCTGGGCAGGACACCCCCGGAGTTTCTCTGCACCCTCTGTCTGGGGACAGCCCTGACCGGGAACCAGGTGAGAGTTTCCTGGGCCCCGCAGCAGAACAGCCCCTTGGTTCTCTGCCCTCCCTGCCCCTGGTCACCAGGGTTATTGATAACCCACCCCTTCCCTCGGTTTACCCTTTCCACGGCTTTCTTCGCAAGCTCGCACCTCTGTTCCGGTGACAGGTTTCCCCACTTCCCTGGACTACGTTTCCCATCAGCCCCCACGGCTTCATTTCCCAGAACCCTCTCTGAGTACATTACCAGTCAGCCTCCCTTAGATGGTGAGCCCGGCTGCTCCATGAACTTAAGGTCTCACGCTCCTTGGGTGGCTCTCAGCCCGCTGGATCTCAGACTGCTACTTGGCCAGGCATGGGTTCAGACCCTGGCTCTGCGCTTGACTTGTGTTAGATCTTGGAAGTCACTCCCCACTCTTCGAACCTCAGTCCCCTCACCTCTGAACGGGTACATTCTCTTCCCACAAGTCCCAGTTGAGTGTTGGGAGAATGCATGGATGTGGAGGCATGCAGTCTCCTCCCCGAGTGCGACGCTGGCACCCTAGTTTTGCAGCATCTGCACCCACTGAGCCCCACCTGCCCATGACCCTGTTCTCAGAGGTCTTTCCATCTGTCCGTCTCCCACTGAAGTATAGAGCAGCCACTTGGTGTCGGCCAGGCACTGGATGGCTTTAGAGGAACGGAGGCCCCCAAGGTGTGGGTCTCACCGTGGCAGGGACCTTCCAGCCAGCCTTGCTTTCCCCACCCCCATTATCCCCACAGGTGTTGACGCCCTCCCGGAGCTGGGGGACCCGCCCCCGCAGGGCCCAGCCAGCCTGGAGCCTGCAGCGCCCCTGGAGAGCGCAGAGGAGGGTGCTGACACGGAGAGGTGCCCAGGGCCGGGTGCAGGGGAGGTGCCGGGCGCAGGACCGGGCTTATGCAGTGCAGGGAGGGTGTGTGTTGGGGGTCGCACTGCCACTTGCACCTGCCTGTCCCTGAGCCAAGCCGTCTCCACTCTGCCCCGCTCCTCTCTCTTTCCGTCTTCTCCCTTTTTCTTCCGCTCTGTCTTTCCTCGTCTCCCCTTTCCTTCTCTTCTGCCTCTCCTTCCTTTTTCACTGATTTTCTCCCTCCCCCTCCCCCCTCTCTTTCTCTCCTTTCCTCCCACTTCCTCTGCTTTCCCTCCCCTCAGCTCCTCCTGGCCCCTCTCCCTCTGCCCCCACCCTCCGCCCTGCACTTTTCCATCTTTTCCCCCTTCTCTCTTTTTTTTCCCCCCCTTCTCTTTTAAGCCTCCAGCCCAGCTGCCTTGCTCCTGCCTCCCAGTGCCCCTTCCCTCCATCCCCCAGCCCTCTGTGCTCTGTGCCTGGGGGCCCTGTCCCCCTCACAGTTGGGGGGCAGGCTCTGCCCCCTGCCTGTCCTTGTGCCGCTGCTTTGGGGACCCTTTGGCGGGTGGGGGAGGTGAGTTGGGTTCCATCTGGGTCCACCTCTGACCCTGTGCCCCTCTCTCCCCAGAAGGTGGAAGAGGTGGGTGCCTGGGCCCTGGGTGGGGGGAGGGCTAGCCCCTCCCCCATTTCTCCCCTTCTCCCCATGGGCCACCCCCTCCCCTTCACCCCTGTGAGGGGTGGGTGGGCACGCCACCCTCAAGCCGAAGAGCTAAGTATTGGAATCCCCCTTCCCTCCCTCAACTCCTGCCTCTGTCCCCATCCCCCTGCCTCAGGGAAGGGAGGGGTCAGTTTTGTGCTCCATACTGGGTTCCCATCCCCTCCTCCACCAATTTCAGTATCCCTTCTGGCCACCCCCCTCACTGCCCCAGCACCCCAAAGTCACACTGGTCCTTCTGACTCTCTCCTCTCTTCTGTTGCATGTTTGATCTCTGTCCTGGTCTCTCCCTGTCTCTGTCCCTGTCCTGGTCTCTCCCCATCTGTCCCTGTCCCGGTCTCTCCCCGTCTCTGTCCCCGTCTTGGTCTCTCCCCGTCTCTGTCCTGGTCTCTCCCCACCTGTCTCTGTCTATCTCTGTCCTGGTCTCTCCCCGTCTCTGTCCCTGTCTTGGTCTCTCCTTATCTCTGTCCTGGCCTCTGTCTGACTCTGTCCTTGGCCTCGGGGTCCAGGCTGTCGGGGCGTCTGGGGCGCTCGGAGAGCCTGCGGGTGAGTGACCGCCGCCGGCCTTCCCGGGGCAGCCTCGGGGCTAAGGGCCGGGGTGGGGGCCGCTCCCGGAGCGACGTGGACATGGACCCCAGCTCCGCCACGGCCGTGCTTGGCCCTGCCCGACGAGCCACGTACGTCCCTCCTTCCCCCCATCCACTGAGGCAGCCTGGAGAGTCAGGGAGGCCAGGGTGGGGGATCTTTGCCAGAATCACCAAGAGCTGGGTATCAGATGCTGAGGTCACTGAGGGCCTCCAGTGGTCCCAGGAGAGGGGTAAGAGGCTTCTTTCCAGATCTGGGGGCTGGTCTGCGGCCCTGGGGGATGGGGTTGGACACCATAAAGAGTTGAAGGCTCTTCTCTGGGATGCCCTGCGCTGGGGCCCTAATGAGGCCTCTGTCCCACAGCCCCGAGCCTGGAGACGAGGGGGAGCCGGGCCGATTGGGACTAGAGCTGGAACCAGAAGAGCCCCCCGGCTGGCGGGAGCTCGTCCCCCCGGGCACCCTGCACAGCCTTCCCAAGAGCCAGGTGAAGCGGCAGGAGGTCATCAGCGGTGAGTCACCTCCTCCAAGCCACTGCGGCCGAGGACACAGCCCAGCTCCAGCAAAGTCAGACAGACGCAGGGAGATGTCCATCTCGGTGTTACTTACACCGGGCAGAGCTTGAAGGCAGCCCGCTTCTGACAGAGCACCGTTTGTTAAGTAAATTGTGGAATATTCCATGGAACGGGAATGCGGCCATCGTTGAAGTGACATTTCCGAAGAGTTTTTTGTAGTGCAGGACAGTGTTGATGTTAGGAGCCAGACACGGTCTATAAAATTGTATTTCTAGCGTGAGCCTTTGTTTCCTCATTTGGGAAACGTGGGCAGTGATAGTTCCTACCTCACGGGACTGTCACAAAGATGAAGGTGAGATGATTAGTGTGAAACGCTCAGCAGTGGTGGGCCCAGGGTAAGAGCATTCGGATGCAGCCGCTGTTAGGACTGGTCTTCAGCGCTCGGGGGACAAAAAGGTTCCCACCCAGAAAAGTTTGGGAAGATAATCAATACGTTAGCAGTGCTTACTTCTGAGCAGACAGATGATGGGAGTATCGTTTTTGTCTCGATCCTGTGCTGTGATTTCAACTCATTTGTGTGTTGAGGGGAGTTTGGCAAACGTACAGTCCTTTTGGAAGCTCATTTGGAAGTTAATTTACAGATTACTTAATAGTAAGAAGGGTTCTCATTCAGAACTTTTAGGGCAGCAGATAACTGCTTTTTGGGTCACAGATCCTTCTGAGGATCTGATCAAAACATTAGCAGTGCTATCCGATAGAATTTTCTGGAATGACGGTCACAGGCAATATCTGTGCTTTCCAGCATGGTAACCACCAGCCATATAATGGCGGTTGAGTGCCTAAAGTGTGGTGAGTACAGCTAAGAACTGAATTTTGCATTGCATTGCATTTTAATTAAGCAGTATTTGAAGAGCTGTGTGTGGCTCGTGGCTACCACGTCGGACAGCATAGCGGTTTCTCTCACCAGAAAAATATACATACGTAACACACAAAATGGTACATTTAGTCTCCGGGGACTTTTGGGGCCCCTGGAACTCGGGCCATCAACCTGTGCAGAGAGGGGGTCATTGTGCCAGAAACGGAGCCTGAGAAAACTTGCTGGACGGTTAGACATAAAACACAGCTGCAGGCAGTGAGGAGACCGACTTGTCTCGGTTTGCCTGGGACTGTCCCAGTTTTAGCACTGAAAATCCCATGTCCCGGGAAAACCATGGTGCGGGGCAAACCGGGACCATCGGTCGCCTTGCCTGGCTGCCCCAGCCGGAACAGAAAGGCAGTGGGGCTGAGGAATTTGGCTATTTCAGGGGCACGTGACTCCACCCAGGGAGAATCATCCCTGTCCCGTCCCCTCCTCACTCCCCAGCCTGCCTCTGAGAGTGCCCCCCCCCTAGTTTGCACGCTCCCCAACCATGCCTCCTGCCCGGTGGCCCTGCAGAGCTGCTGGTGACAGAGGCGGCCCACGTGCGCATGCTCCGGGTGCTCTATGACCTCTTCTACCAGCCCATGGCGGATGGGGGCTTCTTCTCCCTGGAGGAGCTACAGAACATCTTCCCCAGCCTGGACGAGCTCATCGAGGTGCATTGTGAGTGCAGGGCTGTGGCCCTACGTCCCACTGCCAGCTCTCTCCTTCGTTGCCTCAACGACAAACCCTGGAGCCTGGTCTCACGGGCAGCCTCTGTTCCAGCTCTGGGGACGACCCCACCCCAGAACCCCAGAGCTCACATTCTAGGGACACATCCTCCACAAGCATGTGGTGGGGAGTGAGGGAGGGACAGGCCCACCGGCCCCATGGATCAGACACACCCACCTGCAGCCCGACCCCACCCCCACCCCCGCCACCAGCTCCCGACCAGCTCTGCATCCGGTCTCACGGGCCCTGACAGCACCCCCTTTCCTCTCTGCTCTCCACAGCCCTGTTCCTTGATCGCCTGATGAAGCGGAGGCAGGACAGTGGCTACCTCATTGAGGAGATCGGAGATGTGCTGCTGGCCCAGGTGAGGGTGCCCAGCCTAGGCCCAGGTGAGGGTGCCCCCCCTTCCCCTCACCCCGCCCCCTCCTCCTGGCTGGGGACCTGAAATGCAGGCCCCAGGAGACCAGGTCTCAAGCTTTCAACCCCTTTAAGACCCAGGGGTCTGGGCCCCTAACCTGTCCTCCTGTCTAGGCTGCCATCCCCATGTGAGGCCCCGCTCCCCCCAATCCCCCCTGAGACACCCTCCCTGGCCTGAATCTTGCTGTAGTTTGATGGTACCGAGGGCTCCTGGTTCCAGAAAATCTCCTCCCGCTTCTGCAGCCGCCAGTCGTTTGCCTTAGAGCAGCTCAAAGCCAAACAGCGCAAGGAGCCTCGGTTCTGTGCCTTCGTGCAGGTGAGGCAGGGGTCTGGGCCCCAGGGTCCCAGGGGAGGGGGGCCGGCGTCCCGGTCCCCAAGGCCAGCCTCAGCAGAGCCGCCTCAGCACTGCCGTCCCCGCAGGAGGCCGAGAGCCGCCCCCGGTGCCGCCGCCTGCAGCTGAAGGACATGATCCCTACGGAGATGCAGCGTCTGACCAAGTACCCGCTGCTGCTGCAGAGCATCGGGCAGAACACAGGTAGCCGCAGGCCCTGCCCCATGCTGCTGGGCTCCGCCCGCTTGTCTCTAATCTTGGCCTAGGGACTGGGAGCTTCCAGGGTTGGGGTTCACCGGGGCTGGTCTCCCCCTTGCCTGCAGAAGAGCCTGCGGAACGGGAGAAAGTGGAGCTGGCGGCTGAGTGCTGCAGGGAAATTCTGCACCACGTCAACCAAGCCGTGCGCGACATGGAGGACCTGCTGGTGAGCCTGGGCGGGGCCCCGGGCCGGGGCAGGGGGTGCGCGTGGGCAGGACCCCCGGCTTGCCCCCGTCGGGGTCACTGTGGGCCGGCCCCAACTCTTGGCTTGTCCCAGTGACACTCCCTTCCCTTCCCCGCCCCAGCGGCTCAAGGATTATCAGAGGCGCCTGGATTTGTCCCACCTGCGGCAGAGCAGCGACCCCATGCTGAGCGAGTTCAAGGTGGCCCCGCCCCCACCCCACCTGCCCTCCCCTCTCCTCCCCTCCGCCCCGCCCTGGGGATTCTCTGATAACACACCCAGGAAGCAAGAGGGGCCCCTCAACCCTGACGCCCTTCTTTCTCATTCCCAGCGGGGCAGCCCCTCCTGACCCCATGGTCATCCCCACCTTCCCCTGCCCCGCCCTCACCTTCACTGACCATCACTCCTTCCTGCCTCCAGAACCTGGATATCACCAAGAAGAAGCTGGTCCATGAGGGCCCGCTGACGTGGCGGGTGACTAAGGACAAGGCTGTGGGTGAGCGCCAGGGCCGCGAGCGGGGGGCCGCGGGGCAGGGCTGTCCAGGGAGCGTGCTGAGCACGGGCCTCGCCCCCTGCAGAGGTTCACGTCCTGCTGCTGGACGACCTGCTGCTGCTGCTGCAGCGCCAGGATGAGCGGCTGCTGCTCAAATCGCACAGCCGGACGCTGACGCCCACACCCGACGGCAAGACCATGCTGCGGCCAGTGCTGCGGCTCACCTCCGCCATGACCCGAGAGGTGGCCACCGGTGAGGCCCCAGGCACAGCTGTCCCCAAGGCAGGGGAGGAGCCCTCCAGGGAGCCCAGCACGCACGTTCTGGCCAAGGGGAGGCCTGGCAGCCCAAGGCCGAGGCCGTGAGAGGGGGGCCCTGGGCTGGGCGCGGCGGGGCCCCAGGCCGGTTGTGGCTTTACCGAGTGAGCTGGGGAACTGCCCAGGTTTCTGCACAGATGAGCAGCCAGTTCTAACTGGTGTTTTGAAAAGACACCCTGGCTGCCTCTTGGGGGTTGTAGGCAGCAGGGGTGGGAGCTGGGAGCCCAGTGAGGGGCCGTGGTGGTGGGAGTGGTTCCAGGGGTCTCACAGGTAGAGCCAGACTGGGGGCTTGTTTCCTGGTTAGGTGAGGGAGGGCTCCGGAGGGAGGCACCGGGGGTGGGGCGGGGGGTGAGTTGAGTCGTGGGAGCCACCAGGTGCCACCGTGATGGGGGCCTTCCCCAGGTGCATGTTGGGATGGCCCTGGCTTTGAGCCTCACCTCTCCCTCCCCCTGCAGATCACAAAGCCTTCTATGTCATTTTTACCTGGGACCAGGAGGCCCAGATATACGAGCTGGTGGCCCAGACCGTCTCGGAGCGGAAGAAGTGAGCAGCTCTGGGTTCCAAGAGCGGGGGGAGGGGGAGGAGGCCCAGGCCCCCGGATCTCTGGGGACAGGGGGTGGGTGGGAGGTCCTGGCACAGGGTCTGGGGGCTCTGACTGCCCAGGGGCTGCCCTGTCTCCCCAGCTGGTGTGCCCTCATCACTGAGACCGCTGGATCCCTGAAGGTCCCTGCCCGCACCTCCCGACCCAAACACCGGCCCAGCCCCAGCAGGTGAGGGGGCCAGGGAGGCAAGTGGAGGGCAGGGGGCAGCTTCCCTGTGTGTCCCCAGAACCTGAGCTCCAGCCCAGTCTCCACGTGTATGTGTGTGTGTGTGTGTGTGTGTGTGTGTGTGTGTGCGCACGCGTGCCTGTGAAGGTGTGTACATGCGTGCACCAACCCCACCATGGTCCATCTGTCTCCTATCCAGGCCTCTCTGTCTTCCACCAGCCGGGCCTGTCTGTCTCCCTGTCTCCCAGCCTTGACCTCTGTCTCTGTCTCCGGACCTCCCTGCCTCCCCACCTCTAGTTCTCTGTCTCCCTGCCCCTGCTGCCCACCAGGGCCAGGGTGGCGGGGTCACCCAGCACTTGCTCCCCCCAGCACCCGTGAACCCCTGCTCAGCAGCTCTGAGAACGGCAACGGTGGCCGAGAGATGCCTCCGGCTGACGGTAAGCCTAGATGGAGGGGTGCCGAGTGGGGGTGGGGTGTCCACAGGAAGCCCAGCAGGATCTGAGTCCCCTGCCTGCTCCCCGACCCAGGCCGGATGGAGAGAATCTTCAGCGCCCTCCTGCCCTTCTGCAGACCAGGCCCTGAGGGCCAGCTCGCCGCCAAGGCCCTTCAGAAAGGTAGCTCAGCCCCACCCCCGCAGGGCTGCCGCCAGCCGGAACAGTGCTTTCCAACCTGCCATGTGGCCAGCCGCCAGAAACAAATGAACCAAATCCACCTGCTGCACGGCCCCGACCCTGCACCACTGTCCTTGGCGGCCCCAAGTCCCTCTTCCTTTTGCAGTCCCGTCCCTTCCTTAACCTTCAGTTTAGCCTCTCCCTGGACCCATCTCTGTCCTCGGTGCCCTCCGCCCCGCCCCACCCTAGCCCCAGCCTCACCTCTGCACCCCCTTTTGCAGCCTCCAGCCCCTTCTGCAGGTCTGGCCAACCGGAAGCTCACTCCCACCCGCAGGCCCCTGGCCTCTTTCCCACCCCTCACCTCCCACCCATCCCAGCCCGAGCCCTGCCTCTGACTCTGTTCCCTTGCCCCTGTCCAGTGCTGTCCCTGAAGCAGCTCCTGCTTCCCTCGGAGGAAGACAGCGGGGTGGGGCCTCCGCTCGAAGGCGATGGAGTCCCAGGGGGCGGCCCCCCAAGCCCAGCACAGCCCCAGGAAATTCGGGAGGAGCTGCTCAGCCTGGAGGAGACCATTAAACAGCTGGAGGTGGTGGCCTTGGGGGGGGGGAGGAAGGGGGCTGACTCAGTGGAGGGACCCTTCTCATTGAGGATCCCCAACCAGGAGGTGGAGGAGGAGTTTTGCCGCCTGAGACTCCTCCTGTCTCCGCTCGGGGAGAACACTGTCCCCCAGTCTGGCTGTACCTGAGGACCCCTGCCCCAGGCAGGTGAGTGGGGGACTGGGGGAGCCAGGCACTGCCTGGAGAGGAGGGACCAGAGTGGCTACCTCAGGCACTCGCCGCTGCACAGCCCCATCCATCGCTCTCCCTCTGTCTTTGACTTTCGCATCTCCCCACTCTGCCTCCTGCCTCCATCTGTCCCTCTCTGTCAGTTTCTGTTTCCCTGGCTCGTTTGTGCTCCTTCCGCACCCTCCCTTTCTCCCTGTCTGTTTCTCTCTCCATCTCTCTCCTCTTTCTCTCCATCTCTCTTCCCATCTCCATCTCCCTTCTTCTCCTACATCTCCCCCTCCCCCCAGGCCTTTTCGCAAGAAGGAGAGGGCCACCCGCCACTGCACAGCTGCCGCAGCATCTCCAACCCCAAGGGCCTGAGGAGAGGGAGCCAGGCTGCCAGGGCCATGCCTAGGGGAGCCCAGCTGGGATCACTGCCCCCCCGAACCTCCCGCTGGCCTCGGCCTTCTCTCCCTCCTGCTTGGGGGACTCAGGGCTTCATTCCATGGGGGCACTATCTGGCCCCCATTCCTGGGCCATCTCAGTATTGCCCGGGGTGGGGGCACAGCCCCCACCCCCAAGTGCCTTTGCTCTGTTTTTATACCCTGAATTGGAGGTTTATTTTTTAATATATATTATCTAAGGAGAGGTCTGTGTTTGTGAGGGCGGGCAAGGGCCCCAGCGTGGTGTCTGGAACCCTCCACAACTGTCTGGCATCACTTCCTGCGTCTGTCCTACCCCGTCGCCTCTGTGCCTTTTGCCTTTCTCCAGTTGTTCATTCATTCGTCCCTGTGCCTTGACAGTGACTCCCCAGGCCCCCCCCAACACCCCTCCCAGCTCCCACCCCCGAGCCCACTGGTCACGCACGACAACGCTGGGTGCCCTGCATCTCACACTTCTTTCTGTTCTTTTATTTTTGTAGTAAACTCTCTGGAGGTCGCTGGTGGGGGTCATGGGGTGGGGAGGGGGCCCTCCTGGGTGGGGGCTGGGGGCGGGGTTATTGCTCTGAGCTCCCTGTCCCCAGGGGGCCTGTGATGGAGGCGGGGGGCATCAGGACTGGGGCCGGCACAGGGGGAGACACGGCCACACGAACACTTAGGTCACAGCACAGGGGCAGGTGGGCAGGGAAGGCTGGGCGCCCTATTGCACTTTGGGAGTGGGCCAGGCGGGGACCCCCTCAAACTGGAGCCTGGGGAGGAAGCTGGAGGCCATCGTGTCCCCTCCCTTCTCTGGAGGGGGAGATGAGACCCCCCCCAGTCTGGGGCTGGGGAAGAAGACTGGGGCCGCCGTGGGCCTGGGCCTGGGAGGGGCCGAAGGCTGTTCCCCGGCCTCAGGCAGGACATCGAGAGCAGACCAGACAACAGAAGAGGCTGTGCGAGCGGCCACCCCGGTCCCCGCCCTGGCAGAATCCATCACCCGGGCTCAGCTGCCGACACCCCCTTTGCCCGCCTTGGCCTTGGAGGGCACGGGGAGGCCCTCCTCTCCCTCGCTGTCAGAGCTGCAGCCGCTGACGTCGGTAATCTCCAGCTCCGAGTCGCTGTCCTTGCCCCCCAGCGCGGCCTCTGGGCCCCCAGCCCTCGGCAGTGCCAGGCGAGGGGCTGCTGCCAGGCCCGAGGGGCGCTCGGGGCCCAGGCCCTCCGCGGCGGCAGCCAGCAGGGGCGCAGCGCTGGGGCTTCCCCCTGCCCCTGCTGCGGGCAGGTGGCCCAGGGAACCGGCCAGAGGGTTGGGGTAGAAGTGGGGGGGGTAGAGAGGCGGGGGCAGCTTGGGGAAGGGGCCGGTGAGGTACGGGCTAAAGTTCCAGGGGTGCTCTGGGAAGGCGCGGCCGAAGGGACCCAGCAGGCCGGGGGGCTTGGAATAGCCGGTGGCACCTGGTGGGGTGGCGGGACGGGGGTGGCGTTCAGGCTGGGCCTCTCTGCCCCACTATCGGGGCTGGCGGCCGGGGCCTTAGTGAAGGGTGCCACCTCCCTGCCATATTCCACCTGATTCTCCCATTGTCCTCCCACACGGGATCTCCCCACCCTCACGTGGCTTCCCCCCATCTCCACCTCCCCACCCGCCTCCCATTCATTTAGCGCCCCCAGAAAACCCTTCTCTCGGCCTGTTCCCCTTTCCAGCTTCCCTCCTCCCTGCCTCACCTCGCATCCTCCGACTTTTAAACACACGCTCACACATACACACACAGAGCCTCGACACGTGCACGCACGCACACGCGCACACACACACACACGTGCGCACACACACACACACACACACACAGCCTCGCCTGGAGCCTCCTTCCTGCATCCTGTCTCCTCCCCCATCTTTGCCCTCACACAGCCCTCCCCGGCACGCCTGGACCCCAGGCCCTTACCAGAGCCCAGGAACGGGAAAGGGCTGTCCAGACGCAGTTTGTCTGTCTCGGCGGTGAACAGGGGTGCCCGGGCCGCCGGCTCTCCCAGGCGTGGGGCAGAGAACAGGGTCTGCAGGGTCTGGAGAGGGAGGGGAGGGAGTGGGTGCCACTCAGACTGGTTGCCCCTCCCCAGGGGGTTCATGGCACTAAGCACCTCGCTCTGGGATCCCAGGATCCTAACTCACCTCGGGGGTGAGGGGAGGAGCATCTGGCCCAGGGGCTCCCCCAAAGGGACCCGGGGTCAGCAAGAGTGGAGAGCCCGTGGTGGCTGCCGCCACGTCCAACAGTGGGTAATTGACAAGCACGACTTTGCTGAAGTTGAACTTGTAGGTGAACCGCTTCCCTTTGGTCTTGTGGAGAATCCGCTTGTTGTAGTAGTAACTGTGGGCAGAAGGAGGATGCTGATGCTGGGGGCGGGGCCCAGGGAGGTGAAGGCAGAGCCCCTAACACGTGCTCTGCGCCCAGCACAGAGCACAACAACTTGGGGAAACTGAGGCGCGCAGAAATCCTTTGGCCAGGGTCACGGGGCAAGGAAGGGGTGAGGCAGGGGCTGGGATCCTGGCCTGTGTGGCTCCAAAGCCCTGGGCTCCGGTCCTTCCTTCGTGCCTTCCTTTCACTCACAAGTAGGTACTTAACAGTAGCTCCACGTGCAGAGCCCTGTGTGCTGGGATCCCACAGGATTCTGCCCCAGGAAGCTGAGGGAAAGCCCCCAGGGGGCAGGGGCCCAGAGGGGCAGTGAGGGGAGAGGGGCGAGGTGGGAGTCCCGGCCCCCAGCCCCCCCTCACCGCAGGGCCCGGCTCAGCTTGTCATAGTTCATGTGCGGCTTGCACTTCCGGACGCCCCAGAGCCGAGCCACCTCGTCGGGGTCCTTGATGACGAATTCCCCGTAGTCCCCCTGCCAGGCGATGACACCCTGGTACTCCTCCTTCTGCAGCAGCTCCAGGATAAAGTGCCACAGCTGGATCTGCCTCGAGCCGGGGGACGACTCCGGCTTGTACGCCCAATCCGGGAAGGCAAACCCTGGGGACGGGAGGCAGGGGTGCGGCCCCGGGTCAGGGCGCCGAGTCCGGGGCTCTGGGTCCTCCTTGGATTCAGGAACCAGGAGGCATCCAGCTCTCCCCTGACTCCTGGTCTCTGATGAGCAGTCGCCCAGCCTCACGCATGTTTAGGGACCCGATTCCCGCTCTTCACGCCCCAGTTGGTGTCTAGTCCCCAAACTGTCCAAATAGAGGGAGAGAACTCGGCGTCCAGGGATGCTGGGTTGGCAGTTCCAGCCTGGTCCCCTACCTTTGCACAACGTGGGCAGAGGGTGGGAGGGAGGGGCCAGCTTCCTGCATTCTCCCCACAGCCCCCCAGGCTGGCCCTGCCCCCGGAGGGCTCTGGTCTGAGAGACCCTGATTCCTGCTGTCCCCCCGTCCCTCCGTGTCTCCTGTCCGTCTCTCCCTGAACTTCCCTCCCCCTTACAGCCCCAGCTGACCTCACCCTGGCACGTCCAGGCTGGGCCTGTGTACATGTGTGTCTCTGCACCTGTCCATGAATTTATCTTTCACGTCCCTGTGTCCCCTCCCTGCATCCATGCTACATTGGTCTGAGAGCAGTGAGTGTCTGCGGATGCCCACGGCACACAGCCTATCTCACAGACGTCCACTCACCCTCGAGGGACCCCCAGCTGTACCATGGGACATAGGTGCACCAGAGTGCCACACTCCTGCTGGGGCATGACACACCACGCACCATGTGCTACCAAGGCAGACACACCGGATACGGAGCATCGCACACCCATCCCAACACACGCAACAGCACATCTCAGGCCCCTCAGCGCTGGGATCCACTAACAGCAGGACCCCAAAGGCCCAGATGAAACACTGTGGTGGAGACAGTGAGTGCAGCATCGAGACGCGTGTGTCAACCTGACAGGCACACCCTGGGTGGCCCCATGACAGTAGAACAGCCTCCCAACCCCCAGCCCCCCAGGCACCCAACTCTTAACACCCACAGCTCAGTGCTGTATGTCTCACGCTCAGGTGGGCGTCCCGTGCCCCATGTCCAGACACCCAGATGCTGTTGGCCACCCCTAAATCTCACCTCCCATCCACAAGGCCCCAGGCCCTGGGTCCTGCTTCTCCTATGCCACATCCTCTGTCCCCTTCCCCCTCCTCAGAGACCCCAGAACCAGGCATGAAAACAGGAGGCATGATTAGCCTATAAGAAGCTGACAACCATGCAGGAAAGGGAAGGAGGCTGGTGAGGGAGGGGACTCCGAGCCGGCAGACCATCTGTGTCTACTTGCTGTGTGGTCCTGGGCAGTTCCTTGCCCTCTCTGGCTTATCAGAATTTCAGGGATGTGAGGCAAAGAGGAGCAGGGTCGCATCAAGGCTGCCTGGTATCTAAAGATGGGAAATACTGCCTCCCTGCCTGAGGCTGGAGAAGGCCAGGTAGTTTCCTCCCTGAAGGGAGAATTTTTCTCTCAACTCCATCTGGGGTCTTTCTCACCTAAGAAAACAGGGACACGCGGCCTCTGGCCCATTCCACACCCAGAACACATCCCGGGGGGAAGTGGCTGTATCACAGACACACCCACACGACCCCAAAGGTGACAACGCACAACTGGCCACACACGTAGACACAGCACAGCCCGGAACGCTACCTGTCCAACGCACGTCCTGGGATGTGCTGTACATGCTGACACGCACACACACAAGAGGGAGGACCTGCAACCTCGGCACACAGACACATACACGCCAAGACACACAGACACATACACGTCAAGACACACACACACATCAAGACACACAGCCCCCAACATCCAGCTACACTCAGTGACACACAGCTGCAAGAACCACCTCCACACACCCCAAACACAGACACAGCCCCCAACACAGAGGCCTGGGGAGCACCCAGCCCTGCAGCCCGAAATGCACCAAGATTAGCCGTCCACTCGGTTCGGAGTGCCACACACCACGAAAGCGGTCAGAGGCCCTTCAGCCACCGCGGCAGGAACACACATGGCGGCGAGCTGGCGGACACCCCCAGTCCTGAGATATAGCCACTCAAAGTCCCAAAGACACACAACACACCCAGCCCAGAGACACTCGGGTAGCCTCGGAGGTACACAGACAAGCGGGCACACCGGCTCAACAAAGAGACGAACGCACACTTTTCCAGGGTGACCCCTTCTTCCAGAAACACCGAAGGGTGACACAGAGACACACTCCAAGACCCCAAGTAACCAGGCACCAAGTCCCGTCTCTTCCTCTCTCTCTCCTCTCTCTCTCTGTCTCTGTCTTTCTCTCTCTCTCTCTCTCCTCTCTCTCTCTCTCTGTCTGTCTCTCTCTCTGTCTCTCTCTGTCTCTCTCTGTCTCTCTCTCTCTCTCTCTCCTCTCTCTCTCTCTCTGTCTCTCTCTGTCTCTCTGTCTCTCTCTGTCTCTCTGTCTCTGTCTCTCTCTCTCTCTTTCTCTCCTCTCTCTCTCTCTCTCTCTCTGTCTCTCTCATTGTGGGGCGCGCCCACATCCCCGCTCTGGTGATCCACTTCCAAGCAAGCCGTCCTCTTTCCCAGGCTCCGGCTGGTTTGGCCACGTCTCCATGTCCCCCTGCCTGGGTCATCCAGTCTGTCCACTCGTCCACCAGCGCCTAGCCTAGTGCCCCCTCTCGTCCCCGTCCCTGCCCCATCCGTGCCCACCTCTCTCCAGTCTCCCTGCTTCTCTTTGACCGCAGGTCCTGGGTGGGAGCAGACTGCAGCCGGCCGAGACCCCAGGTCCTCAGGCCCCAGGTTCCTTGTCCCTCTCCAACCTCCACACCTCACCTGCCATCCAAAAGACGCTCGCGTCCCAGCAGGCAGGTGGCAGGGACATCTAGCTGTGAAGTTTTTAGCCAAGTTTTTCAGGAAGGGGTTGGATTCAGGCGACTCTGACTAAGACCCGGGGAGGTGGAAGGAAGACAGTGAGAGATGCAGAAAGGTGGGGCCGGCTTGCTGGGAAGGCCCGAGGGCTGGGGAAGGGGTGGGGGAGGTCCGGGCCAGTTACCAGGGGTCCAGAGAGCCGGCAGGGCAGGCGGGGCGAAGAGAAGGTCGGAGACGCAGCTACAGTCCATGGTGGAGCTGGCCCTGCAGAGAGGCCAGACAGACAGACGGATGAGGACGGGATGGAGCAGGCGGGAGAGACAGACGGGGGTCATGGGGGCTGGCACTGCCCCTCCACCCAGGTCCCAGCCAGCCTGGTGCCCACGGCCCTTGCCCCCTACATCCCGCCCCGCCTGCCTCCTCCAGCGGGCACCCTTCTGCCTGCTGGTCCCCCGGGCTCCCGGTCCCTCTCCCGGCCCTGTGCCCTGTCCTTCCCTCCTAGCCAGTCCTCCCGGCAGCCTCCCCTTCCTCTGCGCCCCATCACGAACCAGGGGCTCCCAGCCTCCCTCCTCGCTCCTCACTCACTCACTCACTCACACCCTGGCTCCCGCCGCCCGCCCACCCCGCATCGTCTCTGCCGCGGTCTCTCCATCCCTCGCCTCTCGCCAGACCTCTCAGGGTCCGTCTCTGCGTCTCTGGGTCTCCCTCTGTCTCTGTGGCTGCCCCAAGTCTCTCCCACTGCCAACCTCCTGGCCCCACCCCGCCCCTCCCGGCTGACCCCCGGGCTGCCGCATCCAGCTCCCACGCTGCCCGGAGCTCTCATCTGTCGGCCCAGAGCCGGCCAGCACCAGGCGGGCGGCCGTCCCGACGACAGGCTGGGAGGGGGCAGGCCCAGCCCCCGCCCGCCCTGCCCTCCGCCTCACCACCCCGCAGAGCGGGCCCCCAGCGCCCGCATAAGTGCTCCCGCAGAGGCCCCTCCTTCGGCCTGCTGCTCCCCTCAGACCCCCACCACTTGGGCCTGCTTCCCCGCAGGCAGGCAGCCCTCCTCAGACACCCCTTCCCCTTAGACCTGCCTCCCCCTTAGACCTGCCTCCCCCCAGACACCCCTTCCCCTTAGACCTGCCTCCCCCTTAGACCTGCCTCCCCCCCGACACCCCTTCCCCTTAGACCTCCCTCCCCCGCAGACACCCCTTCCCCTTAGACCTGCCTCCCCCTTAGACCTGCCTCCCCCCCAGACACCCCTTCCCCTTAGACCTGCCTCCCCCACCAGACACCCCTTCCCCTTAGACCTGCCTCCCCCCCAGACACCCCTTCCCCTTAGACCTGCCTCCCCCACCAGACACCCCTTCCCCACCAGACACCCCTTCCCCTTAGACCTGCCTCCCCCCAGACACCCCTTCCCCTTAAACCTCCCTCCCCCACCAGACACCCCTTCCCCTTAGACCTCCCTCCCCCCCAGACACCCCTTCCCCTTAGACCTGCCTCCCTCCCAGACACCCCTTCCCCTTAGACCTGCCTCCCCCCCATACAGCCCCCCTCAGACACCCCTTGTATCTGGCTTCCCCCCACCGCAACAGGTCCCCCCTTTCAGATCCCCACTCCCTCGGACACCCCTCTCCTCAGTTACCTAATTCTCCTGAGACACTCCATCCCCTGCCCATCCCTGTCTCTCAGACCCTTTCCCCTTTCTGTCAGCCCTCTGCCTCAGATACCCCACCACCCAGACCTCACCCTAGGTCACCCACACCCTCAGACATCTGCTCCTGTCAGAGGCCCATCCCAGACACCCCAACCCCCAGATCCTTCTGCCTCTCACCACTCCACCCCGCCAGTCCCCACCTCTCAGAGGGCGCGCTGTCCTCAGCCTCCCTCCTTTAGACGCAAGCCCCTCAGATACCCCCGCACCCCTCCCCGTCACACACTCTTATACACACCGTCCCTGTCACACGCCCGGCTGCTCAGAAGATCCCACACACACTGTCCCCCGTAAGCCCCACCCCACCCCTTGGGCACCAGAGCGGACTTGGCAGCCCACTTGCCCTCACACTTGTCCGGTCTCCCACGGCCACCCTCACCCCAGCCCCCAGCCCCGCGTCTACAGAGGCTCCTCCCCCTCGCTCCCTCCAGCACTCAGACCCTCCTGGGGGCAGCCCCTCCGCCCTCGCTCCCACACCCCCATCTCACCCCAGCTCCCCAACTTTCTCTGTTTATCTCCCTCCCTGTCTCTCTCTCCCTCTTTGTCTCTCTTTTCCCTTCTCTGTCTCCTCCCACTATCTCTTTTCCATTTTTCTGTCTCCTCCCTCCTTCCTTGTCTCCCCTCAACCTGGGGTGTCTCTCCCCACCTTTCTCCACTCAGCTCTCTCCCCCTGTCTGTCTCTCTCTGTCTCTCTCCCTCCATCATTCAGTCTTTCCCTACTTCTCCGTCCTCCACGTCTGCTCCCCCATCTCTTTCCAGGTCTGTCCCTCCCCGTCCCCCATCCCTTCTCTTGTCTCTTTCCCCCGGTCTCCCCAGGTCCTGCATCTCTCGCTCTCTCTGCACCATCTGTCTCTTTTCCCCCCTCCTCTCCCCTCTCTAACTCTCTCCGTCTCTCTGCCCCCACCTCCCTCCCCATCTCCCTCTGTCCCCCGACTCCCCGCACCTCGCCCCGTCCACCTCTCTCCCACCTCCCCAGCTCTCCCTGCCTCTCTGGGCCCCCCTCCCTCCTGCCTCCGCACCCCCCCACCCCCACCCCCTATTGGCCCCTCTCATTTCCGTGTTGGTTTTGATTTCTCTTCCCGACGCTTTCAACTCCCCGCCGCCTCCTCCGGACACGTTATAACGAGGAGCCGTGGGATCGGCGCTCCGGGGCCTGCTCCCACGCTCCCCCCTCATCTCTCTCCCGCTCGCATCTCTGCCATCTCGAGGTCTCTGCCTGCCTCTTCTCCCGTCTCTGTCCCCCTCCCGTGTCCTGTCAGGCCCACAGGGACCGGCCCACACCCCCTCTGGTTCTGTCCCCTTCCCTGCATGTCTGCCCTGACTGTCCGGGGTGCAGTGCCGCATCTCTGGGTCCCCATGTCTCTCCGTCCCTGGGTCCTCACGTCTCTGCGTCTCCACACCACCCTGTTTTTATGTCTCTGGGTCCCCACATCTCTCCTCCCAACGTCCCTGTCTCCATGTCTCTCTGTCTCTGTCTCCCCGTCTCCGAATCTCTGTTTCTGTCCCAGCAGCCGTCTCTTGGGGCCCCTTTGATCTCGCCCTGCCCCTGGCGCCCCCCTGGCCCCATTGATCGCAGATCGACCGATGGGGGGAGCAGGGCCTGCGGGGCTGGGGCTGCGGCCCTGGCAGGGGCCTGGCAGGACACCGGACACAAGGACGGACACACAGCCCCAGTGACTGCAGAGGGGGAGCTGCCTGCCGCAACCCCGACCCTCCCAGTCAGTCCGTGCGGGGCGGATGGGGACTCCGGGCAAGCTTTAATTTTTAATTTTATTTTGCTTCCTCCACACCCCCCGCCCCCCATCTCCACCGCCCGCAGCCATGGTACCGAATATGTGTGTGTGCGCGTGTGCGTGTGCGCGCAGCAGTGTGGAGAGGGGCTGGGTAGGCGAGAGCGGCCCTTCCTCCTCTCCCTGCAAAGCAGCTACACAGACCCACACGCCGACCCGGGCACACGCACCACACTGCCACAGCTCAACAAAGTGACACATGCCACACTGGCACACACAACACACAGCACAAAGATGTGTGAGGCACGTGTCCACACACTCGTACACATCAAGACTGTCACAACTGACACACATCACATAGACCCACACAGCAACCCAGGCTCACATACCACCATGTTTCACACAACAGACAGACATGCGTGTCAAAATAGTCACACACACACCATCCTGGTCATAGACATCAGCCCAGAGACAGACACACAGTTATACACAGATATGCACGAGACACACAGCCATTCAGTCCCATACGGAAACAAAGACACAACCATAAAGCACAGACAGACACACACTAACAGGCACACTCTCCTACACCAAGGCTCACAGTCAAATACAGACACAGACCTACAATCACACGCTGACACAGTGCCACACAGAAACAGAGACACACCCAGGCACGCACAGCAGCACAGCCAAGCCAGTCACACACAAGTGACACGAGAGCACCCGAGTCACACAGACAAGCACCAGAGGTCCTGCGTGCACACGTGCTCCGTCACGCAAGGAGACGGGTGCACACACCACACAACACAGCCAGCCACCGCCAGGCCACAAACACACACACACACACAGAGCCACGCTCACACCCACAGCCCAACTGGGTGGGCTGGGCACTCAGAGATAACCCCACCCTGGGGTCCTGATGCTCCTGCCATCATCTGTCCAGCTGTCTGTCCATCCACCCATCCATCTGTGGATGTCCCAAGCCAGCCCCTGCCCCTGCGTGTGCACGTGTGTGAGGCGGGCGCTGGCCCAGGCCTGCCTCTGCTGCTGTCTCACTAGAGACAGATCCCAGCCTCTCTCAGGCCTGCTGGGTGTCAGTGTCTCTCCTCTCTCTGTCTCTCTCTCTCTCAGGGTCTTTGTGGCCCCATCTCTCTGTCTGCCTCTCTCTCCAAATATCTCCATCTCTGAGTGTCTCTGTTTCTTGTCTCTGTCTCTGGGTGTCTCTGTCTCTCCCTGTCTCTGTCCCTCTCTGTCTCTCCCCATCTCTCTTTGCCTCTGTCTCCTCAGGCCCCCATCACCCCGGCCCCCTGGGCTGGGGTTTAACCAGTTGTTTTGATTTCTCTAAGCTGCTCCGGCTGCCTCGGGAGCCGCCTCGGGCCTCACACCCTCACCCCAGCCCCTTCATCCCTCACCCAGCCCCCCCCACCGCCGCCTCCCCTTAACACGATCTGCACAAGTGGAATGAAAATTGATTTTTTTTTTAAATTTCATATCTTCTCTGGGGCTCTGTCTAAAGAGGAGAGCGATGCGGCCCAAGACCCTTCTCCCTTGGCCCCCTGCACGCACACGTGCACACACCCTGACAGGCACACACATCACACCCGGACACACACACACACCCCAACACTCCATCTGCACCCACCCTGGGGACACACACCTCCCTACACCACACACCCGTGTAGCACACACCTGTGCACACAGTTGAGACACACAGCAGGCCCCGGTGCACGCACACACTCTCTCTGGACACACACCACTAGACGCGCTTCACACACCACACACAGTGTCCCATCTGGGTGTGCACAGCCGGATGCCTGCCGTCACACACTATATTAGCACGTGCTCACCGCACACCTGACCGTACAGATTATGCCACGTCCATGCCACGTCCAAACCTAGGCTCAAGGACCTCCCATCACTGGCACCAATGAGACCCCATGGCTGTCCCGGGGAGGACGGGGTCAGGAGGGTGACAGGGGCTCTCCTGCCCGGACTTGCCCCACACTCCCCAGGTCACCCTCTCCTACCCGTGTCCACATCCACCAAATGTTCTGGCCTGACCCTGGGCAGGGGTGTCTCTGTGTGTACACACGTACACACACACACACACACACACACACCTCTCACTACTTCTCTCAAGGGCACACAGTGTCATCCCCACAACAGGCTGGCTCATTCAAGAGCTGCCTCATCCCCACACGAAACACAGGCACCCATGACACACACACAGCAGTACCATACACGGGCTGACGCTCACACGACATCAGGGGCTCAGCCCCACACATCGCCGGGCACTGGTTCACACCGTAGAACACACATGTACCATCCGACAGTCACACGTGACTACACGCCCACACACACAGCCTTCAACACCCTTCATGGCTGGTCACACACAGTATGTCACTTAATTGTCATGAACGCCTTATCCAGCTCGTTACATCCAGCCTTCCAAAACGACTACGCGCGCACACGCACATGCACACGCACACACACACCCCTTACATGTCTGATCCCAGACTCAGACACAAGCCCACAGGCCCAGACACACAACAGCACCCCCTTAACAACAAGGTATTGCCCCACACGCTCACACAGCCAATCTGCGATACAGAGATTTGCGGGGATTTCTGGGACCATGTCCACAGCTAGTCCTTTGCGTGTTCCTCACACGCACACTCACCAGCCTGGCCCCTGGGGTCCCACCTGGGTGGCACTCTCGGTCCTTCCACCCCGTCTCCCTTGGGCTGTTAAGCCTTCTCATCTCCTGGCCCTCAGAGATGTGGGCTGTCCTGTCCTGGTCACTCAGACACACCGTGTGGCCACCTGACTCGGAAACTCCGGACACGGCAACAGCCCTAAAGTTTTGGGGCTGTCACACACCAGACAGCTGAGCATCACACCCAAGTCACACACATGCTCACAAACATGACACGTGTGGCTTAATTCAATTCCAAGTTCTCACGCACGCACAGTCACTGTGCCCAGGAACACACACATCTCCACACATCACATTTACACGTGCTGCAACACAAGTCCCACAGTCCCACAAAAGGACAGCCAAGCCCCCCCCACCACACTGTCACACACCACAGACACACACAGTCCAGATAGCTTGCACACATGCACAATGTGCACACGCACATACACACACACACACACACACACACACACACGGGAACCTCTGCCCAGGCTGACTGTGCAAGACAGACAGAGGGGTAGTTTGTCAGACAGATGGGGCACCAGCTTCCAGCCTGGAGGTGTGTTTGTGGCACCGGGTATGGGGTGCTTGGAAGGCATGAAGCCAGGGAGGGATGGAGACCTCACACCCACTCTCACCCTGTCTCTCCCTCTAGCTGGCGTCTCTGTCTGGGGCGGTGTGTGTCTCTGTGGGTCTCTGTCTCTCTCCCTGAGCCCCAGCCTCTGCACGGATGTCCCTGGGGCTGTGGCCAGCGCGCGGAACGGTGTCATTGGGGGGGGCTGGCGAGGGAGCGTCCCCGGGGAGGTGGGAGCCGCAGTGCCACGCACCCCGCCTACCAAACAGCGCTGGGGGAAGGGAGAGGGAGGGAGGCGCAGCAACCGCAGACGGACCCGGAGCCCAGGCTGCTCCCCCACGCCTGCCCCTCCCCTGGGAGACCCAGAGAGATGGAGGAAGCAGCGCAGGGGTGGGGGGAGACAGAGAGGGAGAGACACCCACAGAGGGAGAGAGACAGAGAGACAGCGTGATGGCGAGAGAGAGACAGAGAAGAGGGAAGCAGCACAGAGCAGGGAACAGATTGGAACAGAGATGGGAGAGACCCAGAGAAAAGATGGGAGGCCAGAGAGAGTCCCACAAAGACAGAGAGGGAGCGACAAGCAAAGAGAGAGACAGAGACACCGGGACAGGGCGGGAGATGGAGTTAGGGAAACCCAGGAAAGGGGAGTGAGTCAGAGAGGCTTCACAAAGTGAATTAGAGCTGGAGGTCACGGGGAGAGAGCTGCTGGGAGGAGAGACCCCGGGTCAGGGAGGAAGCAGAGGAGGGGGCAGAGATGCGGAAAATTGAGGGATTAGGGCAGAGGCAAAGGAGAGGATGAGGGAGAGCTGCGGGGAGCTGCAGGGCAGAGGCCGGAGCCTCAGGAAAGTGAATCCGTCAGCTGGCCCAGGCAGATCCCAAGTGCGGGTTCACGGCCACCTTGACACCCACCCTGGCCCTTCAGCCGTCCTGGGGGGTGGGGTCAGTGTCCCCACTGGGCCTGACCTAGCTCCTGGCTACCACCCCAACTCCAAAAGCCACCCCTCCCCCACCCCTCCTCACCTCCACCTGCCCCATTCCAAGCCCAGCTCCAACCCCTGCCTCGTCCTGAATCCCACCCTCTTCCCAACACCAAGCTGACCCTCAACTGCAGCTGTCTCCCCGTCCCATCCTCACACCCCAGGCCCTGCCCCACTGCCTGGTCTGGACCCTTTGGCCCCATGCCCTCTACCAGCGACAGTGACAGACGTGTAGGGGCAATGACCTCGGTTTGGTGGTGCTGGGGAGGCGGGTGGAGGGGCAGGGAACCGAAGGCAAGTGTGATCAGCCAGTCCCAGGAGCCAAGAGACCACGAGAGCCCTTCTGGACTGTACTGGCCAAGGAGCAGGGATGCTGCGTGTCCTGGTCATGGGGCTGGGCACCAAGTATGTGCTCAGGAAATACTATTAAAATGGAACTCAGGCTAAAGGGAGTGAGGCAGGGGAACAGAGACAGAGAGATGGTGAGTCAAGGGACAGAAAGGCAGAGACCCAGGGGCTGAGATGGAGGTGGGGAGGCAAGACCTGGGGCGAGGGGGCAGAGAGGTTAGGGACGGAGGGCAGGACCCCCGTGCCTGGAGCCAGGTGTGGGGCCTGGGCTGGCTGGAACTGGGTGCCTGGGCTTCAGGGATCCCGCAAGGGCCAGAGAAGGGCCAGGGTCCGGCTGGACTGGGGGAGGCTCGGGGCTCCAGGGGCACCACGCGGTGCTAATTCAGCGCCATCGATCAGATGGGATGAGAGCAATAAATTATTGTGACAAGATGCAATCCTGGCCCGCGCGCTGCCGCCGAGGCGGATCGATCTCTGTCCCCAGCCCCACACCGGGTCCCATGCCCAGGCCTCAGCCGGCCAGGACGCCTCTGCCCACATCTCCCTCCATTCCCCCCACCACACACGCTTCCACGGACAGCCGGGTGGGGCTGCAGCCCTGGGAAAGAGACAAGAACAGAGAGGGACCCACGGAGGGAAGGTTGGCCCCTATCTGCCCCCAGTTCTCTCGCTTCCCTCCGCATCCCATCCTTACCACAACCTGGGAGGTAGCAACTGCCACGATGCCCATTTCACAGATGTGGAAACTGAGGCTCCGACAGGGAAAGTAACTTGGCCAAAGTCCCACAGGTGTGAGTGGTGATGCCTGGACTCAAATGCGGGACAGTATAACTTCAAGCCCCCCAAGACTTCCACCGTCAGAGGGGAGGGCAAGGGACAGAGACAGAAGAGGAGGGAGGTGACAGAGAGAGAATGAGACAGAGAGTGCAGGACACAGAGAAACAGAGAGTCAGGGTGCTATAAAGAGATAGGGAGAGATACAGAGACACTGAGAGAGACAGAAATGTAGAAATACAGAGAACACAGGGAGGGAGAAAAAGAGACAGGACAGAGAGATTCAGATTCAGGGATAGGCAGATGGGGGGAGATGGGCAGACGGAGCAGGGATGGAGTAGAGAGAGGGGATAAAAGACAAGTGGGCAGATAGGAAACAGGAGCTGGGAAAGAGGTGCGAGATGAGTAGTTCTGGAGACCAAGGTGTATCTGGGGAGACAGGTGTGTGTCGGCAGGAGGCTGCTGGTTCCATGCAGCTTGGGGGGCAGGTGGGAGCCAGGATGAGGATGACAAGCTCGGCCCAGGGGAGTCAGTGTCAGAGAGAGACAGGTGTGCCAGCAGGGAGGTGGGGCATGTCCGAGGGCAGGAGTGGAGGGACAATGTGAGGCTGGGGTGTAGCTGGCAGGTGATTGGGAAGCAAATGATGCCGGAGTGACAAGGTGGACAGTATCTATGGAAGAAGGCAGTCACCTGATAGGCAGGTGTGGGGGGCACGGACACCCGGATGCCTGGAGGCAAATCTCCAACATCTACCAGCTTCTGAGCCCAGAAATGACTCCATTTCTCTGGGTTCAGTTTCCTTCTCTGCAAAATGGGAATAAGGGTTAAGGGCCTGCCTCATAAGGGTCTTGTGAGGATGAAATGAGACAATGGATATGAAGAACTGAGGACACCGCCTGTCACAGAGATGGGTTTAATAAGCAGTAGCGGGGACCTGTTAGGAGCAGATGCTACTCGTGAGTGGTCCGTGACCCAGCCGCAGCAGCGGCCGCAGCAGCATCACCTGGAGCTTGTTAGAAATGCAGAGTTTCAGGGTCCTCATCAGACCTGCTGCACCAGGGTCTCTGTGGTGAGACCCAGGCCTCTGTGGTCCACAAGCGCTCCAGATCTTTCCAATGCCTGCTACAGTCTGAGAACCTCTGACTTAAGGGCTTCTGCACGCTGCAGCAGGCAGGTGTGTGGTCGGCTGGGAACCGGTATTACATGTGTTTAACAAATGCTACAGGTGTTACTTATGCTCACTGAGAAAGGTGTTCCCTGAGGAGGTAGATGGCTGGTGACAGGTTCTATGAAAAGGGACAGACAGGTCTTACTAGAGGGGAGCTGGCTGGAGACGGGTGTAGGGATCTGAAAGTTAGGCTCTAAAGGGGTGGGGGTGACAGGTTGTGTGGGCAGGTGGTTGAGAGGGGTGGGGTGGGTGCACAGCATCTGAAAAAGCTATGAAGGAATGAGGGCTACGTGGATGTGGGGGGAGGAGAAGGCTAGAGGGGGACCCAGTTTTGGGTGCCAGGTGCACGTCTGTGGGGCAGGAGTGGGGAGGCCAGGGGTATAGCAGAGACCCGGATGAAGAGAGAAAGCAGAGAGAGATTAAGGAGGTGGCATGTGGAGGGCTCAGTACTTGTTTGCTGAAGAAATGACTGAACGCGGTACCGGAGCAGGTGATGCCTGAGGTAGACAGGTGAGCAACGGGCAGATGTGTGGAGATGTTGGTGTGACCTTGTGAGGCAAGGAAAAAGGAAGTGAGAAACATGGGAAATTAGGTATGTGGGAAGAGAAGAGAGGTGGATAGGTAGTACCTGAAGGACAGGTATACAGGTGAAGCAGGTACCTGTGGCCAAGGACAGATTCCCTGCCCAAACATGCATAAGTGTGAAGCCGTACATTGGGAGACACAGAGAGACAGGGAGGAGTCGGACGCAAGGCCAGCAGCAAGTGTGCAGGTGGGGTTGGTGGGGCTTTCAGAGCACAAGGGCTTGTAGGAGACATCATGGCAGGGGAGGGACCGGAGGAAGAAGGATACCCATGATACCTGGGGGCTGTTGCATGTGTGAGCCATCAGGTACGAGGGTGGGGGGTTGGGGGTGGTTAGGAGACACGTGGGGTTGGCGCATGTGTTGCTGTCTGGGATGTTACCTGAAATGACAGGTATGGGGGAAGCCTTTGGAAGTAGGTGTACTTATGTTAAATTATGGGAGATGGAGTGTGAGGGAGTTAGGTGCAGGCAGAGAGAGCGCCACGAAGCAGGTGTGTTCTCAAGTGACAGCGCGTGGGACGCTCTTCCGGAAGGACCGGTGTGATGGTAGACAAGGCCAGCATCGCAAGGGAGAGGTATGGGTGAGAGCCAGAGGGTGGGAGGGAGCGTTACCTGAGGACAGAGAAGGAGGACGCACGTGTGAGTGCCTACATGCAAAGGAAAGGGTGTGTGTGTGAGAGAGAGAGTGAACAGGGACTGCCTGAGGGGAGACAGAGATGAAGAAATATAGATGTGTGAGAAACAAGTGTGTTTAGAGCTTTGGGGGGGGGCAGGTCGGGTGGTGCACGTGCAGGTAGGAAGGGGATAATGGGGTATGAAATGAGACAGATGCAGGCATTCAGGTGGAAAGGGCAAATTTTGGAGAACAGGTGTTACCTGGAGGTGCAGGTAAGCTATATCATGGGCACCTTTGAAGCAGGTTTCAAGGGACGAGTATTACCTGGGTGGGGGGGGGGGGGCAGGTGAAAGGAAACAGGTGATACCTATAGGGGCAGATGAAGGGAACAGGTGTGGAGGAGAGGGGTTACCTACAGGGCACAGGTATAAGGAGACGAATGTTACCTAGAGGTCCAAAGGGGGAACATCGATGTGACAGGTGCGTTGATAGACAGGTGTGGGTGAAAGGTGTAACCTGAGGCCACAGGTGTGTGCAGCACGACTCTTTGGGGTGGTGTGCTGCCTCCGTTTCACTCATTACCCCCTCCACCCCTCCCCAGGGGCCAGCTGTGCTCTCCCACCCCGCCCAGGGCTCTGGCCCGCGGCAGGGCACGCAGTTAGCTCTGGGCTTGGCCTGCCGGGCAGCCGAGGCTCCTGAGGCTGCTTGGCGATGCGGAGCGCGTCTGGGCCTCGGCGGCTGGCCGGGCGGGGGGAGCGGGAGGGGGGGCCGTTTAGCCGTGATAGATCCGCGCGCTGCTTGTCTCTTAATCTCCGGAGCGACCGATCGATTCGCTATTTCCCTTTGTTGCCAGAAAATTCGATCCGGGGCCTGGAATTAGGTCCCCGGCTTAATCTGAGCGGAAACCAGTGAGGGGGAGACAGAGATAGAGACACTGGGAGAGACAGAGACAGAGAGATATTGAGAGACAGAGAGAGGCAGAGACAGAGAGACAGCAGAGAGATGCTGAGAAAGATAGGGGAAGGCAGAGATAGGCACAGAGATTCTGAGAGACAGTCTAAGGAGTTGGACCCAAAGAGGTAGAGACAGATGCTGCGAGAGACGGAGTCACAGAGACGGAGGGATAGATTCTGGGAGAGCTGGAGGTGGACACAGAGATCCTGGAAGAGACAGGGACAGAGAGTCAGTGAGGAGAGACCCAGCCAGGAAAGAGATGTCAGAGGTGGCCCGGCGTGGTCCTGAGACAGTTGTGAAGTGACTGGGACAGAAAAGGTGTGTGGCACTAGGCCACCTGTCCCCAGAAGGACACGCCCCCCCAAAGGTCACGGCCAGGCCTGCACTCCCAGCCCAGAAGTGTGCAGACCCCAGAATTGGCCCAAATGGCCTTCCCACAGCCCCTGGGACCCCTCACCCCAAATATCTAGAGCCCGGTCTGCAGATCCTCAGCTCTGAACTCCAGCTCCAAATCCAGACCTCCCGGCCCCCCCCGAATCCAACCCCCCATGCTGAGCCCAGCCCCGAATATCCACAGCCCTAGTTCTGACCCCCAGCCCCAAACGGTCCGCCCTCAATCCCAAGTATCCAGTCTCTTGGCTCTGAGCCCCCAGGTCCCAAATTTCAAGCCCTCAGCCCTGCTCTCTAAACCCAAGACTCTCGCCCCAAAAGTCCAGACCCACCCTTAGGTCGGCCCGCCAGCCCGCGCTCTCACCGCCGCATCTCCCGCGCTCTCGACACACTCTCCAGCGCCCTGGTCCCGGACCCCTGCCCCGAGGGCGCACCTCCAGCCCTCTCTCCCTCCCTCCTCTCGGGAGTCGGACGCAGCCCCAACCGCCTCTCAGCCTCCGGCTCAGGGAGCCGAGCTCCGGAGGTCTCTGGGAAGCGCCTCCCGCGGCCCGGCCCCCGCCCCGGGAAGGAATCCCCGCCCCCCATCCCCGCCCCTGCGCCGGCCGCGGCGCTCACTCACTTTCCGGGGCTTGCGCATCCGCACCGGTCCGGGGAGAAGTGTTTAAAGTTCGGATCCCGCAGCCATGGCCCCCGCGGCGTCCTGGAGAGTGGGCACCGGGGCGGGGGACGGGGTGGGGGGAGATGCCCGGAGCCCCGGGGGGCACGGAGCCAGAGGGGGCGCGAGCAGGGAGCGAGAGTCACTGAGAGACCAGGACACCGAGAGACGGCCAGAGACACAGAGACGGGGGCGGAGCAGAGACAGGGAGATGGAGAGACCCCGAAACAGAGACGCGCAAAGAGAGATAGAGACGCCGGAAGCTGGGGACGGAGCTCCGGGCGGGCGGCGGCGCCACGAGCTAGGCGCGGGGCAGCAGGGCCGGGGCGGGGGGCGCGGGGTCGACCGGCCTCCTGCGCCTCCTCCCGCTCTTCCGTCTCCTCCTCCCGCTGCTCCGCGGCGCGCGCCGCGCGCCTCCCGCCCTCGCGGCCGCCCGGCCCGGCTCCGCGCGCAGATATATGGAGGCTGCGGCGGCGGCGGCGGGCGGTGCGGGGGAGGGGGCGGGAGCGCGATCGATGGAATATAATTTTCCTCAAACTCGGAAAATAAAGTTCAGAGCTGATCAAATTTGAAAACAGATGTCGAATCGCGACTCTAAATAAGGTTCGATCCCGGGACTGAGGGAGTGGGGGCTGCGGGCGGGGGTGGGTGGAGAGGTGGAGACCCCCCTCCTCTCCCTTTCCCTGCCCTCCGCGTCCCGCCCCTCCCGAGGAGGACGCGCGGACAAACCGACGGGCACGAGGTGGAGGTGGCAACTACGTGACCCTGCTGGACACGCAGAACTGGATCTGGACACGACTCGCGTGCACACACAGAGTCTGGGTCGCAGACACACAGACACGGACATAGGGACACACGAATACACTAACACAGACAGTGCAAACACACACACAGGACACAGCCTATGGGCACATGGATACACAGCCGTAGCAGACACACACACACACAAGCATATACACCAACAGATGGACACACAGCCTGCACACACAGACCTACCCTGACTCACAGCCATTCCCTGATCCGCGGACCCACAGGCTGGACACATGGACATACGCAGATCCATGGTGATACACAGCTACACTCCATCCCTGACACACAAACCCTCTTGACACACGAGCCCAGGGCATGTGGACAGACACACAGACAATCACAGACAGAACCGAGGGCAGGCACACTGACACTCCCCTTCACATGCCCACGCGGTCACAGGAGCACATACCCACAATTGCAGTGACAGGGAAGGGCCCCATCCCAGGATCCGCTCCCATTGAAATAACAAGGAAATAGCCACTGGCCTCACGACCCTGAGAGCAGCCCCCAGCCCAGAATTCAGCTCCCACTCAGATGCCCTAGCCCAGCCTGACCCAGGTCCTCACTAGACACTCTTCTTCATTTTTTTTTTTTTTTTTTTTGCGGTACGTGGGCCTCTCACTGCTGTGGCCTCTCCCGTTGCGGAGCACGCGCAGGCTCAGCGGCCATGGCTCACGGGCCCAGCCGCTCCGCGGCATGTGGGATCTTCCCGGACCGGGGCATGAACCCGTGTCCCCTGCATCGGCAGGCAGACTCTCAACCACTGCGCCACCAGGGAAGCCCGCCACTCTTCTTTTCCCTCTCTCGCACCTACCTCACCCCTTCTCCTTCTCCCCCTTGCTGCTTCCCTCCCCCACTTTTCTCTCCCATCCCAAGGTCAGGCTCCACCCCCAAGCCTCAGTGCCACCTCCTCAGGGGATCGCCCCTGGAGTCACCTGCCTCCAGAGGGGAAAGTGTATGGGGCAAGAAATAGTGGCCAGCACAGCTCTGTGAGATCTCCCCAGCCCCACTGACCCCCAGGTGCCAATACCAAGGTGCTGAGGGGATGAAGAAGGCTTCAGACAGGCCCCAGCTCCAGCCCTATTCACCACTCCTCACCTGGGCAAGTCACTAAACATCCCCCAGTCTCAGTTTTCTCATCTGCAAAATGGGGCAATAATGTCAGTTACATGCTAGGGTTAAACAGAAACATGGGAGAGCACTTGGCACCATGCCAAGGTCCAAATAAACACCCCTGCTCTGAGCATTACTACTTCAAAATAATCATATTGAAAATACCAAACATTTGACTGGAAAATGAGAACTCCTTCACTCGTCTCTACGTGGAACAACACTCTTTCAAGTAGGCAGCGGGAAGCCCCTGCCCTGGGTGTCTCTATCCCGTCATTAAGAGGAACTTGAGACACCCTCAGGAAAGTCCGCATCCTCTGGGTATCTAGAACAACCCGGACTGTACACAGCATCCTTGAAGATAGCTCACCAGCTGGACCTGTACCCCTGGGGTGTCTGTGACACCCACCAGACTGTGGAGAACATCTTCCTGGGACCTTCACAGTGGGTGGCTCTGAACGTTCTGGAACACCCTCTCTGGGGTAGGATGCCTCATCTGCACGTGGCGCCCTTTGGGAGAGAGACAACAGCCTTCAGGAAAGCTAGAACTGTCAGGGCATCAAAAACACCAACTGGAATGTATTTTGTGACCATTAAATGCGCGAAAGGGCACCTGAGAAAAGAGAAAGGACAGCTTCCAGGCAGAAAGAATGCAACTGACTGTATGTTCCCCCCTTCAGGAAAACAGCACACCCTCTGGGAAGATGCCATGTATTACGGTGTACCCAGCACCCCTCCTCGGAATGTTAGTGGCACCCAGAAGACAGCAGAAAACATCAGCTAAGATAGCTTTCACACCCCATCTTTAAGCCCCGCCTCCAGGAGAGACTAGGCATCTCAGGGTGTCAGAAACACCCCTAAAGTGTAGGTAATAACCATGAGCGGCTTCCAATGCCCAATCAGAGGGTATGGAGGACCCCAAGGAGAGCTCTGATGCCCTCAGTGGCCAGGACCAGATAGGCCGTACAACACCCATCTGACTGCTCAGAACCCCCTTCCAGAGAAGACAGCTTCCTGATTTCTGGGCTGTGCATCTTGGGATGAGCTATGCTCCCTCTCTGAGCCCCAGGTGGTTGGGAGGATTCCTGAGATGGACATCAGTGTGCCCTGCCTTGTGAGCAAACAGTAGCTGCTCAATAAAAGCCAGAGTTCTTGTTGTAAGACGTTTCCGAGGAGGGGTGTAACACCCACCAGGGCTGTGTATTCACTCGTTAGCAGTATCACCTACACCTACTTGACTTGAAGGAAGCATCTCACAGGAGGGGGATGATTAAGCTGTAGTTAACAACCCCAGGGAGCCTGCAATAGCAGATGACTGTAGTTAACACCCCGCTGAGCGAGAACGCCCTCAGGGTGTTTAATGCCCCCTGGAAATGAGAGAGAGAGAGAGAGAGAGAGAGAGAGAGGACACCCTCACCAGCCTGAAGCACCCAGTGGACTGAATTTATTACCCATGAAGGAGAGAGAACACCTCTGGGGTCTGTAACATCCATTAGACTCTTTTCAAACCCCTAGGGAGTACGAGGACCCACCCCCACCCCCACCCCGTGAGGGCTAATGCGTCCCTTTAGGTTGAGGGTGACACCCCTGAAAGGGTCTCCAGGTGCCTGAACACTACTAAAGGTGACTGAGGGTGAAACCAGGAAGGGTATACGCTGCCCGCCCCCCTCCTGCCACAAGAATCCACCCCCGACCCACTTCCAGGTGGGCAAGGTCCTCCCTGAACCACAGGAGCACAAGAGGCAAGGATGGCAGCTGGGGGCGGGGGGCGGGGGGCGGAGGGCGGAACTGGGCTGAATAGGGTCTGTACACAGTTACAACAGCCATGACAATTGTCACTTCAATGGTATTTGCTCTGAGTAGGCACTGGCCCAAACTCTATACATAGATTAACTAATTCTCTCAACAGCAGCCCTACGAGATAAGTGCTGTTATTAGCGTCATTCCCATTTTACAGATGAGGAAGCTGAGGCACAGAAGTCACTTGCCCCCTGTTACACAGCTAGTTAGTGTTGGAAGTGGGAACTGAGCCAAGGCAGCTGGCCGGGTGGGGGGGGTTGAGTGGGGGGGGTTGGGGGTGGCAGTCTATGCTCTCAAGCAGCAGGCTATTACCCTGCTGTATACACTCCCACGTTAGACGCTGATCTTCAGCTCTGACACCCCCGCGAGCAGAGTCCACCGCACCCCCCAGGCTCTCTGCACGTCCTCTGGCAGTCTGACACCCCCCCACACTCTGGCCTCACCCCCTACCCAGCCTGGCTCAAGGCTCCCCGAGGGCAGGGCCTGTGTCGGATTCATCTCTGGGTCCCCACGGAAGGCAGAGTCTGGCGCAGGGAGGGTCAGGAAGGGAGTGAGAGGAGGGAGGGGGAGGATGTTAAAGAGAGCAGGGAGGGGAGGAGGGGGGAGGCGGTAAAGAGGGGTTCAGGGAGGAGGGCGGGCAGCCCTGGGTTCCTAGGGAGGTGGCTGAAGGAGGGCCGGGGGAGCAGGGCTGCAGCGAGGCCAGGCCTGGCCGAGGGTGTGGGGAGCGCTGAGGAAATCCAGAGCCGGGGGAATCAAGTCTGCTGGGGGAGGGGGAGCAGACAGCACCCCACCCCCACCCCTCCCCCACCCCCACCGCCTGGAAGGTGGCGAAGGATGCAGGCAGGGGATGACACGGACGACAGACAGCCACACGGGCCGTTGGGAAGCCGGGGAGAGGCAGCCAGCCAGGGAAAATGCGTGTGTGGGGGTGGGGTGGGAGTCAGACAGACGGACAAAGGCGGGGTGTTGAGAAGACTGGTGGACAGATGGGGGAGGGGTCCCAGGAAAGGGACGGACAGGCTTAGGGCTTGGGGTTGGGGCGGAGAGGACAGACAGACAGCAGGGGAGAGTGGCCCCGTGCGAGGGGAGGACAGACACAGGACATGCAGGGAATCGGCGGACAGATGGACGCGGTGCAGGCGCGGCCCGCGAGGCCGGGGCCAGGCCGAGGGCGCGCGCGGTGGCGGCCAGAGCGGGGAGGCGGAGGCCGGGCGAGCGGCGGTGTTTGTGGAGCTGTCGGCTGCGGTGGAATTATGAAAAATAGCAGGCATCGGAGCCGGCCTTCAGCTTCGATTAGGGGAGATGGGACATGACAGGTGCGATCAATACGCAGCCGTTCTATAAAGTGTCAAGTAATGAATCAATTTCGACTAAATTTTCCATTTTTCAGAGGCCGTTCTCCGAGAGGAGAATATCCTCTTTTGTAAAGATATTATTATCGATTTCGGCGGCAATTTGACATCAGGGGTAGTTAATTCCACTCAGAATAAAATTGAAAACACTTGAGAGAGAAAAGAGAGGCGAAGAGTGAGACAGAGAGGGAGAGAGGGGGAGGGAGGGAGGGGCTGGGAGAAGAGAGAGATGGATGGACAGAGAGACAGAGAGGGAGACAGACAGTGAGAGAGAAGCCCAGAGAGATGGGCGGGGGGGAGACAGAGATATGCAGAGACACGGAGACACAGAGAGAGAAACAGAGACGGCAAAGCCTGAAGTTATAGAAAGGGAGACAGAAACCGAGAGAGACTCAGAGATAGAGAGACGGGGTGGGGGGTCACTAAGAAATCGAGACAGTTTGAGAGACAAACTGAGAGAGTCTCAGAGAGAAACCCGGGCGTTAGAGACTTGCCACAGGGGTGCCAAGAAATGGACAAAGACAGATTCAGAGAAAAAGATGGAGAAAGAGGCAGGAGAAACTGACAGACAGACAGAGAGATGGAAGAGACACTAAAAGTGAGAGATGAGGAGAAACTTAAGGACCTGGGGAGAGAGACTGAGGGAGTGTTGAGCACAGAGAGGAGAGAAAATGGAAAGGAGAGAGAAGGGGTGGGGGGCAGAGGGGAGGAGGGGGAGAGAGGCTGCTGAGAGGGAAGGGGAGGGGCGGGCAAGGTCACCCAGGAGGGGGCAGAGGCTGAGGGGTCCTGGGGGCTGAGGGTGCACAGAGATGGGAGTCTGGGGAGAGCCTCCTGCCCTGCCTGTGTTGCACCCCAAAGTCACTCTGAATGGAGGGGAGAGTGTGTGTGTGTGTGTGTGTGTGTGTGTGTGTGTGTGTGTGTTCGCATGGCACAGTCCAAACTGCAGGGCTGGTTGAGGCAGAGTGTGAGTGTGTGTGTTGTGTGTCTGTGAGCTTCTCTGGGGGGCGAGGGGTCTGATCCAGGGCTCCCGGGTGTGACTGGGGTAGGGGGTCTGTGTGTGCCCTTGCATGTTATGACGGAATCCTATTACTTGTGTGTTTCCTGGAATCATCTGTGTGTGTCCCTGTTCCCGAGCCTGCACATGCTGTGGGGCCCTGGCCTTGCAGCCCCATGGGTTTCAGCAGCAGGCAGTGGTGACAACATTTCTGCTTAGTGCCTGTCAGTCCCCCAGCTGAAATCTCCGTTTAGCCCTGAGCAGGTCACAGCCTGCCTGGAAGGGAGGAAAGAGGGGGTGGGAGGAAGGACCCCTGGGTTCTGAGACAGAAGGTGACTGGGGACCCTAATGCTTGGGTCTGAGGGAGGAGGAGGCTGGGGGGCTGGGGTCCTAGGTCTGGGGGAGGAGGGCGTGGAGACCCAGACTTCTGGATCTGAGGGAGGAGGGGGCCGGTTGGCTTGGACACTCCGGAACTGGGATGGTCTGCAGACAGGCAGTGGGACAGCTGGGAAGCTCCTCAGCCATTGGGTCAGCCTCCCCACCAGAAAAGCCTGTACCTGCTGCCCCCTAGTGGACATGGGGATTAGGCCAGCCGAGGGACAGGGAGCTGACAGGTCAAGGAACCCCAGGAAGGGAAGGCAGAGGGACAGACCCAAATGGGAGCAGAGACAGAGAGACAGAAACTGAGAGATGGGGACAAAGAAACAGGTGGACACGGGAACAGAGGTGAAGACAGGACAGAGAAGTAGGCAGATAAAGGGGCAAGGGTCAGGCAGATAGGATTGAGATCCTGGTCGAAAGAGAGAGAGGAGAGAGAGGACATGGCACAGGGGCCAAATTAGAGAGGGATAGGGGAAGATGGGGGACAGAGGGGGGTCTGCCCATAGACAGTGGGCACTGAGTAAGGGAGACAGAAAGACTGCTGTTGGACAGAGAGAGGCTGGGCTAGTGGGAAGACTCTGGTACCGATAGCACGAGAGACAGAGACAGAAGCCATGTGGACAGAAGGACAGTGTGACAGAGGGATGGCGGGTCGATCTAAAGAAGGAAGAAGAAGGGAGATGTAAAGAAGAAGAGAAAACCCAGTAAGGAGGCAGAGAGAAATCAGATGCACAGAGAGAGATGAAGGAAGTACAGGCTGACATAGAGAAAAGGAAAGAGAAAGAGATGAGCAGACACTCAGAGACAGACAAATTGACAGAAACTGGCAGGCACACCCAGAAAGACAAGAGGTGGACAGAGAAAGACAGGTGGACAGGGGGTTATGGAGAAGCCAGGGCCCCCAAAGCCAAGTGGACACCCCAGGATGGAGCAGAAAGTGGTACGAAGGGGTGAGGCTGGATCCAGGACTGGGGGAGAATTTGGCCTCGCAGGGGATCCAGGCTGAGGGGCTTCCCGAGGCACAGCTTTGGAGGGGAGCTGGGGACGGGGCTCCCCTGGTCGGGGTCTCTGCCCACCACCCCCTCCTAATCCCCACCCCCCCCACCCGGCGGGCTGCCCGGCGGAGGCGACAGATTGAGCGATGAGGCACATTACGCACTTAATCCGCCTGATTGAATGTTTTGCTTTCGCCCAAATTGAAACATTAAACAACACGGGACGAGAAGAGGCGGCCGCAAATCACTCATGAAAGATTCATCTTCTCCCCGGCAGCCGCCACCGCCGGCCTCCACCGCCGCCCGCCCCAGCCGGGAAGCCAGGGGCTGGTTGGGGGGGGGCCGGGGCGGCGCCCCTGCCCACTCTGTGGGGTCCCCCCCCAGCCATCATGGCCCAGGGAAGTTCTTCTCACTGTCTGGCCTCCATCCCACAGGTGGTCTCAGAGACCGAGACCCCGGATCCCTGGATCAGCAGGGTCAACATGACCTTGGCCCTGCCCCTGTGGGAGGAGAAGCCCTTTTGCCCCTCTGGAGTCCACTTCTCTAGCTCCCTTCCCGGCGCAGCCCAGGACCCTGGGGCATGGAAGGCGCTGCTCAGTTGGTCTGGAGCAGGGGGATGAGGTCTGAGAGCCTGGATGCAGCACTGGGGGGTGGCACCTGGGGGTGAGTCGGGCGGGGGGGGGTTATGTCAGAATGAGTGGAGATGGGAGGACAGGGAATGTGTGTGTGCTTCCTGTCATTCTGGAGTTCAGTCTGTCTGTCCGTCTGCCTTGCAGGGATGACAATACTTTGTCTCCCTGTCTCACTCTGCCTATGTTGTTGTAACTTGCTGTGTGACTGTGCCTGTCTTTGTGTGTCACTACCCCCATGCCTATGTGATCCTGTGTGTGTAGTTGTAACTCTGTGGGCCTGTGCATGTCTATCGGCCTGTGGGCGTCTGAGTGTAACTTTCTCCATCTGCATCTTGTGTGTAGTATCTTTGTGTGTCTGTGTCTATGTGACTTTCATGGTGTGACTATATGTGACTTCCTGTGTGTTCCTCTGTGGGTGCCTGTGTGTCTGTCTGTCTTCCTGGGTTTGTGTCTATGCGCTGCTTGCTCTGGGTCTGTCTGAGGGTCTGCATTTAACTATTTCGTGTCTGGGTCTGTTTTGTGCATCCCCGTGTCTCTGTGACAGTGTGTCTCTCAACCTCTCTCAGTCTCTGGGTGTTCCTTTCTCTGTCTCTGGCTGACAGAGCACCTGCTGGGGCCAGAGACAAGTCACCAGAACAAGTGGGGCCAGGGTGGGGAGAAGCAGGGGAGAGAGGAGGAAAGAAAGAGAAAGACAGGACAGCGGTGACGGTGACGTCTGAGAGCAGGGGAGCAGGGAGCAAGCGCGAGGGAGCTGGGGGGGCCGTAGTGGGCGCCACGGCTGGAGCGGGTGATCAATATTCGATTTAGGTTTTAATTCCGGGGCTTTCGGAGCCTGTCAGCCCTGATGTATGAGCTCACACCGGGGCTGCCCAGCCAGCCACCCAATGGATGCCCATGGCCTGGTGGCCTGTCCTGGCCCCAGCTCCCTTGCCCGGCTGGCTGCCTGCTGTGGATGAGGGGGAAGGGGAGAGTGGGGCTGGGGAGGAGGAGGCCCCGTCCAGGGTCCAGGGGCAGAGGGAGGGGCTGCACACCCATGTGTGCACAAGTTCACCTGAGTTCACGGTTGAGTTCACGCCCGGTCACTCACTTAGCCAGCGGACCTGCAGACCTGCTCCGGCCTGCCTGTGCTAGAGGGAGACAGGAAGGGGACCCTGGCTGTGTCCCTAGGGACTCCCAGAGGTCTCAGGGACACCGTGCCAGAGTCCCACAGCCCTCCTGTCAGCACTGGTCACACACATCTGGACACACACATGCACACACACACGCTGCTGCGCTCACGCATACCTGTGTGCATACAAGCCCTGACACACGTGTCCGCACACAAACCCCGACAGTCAGGTGTCCACACACTTGCCCCTGGACTCAAACACACATTCGCACACACTAACTCTGACACACATGTATCCTCTGACATACACACATGTCCACATACACATTCTGACACACATATGTGTCTGCACACATAACCCCAAGACTCACACAGACACATGGATAAAGGCTCCCCATTAACGGGAAGTGGGAGCAATGTGGGGAGACAGCCTTCCAGTAAGAGATCATAAAGAGACAGAGAGACGCAGAAACTCAGACACAGAGACTGACATGGTGACAGGGATGGAAGGGACACAGGCAGGTAAAAGAAGTGACAGAGAAAACCAGGGGAGGCTGTGAGAAGAGCTAGGGAAGCAGCGGACAGGGATGTGGGATCAGTGTGGGAGGGGGATGGGGAACTCTCCCTCTCTGGATGCGGCCCCCCCAACCCTGTCTCTCTCTCAGGAAGATGGATCCTCCGCCCTCCCTGATGACAATGCTGTCTGCGCAAACTTTAATTAACACTTTGAGTTAATTAGTTCGAGATCATTTAGGAGTAAAATGTTTTTATTAGGGAGGCTGCGAGCCTGTTGATGGATGGGGCGCGATTCGCTCTTCCGCCCGCCGGGGACAGCCGGTAAACAGAAATCAATCAGGGGCCTCCCAACCCAGCGCCCCCCCCCACCCACTGCCAAGCTCCCAGCCCGGGGCCCAGGAGTCCGGGCTCCCGGCGCCCTCGGCCTCCCAGGTTCCCCGAGTTAGGGTCCCGAGTCCACCACTCTCCCAGATCCAGGTTTCCGGAACCCTAGCTTTATCTTCCCCCTCGGGCCCCTGAAGGCCTTGACTCCTCCAGCCTCGGTGGGACCCTCCCCACCCCCACGCCCACTCCCTTCCCGGGCTCTTGGGCAGAGAATTAAGGACCGATTCGCTGTTGCGGAGCTTCCTGGGCTGCCGATCAGACCCTTCCCTCCCCTTCCCTCAACTCCCTCCCACGGTCCCTGACTCCCGCGTCCCCGGAACTTTCTCTTCGATGTCTGGGCGGCTCTGTCTGGCTGTCTCGTTTGGTCTCTGCGAGGGCCGTCTCGGTCGGGCTCCCGCAGCCCCTCCCGCCCCGCGGACGGCTTCATCAGGTGGCCGGGCGGCGGGGGCGGGGGACGCCGGGCCGGGCGAAGGGGGAGGCCCGGGGCGGAGGGGGCGGAGGGGGCGGGGGTTCCGGGGCCGATAAATCTTCATCAGGCGGCGGCGGGGGGGCCATTAGGCGCTAATGGGAAGATGGAGGGGCCTGTCGGCCGCGCGGGCCGGGCCTCATTTGTCCTGCTTCCCGCTCCATTGGCCGCCGCCCCCGCCCCGCCCCTCCCCCGCCGCCGCCGCGCGCCCCATTTCCGCTTCGAACCTTTGGAAGAGATGGGGGCGCAGAGAATCTGGGGGGTGGGATTGAAGAAGGAGGGAGTTGGATTGCGGGAACAGACTTAGAAAAGAAGGAGGGGGCGTCGGAGGCGGAGGGGAAGGCAGTTAGGCAGTAGAGGCAGAGTTTAGAACGTGGGCGACTCAGATAGAAAGCAGGCGGGGGGAGGGGAAGATAACTGCGGGGGGGCGAGAACGTGGACGTAGTAAATAGAACTCCCTGGAGGAAGGAAGAGCTCGGCAGGGTCACGTAGAACGCGAGAGGGGACCTGGACCGCGGGAGGGGTGGGACGGGAACTCGGCGGGGAGCGGGAGGAGCGCGGGGTTGGAATTAGGGGAGGGGTAGGATCACCGGCCCCGGCCTCCAGGGCGGGGGCCCCGGGAAGGCGCGCGGGCGGCGTCCCTCGAGGCAGAGGCGCGGCCGCCGCCGCCCGCTCCCGGACTCGCGCCCCGCGCGCGTCCACTCTGATTTCTCGGCCCATTTTTCTTCCTCTCCTGTCACTCCGGCTCTCGCCCTCCCGCCGCCGGCTGCCCCGCCGCGCTCTGCTTCCCGCGGGAACCCCCGCCGCAGCCAGCCCCGGGGACCGCAGCCCGGCTCTGCGCCTCAAGGCTCCCACTCCCGCCCCGCCCGGGCCCCCTCAGTGCCCTCCAGAACTACGTAGGCCAGGCGTGTGACCCCCAAATCGGTCACCCCCGAAATGGATCACCCCTCCCGAAAGATCCACAGGAGGGGCCCGACCTTGGGGGCAGCAGTGGAGCTGGGGTCCCCAGACCTGGGGGTGGGGTCTTTAGCACTTCTGGGCCCCAGCCTCAGAGTCCCCCAAAGGAGGCGGCTAGAAACCCAAGAACCAGGCACGTGAGTCCCCACCGGCTCTCAGAAACCCCCAGGCAGACTGGAGACCCCTAGGATCAGATCCATACCTCGAGCTGAGTCACCCCAGGCCATATAAAGTTACCCAGACTCAGAAACGTATTCTACGCACAGCCCAGCCCTAGACACCCCCAAACGAGGGTTCTGGGCCCCAGCCCCATTCACCCCAAACCTCCAGCCCAAGACACTGACAGGATAAGGGAGATGGGCCTTAGATCAGTCACCCCAAAATAAGTAACTCCACAAGTCACCCCTAAAGTAGACATTTATTCCCTCAGACTCGGTCATCCCAGAGTTAAGCATCAGAGGCCCTAAAGTTGGCACACCTAAACTAGACTTCCCTCATTGAACCCTAAACAAACATCAGGAGTTTGAGATAAGTCACCCATGAGCTAGACAAATGGGCCCCCAGCTGCTGTCACCCCACTCAGGGCATGAATGCTGTTCTCAACACAAACTGGGAAATGGGACTGAAATTCAGTCGCCCGTAAACTGAGTAACTCCAATCTTGACAACTGGAGCCCCAGACTCAATCAATCCAAACTTGGGATCTGGGTCCCCCCCAGCTTAAGACTCCCCCAAACTAGACAGTTGGCTCCAGACTCAGTTTCCACTGAGACAAGGTCAGGAACCCCCCAGCAAATCACCTTGACACTAGTCATCTAGGTCTCTACCATCACCCCCAAAACGTGCATCTGGACCCAATCGTTGGTAACCTTAACCCAGGCATTTGAACAAGCCGCTTTACTAGCTCTCCAACTTGCCATCTGGAACCCCGTCATCAGTTGCCCTTAAGATGCACATCTGAGCTCCCTCCGCATCACCTCCCCTAAGAGTTAGGAACTTAATAAGTTAACCCACAAACTAGGCAGCTAGCCTCCCAACCTCAGACATCTCCAAAGACAGGACTCCGACACTGAAGCTTAGTGATCCCCAGACTATATACCTCTGGCTCCAACCTTCAGTTACCCCTACACTAACCATTAGTATCTCATAGGCTGTTACCCTAAAAGTAGGCAAATGAAGCCAAGCACCCCCTAGTCAGGCATTTGGAGCTGACCCTCAAGGTCAGTCACCCTAAAATAAACTCTGGGAACCCCATAATCAGAAAGATTCAAACTCAGAATTTAGGGCACCTGCCTCAAACGCCCCTGTAGTGGGTTGTGATGGCCCCGCAAAAGATGTCCATGTCCTAACCTGCTCATGTGGCATTATTTGGTAAAGAGTCTTTGAAGATGTCATTAAGTGACAGATCTCCAGATGAGGCCACCCTGCATTACCTGGGCTGGCCCTAAATCCAGGGACGACGGTGATGTCCTTATAAGAGACCGAGACTGAAGAGAAGCCTCAGAGGAAAAGGCCATGTGAAGATGGAGCCAGGGAGAGGCCAGGAAGGATCCTCCCCTAGAGCCTTTGCAGGGATGGCGGCCCTGCTGACACCTTCATTTTGGACTTCTGGCCTCCAGAACTGCGAGGGAATAAATTTCTCCTGTTTTAAGCCACTTGGTTTGTTACCAGCCACAGGAGACTAATTCAACCCCCCCCAAAGCCAAGCCTCTGTATCCCTCCACTCAGTGAGCCCCCAAACTAGGGATGTGAACCCCACAGTCAGGTGCCCCAAACTAGCCTCTATTCCCCAGATCAAACTTCTGGATCTCAGCCCAATTACCCACCATCGCGACACCAGGGACCCACAGTCACCCCCAAATTTGTTAACTAGGCCCCGAGGCTCATTCAGCCCAAAAACATGTACATGGATTCACAGCCACCGTCACCATTAAAATAAGTAGCAGGAAACTCCGTGGGCAGGAACCTCCGACCTCTTCACCGCCACAGTCTCACAGACACCTGACTTTGACACACCTCAAAAATAGGCAGCTGGGCCCCTGGTCTCAGCACCTCCCAAATGAAATAAGCATTAGAGCCCCTCTAGTTGGCAAACCCTAAACTCAGCATCTGGGCCCTGAGGTTAGTTCACCCCGAACTAGGTATTGAGACCCACCCCCATTAAGCCACCCCTAAACCAGGCATCTAGGCCCTCCAAGCTCTAAGCCGCCGGGTCAGTCAACCCTTAACTAGGTACCTGGGTGATTAGCCTCAGACACCCCCATACTAGGCAACTCCAAACTCCATCACCCCTAAACCAGGTACCAGGAAGCCCAGTGACAGTCGCCTCAATCCTTGGCAACTAGGCCTTGAGGCTCAGTGAACCCCAAATTGTATGTAAGTATTAGGAACTCTTAATAATCCCCAACGAGGCAGCTAGTCCCCCCTCTTAAATGCCCCCCAAAACTAGGCTTCTTTTTTGTTTTTTTGGACCCCGCCGAGCGGCATGCAGGATCCTAGTTCCCACCAGAAATCAAACCCACACCCCCTGCGGCGGAAGTGCAGAGCCTTAACCACTGGACCACCAGGGAAGTCCAAGGATGACAGCCACCCCCAGCCCCCAGGGAGGCATCTGAAGACACAGTCAACTGGAGGTGACTGAGGGGCTCACTGCCAAACTTGACACCTGGGCTCCAGCCGTCATCCCAAACTGGCATTAGGACTCCCCGTTGGCCATCTCAACCTCAGCATCTGGGCAGCCCATATGAGGCCCCCCCTAAACTAGACATCTGAGTAGCTTGCCTCAGCTATCCCCAGAACCTCCCATCTGGACACCAGGGTAAGTCACCTCGAATTTAGCACTTAGGGCCCCAGCCTTAATCCTCAAATTAGAATGCAGACCACAGTCTCCCCGCTAAGTTTACCTTCAAGGCCCCGCAGTCGGTAAAGCCACAGCGAGTCTCTCTCAGAAGAGCATCTGAACCCCACGGCTAGTCACCCACAAGCTCAGCATCTAGCCTCCCAGTGTCAGATACCCCCAAACCACGGTGTGGGACACCCAGGCTCAGCGAGCCCCAAACTGCAGTCCGCTCTAAAGTCATCAACAGGACCCCAAAATGAGCATGTGGGCTGCCAAGTGTGGTCACCGCTAAACCCCAGACCAGTTGCTCTCAACTGGGCAGCTGAGTCTCCGGACTCAAACAGGCTTGACAGGGGAAGCACCCCAGGAGGCCCCTCCTGTGTCACCAGCTGGGCCCCCGCTGTCAGCACTAATGCAGGCCTCCGTGGCCCCCTCCAGCCCCCATGTAAGTCTGCACTGTCACAGATCTAGAGCCTGGCTTTAGGCACCCAAATCAGGAACGTGGGCTCACGAGCACCAGAACTCGGCAGGAGGGACTCCGGTCACCCCAAATTCAGTATCCCCCCCAAGTAGGGACCTGGGTCCCCAGTTTTCATCACCTGCGACAATGCACTTAACCACCATAACCATGTGCCCCAATTTAGACTTTGATCCTCAGGACCCTGTTGTGTTTAACTAAGACTAAGGCAGCTGAACCCCCCTGAGCCAGAAAGGCCCACAGCCCACTGTGCCCCAGCCTCAGAGACCCCACCCCCCCCCCCGCCTCAGACCTGCATTCGGGCCCTGTCCTCCCCACGCTGGGTGTCTCTGTCCCAGTGTCCATCACCTCCACGCCCACGTGTTGAGATATCCCAGCCTTGAAAGCCCTTGGCCCTTTGTGACACAGATGTCCCCAAACCCAATCAAGCACCCCTCAAGTGGATCCTGGGCCCTGGGGTCCTGACCTCTCAGGTTCCAGAAGCCCAGACTCCCAGCTTCTGTAACCCCCAAACGGGGCTCCACACCAAGGCCACACTTACTCAGAAATCCACACTGGTCCAGGGACCCCATGCCTGGGCACAGGAGACCCCTGACTCAGTCACCCCAGGAACGCTCAGGTGCCAGCACACTGAGACTCAGCATTTGGAAGGCACCGCGTCCCCAGGCTCTGCACCCCAAACTAGAGGACTGGAATGACAAACTGGTGATCTTCCGTCTTACCAAAGGGCACAACCACAACCCCAGTCTCTGTGCCCCAAGCTACACAGCTGGCCCCCGTGTTGCCGCCCTCTACACAGATTCCTGGCCTAATGCCCCAGACTAGGCCCTGGACCCTAATCTCTGACATGGGAAACCAGGTCCCCACACCCCTGGTCACACCACCCCAAACAGAGCACCAGACCCTTAGTATGAAAATATAACCAATCTCCACGATGCTGTGTGTCATCTCAAATTGGGCCACTGGATCCCCAGTTTGTGTCTCCCCAGACTAGACAACTGAGTCCCCATCTGTCATCCCAAAGTAGACTAGCAGAACTCTAGTCTCTGACACCCCAACAAGGTACCCTTGGTCTCTGTCATCCAAAGGAGGCAAGCTAGTTCCCCATCTCAATTCCTTCCAATAGGGGGACTCCCCTGGTGGCCCAGTGGTTAAGACTTCGCCTTCCAATGCAGTGGGTGCGGGTTCAATCCCTGGTCGGGGAGCTAAGATCCCACATGCCTCAGGGCCAAAAAACTAAAACAGAAGCAACATTGTAACAAACTCAGTAAAGACTTAAAAAAAATTCTTTCCAACTATTCACCAACACCCCCAATCTCGGTTACCCCATTCCATCACCCCCAAATAGATTGTGAAACCCCAACTCTATCATCCCAAAGTAGATGACTGGCCTCACACAGTTTCTGTCACCCTAAACTGAACCATTGTTCACATGAATTGGCTCCAGACCCAGGGACAGGTAGTCTCTGTCACCTGGAACTGAGAGATGGTATCCCCCCAGCCATGTCACCTTGGACACCTGGTCTTATCACCTCAAACTAGACAACTGACCCCAGTACCTGTCTCCCCCAAATGGACAACTGAACCCCAATTAATGTCAACCCAAACTGGACAAAAGACTCCAGTCCTTATCACCCCAAATTAGAAAACAAGACCAACAGTTTCTGTCACCCCATCTGGGCAACTAGACCTATAGTCTCTGTCACCCAAACATGACAATGGATGAATAAAGTCTGCAACATCAGGGACTTGCCTGGTGGTCCAGTGGTTAAGACTCTGCGCTCCCAGTGCAGGGGGCACGGGTTCGAGCCCCAGTCGGGGGGCTAAGATCCCACATGCCACAGCTAAACCCGTGCACTGCAACTACGGAGCCCACGCGCTCTAGAGCCCACGCACCGCAACGAAGAGCCCTCGTGCTGCAACAAAGACCCGGTGCAGCCAAAATAATTTAATTAATTAATGTTTTAAAAAAAGTTTGCAACATCAAACTAGACAACTAGCACTCAAACTCTCTCCACCAGTTAACAAGCTGAGCACCCAATCCCCCACCCGGACCATACCACCAACCTCTGGTCTTAACCAGCCTGTCACCCCCAAAACATCCTGGGATGTCAGTCTCTCAGTCCTACAAAATAGACGACCACGTAGCCGGCTTTGTCATCCCAAATGCTCCCTGGGACCTCAGTCTCTGTCACACGAAATTAGAACCAGACCCCAAGCTCTGTCACCCCAGGTATGCTCTGGGACCTGCGTCCTTGTTCCACAAAACCAGACAGACTTCAATCTCTGCCACCCCAAATCCTCTCTGAGATCCCAGTCAATATCCGAGCAAACCTGACAACCAGACCCCGGTCTCTGTCTCCCCAAGCATACTCTGGGACCTCAGTCTCTGATCTCCAGAACTAGACCACCAGACCCCCATTCTGTCACCCCCAATACACCCTGGGACCATGGCATCTGTCCTCTGAAAACCAGACAACCATGTCCCTAGTCTGTCACTCCAAATACACCCAGAACCCTAGTCTCTGTCCCACAAAACTAGGCAACCAGACCTCCAGAGGGTGTCAACTGAATGTCCCTGGGACCCAGTGTTTTCCCCACAAAAGGATACAACCAAACCCGCAGTCACTGACACCCCAAGTACGCCCTGGGACCCAGTCTTTGCCCCTCCCCCCCAAAACAAGACAACGGTACCTCTAGGCTCTGTCACTCCACTTTGGGCACCTGGGTACATAAATGTCACTTCAAACTAGAGACCTGACCCCACAGCCTGTGTAGCCTTCACCTTGTCAATCAAACTCCGGTCTGTCATCCTAAACTGGACCACGAGACCCCTGGTCCCGCTCATGCCACACTAGACGAGCAAACTCCCATTCTACGTCACCCTAAATGAGACCCCAGAGCTCTAGTCGTTTCATCCCAAACTGGACAACCGATCGCTAATCTCTGTCAGCACAAACTGGACACCTAACCTCCCAGTCTCTGTCACCCCAAGCCGGGTCCTGAATCCCAGAACCTCTGGTCTCTGCCACTTCAATCTAGACACATGAACCCTCACTTCTGATGTCCCAGACTAGACACCTGGACCCCCAGGCTCTGGCCCTGCACACTGAACAAAGACACCCCACGGTCCTCTGAAATCTCATGACGGCGGCATCCCTGGTCTCTGCTTCCCAGGCCAAACAGGAGCCCAGTCAGTCTGTCACCCGAACTAGGCAACCAGACCTGTACCGTCTGCTTCTTCAAACTCGCCAAATGGTCACCCCAATGTCTTTCAGCCCAGACCAGCACCCCAACCCCAGTGTCATCACCCTAAACTAGATAACCAGTCCCTTGGTCTCTATAACCCCAAGCTAGACAGTCGGCCTTGTGTTCCTGGCACCCCAAAGGGAATAACCAGACCACAGGTCTCAGACACCCCAGTGGAGTTCACCAGACCCCCGATTTCTGTTGCTCCAAACTAGAAACTGAAACTTCAATCTGATATCCCAAACCTCAGGATTTTGATATCTCAACCTAACAACTAGACTATCATTCTGTCACCCCCAAAAGGATTAGACGCCAAATCTGATACCCCTAAGGAAACTCCAGGGCCCAGTCTTGGTCACTGAAAACTAGACAATAAGACCCCCGGTCTGTCACCCCAGACTAGACTAGTCACCATCACCCCAACCTTGACAAGAACCCCAGTATCTGACAACTCCAACTCCGGCCTCTGTCACTCCCAACCAGACAAAAGAGTCCTAAATCTGTCACTTAAAATTTGAGAACTAGACCCAGTGTTTTCAGCCTCAAACAGGACAAGCAGACATTCTCCAAACTAAAAAAAAATGATCTCCTAGGGAGTTCCCTGGCGGTCTGGCGGTTAGGATTTGGTGCTCTCACTGCCTTGGCCCAGGGGTTCAATCCCTGGCTGGGGAACTGAGATCCCACAAGCCACGTGGCACAGCCAAAAAAGAAAAGCAAATGTTGTCCAAAAAAAAAAAATCTCCTAGTTGCTGTCACTTCACACTGGGCAGAGAACCCCCCAGTCTCTGGTGTCCCAAATTACACAACAGGGTGCCCAGGCTCTGTCACCACCAACCAGACAGTGTTGCCTGTCTCTGCCACCTCAAGAAACAATCAGACCCCGATCAGGTTGCTTCCAGCCCAGGGGACACCCTACCTTGTCGTCCCAAACTAGGGCCCTGGACTCCCAGTGTCCTCAGGAATCCCAGTCTGTCACCCCAAGCTAGATAAATGACCTCAAAGTTGATAAAAGATCCCCAATTTCCATTACCCCAAACCAGAGACTGGACTCCAAGCTGTCACCCCAAACAAGACAATCAGATGGCCAGTCTGACACCCCAAATGAGGTGCAGGCACTCCCTGACTCTGTCACTCTACACTGGACAAGTAGATCCCTTGTCCCTGTCACCCCAAACCTGGGCCCACGGGCTCTTTAATCATGAAGTTGACAACCAGAGCCCCAATCTGTCACTCCAACCAGCTAACTGGACCCCCAGCCTCTATCACCAAAATAGACAACCAGACTTTTGGTCCCCTGATGAGACACCAAGCCCCCAGTTTCTCTTTCCCAAAACCAAAACTCTCCACCCCAAGGTCATTCAGGAAGGGATCGAGGGGGAAGTGCCCCCCCCCGTTCTGCCCACCCCCATGGAAGCTTCTGGTCTCAACATCAGTTAGGGACCTGGAGTTAGTCACCTCCAGATTAGGCCTCTGGCCTGAGTCTCAGCCTCCCACCACCAACCCCCAGACCCAGGCTGCTGACCCCTTGCCCCAGGGATCTCAGTCCCAGGTCCTTGGGCCCCCGGCCTCTGTCACCTCCAAACAAGTCAGCCTGACTACTTTGACTCCAGGCCCTGCAGTGGAAACTGGACGGAGTGACCACCCACCCCGAAGGGCAGTTTCCCCTGGGAATACTGGCAGCTGGATTAACAAACTAAATGCCCTCTGCCACCCCCAAGTTGGGATTGGGACCCTGGCCTCTGAGTAGACTCTCCTCCTCAGGCACCCCAGGTGTCCTCGGCCAGGACAAGTCCATCCCTGGCTCCCTCCCTGGAGAAGGTCTGGAGGAAGCCCTTTTCTGCCCTCTGGTGGCAGCCACTGGAAGTGCGCCCCTGGTGACTGGGAACAGAGTGGTCCCAGACACCCAAGTCCCCTAATGTTCCCATTTTGCCAGAAGTGCGGGGGTCACCCTTGCCTGCTCTCTCCCACTCATCTCTGACACAGGTCAGTCGCCAAGCGCCCACCCTCATCTTCCTGAATCTGCCTTCCCGTCCTTTCCGTTCCACGTCCCTGCCTCATCTTCCCCAACCTGGCTGGTCTCACTCCTTCCAGCCCATCCCCCACACGACACCGAACGGATTTTCTTTTTCTTCTTCTTCTTTTTTTTTTAGCCCGTGCTGCACGGTTTGCAGGATCTTAGTTCCCCCATGAGGGATTGAACCTGTGCCTCCTGCCGTGGAAGTGTGGAGTCCCAACCACTGGACCGCCAGGGAAGTCCCTCAGAGAGATACTTCCAACGTTCACACCTGACCCTGTCCCTCCCCTGCTCAAAAGCCAGCCTTCCACAGTTCCACATTACCTTAAGCTAAAACCCAAAGCCCTCCCGTGGCTTGCAGGTCCTGCCTCATCTGGTCTTCGACATCCTCCCCACCGTCATCTCCTATGTTACTCCCTTCACCCTAGCCACAGTGTTGCCTTGTCACTGGGCAGGTCCTACCTCAGGGCCTTTGCACTTGCAGTTCCCTCTGGCTGTAATACTCTTCCCCCAGACCTCTGAGGGGCAATCTCCTGCTCATTGCTCGGCAAGGCCCTGCCCCTCCACTCTAAGCGAGTCCCTCCTTCCCCAGCTACCCTCCAGCCTCACCTGTTTCATTGGCTTTGCTGAGAGCTTCCTGCTGGTTGTTGCTTGGCTCATGAATGTGGGCCTACGTCTGTTTGTGGCACTGCTGGTTCCCCAGCATCTAAGCCAGTGTGTCCAGTAGAAACAGGATATGAGCTACAGATGTAATGTTGTATTTTCTTTCTTTTTTTTTTTCTGGCCGTGCCGCGCGGCATGCGGGATCTTAGTTCCCTGACCAGGGATCAAACCTGTGGCCCCTGCCGTGGAAGCGCAGAGTCCTAACCACTGGACTGCCAGGGAAGTCCCCTGTGTTTTCTACCGAATTACATTTTAAAAAGTAAAAGAAAAAGGTGAACATAATAATTTACCCTGGCGTATCCAACAGATTATCCTTCCAACACATAACCAATATACACAATTATTAACGAGATATTTTACACCCTTTTCCTACTAAGTCTTTGAAATCTGGTGGGTATCTTACCCTCACAGCACATCTTAATCTGGACCAGCCATGTTTCAAGTACTCAGTAGCGACATGTGGCTGGTGGCCACCGTATGTGACAGGATTCCAGAACAATGTTGAGCACTCAGCGGGCCCCCGATAAACACTTGCTGAATGAACGATAAACCGGTGAGTTTTGGTGATGGAGACATGAAGTTGGGGAGGCCAGGGGAAGGCACTGCCAGGCCTGGGCACTGGCTGTACCTCTGCTTAGGCCACTCGGCCCACAGCTCTTCCTGTGGCTGGCTCCGCCTCCCTCAGAGCTCACTGAAATGCCACCTCCTTGGAGAGCGCTCCCAGACCAGCCCCATCTGAAGTAGCTTTTCAGACCCTATCTGTCACCTCACTTTGCTGTCACACCTGCCAAGTGCTTTCCCTACCACGTGCATTTCTCTTTTGTCAGCGGTCCCACACAGCAGCCTTCACGTTACAATGAAAAGCAAATTGTGTCACTCTCACCTCACTCAGGAAAACCAAAGCCCCGCCCCCCATCCCCCCCCATCTGCTCCAGCCATACCGGCCTCCTCGCTGTTCCTCAAACCTCCGGGCACAGCGCTGTCTCTGGGCCTTTGCACCTGCTGCTTCCTCTGTCCAGAACATTCTTCCTCCAAAAGATCTGCGGCGGCTCCCTCACTCAATTTAAGTCTTCATTCAACGTCATCTCAGGGAGGTCTTCTTTAAACTATAACTCATCTCCAGAACTTTCTCTGTGAGGAAGAGTTAACAGAGTAGGCCCAAGACTGCTGTCCTTAGAGAGACCTGCTTGCGTAGTGGCCCTTGGCTGGTATCTGGGAACCTGGGTTTCAGCACGGTTCTCACCACTCCCTGAAAGAGTGGCTCTCGTGTCTAAACTGTCTGTGCAAACGATGTTGTTTATTCTGAACAACTGCTTTCCTTCTGGGTACTAAGTCTCTCATGAGCTTCCCCAAAGACAACATTTCACTGCTGGGGGTATTACACTCAATCCAGGTGACTCCACTGGGAGAGGACTCTGGGCGGCTTGTGCCTGGTTTCCTCTGGATTTCGCCCCATGTGCCTTTTTCCTTTGCTGATTTTGCTTCATAGTCTTTCATGATAATAAATCACATCTGGGGACTTCCCTGGTGGTGCAGTGGTTAAGAATCTGTCTGCCAATGCAGGGGACAGGGGTTCGATCCCTGGTCCGAGAAGATCCCACATGCTACAGAGCAACTAAGCCCGTGCGCCACAACTACTGAGCCCGCGTGCCACAGCTACTGAAGCCCACGTGCCTAGAGCCCGTGCTCCACAACAAGAGAAGCCACCACAATGAGAAGCCCATGCACCGCAACGAAGAGTAGCCCCCGCTCGCCACAACTAGAGAAAGCCCGCGCGCAGCAACGAAGACTCAACGTGGCCAAAAATAAATAAATTAAAAATAAAATAAAATAAAGCCCCAGTAAGTGGCAATTCATTAGCTTAAAAAAAAAAATCACATCTGTGAGTACAACTTAGATACTGAGTCCTGAGTCCTCCTAGCAAATCACTGGATATGGGGGTCGTCTCGGGGGCCCCTGCATACTCTTCTCCTCCTTAGAACTTGACATCACTGGCCGTCCTATCATATCTGTTATCCATCTTGTTTATTGTCCACCACCCTCCTCCCATCATGCCCATGGCCCACTCGCTCCCCACCTTCTTGGCCTCTGCAGGATCCCAGCATCACCCAGCACAGACCCCCAGAAGACCCTGGGAGAATATTAGCTGAACAACTGTTAACAGTTTTATTTCCAAAGTTGGAGTCCCTCCCCGGGCTTGTAATGGGAGGGGGGCCTTTGGCCAGACCTGCAGAGCCGAGCAGGACGGGGGTGAACGGGGACAGGGCAGCTGGCCCGGGAGGCTGGCAGGTCCTTGAAGCCGCCTCACACAGGTTCCATCTGCAGCTCCACACCGTCCACGGCCTCCACCTGATGGAAGGCGGCGTGGGAGCCGATGACCACGAGGGTGGCTCCTGCAGGAAGACGGGCAGTTCAGGGCCTGGCTGCCTCACCTGGCCCCCACGGCCCACAGCGCCACCCAGACCCTGTACTCACCCAGGACCCAGAAGACGGCGGAGCCTGCGCCAGCCAGCCAGAAGAAGGGAAAGGAGACAGTCCCAGCCAGAGCATACTGATGGGCTGGGCTCACCTCTCGGCCTGGGGGCAGACGGCATTGGGGCAGCTGTTCTGATACTCGTGCCCTCTCCCAGAGTAACCCCTTATACCCCCCCCCCCCCCCCCCCCACCAATCTGGTGTCACAAGACACCAGATTGTCCGGGAGCCTCAGGATCTAAACTCCTAGTGCCAAGGCCCTCCGAGTCCACGGGCCCCACCCATGTCTCCAATGTCCCCACCCACTGTCCGTGGGAATACAAGGGGCCTTCCTCAGCCCCCTCGCCACCCTCCAACCCCACTCCTACTAGGAAGCTCCCAGCCTCCCTTTCCCGAGACTACAGCTCTCCTGCTCCAACCTGCACTCCCGTAGACCTAGAGTCTCCAACTGGTGGCCCAAGGGCCAAGTCTGACCCGTGGATGTATTTTTTTTTTTTTTTTTTTGTGGTACGCGGGCCTCTCACTGTTGTGGCCTCTCCCGTTGCAGAGCACAGGCTCCGGACGCACAGGCTCAGCGGCCATGGCTCACGGGCCCAGCCGCTCCGCGGCATGTGGGATCTTCCCGGACCGGGGCACGAACCCGTGTCCCCTGCGTCGGCAGGCGGACTCTCAACCTCTGCGCCACCAGGGAAGCCCCAGCCATGGATGTATCTTTTGAGTCTGCATATTATTCCACAAGAATTTGATTTGATTTGTGGCTGACCGAGAAACTGGATGATTTTTCTTTCTTTTGTTTTTTTTTGTGGGGGGCCGTGTTGTGTGGCATGCGGGATCTTAGTTCCCTGACGAGGGATGGAACCTGGGCCCCCTGCATTGGAAGCTTGGAGTCTTAACTACTGGACCGCCAGGGAAGTCCCTGGATGATTTCACAGAACAATACAGTCAGTCCTCTGTATCCTCGGATGGAAACCCGTGGATCATTGTTCTTCGTCATTTTTTACAAGGGATGGCAGCAGTGGCTGAAGCCACGTCATGTCTATGCCCCAGGCGCTCCCTCCATGCTCTGGGCTTGCCCGACATGCCCCTCCACCCAGCCCACCTTTGTCATGTACAAAACTGGCAGGCTTCTGAAGGATTCTGTCTTAGCTCTACCTGTTTGTCTGATCCCAATTCCCCCTTATACCCCCTCCAAACCTTGAGCTTCCCCTACTTGGGAACTCAGGCCCCTCTTTCTTCTCAGTGGTGCTTGGTGCCAGTCTGGGACCACATGAGCCACAGGCCTCAGCTTCCCTCTCTGAGAAGTCCCAAGATTTTTCCACTTCCACCCCAGGAAGCAGGAAAGGGGAGCCCAGCTCTAGGCCAGTGTAAGGTCGCCACCTGGTGTCCAATGTGGGTACCTGCAGCTGATGCCTTTGGCAGGAGGTAAGGGAGGAGGGAGAGGAAAGGAGGAGGTTTAAGGGACAGGAGCAGGTGGAGGTGGGTTCTGGGATATCTTCTGGGCTTGGGGAATAGCAACTTGGGGGGCTGAGAGTGGGTGGAAGCATCCGGTGTGTCTGAGACTTTAAGGGATTGAGTTTGGGGGATCTAGTGTAGATCTACGCTTGGGCAGACTTGGGTTCACAAGGACTTAGGTTTGGAGTCAAAGGCTTGCATTCCAAGAGACCAGGATTTGAGGAGGGCAGGGGATTTCTCACCCATCAGCACAAACTTGGACTGCAACGTGCGCAGATAGAGGATGTAACAGGCGCCAAAGAAGACAGCCAGAGCCACCAGCAGCATGGGGGATGTCGCCCTGGAAGAGGGCAGGGAGGCATGCGTCAGGCAGCTGGGACTGGGCCCGACACGGAGGCCCTGACCTTCTACACTGGCGGATGACAGGCTACGTCCTTGGGGCCGGGGAAGTCTAGGTCACATTTGGTCACACTGAATCCTGGCCAGGCTCATGCGGGAGTAGGGACCTGGCCCTTCGGTCAAAAGGTCCGGCAGAACTACCCCATGGGGACGGGGCCTGGTCAGTGAGAGGAGGGGCCGAATGCTGAGGGCGGGGCCGGCCAGTGCGGGCCGGGCAGCATGGTGGGCGCGGGGCTGGGCCGGAGAGGCACTCACACACAGTACAGGATGAGGCCCAGGAACACGAACACATAGTTGCTCTGGTAGTACTCCACGTTGCGTACGAGGCGCTGGCACAGCTCGCCCACGTTGCGGGGCCGCGAGAAGCGCCGCTGGTCCACGAAGGAGCCCCAGGGCCGGATGGTAGCACGGCGCCGCTCCAGCCACTCACGGCCCGCGCCGGACGGAATCAGTTTCGGCAGCAGGGTCCTGGTGGGTGCGGGGCCAGGTCAGCGATAGACCGGGATGGAACCCGGACCCTCGAGCAAGAAGAGGACCGAGGGGGGCCGGACTCCGCGGTTCTGGGGAAGATATGGTCACAGACTCCTGGATCCCCGGGGAGAAAGGGGCTGAGGACCCAGACTCCAGAGTCCTCAAAGAGGACACCAGGGGCCCAGACTCATGTGTCTGGAGGCCGGGATTCCTAGGACCCCAGGGAGGAAGGGGCGGGGGACCAGGACTCCCGGGTCTCGGTCAGGGGGGTTAGATCCAGCTTGCTCACGTGGCGCTCAGCCCTTCCACCTCGGCATCCTTCTGCTGGTCCTTCTCGGCCGCCATGTCTGTGCTATGAGGGAAAGAACCGCTATAACGAACCCAGGGCCCTGCACACTCCGCGGGACCCGCCCGAGCCTGGCCTCACCCAGCGGAGCGGGAGCGGACGTGGCGCCGGTCTCGGGGCGGTAGTTTTGCCGCCGAGCATTGTGGGAGTTGTAGTCCCGATGATGTCGGAGAGAGTGGGCGCCATGATGGTGGTATGGCTCGCGAAACACCTTGGGAGATGTAGTCGCGTAAAGTGACGCCTCTGGGCATTGTGGGAGTTGTAGTTTCAGAAGCAGGACGCGTGGAGTCGGAAAAGGTGGGTCGTCAGGAGTCAGGGCGGTATGCGAGCTCTAAAGTCAGAAGCCGGAGCTCTAAAGGCAGAAAACGTTGTGTACTCCCCCGTGCAGGGTACGATGGAGGCCGTGTAGAGCTGTCATTCTGACTCTAGAAGGTATAAAAGAAAACACTTGCTAAAACACGCAGATGTTCTGACTCAGCAGATCTAGGGTGAGACCATTCATTTGCATTTCTAACAAGTTTCTAGGTGATGTTGATGCTTCTGGTCCATGGCCCACATTTTGAATAGCGAGACTGTAGAGAATTTGTGGGAATCTATTTCTTCCTTCTTCAAGAGGCTAGTGATGGGGCCATGGTTGCTGGAGGGGGGTGCATCTAAGGTAGGGGGCAAAGCTCCCCCCACAACCCTTGGGCTCCCAAGGATGAATGGGTTAGGGTTAGGGACCTAGGGATGCCCCTGCTTTGGATAGGACGGAGGGAAGTGGGGGAAAGGAAAGGGTTGAGTTTTTTTTCATTTTATCATTTTATTTTCTTCTAGTTTTATTGAAGGGGTGAGAATTTTTAAAAGACGGAGTTGCTATAACGAAAAGAGCTGGGATTCTGGGGTCAGAGGTCAAAATTCAGGCTGTGTTGACCTCATCACCTCCCTGAACCTCGGTGTCCTCAAAGGGACAGTGAAGATCCTGGTGGTACTGTTACCAAGTCCAAGCTCTCTCTGCTCGCCGCAGGACAGGCCAATAAATCAGGAGATGAGGTGTTGAGGCAAGGAATAGCGACTTTATTTGGAAAGCCTGCAGACTGAGAAGATGGCGGACTAGTGTCTCTGACTGGGGTCTGGATGCCAGTTTCTTTTATAGAACAGAGAAGGGGAGGAGGTGAGGAAGTGAAGTAAAAAGGCCTTAAGTCTTGCAGATATCTCCTGGAATGGACAGCCTCAGGAAGGGGATGTGTTAATTTCTTCTTTCTTGCAGCCATTCACAGGTGGACAGGGTCAGGATGTTTCCCTGAACAAAGGCACTTCGGTTTAACATTCAAGCAGAGGGGCAGGGTTCCCTATATAGACAGTATCCTTTTACTGAACAAAAGCAAATGAGAAGCAAAGGTTAAAGTAAAAGAAACAGATCCAACCTGTAGTCCGATTTTGTTCATCCCTGTAATTGTACCACACTCATGGGGTTGAGATGGGGTTGAATGGTCCATGTAAAGTGCTTGAAAGAGTCTTGATATTTTATAACTGCTCAATAAATGGTAGTCCATGTTATTGCCACAACTTTATCATGACTGTTATGATTATTTCTAGAGTTCAGTCTTCTCAAACTTAGCAGTAACTTACTAGGGGCTGCTGGCCCCTTGGATGTCCCAAAGAGTGGCTGGCATCTGAGACATGGACCTTTCTTTCCCCTAGCTCTCACAGCCATAGTTCTCTCAGTCTTTGCCCCTGCCCCTGAGTGAGTTGTGGGAAAGAAGGGAGCACCAGCATGCCTCAAGAAATGTGTGTGGAAGTATTGGGAAGCCTGGGCTCCCTTACACAGACTGAGGACCTCATTTTCCAAGGTTGGGTGGAGCTGAAGGAGAATACTCACCTGGGAGATCCAGGTGACTCTTAACTCCAACTCTTGTCTTCCAAGGATCACATTCCTTTTGGGTTTGGGCTTTGAGGCCTGCTGGAGGGCATCCCCACAAGGTGGGGAAGATGACCCTCTCGAAGGGGCTGGTGTAGCAATAGGAGGGAGGCCACCTGTGTGTGCATGGCAGGGGGGTCCCAAGCTGAAACCGAATGAGCCATACTTTGAAGATCAGGTTGGCTAGTTACCGTTCACTTCCTCTTTGTCAGCCCCAGGCTTTTAGTAGAAGCTTGTTCAGGCTTCCCACTTGGGTCGAGCTGGGCTTCAGGAAATCAAGGTGGGGGGGGGGGGAGCTGTGAGTCCACAGTTAGCCCAGAGCATTAATGAGGTAGCAGCGCCTGAGTTCAAAGTGATGGGAGCAGCCGGGGTAACCAGAAGAGCCCCCAAGAGGAAGATGAATCTTGGGGAGCAGAGAGTTGGAAGCAGAGGTCCAGCTGCCTTCTTCCAGGGCCGACCTGGGGAAATTGGGGTTTGACTTTTGTTATGAGGGCTTTGGAGGTTCCTCATAGGAACACGAATAAAAGTGATTTCACTCATAACCCGCCAGTATGTGCTCTGAGCAGAAGACATAACAGGCAAAGTCCTGGAGGTGTCAAAAGGCATGGGCCATGGGTGGTGGAGTCCAGAGGCAAGGACACTGTTGGAGAGGAACCCTCTGAGTGGGGCCGGACGGGAACTTTGAATCAGGGGATTCTGAGGGGCCTTGGCGTAGGGGCAATGTGGGGGAGGAGCCCCTTGAAACAGAGATTGTGGGAGAAGGGGCCCTAAGATGGAGATACTGTGAGAGATGGGAAGATCCGTGAGACAGGGGGATGAGGGGAGACTGGGGGAGAAGGGACCTATGGCAAGTGGGCCCTGAATTAGGGGGATGGTGGGAGATAAGGGGGTGCCTGAAAAGATTATGAGAGATGGGCCCTGGCCCTGTGGTCCCTCCACCTGAGGCCTCCTTCCTGCCTCTTGGACCCCTGGAGGAAGTGGAGCTGGGAGGGTAGGAGGACATTAGCACAGACAATCAGAAACCTGGTTTAGTTTTCTGCTGTGTGACCTCAAGGAAGTCCCTGCCCTCTCTGGGCCTCAGATTGCCCACCTGTCTATGGGAGTGTTTTTACCCTGTACCTGATGAATAGTCTCTCTGGCCTCCCCAGGAGAGGTCCAGGCTCACGTAACCCTTACCGGACTGGGCTCTGCCCTGGGCATCACAGGCGTTTCTGGCACACGTGGCCGCTGCCTTCGGACTGCCTTGCCCCTCAGATTCAGGCACTCCTCCTCAGCATTGTCCTGTGCAGTGGGCACGTGCACACACTCACACTCATGTGGACTCTCAGCATCTCGACCACCCAGCCACCTGTGCTGGGAGGCAGGCAGGCCGGGACCAGCCCCAGGCCTTCCTCTCACTCCAATCTCTGGGCTGTGTTAGCAAGGCTGCCTTGAGGGAAGTGGTAGAGCTGCCCAACCAGAAGGGCTCAAATTCAAAAGACTGACAAGCAAGTGTTGACGTGGATGTGGAGCAACTGTAACTTTGATGCACTGTTGGAATGCAGATGACGCAAGAGCTTTGGAAAGGGCGTGGTTATTTCTATTAAAGATAAACACTGTCTATCCCCCAATCGGCAATTCCATTCCTAGGCATGTACCCAACAGAGATGCACACATGTGTCATCAGAGGATATCACTAGAACGTTCCTCTTCCTAGAGGCTTCCAAAGTGTAAACAGCAAATGTCCATCAACAAGAAAATGGATCAACAAATCGTGTAATAGTCACACAGTGGAAAACTCCGCAGCAATGAAAAAGAGCAGCTACTGATACATGGAACACTGTGGATGACTCTCATAGACATGGTGTGGAGGACAGGAAGCCAGACACATGTGACAGCATGAGACAGCATGCTGTAAGACTGCATTTCTACAAAGTCCAAGAATTGGTACAACTAAACGATGGTGACAGAAGGCAGTTCAGCAGTTACCTCTGGAGGGGGGCTGACTGGAAAAGGGGCACGAGAGACCTTTATGGCTAGTGGCTACATGGAAGTAATTTTTTAAATCATTGAGCTGTGCCCTTGAGACTTGTGCACGTCACTGTATGAAAGTTTATCTCAACAAAAAGAGAGAGAAGAGCATAGTGACTTAGAGCTTGGACAGCCTAGGTTCAAATCCCAGATTTGTCACCCCTCAGCTGTGTGACCTTGGGCAGGTCACTTTCCCTCTCTGTGCCTTGTGAGGATTGAGTGAGCTAATACACGTAGAGTGCTTAGGAGAGGACAGCACAGGGTGGGAGTTCAATGAACCATTAGCATCATCGCCTCCCCCGGTGCCTCTCCAATATGAGAGGATCCAGAGTCTGATTCCCTTCCTCTCCCCTGTTCTGATCCCATGATCCCATCTCCTGGCGAATTCAAGGTGCCCTCACTCTAACCCTTGTGGGGCTACAACTCCATGATTTGATGACTTTGAGATTCCATGACTCCCAAGCTCATGCCAGGCTAAATTCCTGGGGTTCTGTGAATCACCCAGCCACGGGTGCCAGCACAGGGAACACCGTCCTGCCCACACCCCGCGTCCACAAAGCAAGCAAGACACACACACGCGGCTTCTCTGTCCCCACGGATATATTTGATAATTGTCCAGAACCAGAGACGGCGTCAGCCAGGGGGTGAGGGGGAGTAAAAAAGAGCCCAGGGAGGGGGCTGGGTGGCAGGGATGAGGAGAGGGAGAGGAACAGACACACAAAAGAGAAAGAGGAGAGAGGCAGGGGGCGGGGCGGGGCGGGAGCGGGGAGAGAAGCCAGCCAGAGGGGGAAGAGGGGGAGGGAGGCGGGAGATAACTTGAGGGGGCGGGGCCAATGGGAGAGAGGGCCCCTCCCCCCAGAATACAAAATGAGGGGGACCGGAGTGGGCTGTCCTGGGCTTGAGGGGCAGGGTAGAGACGGGTGATGTGGTGGGGTTGAGGTCAGTAGTAGGTTTCCTTCTCCACCCAACCTGGAGAGACAAAGGAGGAAAGAAACAGAGATGAGAGGGAGACGGGCACGGAGAGAAGCACAAGCAGAGACAGACAGACAGCGGCACAGAAAGAAACCAAAAGGGGCAGAGACACAGGGAAAGACACAGAAAGGAGGAGGCCCAGAGAGAAGAGTTGCAAAGAGGGTGGAAAGACAACGCAGGAGGGAGGGGTTGGGGGGAAACAGAGAGTGAGGTTAGTATCAGTCACACAGCACTCTCTCGCCTCCCCTTCCAGCTGCCCCGTCCCGTCCCCCCAGCCTCCCCCCTTGTACCCAGTTAGCCCCTCACCCCCGGGGTTCCTGCGCAGGATGAGTTTGCGGATTTCGTCATAGACGAAGATGAGAAAACTGTAGGGGAAGGCACAGAACCACCAGCTGGGCCTGCGGAGACGAAAGAGCAGGAGGGCGTCAGTGTGGGGCGGAGACGGGGCGGACACACACAGGCAGGGTCCCAGAGGACAGGCGGGGCCGCACTGGGAAGATGCTCCCCTGGTCCTTCGTGCCCAAGGTGAGGGGTGCCCGGGCCATGGCTGTGGGCTGGGGTCTGCACAGCGCCCCCCTGTGAGGGCGTCCAGCGGGGAAGGCTACCCGGAGGATCCCGGAGCAGGTGGTACAGGGCAGGGGAGGGGGCACTCACTTGAGAGGGTACATGCGAAGGGCCACGTCCATGCCGGGGCAGTAGGACAGGAAGGCAGCCAGGGCTGTCTCCTCAAACAACCCGAAGATCAGGATCTTGTTCCTGGAGGCACAGGCAGGGCTGGACCCAGAGAACTCGAGCAGGCACCCCCATCCCACCGAGACAGAGGATCTGCCAAGAGCAGATGCACAGAGACAGACACGGAGACACACAGAGATGGAGACCGAAAGAGGCAGAGAGGCACAGATGGGTCCAGGGAGATGGTGACACCGAAGTATAATGACAGAGACAGTGACACACAGGCAGGGGTATGAAAAGATACAGCAGGGAATTCCCTGGCGGTCCAGTGGTTAGCACTCTGCGCTTCCACTGCAGGGTTCCATCTCTGGTGGGGGAACTAAGATCCCACATGCCGTGCGGCCAAAGAAAAAGATAAAGCAGATCTGGAGAGGGACCAGAGACACCCCAGCAGTGTGCACACACACATATGGAGAGAGAGAGAGACAGAGAATCCAAGATAGATGTGACCACTGGAGAGAAAATCAACTCAGAGGCAAAACTGAAACAGACAGACAGACAGACACGGGGCGGGACGGAGAGCAAGCCCGGCGCCCGCGGCCCTCACTTCATGCCCTGCTGGAAGACGGAGTTCCTCCTGGTCTTACAGATGATCAGGTCAGCCCACTGCACGACCACTATGCTCACAAAGAAGGCCGTGTGGCACGTGAACTCCACCACTTTCCTCTGCTCGTAGGTCTGCAAGGGCGATGACGCGGGTGCCGGTCGGCGGTCAGTGTGGCCGCAGCCCCAGGCCCCACCCTGGGCCCACGTGCTCCTTGTCTGCGCCCCTGCGTAGGGCCCCAGGGCAAAGCGGGGACTCTGTCCAGATGGGATCCCCTAAGGGGCGTGCCTTCCCTCTGTAGTTCAGAGCCCCACGGGAAGAGTCAGGAAATGTACAAGGAATTAGAGAGGGTAATGGTGACCTCGGTTGTGGACCAGAGATCCTGGGAGCCTCCTGAGGGGACTCCAGCTGGGCTTTGAAGGCACAGACAGAGATGGGGAATCGGACAGCAAAGGCGTCTCGCCTGGTGGGGCAGAGAGCATGGCCGGCGGCCAGGACCGCGATGGGCTGGGCCAAGAGCGCCAGGAGGCCCCTTGTGTCCAGCGAGGATCTTGATGCCGCCCCTGGGGCAGAGGGACCATCACAGGAAGCTGCCCCTGCATGGTTGGGACGGCTCGCCCCAGCCCAGGATGCTGTGGGCAGGGACCCCGCCTGGGAGGTCCCAGGCCATGCTGTGGGACCCAGCCCTACGCACCCACTGCTGCCCGTAACTGTCCTCCAGGTCGTTGACGGTGCGGTCATCCCAGTTCAGCCGGATGCCCACCAGGTTGCCAGGCAAGAAGCCATTTTCTGCCAGGATCACAAAGTAGGAGAAAAAGCCACCAAGAGCCTGGATCATTCCTGGGGGAGGAGAGAAGGGAGATGAGAAGAGGCTCAGGTGGGGCAGGCAGCCAGCCCAGGGCACCTCTGAGGCCCCTTGAGACCCACACTGCGAGGATGGTGAGGTACCCGGTCCTCTTGCCTGACATCATCCGGGGCTGAGCTCCCAGAGGGCCATCTGAGGGTGCCACCTGGTGGCAGGAACCTTGGAGACGGGGCTCTCCTGAGGGGAGAACCTGGAGGCTCCCTCCCACCCGCGCCAGGCCACCTGGACATCAGGAAACCCCTGAGGACCCCCTAGGCAGGAATGACCTCCCTAAGCCTCTGACCACCGCCACCAAGCCTCTGCTTCCTGGGACACTCCCAGCAACAGGGCGCTCAGCACCTGTAAGACTGCACACCTCACCCCCAGCAAAGATGGAGAAGGCAGGAGGGCGTGGGGCTCACTCCTGCCCTCAGAGAGCTCACAGGCTGACTGGTCCTTCCCATCACGGTGGCGGGTGGAGCAGGGGAGTGGCCATCCTGGGGCCAGCCCTGATCTGCCACTCAGTATCCCACGTGCTCCCCGGGTGCAGCCCCGGGCCTTTCCTCCACCTGTGCCAGCCCCACCTTGGTGACCACTGCCCATCTGTAAGTCACTCCTTCCAAACCTCCAGCACCAGGTCCTACTTTTCACTCCACTCATTCGGCACAAGGTTTCTGAGCACCCACGGTGGGCCAGGCACCAGGCACCCAGCCATACGCGAGGCAGGGCCCCCAGGTCCTCACCGATCTGTCCGTAGGCCATGCTGATGAGCCTCTCATTGACCAACTTGTCAGTGCGTGGGTTCCTGGGCTGTCTCTTCATGATGTCACTCTCAGCGGCCTCGTACGCCAGCGAGATGGCAGGGACCTGGGCAGGAGAGGCCAGTAAGTCGGGGATTGGGGGGACCCTACCCTCCCGGAGCCTGGGGGTGGCCGGGGCCTCACCATGTCAGTGCCCAGGTCGATGCAGAGGATGGTGATGGTGCCCAGAGGCAGTGGGATGTTGGCCATGATGAACAGCAGGAAGGGCGTGATCTCGGGGATGTTGCTGGTCAGGGTGTAGGCGATGGACTTCTTCAGGTTGTCGAAGATCAGGCGGCCTGTTGGCAGGGGCAGGCTCAGACCTCGGCACCCACACCAGGGCACCCTAGTCCCTCTGCCCCTTCCCTGCCCAGTCCATGCATCCTTTCTAATCCATCCCCCCCACCGCCTGCCTTTCCATACAGATGCCCAACCATGTTGCCCCTGTTCAAACATTCTCAAAATACAACCACTTCGGAAGACTGCTTGGTAGTTTCTTTTCTTTTTTTGGCCGCACGGTGTGGCTAGCGGAATCTTAGTTCCCCAACCAGGGATCAAACCAGCGCCCTTGGCAGCGAAAGCATGGAGTCCTAACCACTGGACCACCAGGGAATTCCCAGCAGTTTCTGTTAAAAGTTAAACATCCCTGCCTCATTGACCCAGCAATCCTCACCTTAGGTTTATACGCAAGAGAAATGAGTGTTTATGTCCACCAAAAAGCAAGTACAAGAATGTTCACCATATGGCATTAGTTATAATAGCCCCAAACCAGAACTGACCCGCTGGCCATCAGTAGGTGAGTGGATAAGTAAACTGTGGTCCGTCCATACAAAGGAATACCACCCGGCGAGAAAAAGGAACGAGCTACTGACACCCCCAACTCCATGGATGAATCTCACTGATGTTATGTTGAGTGAAAAAAAGCCAGACACAGAAGCATTCTTATCACATGATTCCATTTGGAAGAGGTTGGAAACGAATCCATGGTGCTGAAAGTCAGGATAGTGGTTATTTCTGGGAGGGGGGATATAGACCGGAGGGGACCTGATAGAACCCTAACGGGAGGCTGGAAACGTTCTCTATCTTGATGGGGGTCCGGTGGTTGTGTGGGTGCGTGCGTGCATAAAAAGTCACGGAGCTGCCTGACTTTGTGTGAAAGCCATATCCCAATAAAGATTCAATCAGTACAGTGCGTATAAAGTAAAAAGAAACTAAAGATGAACCCAGCCAGCCCCTCCCTCCACCTTCCCCCGTGTGCTGATGAGCAACAAGGTGTGTCATTAAGAAGGCACAGAAGGGCTTCCCTGGTGGCGCGGTGTTTGAGAGTCCGCCTACCAAGGCAGGGGACACGGGTTCGTGCCCCGGTCCGGGAGGATCCCACATGCCATGGAGCGGCTGGGCCCGTGAGCCATGGCCGCTGAGCCTGCACGTCCAGAGCCTGTGCTCTGCAACGGGAGAGGCCACAACAGTGAGAGGCCCACGTACCGCAAAAAAAAAAAACAAAAAAAACAAGGCACAGAGGACTTCCCTGGAGGTCCAGTGGTTAAGAAAGACTCCACGCTTCCACTGCAGGGGGCGCGGGTTCGATCCCTGGTCAGGGAACTCAGATCCCGCAAACTGCGCGGGGCGGCCAAAAACTAAATACATAGGTAGGACCCCATCTATCCTAGCACCCTGCTGGTTTTCTTCTTAGCACTTGTCACAATACGTAATTATGTTTGTTATGTTACAATCTGTTCGTTAACTTGCAGAAGGCTGTCTCTCCCAGCTCCTTGAGGGCAAGGACCCATGTCTGCTCTGCTCACAGCTGTATCTCCAGCCCCTGGCACCAGACACAAGGTAAGGAGTCCAATAAATGTCTGGGCGGCGTGAACGCCTCCGTGAGTGTGTGCTCTGCAGGTGCATGGAGGATGTCTTGGGGATGAGAAAGGGTTAACCATGTGTCCTCTGGGCCACAGGAGACAAGGGATAAGGGCGTTGAACCTGACACTGTAGGCCCCGCTGTTACCGTCTGAATTCTCTCTTATCAGGAGTTATTTTTTACACTGGGGACATTTCAAGTAGGACAGAGAGACTGGAAGAAAATGCATGAACAGTGATTATTTCTGGATGGTAAGATTATGGGTGATTCCAATTTGCTTCTTAATGCTTTTCTACATTTTCTATAATGATCATGAATTACTCTGATAATTAGAATAAAACAGAATGGGAACAAGCCCCATCTGTGGCCGCATCCAGGCCCGTCAGGAGGTGATGCCCGGCGGCCCCACCTGAGACCTCGAGGCCTTGCCTCTGTCTGCAACTCCCTTCGCTGACACTTCTCTACGTGAAGACTCCCACATGGCCCTAGAGACTTGGCACAGGCGATCCCTGTCCCCTTGGGGAGGCTTCCTTGGCCCCTGACTCCAGGCTGGGTGAGGGGCCTCTTCAGGGCTCCCTCAGGACCCTCTGCTTCCCTGAGGTTGTCCTTATGAGTATTTTTTTTTTTAAGACTTTTTTGATGTGGACCATTTTTAAAGTCTTTATTGACTTTGTTACAATATTGCTCCTGTTTTCTGTTTTAGGTTTTTGGCCCTGAGGCACGTGGGGGTCCCAGCCCCCCAACCAGGGATCGAACCCGCACCCCCTGCATTGGAAGGCGAAGTCTTAACCACTGGACTGCCAGGGAAATCCCTATGAGTATTGTTTTTTAATGCTTCTGAATGTGCCTTGCCCACCAGACTGGGCCTGTGCTGGGCGACACCGGGACCCAGAAGTGCATTGGCTGAGTCCTGCCCCCAGGGAGCCCCCAGCTCCTCAGGGGGAGAAAACCGAAAAGGACAAGCGCAGGCTCTGCCGGGGGCCTGGTGGGATTCTGTGGTCTCCCGCCGTGCATCTGCTGCAGCCCTGGCCTCTTCCCCTCCCCCTTCTCGGGCTTCACGCAGCAACCCCAGTCTCCAGGGCCACCTGGGCCAACTCACTCACCCTCCTCCACACCCGTGACGATGGAGGCAAAGTTGTCATCCAGCAGAATCATGTCTGCTGCCTGTTTGGAGACGTCAGAGCCGGCAATGCCCATGGCCACCCCGATGTCAGCCTTCTTCAGGGCGGGGGAGTCGTTCACGCCGTCCCCAGTCACAGCCACGATGGCTCCCTGGAGGGAGAGAGGGTGAGGGTGACGCCCAGAGGCCTGGCCCCAAACCCTCTTCTCATCAAGGACCCCGGAGTCCAGACCCCCGGCCCCCTCCTCCGAGGGACCCCAGCCCGAGCCCACCTGTCTCTGACAGCCCTCCACAATGATGAGCTTCTGCTGGGGGGAAGTGCGGGCGAAGACGATCTCAGTGTGGTTCTGCAGGATCTCGTCGATTTGCTCAGAGGTGAAGTCCTTGAGGTCGGTGCCATGGATCACACAGGCCTTGGCATCCCTGGGAAGAGCAGAGAGTGTTCAGGACATGTGGGGCAGTGACACCTGTTGGACAGACTCACAGACAGGAGAGACAGAGGACCAGGCTCCGATAGAGGGACAAGGGCTCTGGGGGTCAGAGATGAAGGGAAACAGGGGAGGAGGGGGCTGCAGTAGGAAGGATAGAGGGCAGACCTCAGGAAGAACCTTGGGACACTGGACTTAGAGGAACAGAGATATGCAGGCAACTAGGAAATAGAGACAGACGCAGAGAGACATGAGCGTGGGAAAGCTAAGTAAGTCAGAACAGAGATGAGAGACACAGAGAGAGACAAAGACATAAAAGAGAGATGGGAAGAGAGAATGACAGACACAGAAATAAGGGGTCTCACAGAATCCTCTCAGATGTGAATTACTAGCAGCCCATTTTAGAGAGGAGGAAACTGAGGCACAGAGAGGCTAAGTGACTTGCCCAAGGTCACACAGCTCATGTGTGGCAAAGCTGGGATGCGAACCTACCCCTTGCTAACCCCATGCAGCTGTAACACCAGGCTGCCCATCCTCACGATGGTAGAGGAACAGGACCCAGATGCTGAGTCAACAGAGGAGGCCCAGGAGGAGGGGGACCCGCAGTCCCAGAGGGACCTGAGCTGGGCAGGGCGGGGCTCACCGGGGGTTGACCTGGCTGACGGGAATGTTGAGCCGGGCGGCGATGTCCTCCACAGTCTCGTTGCCCTCGGAGATGATGCCCACACCCTTGGCAATGGCCTTTGCCGTGATGGGGTGATCGCCGGTGACCATGATGACCTGTGGGCATCATATGCAAACGGTCCAGCCTCACCGCTGGCCGCTGGGGCCCTGGCCCTGCCTCCCCTGCTGCCCCGGGCCATACCTTGATGCCCGCGCTGCGGCACTTGCCCACCGCGTCAGGGACGGCTGCCCGGGGAGGGTCGATCATGGACATGAGGCCCACGAAGCAGAGGTTGTCGGTGGTGAAGTTCACATCATCACAGTCGAAGGCAAAGCCCTTAGGGAACTGCTCCTCGGGCAGGTAGTAATGGCAGAAACCTGGCGCAGGGAGAGGGGCACAGGGGCTCCAGCCTCGGTCCTCCCTGCCTCCTGCCCGCAGCTCCCGGTGCCAGTAGTCAGGCTCCCTAGTTGGCCAGACAGTCAGTCAACACCCATTTCTGACAGACACCTTCCTGTCTCATTCATTCATGGTGCATTCTGGGAGGCCCTATTCTGAGCCAGGCTCTGGGCAGCCTCACATCCCTCCTTACCCTCAAGGGGCCCCCAGAGCTGGCCCAGCCCCTGCCCCAGCTTGGCTCCACCCTTGGTGCGCACCAAGCACGCGCTCGCCCAGGCCCCCGAGCTCGAGGTAGGCATTCTGGAAAGCCTCCTTCATCTCCTCGTCCAGCGGCTGCTCCTTGCCCTGCAGCAGGATGGTGGCACACCGGTCCAGGATGCGTTCGGGGGCACCCTTCATCACCAGCAGGTACCGGTTGTCATTGGGGTCCTCGGTCTCGTGGATGGAGAGCTGTGGACAGAGCAGAAGGCGGCCGCGCCTGAGCCTCACAGGGAGGGACCCGGAGGCTGCCCTGCACCCAGCTGGGGAAGAGGACCCCCCCTGCCACCCTGTCCGGAGCCACGGATGCCAGGACAGACCACCGCCAGGCTCCCCCAGAGGGCACTGCCCAAATCTCTCTACCCGAGAGATGTGCATCTGTTTCTCAGGCTCTCTCACAGAGACCTCTGCTCATCCCTGCCCGTTTCTGTCTCTCGGTCTTGCAGATATTTCTTCCCCTCTGTGTCTCTCTCACAGAAATCTCAGGGGTCCTTAGGATACGTGCTTCTCTCTCTGGCTTGCCCGACAACCTCTCATCCCGCATCTGACCCATCACCGAATCTGGTCAGCTCACCTCTGAAGTACCCGAATTCTGACCTCTTCTCACCTCCCCTGCCCTCCCATCCAGCCACCACCGTCTCTCATGAAATATCACAGCAGCCTCCACACTGAGTCCCTGTTTCTGCCCTCCCCTCCCCATAATATTTCCTCCCCATGGCAGCCAGAAGAAGCCTTTAAAATATGAGAGTCACAGGACTTCACTGGTGGCCCGGCGGCTAAGACTCCGCGCTCCCAATGCAGGGGGCCTGGGTTCGATCCCTGATCAGGGAACTAGATCCCACATGCTGCAGCTAAGAGTTTGCATGCCGCAACTAAATATCCCTCACGAGGCAACGAAGATCCTGTGTGCCGCAGCTAAGACCCGGCACAGCCAAATAAATAAATACTTTTTTAAAAAATGAGAGTCAGTGAAAAATGGTGCAGCCACTTTGGAAAACAGTCTCTGGCAGTCCCCTGAAAGGTTAAACAGAGTTACCACATAAGCCAGCAGTTCCCAGAGACATGCAAGAGACATGCAAATGATGTCATGCAAATGACATGCAAGAGACATGCAAATGATGTCCACACAAAAACGTGGAGGCAAATGTTCATAGCAGCATCATTCATAGTAGCCAGAGGGTGCAAATAACCCAAATGTCCATTGACAGATGAATGGATAAACAAAATGTGGTCTATCCATTCAATGCAAAATCATTCAGCCATAAAAAAGGATGAAGCACTGATACATGCTACAACATGGAGGAACCTTGAAAACATTATGCTGAGTGAAAGAAGCCAGACATCAAAAAACACATATTGTACGATTCTGTTGCTTAGGGCTCGGGGAGACAGGGGGAGGTAGGGGGATAAAGCTGAGGAGGTGAGGTTGCTTTTTCTTTTTTTTTTTGTGAGGTTGCTCTTTGAGGTGATGGAAATGCTCTAAAACTGACTGGGTAGGGACTTCCCTGGTGGTCCAGTGGGTAAGACTCTGAGCTCCCAATGCAGGGGGCCCGGGTTCGATCCCTGGTCAGGAAACTAGATCCCACGTGCACGCCGCATGTGCACGCAGCAACTAAAGATCCCGCATGCCGCAACTAAGACCCGGCGCAGCCAAAATAAATGAATAAGTAAATAAATATTTTTTAAAAACCCGACTGGGCAGATGACAGCACGTATCGGTGAATATACTAAAACTACTGAATTATGCACATTAAGTGGGTGAGCTATGGTGTGTGAACTGTATCTCTCAATAAAGCAGCTTTTAAAAATGTGGGTCAGGTCCCATCTTGCCTCTGCTCGGTGGCTCATGTCCCCGAGGGTCACACCCAAGTCCTGTCCACAAGGCCCTACGGGACCTGACCCAGCACCCACTGCCCTCCCCTCCCACCACGTTTCCTGGCTCAACGTTCCCTGGCTATTCAGTACATCAACACACTCCTTCGTCAAGACCTTTGCACACGCTGTGCCCGCTGCCCCCAGCCGCCTGCAGGGCTCCCTCGCTCAGCATGGTGACTGGCGGACGTATTCCAAATGTCCTAATGTCCTCATGCCTTTGTCATTGTCTGTCTCCCGGCACTAGAGCATAAGTTCCGTGAGAGGAGGGACTTCACTGCCGTCTGTGTCCGCAGCACCTAACACAAGTGCCTCTGACACGTAGTTGCTGCTCAAAAACATATTTGTTGAATAGATGAATGAGATCTCTGGCTGGTTCCCACTCTGCTGCAGGAAGATCTTTACTCCCCTGCTGCCCACTCCAACAGAGACATTGCTCTCACTCCCGGGTCTGTGTTCCTCTCCCCACTGGGTGGATACTCTTGGACTTATTTTACAGATGGGGAAACCAAGGCTCTGGGAAAGTTAATAACTTGCCCAAAGCAGGAGGGCAGCGGGGCAGAGCTGAATGCTTTTCGGGCGTCATAGAGAAAGTGAGATCCAGGCCGACTCTCCTGGAGAGCCTAGGGTACCTGGTATTTGTTGGTGGAGTTGAAGGGGATCTCAGCCACTTTCTTATTACGTTCGCGCATCAGCTTCACGGAGCCGGAGGACAACTCGATGCACTTGAGCAGGGCAGACTCGGAGGCATCCCCGGCCACATCCCTCTGTGGGGAGAGAGGGCTGTCAGAGCAGAGTAGCGCGGGGTGGGCAGGGGCCAAGCTGAGGCGAGCGGGAGGCCAGATCCACCTTGAGCACAGGGATGTTGTCCTGACCCCCCTTGAAGACGGCACGGTTGCAGAGTCCAGCAATGTGAGACAGGGCCACCCAGGTGTGCGAGCTCTTGTCAAATGAAGTCCCTGAAAAAGGTACGAGTCAGGGCTGGGGGGTGTCCGGGAGCCAGGCCCCCTCGGTCTTGCCTGGGCCCCACCCTCACCTGACTGGTCCTCAGTGGTGTCGGCCTCGTGGATCTGGTTGTCGAACCACATGTGGGCGACCGTCATGCGGTTCTGGGTGAGGGTCCCTGTCTTGTCCGAGCAGATGGTGGATGTGGAGCCCAGGGTCTCTACAGCCTCTAGGTTTTTCACAAGGCAGTTCTTCCGAGCCATGCGCTTGGCGGTCAGGGTCAGACACACCTGGAGTGTATGCAAGGGCAGGGGAGTTACAGGTAGAGTCAGGCGGTGCAGTTGGGCCAGCAACACAACTGCCAACAACCCAACTGCCCAGCCCAGAGAGAATCCTGGGCAAAGAATGGGGTGTCGCCCAGCCACTCCACCCAAGGTATAGACCCACAAAAATGGGCTCAGATGCATCCCAAAGAAATATACTAGAATGTTCATAGCAGCAACATAATAGTCCCAAACTGAAAACAACCCAAATGTCCACTAACAGCAGTAGGGACAAATAAATTGGGGAATAAAAGGTGGGAATACTACACAGCGGTGAAAAAGAACAAGCAACCACTGCCTACAACCGCATGGGTGAAATTCAAAAACATAGTGTTCAGCGAGAAATGAGCCAGAAACAAGAGTTCCTGCTGAATGATTCCACTGATGTGAAGTACAAAAGCTACACGGTTTGAAGCCAGTCTATCCTAGGGGTAACCCTGGGGTTGGAGGGGAGGGGCTGAACAGGTCTGGAGGGGGCTTCTGGGGAACTAGATCTGGGTGCAGCTGACCTGGGGTGTGTTCAGTTGCCTGCAGCTCATCAGGCAGTACCTTCATATGTGCAACTCTTGTTTGTATAGTGTAGGTCAATGAAAGGCCTTTGACTTAGAGTAGCTTGGAATATGCTAATATGGAAATATGCTAAAATGTTGCAGGATCTACTAAGTAAAAGCATCAAGGAACAGAACAGTATTCCTAGGATGGTCCCTTCTGTGTACCCTGAAAACAATGACTACGTACGTGGCAATATGCCCACCGTTGCCGGGAACAGGGCAGAGAGCCTGCTTCCGGAGGGGGGCTGACGGCTGGGCAGTGGGTCGGGACTGTTATTTTATTTTTTAACTATTTTAATGTATGCTTTAGACTTTTTACCGTGAGGTTGTGCTTCTTAATTTTGTAAGTTAACTTCAAAAATGATAGGGCCGTTAGCCCTTTCTGACTGGCAGTGTTTCTCAAGATTCTTTGTTGGTTGTTTTTTTTTCGGGGGGGGGGGCCATGCTTCTCAGCTTGTGAGATCTTAGTTCTCCACCAGGTATTGAACATGGGGGCCCTCAGCAGTGAAAGCGCGGAGTCCTCACCACTGGACCGCCAGGGGATTCCCTGTTGGTTTGTTTTGTCAATGAGGCCCTCTGAGCCCCAGGACCCGCCTCATTCCACATCTGGCAGGCTTGGCCCTTGACGTCCAAGTTGCAATCATGATTGTTGCCATCGGGCCCCAGCCCCCTCCTCCCTCAGACCCAGGGGTCCGGGCCTTACAGTAACAGTGGCCAGCAGGCCCTCTGGGACATTGGCCACGATGATGCCGATGAGGAAGATGACAGCCTCGAGCCAGGTGTATCCGAGAATGAGGGAGAGGATGAAGAAGGAGACGCCCAGGAAGACAGCCACGCCAGTGATGAGCTGGATAAAGTGCTCGATCTCAATGGCGATGGGCGTCTTGCCCACCTCCAGCCCGGAAGCCAGAGTGGCGATGCGGCCCATGACAGTGCGGTCACCCGTGGCCACCACCACGCCCCGAGCTGTGCCTGTGGGGTCAGAGGGGACTGGGCTGAGACTCAGCGAGCTTCAGAGGGACCCCGAGCCCCTGAGGCACGTCCATCTATCTGGACGAGCCCGGCCCCACCTGGGTGCCCGAACTGCCCCTCCCCGCTGCCTCACCTTCCACACAGTTGGTGGAAAAGAAGGTGATGTTCCGAGTCTCCAAGGGGTTGTCGTGAGTGCAGTCGGGGGAGCGGGTCTGGGGCTCTGATTCACCCGTGAGGGAAGAGTTATCCACCTGCGGACACAGGAGACAGGTGTCAACCCCGGGCCTGGGGTCAAGGGGCATTTGTCCAGAGGAGATTTCAAGATTTTTGTTTGTTCGTTTGTTTTGTTAACGAGGCTGAAGGCTGTGTCCCTGGGAGTCACAGCTAGAAGTCTGGGTGCCTGTGTCTGGGAGGACAGAGGTTGGGCTCTTGAAGCTGGGGAGGGTACACGGCTTCTTGCCAAGGCCTAAGGTACCTGGAGGTCAGAGGTACTGGATCTGAGGGAGGAGGGGGCCTGGACTGCAGGGTCCTGGGGGAGGAGGGGCCGGGGGCCTGGACTCCTGGGTCTGAGGGAGGAGGGGTCCAGGGGCCTGGACTCCTGGGTCTGAAGGAGGAGGGGGCTGGGGCCTGGACTCCCGGGTCCTGGGGGAGGAAGGGCTGGGGGCCTGGACTCCTGGGCCATTCCAGGAAGGGCAGAGCTGGGCCCCAGGCCCCTGGCCCACCTTGCAGCCGTGGGCTGAGATGATGCGCAGGTCGGCTGGGACTCGGTCTCCGCCCTTGATCTCCACCAGATCCCCGACCACCACCTCCTCAGCATTTACCTGCATCTTCTCACCTTCCCGGATCACCAGGGCTTGCTGGGGGGAAAAATGGAGAAGAGTCACCTCCCTGACTCCCTCTACCTGGGGTCACTGGGCATAGCCTCGCCCGCCTGTTCACCTCCATCTGGCCCCTTCCTGGGTACCCCTCACCTGGGGAACCATGTTCTTGAAGGATTCCATGATCTTGGAGCTCTTGGCTTCCTGGTAGTAGGAGAAGCAGCCGGTGATGATGACCACGGCCGCCAGCACGATGCCCAGGTACAGCTGTGGGGAGATGCAGGGTCACAGCCCGCCCTGGAGCAACTCCCCACCACCCCCATCCCGAGGTCTGTGGAACCTGGGAAGAGAGCTTTGAGTCATTGGGGTCTGTATTTGTATGTCTGACCTCAGGTTGTGTCCATTTGAGAGTCTGTGTCTCTGTCTGCCTGTCCACGTTTGAGTCCCTCTTTCTTTCTTTCTTTTTTTTTAAATGTTTGTTGTTTATATATTTATTTATTTATCTATTTGTTTATTTATTGGCTGTTCCCCGGCCAGGGATCGAACCCAGGCCCTCGGCAGTGAAAGCATGGAGTCCTAACCACTGGACCACCAGGGAAGTCCCATACTTCACCTTTCTGAGTCCCAGTTTTCCTCATAGCTTCTCTGGTTCTCTCACTGGGTGACTGTGAGAGTTAGATGAGAAGAAGTTGGAGGCTGGGCTTTGAAAAGTCTAAAGGGAGAAGTGGGGTGTGCATACGTGTCCCTACATGTATGAGCCCTTGGGCACAGCAGGGTGGAGGGCACTCACGTTGTCACCAGAAGGATCATCCTCGGTGCCTGCCTGGATGCCGTAGGCCAGGAAGCAGAGGATGGCCCCGATCCACAGCAGGATTGAGAAGCCCCCAAATAGCTGGCGGCAGAACTTGACCCACTCTGGGGTGGTGGGCGGCGGCGTGAGCGCGTTAGGCCCATCGCGGGCCAGGATCTCCTGGGCTTTGCTGTGGGTCAGACCCTAGGGGACACAAGACTCACACAGAACCCTCCCGGAGCAACCCTGGCACCCCCAACACTTCCCGAGTGCCCCCAGGCACCCAAGGGTCACGGCTTCCCATCCCCTCCCCCCTCGGACCCTTCTCCCTCCGGTCCGGCCCCACCTGCACACAGTCGGTGTTGTATTTCCGGCAGACCTCTTCCACTGACATCTTGTGCTCTGTCTGAGGAACAGGAGTTTGGGGGGATCGGGTGAGTGAGGAGGCCGGGCAGTGGCGGGTGGGGCCTGCTCTGGGTGGGTGCAGAGGGTGGGACTTACCATAGCCACCTCCTTTTTGAGGTCATCCAGGTCCCGGCGGTCTTTGGTGCCCTTGCCCTTCTTGGGCGAGCCCTTGTCATCTTTCTTGTCCTGCGAGGTGGCGACACGATAGCTGTCAGAGCCACCAGACTGCGGGCGAGAAGGGGTTACAAGGGGACACCAGCCCTGCGTCTGCGCAGCTGCGTCTCTGGGCAGGGGCTGGCTCTGGGGGCTCAGTCTGTCTCTGCCCTGCGGCTCTGGGTATCTCTCAGAACCCCTGAGTCTCATCTCTTCCTGCTGGCCTCTCCGTCTCTGGCTCCATGTATCTCTGGGTCTCTGTCCCTGAGAGTCTCCATCTGGGTCTGTCTGTGCCTCTCTCTCTCTCTCTGTAGGTCTCTCCCCTTCAGTCTCCATGTGTCTTTTTATCTCTCTGTGGCTTCTTCTCCCTCTCCCTGGGCACTTAGTCTGTCTCTTGCTAGGTCTGTCTGTCTCTCGCTACGTCTGTCTCTCTCTCTTGATCTATCTCTCCAGGTCTCTGTTTGTGCCTCTCTGTCTTATTCTGTTTTGTTTCTGTCTCCTTGTACCTCTTTATCTATCCTTCTCTTCATGTGTGTGTATCTCTGTCTCTCTGTGGCTGCTTCTCTGATCTCTCTCTCCCTCATCACTTCATATTGTCCGTCTCTGTCTCTGTCTCTGAGTCTCTGTGTGTGTCTCTCTCTGATCTCTGGCTCTTTATGTTTTCCATCTCATACAATATCTGTTTCTATCTCTTGAACTCTCTCTCCCTGAGTCTGGCTGAGTCTGTCTCTCTGGGTTCTCTCTGGGTTCCTATCTCTTTCCCAGTTGGTGTGCAGGGATCTCAGACTGTCTCTGAGTGTCCGTATTTTCTGTCTGTATCTGTCTCCATCCTTATCTCTGCTTCTCTCTGATTTCATCTCTCAAGGTACCTCCTTTTCTGTAATGCTTGGTGTGTCTCTCCGTAACTGTCTCTACTGTTTCAACCACATTGTCTATCTCTCACGATCTCGCTCTGCCATCTTCCTCTCTATCCCTGCATCTCTCCTTCTCCGAGTCCATCTCGGCATCTCTGTCCTTCCAGTTGAAGGTCTCCCCATATATCACTCTCCCTGTCTTTTCTGCCTGACTCTTTTTCTGGGCCTCTCTCCCCAGCCCCATGGATGTCTCTGTCTCTCAAAGGACCCAGCAAATCTTGGGAGACCCCACAGGCCTGGCAGGAAGGGGGAGGAAAGGGCACTCCAGGTGTTAGTCACAGCTGGGACCAACGCCTGGGAGGCAGCCTACTGTGCACAGGGATGGTGGCCTGGCTGGACATGCAGCCAGTCCTGAGGGCCTTGACTGACAAGCTGTGGGCCTAGACTCTTTCCTGAGGGCTGGTGGGAGCCATGGATAGGTTTGGACAAGGGGTTGGCATGGTTAGCCCTCTGGAGGACAGACTAGGAGCTGGCTGGGATTTGGGGTGCAGAACAGCAAGAGGCAAAAGCCCCCGGGCTTGACTTGAACTGGATGTAGCGTGAGGGGGAGTGACTGAAGTTCCAGTTTGGGGACCTGGGCTGACGGGGAAGGAAGTGTCCTTGGAGGCTGGCAGGAGGGGTGGGGTGAGGCCAGGTGCTGGTAGAGGAGCGCTGACAGATCCTAAGGGTCCAGGGCCAAGCTGGGATCCCAAGCTCAGTGCAGCTCAGCGCTAATCCCCTCGTGACCTTGTAGAGAGTTGAGCTGCCTGCCGTCTGCCCCCAGACTGGGAGGCTGAGCCTGGGAGGCTACTGCAGCCTGGAGGCCTGGGAGCCTGGGTTTCAGGGGTGGGAAAGAGGCTTGGCCCTGGGCCAGCCCTGCAGCAGCACTGCGTCTGACATGGAACATGGAGGCTTGGGGGACAGGGAGGACACTCCTCCACCCCCAGCTTCAGGAGGGGTCTCGGACTCCACAGAGGGGTAGACCCAAGGATGGAGAGAGTGGAGATATGAGGTCATGGGCACAAGTTAGAGAAATAAGAGGAAGGCAGGAGAGGAAAGAGATGGAGGCCTGGAAGGCAGGAGAGGAGAAGTTGGGAAGAAAACCAGCTGCCCACCCCTGAAACCTCAGGGAAGGCTGGGGAGCTGATGCTTGGCCCCTATGAGGCCTAGGGGTGGCTTCCTGGACTCCTGGGTCTGAGGGAGGAGGGGCCGGGGGCCTGGATCCTGGGGCTGAGCGGGGAGGGACTGGGATACCCCAGTCCCTGGCAGACAAGCCTTGGCTCCTCCTTGCCCTTGCCATGACCAGACTCCCTTGGGGGCGGGCTTCCATCTGTTAGAGGGGGAGCCGAGGCTTTCCCAGTCAAGGCAGGAGGCCCAGATGGACGCACTGCAGGGCGGGAGCACCTCTGAGGGTGGGGGACACGCCTGCCTCGCTGCAGCCCGCCTCTGCGGCTCCTCGCCATTTTCCATGCTGTCCGCCTCCCCTGACACCTGCCCAGCTCACGCAGCCTCTGCCCCTCAGCCTGCCTCTCCCTCCCCCTTTCAAGGTGTCTGAGGCCTCATCTCAGCGTCTCTCCCTCGAACTCCCCTTTTGCCCTCTGTCCCCTCTTCCTATCATTCAGGCTGCCTCTGGTTGTCTCTGGATAGGAAATGTCTGTCCTTGGGTCTCCTCATCTCAGCCTCAGTTTCTCTCTTTGTCTCTCCTTGTCTATGTCCCACTCATGTCTCTCTTCGTCTTTCCATGTCTCTCTGCCTGTGTCCGTCTCTTTGTCTCTATGTCTCTTTTTCTCTGTCTCTTTCAGAGCATCTCTCTCAGTCTCTGCCCATTTCTCTCTGCTTTCCATGTCTCTGCCTCCCATGTCTAAAGAGCCTCACTTCTCCTCCTGTTCTCACGTCTTTTCCTAAGACCCTCCCGCTCCTTTTTTCTCTAAGGCACTTAGCCCCAGTCCTCTCCTCCAATCTGCCCTCGGCTTCCCCTCCATTTCCACTTACCTGGAAGCCATCACTGACTCCCACCTCCCCCTTCTCTCTCCCAGTCTCCTCCCCACCCAGTTCTTCTCTCCTTCTCCCCTCGCCCACCCCAAGCCACAGATCTGCAGCCCCATTCCCCAGCTCCATCCCTGGGCCCATCAGCCTTCATCCGCCATCTTTCTCTTCATCCTTCATACTCCCTCTCCATTAGTCTCTCCCATCCCGACCCCCTCTCTCTCTCCATCCCATCCATCCCAGCCCACCCGCCTCCTAGCCCCCCATGGCCCCGCCTGACACGCAGGGAGAAATCCAGGGCTGCAGCGGGGGTCAGGTGGTCAGCCAGGGGAGGAGGCAGCATCTGCTGGAGAGACTCACAGACAAGGACACACGGACACGGAGGAAAGGGCATAGCCAGGCATGCACAACCCCTCCCCCCATACACACACGTACGCATTTGCATACATACACCCTTAGCCAGGCTCTCAGTCTCCCCGCCATGACTCTCCTGCTCCCCCCAGCCCCTGTGTCTGCTCCCCCAGATTAGGAGCTAGACACACACTGCAGCCCCAGGCCACTCCGCATTGCGGAGCACCCCCATCCAGGCCTGGAAGGAGAAAGAGAGGTCATCTGGTGTTCATCCCATAGTCTGGACCTGTCCCCGCCTGGCCAGGGAAGCAGACGGGCTTCAACGCCCCCAGACACAAACACCAGCTTTCAGACAAACCCAGACACGGTTACAGACATTCAGACACAAACCCGGGCCACACAATCGCAGGCAGACGGTGCTGCAGGGCCTGACAGAGCCAGGAGCACACACACGCACACATGCACACGCACACATACGGTTGAGCAGGCAACCGCACCAGGTCAGGCAGAGGTGCTGAGGGCGGGTCCGTGCCCCGCGGGCCCCGCACACAAAGGACACACCAACATGCGCCACAGACCCCAGCCAAGCCAGGCGGCCCCGCGCACACACTCAACCAGAGACACAACCACACGGACGGGCTGAGTCAGCCGGCTCACAGGTTCCTGAACCCGGGTCCCGGAGAGCAGGGGTCCCAGAGTCCCCGGCCCCCGCAGACACCCAATCTCACAGGACCCACAATGTCACACACACACACACACACACACACACACGCATCGCCCGGCCGGCCCGAGCACCTACCCCCATCTTGGCGGCTCCGGGGGACAGGGGCAGGCGAGCGGGGCAGGGGCCGGGGCAGCGGCCTCAGGGTGGGCTCAGGCGCGGGCTCGCGCTGGGGGCCTCTGCAGCGCCCGCGCCTCGGTCCGCGCGTCCGTCCGGCGGTCAGCCCCACTGCACACAGTCTGCGGCGACCGACGCCTCCGCCTCCTCATATGCCCGCGCCCGCCGGGGGGCCGGCGCTGGCCAATCAGGGGCGCCGCCGTTCTGATGGACGGCCCGCGGCCCCGCCCCCGGTACTGCAGCTGTCCTCCCCGCCCCCCACCCACTGCAAAGCGGCGGCGAGGCGGCGAAGGGGGAGCGCTGCGGGAGGCGGAGACCCCCGAAATGAGGGACCTGGAAACCCCCGCAGTGTGGGGTGTCGGCTCCGAGGAAGGGGCGCCGAGGGTGGGAGAGCCCCAGAATCCCCCTCATTGTGTGCCACCAGAGGGAGGAGTGCGCTGTGGAAGGTGGACACCCACCACTGGGTGGGGGGAAAGCCCCGTAAATCACCGCAATAAGGCAGGAGGGCCAGAGCACCTTCTTCTGCAGTGAGGCAGGGGGGAACCCTGGGGACTGTGGGGTGCTGTTCAGGAGGGGGAGATGGAGGGGGCACAAGGGGCAAGGAAGACCCCACAGTAAGTGGGGAAGCTGCAGAGGGGGTAGGAGCCCTGAGGCTCCCCTCACTGTGTGACCTCCCCCCAACACACACACTATGGTATGGCAGTTATCCAAAGAGACACAGCTGCACAGGTACACAAGAGACACATCACAGCCAGAGGATTCCACCAAGCATCATACTCACACATGACCATCACCCAGACAGCACAGATGCTGTGGACACACACGGACACCACCCCACCACTCACCACCAGTTTCACAATCACATTCCATCACACACCAGCTAATACCCTCCCACACACCCTACACTACCCCATCAAACAACCCCAGGGACTCACAAACATGCAGAAATGAAACACACATAGCACACACACCTTGCACACCCCATCACACCATAGAATCAGAGTCATAAAATGCCATGCAGATTAACACACACCCTCAAAACACAACCTCACAGATATGCACATCACGCACTCCATCAGAGCTGGCCTTAAACCACCTCACATAGAGAGCCATAACCACAAATTCCAAGGACCCACAAACCAGTACACATCTACACTCAGCACCATAGCACAGGCCTCACACTGCCCCAGACACCACTTGAGGCTTTGTGAACACTGTTTCACGCAACATCACACACACTCCTCCCCAATATATCCGGGCATAAGCAAAGGCCCACAGTGCAAAATTGCCAAAGTGTTGCTAATTGTGAATGACAGACAAAAGGTGCACACAGACTCACACACAGCACAATAATTCACCGACACAGATCACACCACACCATCCCACACACCTCACACACTACACACATCATGTATCGCAGTGCAACCTCATACACCTCTGTTGTAGCTCCAAACACACCCCCCATGCCCACACCCACACACCACACATCCCATCTTGGTATATATCTACACACACAGATGCACAGCCAGCACCCACACCCCAGGCCTGTCACATACACACAACACCCCGTCAGCCACCCACTGGAGCCTGAGGAGTTACAGCCTCCTACCCCCACCTCTCTGCTCTATGAGGAACACTCCCAGACTCTCCCTGAGAAGGGCAGAAGGGGCAGAGAGCAGGCAAGAGCCTGTCTCTGTAGCTTTCTCAGAATGTGGGTATCCTCCCCACCTATGGGAGTGGGGATGTGGGGGACAGGCAAGGGGCACAGAGTAAGCCTGGAGTATAGCAGGTGAGAGGGGAAGGTTAAGGACCTGGTCACCGAAATGTGTGAAAGGGTGAAGGCCAGAGGGAGACACACAAACTGAGAAAGACAAGAGTCAGAGATTCAAAGCCACAGAAAGATGGGCATGGACAGGGAAACTGGGCCAGAGAGTAAAAGGGGGCAGGGAGGTGGGTTCCTTGGCTTTCCCCGGCACCCAGAGCCTCAGCCCAATCCTGTACTCTGACCCATCCCCATCCCTCCCCGCTGTCCCTTGTTGCCATGGTAATAGGGAGGCCGCATTTGCAGCAAAGGAGGCTGGGCTTGCAGACCTGGCTTGTCTCCATGGAGACTGGGGAAGGGGGGAAGCCACATCTTCTAGCCCTGGTAGTTGCCCCCCTACAACTCTGTCCCCTTCCGGAGGGAGGGAAGGAGGGAGAACCTGTCAACATATTATCTTTTCCCCCTCCACCTTGTCCTACAGGGATGGGCTTGGACCATGGGAGGGAGATTGGGGTGACAGAGAAGCCTGGGGATGTCAGGATCCCAGGAGATTCTCGGCTTTCTCTCCTCCTGCTTTCCAGCTGGACTGGGGGAGACCCCGGTCCCCCACACCACATCCCAGACACAGGCTCATGTCCCGCCCTCATGCACTCCTCAGCCTGGTGAGACTGATGACTGTGCACCGTGTTCCCAGCGCGAGGCTTTGCGGAAGTTGGGTGAGGGGGGGAGGGAAGATTTACGAAGGTCACAGGGATGGATGGGGACAAGAGAACTCGGCAAGAGAGATGGAGGGAGAGACTAAGAGAAGAAATGGACGCACAGAGTTCAGAACCAGAGAGAGGCAAATAGGAACAATAAAACAGAAACACCAACAAAGACAGAGAGATGGGCAAAGACAGAAATGAGAAAACAGGCGTAAGAGGCAGATAAACAGAATTACTTAGTGAAGATGACAGAGACACGCAGGGACATAGAAAGCCAGGCAGACACGTTGGGCACACTGGGGAGACTTAGAGATAAAGACTGGGGAGACAGAGCAGAAATGGGGGTGGGGGAGACTCAGAAATGGGGAAAGACCCCAGAGGAGATCTGCTTGGTACTGGAACAGAGAGGGAGACAGACCAGAAATGTCTGCAATCATATTCTAGTCACCTTGACAGACTGACAGTCCCGCCCAAGGGCAGAGACATTGATTAGTCTGTGAGAGATGTGGAAACGAGAGACCTTGAGACACAAGCCCATCCCCACACCTGTCTGGGCACACACACGGCAAGGGTCTGAGACACAGAAGAGGCCAGATGGAGACTGGGGGCGCTGTGTGCCAGGCGGGGTCCCCCGAAGTGTGGCCTGCCCAAACACTGAGAAGGCAGGCAGGTCCTGCAAGGGAGACAGGGCAATGCTGCGCTCCAGGACCGCCAAGCCCAGCAGGCCGGTGCTGAACGGACAGCTCCCGAGCTCTGGGCCCCCTGCCCGAGGGGCGGGGCCCAGCCTCGCTCCTTTCCCTCGCTTGCTCCCTCTCTCGGTCTAGTGTTCCTCACTGCTCGGGCCCCCTACTGTCCTCATCTAGTTTTCTACAGCTTCTTGTCTCACCTGTCTCTGTTCCACCTCAGTCTCTGCTTCTCTCAGCCCCAACTCCCCGGGTCTCTTATTAATATCCCTGTTTTCTCTGTCTCCACCTCGTCCCCTTCTCCATTCTGTCTCACCCTTCTCCCACCTCATCATGGTATGTCTCCCTGTGTCTCCCCCTTTGCCCTATTTCTCCATCTCTCTCTGAGCCCCCCCATAGTCTCTCCCCATCTCTACCCCATCTCTGTCTCTTCCCTTTCTGTCTCTCCGCCGTCCTCTCCCCATCTCTTTCTTTCTCTCCACCTCTCCATCTCTCCCCCTTCCACTTGGCCTCGTTTTGGTTCTGGCTGTGTGACCTTCACTTGTCCTTTCTCAGCTGCAGTTTCCACAGAAACCTCCAGTGGGGCGGGGGAGGGCGTGGACAGAAAGCAGACCCACCCTTCTCCCCGCTCAACCAGCCGTCAGCCTACCCCGCCCCACCTCCTCCCTGCCCCCGACTGGGATTTCTCACTTCCTCTCTTGGGGGCTGGGGAGGTACGTTCTCAGCAGAAACACAGGGTCACAGTCACACAGCTGAAGGTGGGTTCACGGATGTACACACATACACACATGCACATGACTACAAAGTCATGACAAATTACCCCGGCCCAGGCACACACTTGCCACCATACGGGCCACCCAGGCACCACCACACTGAACTGTTCACTCACCCTCCCCTCCCCCAGCCCCATCTGGTTGCTGTCTATGTCTCCTTTTCCTGGTGTCTCCGCCTCTCCAGATCCCTGTATCTCTCTCCATCTGTCTCAGGGTCTCTGTCGCAGCCTCCTTCTGTCCTGAGAGAAGGTCAGTGGAGAAGGGCCAGCTGCCCGGACCTGGGCTGACCTGCTGTCTGTGGGCAGGGCGGAGAATCGAGAGAGTGCAGGAGTGACTATCCAGTCTGTGGTTCTCAGCAGACTCCCTGGAGGGGGGAGCCCAAGCCTTCAGTGCCCTCGCACCCCTAGGAAATGAGACCCGGGTATCCCCAGTTTTGGGGTTTTGTTCTTTTTTTATTCCAACGGGGACTGGGGTGTGGCAGGGGGAGGGATGGGGGCCCAACTGACCCCCTCCCTGTGGGGGTCTCATAGAAATTCCGAGGTTTCTCCCCAAAAAAAAGAGAGAAAGAGAAGAGTCGAGGGGCACCAGGGGACACCCATCTGCCCAGAGGCTTCCCACTTCTCCAGGAGTGGGGAGGGCTGCGTTAAGTCTTGGGGAGCCCGAGCAGTCCCAGGATGGGGTTCTCCCCGCGAACTGCTTTCCGCTTCCGGGAACAGCCCCTGCAGTCCTCGGCCCCTGGAGTCCTCGGTTCCTGCGCGCCTCTTGTTCGCAGTGGGGGAGGGAGTGCGGGCGTCCGCGGCACCCTCTGGCGAGTCCACTAGGGGGCGCAGGCAGGTTCCGGAGCCGAGCCTCAGACTTCACCGGGAACCAAAGGCAAAATCGCGGCGTCCGGCGCGCGGGGGCACAAGTCCCGTCCCTCGCCCACCAGGGAAGCGAGGGCGGCCGGGGCCTGGGGCGAGCCCAGTCCCTGCGGTCAGTCCGGGTGCCCGCCCGGCCCCGCCCATGATCACTCGTGCTCGGCCAGCTCGCGGGGGCCGGCGGGGCCGGTCCGGGACCGGGGCGGGCTGGTGGCTTCAGCGGGGGCGCCCAGGCCACGCGGGGGCGCGCCGGCTCCGGAGGCCCGCAGCGCCTGGATGCGCCTGCACTCCTGACAGACACGCACGTGGGTGCAAGGGGTGGGGGCGGGGGGCCGGGCCCCGCCGGGCGGTCCCGGGTCGTCCAGGAGGCGCTGGGGGCCCCCGTGCGCGCTGCCAGCATCGCCCGCGCCGGCGGAGTAGAGCTTGCCGTTGCTGAGGCGCATCTCGCGGACGGCGCGTAGCGACAGCAGGGCCCGGCTTGGGCCTCCCGGGCGCCGGCGCCGGCGAGAACGCGACGTCTTGCGGCAGGACACCGCGTGCCGCAGCTCCTGCAGCATCTCCTGGCACACCGACACCTGGGGGCGGCGCGGGGCGCGGTGGTCACTGCCTGCGACCTCCTTGCCGCCGCCCCTCGCCGCTCCTTTCCCCTCTGGTCCTCTCGGAAACCTCCACACCCTCTTGCTCTCCCCGCCCCACCTCTGTGTTCACCTCTCTTTCTCTTTCCTGCAAGCCCTTTCACCTCCTCTCTTCCACCCTTTCCTCATTTCCCATTCTCTTCCCTCACAGTTCCCTTATTTCCCCGTGCTCTTCCTGTCTCGTCTCTCCACCTCTCAACTCCTGTCTCTCCTCCACTTCTCGCTCCCGTCTCCATTCTTCTTTGGATTTGTTCTTAAATCTGCCCTTCACCTCCAGTCCACGCTCCTCTCTTCCTACTCCTTCCTCTTGCCTTTTCACTCGAAAGTTTATAACTGCTTCTAGTCCTTCCCTCGTACTCGTTCTCCATCCTCGGCCACTGATTCATGCACGCACTATTGCCAGACGTATTTGCTGACCGCCTACTGTGTTCCAGGCACTGTTTCAGGCACTGGAGATACAGCAGAGAACAAAACAGACAGAAGTCCCTGCCCTCATGGAGGTTATATTGTGCGGAGACAAAACAGAAATATGTAAATATAAGTTGTATGTTAGATGGTGATGAGTGCTTTGGAGAAAAATTAAATTGGGAAAATAGGTGGGGTGGGGAGTGATGCTGAATTTTGAGATGGGTCCTTAGGGGAGACTCATTGAGAAGAGGAACTGCAAGTAGACAAACGCAGTGCAGGATGAGCTGCGTGGGGCCTGGCAGGAGGGAAGGCAGACCGTTCAGCTGGTTACAGGTGTGAGGTGCTGGAGGAATGTGGAGCAGGTCAGGGTGGCCAAGGTGCGGTGGGCAAAGGGGAGAGGGAGGAGGTGAGGTCAGGGGAGCAACGGGGGCCGGCTTGTGTAAGGCCCAGAGGCCACGGTAAGGGTTTGGCTTTTACTCTGAGCCAGACGGGAGCCACTGGAGAGTTTTAAGCATAGGACTGCTGTGCTTTCACAGGATCACTCTGCAGCTGTGCAGAGAACAGACTGTAGGGAGGCCAAGGGCAAGAGCAGGGGGCCCACTAGGAAGCTGCTACGGTCACCAGAGATCAGATAGAGGGCGTGAGAAAGAGGGAGGAGTGAAGGGTGACTCCACATATTTTGGCCTGAGCAACTGGAATGATGGCATTGCCTGATGGGTGGGCAGGAGCTCTGTGTTGGCCACATGACATCACGCACTACCTGGTGGACATCCACGTGGAGATGTCAAGTGTGGAGCTGAATTTACAAACCGTGGGTTCAGGGAGAGGTCCCTGTAGGGGATACACATTTGAGGGTTATGGTAGGCAGCCTCCAAGATCCTGCCCCTGGGGTGTTCACACCCTTGTGTAGTCCCCTTTGCCTTTGTATGAGGTTCACTCTGTGACCAACAGAATAAGGCTAGGTCAGCTGACATTTTGGCTTCTTCCTGACTCTCTCTTGCATCACTCGCTCTGGGGAAACTCAGCTGCCACGGCGTGAGGACACTCAAGCGGCCCTATGGAGAAGTCCCTGTGTGAGGAACCGAGGCCTCCTGCCAACTGCTATGTGAATGAGTGTATTTTTATTCTCTCTATCTTAGGATGTTTTGACATCTGAAACATCTTGCTAGCCAGGGAGAGACTGCCCTCCCAGAGCTAGCCAATTGTTAGGGATAGCAAAGGGCTGGGAACCTGCCTTTCACATGAAAACCAACCAATCCTGAGTCTATACACCCCCTTTATCTGACTCTCACACATCAAGCCAATAGTTCCCCTGCCCTAAATCAACCCAGGGCCGGGTACCAGACAATTAGAGACCACCCCTCTAGTCCAGAGCCTGCTGACAGTACGCACACTGCCCAGTCCTAAGCCGTTTCCTTAGGTTCCTTGCCCGTCTCATGGAAACCCCAATAAAGGCTCTGCCCTAGGTTTCTCTCTCCCTTCTGCCTCCTGACCAAATCTGGTGCTTTCCTTGTGGCCCTATGTGGCGTGGTAGGCCCCCTCCTGTCAGGTAATGTAAGTAATAATTTCTTCTTTCACTGGCATTGGCCTCTTCTGCTCAGTCACTTCCATAAATTAAAACCCCACAGGTACATTTTGAGACAGTGAGCCATCCTGGAAGTATTCCAGGATGCCATCCTGGAATCCTCCAGCCCCAGTCGAGCCTCCAGACAACAGCAGCCCCAGCCAACATCATGACCATGACCTTACCAGAGACACTGGGCAGCCAGAACCACCCAGCTAAGCTGCTCCCAGATTCCTGACCTATGGACACTGTGAACTGATAGAAGTTTGCTGTTTTAAGTTGCTAAATTGGGGGATAATTTGCTACATGGCAAAAGACAAATAATATAGGAGTCATCAGCATACAGATGGTCTTACAAACCATTTGGCTGGATGGGATCACCAAGAGAAGGGAGAAAGAGAAGAGAAGAAGTCCAAGGATCGAGCCCTAGGGCGCCCCAACAGAACAGTGCCCGAGAGGTAGGAGGAAAATGAGGCAGGAGCAGGGAAGCGAGCGTTGTGAGGAGAGAGTGATCGGCTGTGCTGAAGCCCATGGCTGCCTCACGATGATGAGGCCAGAGGCTCAGGCGCTGGATTTCAGATGCGGAGGCCACTGGTGGCAAGATTGGCTTCAGAAGAGAGGTGGGGACAGGAGCTGGATGGGAGTGTGTCCAAGAAGGAATGGGAGGACAGAAACTGGAAACAGCAGAGGGACACACCCTGTCAAGGCTACAACAGAAGGGGAGAAATGGGGTGGTGACCAGGAGGGGAAACGGGGTCCAGAGAGGGTTCCTTGAAGATGGGAGAAATGACAGCACATCTGTATGTTGCCAGGCTTGATCCAGTAGAAGGAGAAAAGCTGATGATGCCGGAGGGAAGGAGAGAACAGCTGAGGAATGTCCTTGGGAAGGCGAGAGAGGAGGAGACAGGGCGCATGCGGAGAAGCCTTAGCGAGGAGCGTGGATGTTCATCTAGAGTCACTAACGGGGCGAGTGGAGAAAGCATGAGGGTAGGTGGATGTAGAGGTGGGGCTTGGCACGCTTTCCAACTCCTCTGCTTTTCTCAGGCCAGGAGAAGCAAGGTCATGGGCTCAAAGCAAGGAGGATAGGGGGTTGGCTGGAGGCTGGCAGAGAGAGGGAAAGGTTGGAATCGCGGAGGAGCACGGGGGCCCGCGGGGTTAGCACTGGAGTATGGCTGGGGACCACCATGCCCGCGTGTGGGCTGAGACCGGCCAGCAAGTCTGTCTTCCTGCTGTCGCATTCAGCTGCATCCTCCTTGCCCCTGTCTCTCCTCCTATTTCTTCTTGCTTTACCACCTCATTCTTTCCCCATATCCTTCTCTCTGCCCCTCCACACTCCTTCCCCTGCATCCTCATCTCTGCCTGCGCCCTCTTCCCCCTCTGTCCTTCCTCATGTCCGTGGACCCTCTCTACCGCCTTCCGTCTGCTCTCACCTCTTTTTTTTTTTTTTTCTGGCCGCACCGCGGCTTGTGGGATCTTAGTTTTTTCCCCATCAGCGATTGAACCTGGGCCCTCTGCAGTGACAGCGCAGAGTCCTAACCACTGGACCGTCAGGGAGTTCCCTGCTCTCACCTCTTCATGGACCTCCTGGACCCCTGGAGTCGCTCCGATCCTCTCACGTCCCCAGCTCCCAGCCCCCCAACCCTCGCATTCTTCCAGTAACGGCTCCCAATGCCATAGTGTTCACACCCCCTGCCCCTGGGGTCCCACTTCTTCCCGCACACCCTTCGCCAGCCCCCTCACCTCTTCTGACTCTGCCGACCTCCGCGTGGACCATATGAATTCCATGACTGCCACGAAGACAGCAATGATGAGGCCACAGATGAGCACGACAAAAATGCCGCCGATGTTCTCCATGCCCAAGCCTGGGGGTGGAGGGGGAGAGCCAGGGGTCGGGCTGCATGGGCCAGGGGTGGCAAGGGGCCTTTGGGAAGGGCACGGCGTGCAGGGGTGGCTGACCTTTAGCTCGATGGTCCTCTTCCTTGGGGCACCGGCTCCCCTCCCACCACTTGCGCTTCAGGATCTCCAGCCGGTTGTTCTCCTGAAGCTGCAGAATGGCCAGTGTGATCTCATCCCGGAACGGGGAGCCTGGACCGGGCACACGGAGGGTGGATGGTCATCGGGACCCTGGAGCCCTGCCGGCCCAAGCCCCAGATGTTCCCTCCCCTCTGCAGCTGCTCTCCTCCCACCTCTGCAGCATCCCCAGCATCTTCCCTGTCCACCTTCAAATCTGACTACTGCTCGCCACCTCCCCTGCAACCACCCCTGGGCCAAGCCCCAACTTGTCACATTTGTCACCGGTCCCCTCTCCCTGTGCCCCCCCCCCCCACTCTCTCCCTGCCAGGCTCTTCTCAACACAGCAGCCAGAGGGACAGTTTCAGAAACACAGCCAGAGATCACGCCTCTCTGGTGCTTAAAACTCTCCAACGGCTCTGTCTGCAGCTAGAAAAAAAAAATCTTCAAATGTTCAACAACATTCTGCATTCACTGGTCCCACCACCTGGGGCTCCCTTAGGACCTTTGCCTCTGCCTGGAATGTTCCTTCCCTCACTTCCTCAGGACTCTGCTCACAGGGTGCCTCAGGGGTTCTTCTCTAACTCTATTTAAAATGACAGCACGCACCCCACTCCCTGTCCATCTCTTCCCCTTATTTACTTCAGAGCAGTTGACACTGCTTGACATCACATTATAAAGCTGTGTGTTTACTGTCTGTCTGCATCCCTAGTAGATGGCTGGAGGTGAGGGCTGAGCAGCTAGCTCCCCGCTGTGGCATCCCAGCAGCCAGGGCAGTCCCGGCACACAGTAGGACATCAGATCTGCCAAGTGAACGAATCCTCTGCGTGGCCCCAACCCTGGACCACCTCCCTCCTCTCTACCCTCAGATCCTCCCCTTAAACCATCCTTGGGCCCCACACACCCCACCCATATCCTACCCTCTACTCATTTCTTCATTTACTACTATAATTCTTGAGCATCTACCAGGCGCCAGGAACTAGGGATGCAGGCAAGTGGGGTGATTGGTATTTATCAGGCACCTACTATGTGCCAGACCTTGGTCCACAGAAGCGTACTTAAGTCTCACAATAATCCTGTGAGGCACGTGTTACCACCCTCATTATCTGCATGAAGCAGGTGACACTCTTGCCTGAGTCAGGGAGGAAGCTGGGATTTGAATCCAGGTTGTTGGGACTCCAGAGCCTGTCCCTCAAAGCACCAGGCTATACTGCTTCCCTGATACAGCACCGACCCTACCACAAAGCTGCTAAGATTTGGGGTAATTTGTTATGTAGTCATAGCTAAGAAATGCAGTGGTCATCAGAATATAGGTGGGTTTAAAAGCCGAAATGCCAAAATTTGGTGGCAAAATTGGTGGTGAGTTTCCAGCACCAAGCCCTGGAAAAGCATGTCCAAGTCTCCCTAGCAGATCCATCCATCATTCTTCCTCCCTCCCTCCTTCCCTCTCTCCCTCCCTTCCACCCATCCAGCAACATCCATTATGTTGCTGGACCACCTGCTCTGAGCCAGGCTGTGGGTTTGGTGCAGAGAATATGAAGTAAATAAACCCAGGTCCTCACCCTCGAGGGGCCCTCGGACCAATGGGGCAGGGCAGCAAGCCTCATGGCTCACGCGCACTGACTTGTGCACAGTATCACCGGGTTCTCCCAACAGCCCTCCAGGGCTGGAGCTGATCGTTCCTAGGCCTGTTCATATGCAGGTGGAGGGTGCAGAGGCTCAGGAAGGTGGCATCACCTTCCCAAGGCCACACAGCTAGGAGGCCACACACAGCACACCCAGCCTGCTCGGGAAGGGCCTGGCCTACTCCCTGGCCTGCTCACACAGCTTGGTTTCAGCTGCCTGGGGACCCACGGCCTCCCACCCCACCCCACTGCCGCCATACCCAGCGGCATGCCGATGCCGTAGCCCTTGGTGTCGAGGAGACCCCCGATCTGGGTGAGGTTGCAGTTGAGGCGCCGGTGGTACTCATTCATGGTGGACTCGAGCAGGAAGGCATAGCGGGAGTTGAGGACGCGGGCGATGCCCTCCTCTGTGCTCTTGACAAACACACTGGGCTGCTTCGACTGCATGTAGTTCCACATACGCTGGTACGTCTGGTACCGTGAATTCTGGGCAGAGGGCGCATGAGGGGAAGACGGGTGAGGGTCTTTCCACTCCTGCCTTTCCCCTGAGCCCTGTCCCCTGCCCTCTAGAAAGTCTCCCTCAACCCGAGAGAGCGGGGAGACCAGAGGAAGACAGGAAGAGCCGACGACAGAGGAGACGCACAAGACAGACAGACTGCTCAGGGCCAGACCCAAGCCAACCCCACACCCACCAGCCCAGCGAGGATCCTGAGGACCGAAGGCTTGGGAAGACGCAGCCACAGCCTGTTCTTCAACCTTTTTCTCTCTTCCACCCCTGGGCCTCGGCTCGGCTTGACACCCAGCCCTGTCTTCCCAGTGTTCCCAGGCCTCATTCAGAGAAGCTGGGAGCAGGTGCTCAACCATACACACCCAGGGCCCAGCCTGCTTCAGGGAGACCTGCGTCCAAGCCAAACAGGAGAGCTTACTTCCTACGGCCCCGCGGGAACCTTCTGAGGAATGCACTGCCCTACCCTGCGCTGCTGTGCACAGCGGGGATCCCGAAACCAAGCCTGGGTGGCTCCAGGGGCCCCACCTGAAAGAAGGTCATGGTGGAGCCAGCGTGGATGGTACCATACTCAATGTTGGTCTGGTCCGCCAGGTCGTCGGCCGACTCCACAGGCACCTCCATGCGCTGCACGGTGAGGAAGGCAGCCAGGTTGGCCGTGTAGGAGGAGATGATGATCAAGGTGAAGGCCCACCTGGGGGGGGGGAGGGGTGAGCTACAGGCTGGAGCCGCCACTGCCCCCCTGCCCCTGTGGCCATGCGCCCCACTGGTGGTGCCCCCTCAGTGACCCCAGCATCTAGAAGGATGACTGCTGACTAGTGGAGGGGCTGGGAGCATGGAATCTGGAGCCAGATTCCTTGGGTTTAAAATTGCTTTCAGAGGGCTTCCCTGGTGGCTCAGTGGTTAAGAATCCGCCTGCCAATGCAGGGGACACGGGTTTGAGCCCTGGCCCGGGAAGATTCCACATGCCACGGAGCAACTAATTCCCATGCGCCACAACTACTGAGTCTGTGCTCTAGACCCTGCGAGCCACAACTCCTGAGCCCGCGTGCCACAACTACTGAAGCCCGCGCGCCTAGAGCCCGTGCTCCGCAACAAGAGAAGCCACCGCGATGAGAAGCCCGTGCACCGCAACGAAGAGTAGCCCCCGCTCACCGCAACTAGGGAAAGCCCGCGCGCAGCAACGAAGACCCAACACAGCCAAAAATAAATAAATAAATTAATTAAAAGAAAAGAAACGTTGATTTCCAAGGCAGAGCTGTCCTGAACCATGGCGAGCCCTTGGGTGTGGCAGCAGGAGGCTATGGCCCGTGTGCACATGAGATGAGGGGCCCAGGAGGGGAGTTCTGGCCGAGCTGCTGCTATTCAGGGGGCGGCCAAGTCCCTAGAGCACTGGCACCCACCCCCACCGCCCTACCACCGGCCCTGGCTTGCTGAATCACCAGGCCGAGGTCACATCTGGAGATTAAGAAACATCTGTTGAATGACTGAATGTGGGGGAAGACTCGGGGTGGAGACAAGAGTGAGCCTGAGGTCAAAGGGGTCAAAGGTGAGAGAGGGGACATGACTGTGGGCTTCCTGGGTGACAGCGATGGGAAGGGGCAGAGAACGCTCAGCTGGGGAAGAGGGTCCCTGACTGAGGAGCAGAAGGGATGGGCTGTAGAGAGCTGGTCACTGGTCCCCCACCTGACTGGGGGACTCGGCCAGATTTGTCACAGCGGGTCCCTTCACACCCTCTCAGCCACCTCCTCACACATGCCTCCCTCTTTGGGGGCATGGGAGGCTGGAATGCGCCTCCCTCTCTTTGGCAGGCATGCCTCTGTTTGCACCTTCAGATGAAACAGCCTAGATGGTACCTCCTCAGAGGGGCCCTTCCCGAGCACCCTCATTCTCTACTGTTCTCTTTCACTGCACCCTGTTTGGTTCTTCAATAGCGCAGTTTACATACATCTGATACATCATTATATTAAAAATGTTAATAAAGTTTAGTCGGGGTGTGTGGTAGGCAGAAGAAAGGCTTGCCCCCCAAAGATGTCTACATGCTCATCCCTGGAACTTGTGAATATGTTCCCTCACAGGGTAAAAGGGTCTTTGCAGATATGATTAAGTTAAGAGTCTTGAGATGGGGAGATTAGCCTGGATTATCCTGTTGGGCCCATGGAATCACAAGGGTCCTTATGCGGAAGAAGGAGGTCAGAGTCAGAGAGAGAGATTTGAAGATGGAGGAAGGGGTCACAAGCCCAGGAACGCAGGCAGCTTCTAAAAGCTGGAAAAGGCAAGGAAATGGATTCTCCCCCAAAGCCTCCAGAAGAACTGGCCCTGCCAACAGCCTGATTTTAGCACAGTCATATCTATTTTGCACTTCTGACCTCCAGAACTATAAGAGAATAAATTTATGTTGTTTTTAAGCCACGAAGTTTGTGGTAATTTGTTGCAGCAGCAACAGGAAATGAATACAGGGTAGAACTCCTGACATGATGCCAATTTCAAAATGTTAAAAAAAAAAAATCATCAAGATTCAAAAGTTTAGGGATCTCCCTGGCGGTCCAGTGGTTAGGACTCCGAGCTTCTACTGCAGGGGGCACGGTTTTGATCCCTGGTCGGGGAACTAAGATCCTACATGCCATGCGGCACATCCAGAAAATTTTAAAAATTAAAGAAAAAAAAACGTAGGGGCTTCCCTGGTGGCACAGTGGTTGAGAGTCCGCCTGCCGATGCAGGGGACGCGGGTTCGTGCCCCGGTCCAGGAGGATCCCACGTGCCGCAGAGCAGCTGGTTCCATGAGCCATGGCCGCTGAGGCTGCGCGTCTGGAGTCTGTGCTCCGCAACGGGAGAGGCCACGACAGTAAGAGGCCCACATACCACCAAAAAAAAAAAAAAGAAAAGAAAAAGAACGTTTCAAAGCCCCGCTGCAACTAAGGAGCCCACGTGCTGCAACTTAGGAGCCCACATGCTGCAACTAAGGAGCTCTGGAGCCGCAACTAAGGAGTCCGCCAGGTACATCTAAGACCTGGTGCAACCAAAACAAACAAACAAAAAGTTTCAAAGCCAATGGACCAAGCAAATTGCAAACAACTGCCAGATGGTAGTTAGCCTCGCTTAGCTGGGAAAGAGAAAAACCTGCCACCGTTATGGTTAGTCCTGAACAAACAAGTTTTGAATCAAACAATATCTTCGGGACATATTCTTGGCATAAAATATGATGTCCTTGTGTTTATTTATCTGTTTATTCTCAGTTCCTTTGCCTCTTGAGGACTGATTTTTCCACCTGCCTGAGTGCCTGGCACATGGAAGGGCCTGAGAAGCACCTCTTGCTGAATGACTACTGAGCATAGATCCTGACTGATGGGGAGGAGGCCCCATGCCTCAGTTTGCCCTGGAGAGGCACCCAGGGCCTACGGGGTGGGTGGCACTGGGGCGGGAGGCTGGCTCAGCCCAGCCCTGCCTCTAGCCAAATGCATGCTCTTTAGCAAACCACTTCCTCTCTCTGGGTCTCGATCTTCTAATCCATAAAACCAGAGAATATTCCTTATCCTAAGCATGCTCCTCGGCTTTCTGTGGTTCTAATGAGGAAAAGGAGCTGAGAAGAGTTATATGAACTGCAACCAAGCCCAGATGCTATTTCAAAGATAGGGTGGCAAATGTGAGTGCTTATGGAAGCCAGGCCAGAAAGTGACTGAAGGAGGACTTCCCTGGTGGCGCAGTGGTTAAGAATCTGCCTGCCAATGCAGGGGACACGGGTTCGAGCCCCGGTCGGGGAAGATCCCACAGGCCGCGGAGCAACTAAGCCCATGTGTCACAACTACTGAGCCTGCACTCTAGAGCCCTCGAGCCACAACTACTGAGTCCGTGCACCACAACTACGGAAGCCTGCGCGCCTAGAGCCTGTGCTCCGCAACAAGAGAAGCCACCGCGATGAGAAGCCCGCGCACCGCAGTGAAGAGTAGCCCCCGCTCGCTGCAACTAGAGAAAGCCCACATGCAGCAACAAAGACCCAATGCAGTCAAAAAAAAAAAAATTAAAAAAAAAAAGTGACTGAAGGAGGGAGAGAGGACTGAGGCCAGTGGAACAGGCATCGACGCCAGGTGGGAATGCCAGCCGAGCACTACCAGATCTCCCAAATCTTTGAGAAAAGTGAGAAATCTGAATTTGGGGAGTTTCCTGGTGGCCTAGTGGTTAGGATTCCGGGCTTTCACTGCTGTGCCCCGGAACAAAGATCCCACAAGCCGCGCAGCGTGGCCAAAACAAAACAAAAAGAGGAATCTGAATTTGTAAGTGAATTTACCCAATTTTTAAATGCCAACTAATTCAAAATCTTTTAAACTATGGGCCAGACACCACCAGTTGTCAGTGTCTGCTCTCTGACACATAGGTTCTTGGAGCTTGTCTTGGGGGCAAAATAAGTTCCGTTCAAAATAAGTTACTGGGTCTGGGTAATTCCCTGGCAGTCCAGTGGTTGGGACTTGGTGCGTTCACTGCTGAGGGTCCGAGTTCAATCCCTGGTCAAGGAACTAACATCCCACAAGCCATGCGAGGTGTGGCCAAAAACAAAAGTTACGGGATCCACGTGGGACTTTGAGGGAGCAGGTATCCCTGTCCGGGGCCTCAGCCTCAACGTCTGGACAGTGAAGGCTGTCCTGGCTCAAGGATTCCAGTGTCTCTGTGATTGCCCGGGCAATGTCCGGGACAGCAGTAACAATGCCAATACTGTCCTGATTATAACCCCTCAGGTCAGCAGAAGCACTTTCCCATCCCTTAGCCACACCGAATCCTTACAACCTGAGACATGGGCATTTTTATCCCCATTTATCAGATGAGGAGACTGAGGCATGGAGACCCAAGGTCACACAGCCAGTGAGTGGCAGAGCTGGGGCTCAGCTGCCCCCACCCCATTCCCTGTCACACAGCTTGTGTGGGACACAGGAATGGGCCCAGGCCTCAGAACCCCCCCGCCCTCCTCCCCACCTCCGTCAGCCCCGGCTGGGGCAGACAGGCAGCCTCTCACCAGACTCCGCTGACGCAGCGTGTGGACAGCGCCCGGGGCATGATCTCCGAGCCCTGCTGCATGAAGCCCCCCACGGGGAACCAGAGGCTGTTGCCCAGCGTGTACTGATTCTCCAGGATGTGGGGACGTGCCCGCAGGCACGGGTGCGGGTTATACCACTCGTAGGGGCTCAGCCTGTGGAGAGACGCGGCGAATGGGGAGAAAAAGGAGAGGAACAGAGGAAAGAGAGAGCCACCGTGATCAGAAGAGATGGGGGGACAAAAACGGAGGGGAAGATAGACAGAGATGGACAGAGAGAGACACACACACACACAGAGAAACAGAGACAGTGCAGGCAAAAGGGGAGGGGGACAGAAAGAATGGGAAGGGGAGAGACCCAGAGAGAACCACGGAGCAAAAGTCAGAACCACAAGAAGGAAATACAGAGACAGGGCCAGAAAGGGAGAAGGGAGGGTGCAGGGAATCCAAGGCCCCAAGTGGAGGCCGAGGATGGTCCAGACAGACAACAGAAAGGTCAGGCATGGAGACCCCAGCTCGTGCTTCCTCCCCGCCCTCTCCTTCCCAGGCAGCAGGTAGTGGACTCACCTGGCGGCCAGGAACAGGACGCAGCTGACAGCCAGGTAGGCCAGAAGCATGAAGAGCCACACAGCAGGGGAGAAGGGGTCCAGGAAGGAAAAGTAGCCAGGCTTGCGGCCCTGGTGGGAGACGGAATGAGAGCCGGAGCCACACAGACCTGAGCCCCTCCCCCAGCCCCGGGGCCCGTGAGCCCCACCGGCCCATCCGAGGTCCAGCCCACAGCCTCTGCCTCCCATGGGTGTCCGGCCCCAGCACCAGCCCCCACCCCCACCTCCAGGGGAACCGTACCATGTGCACACGGTAGAGGATGCTGATTCCCAGGGTCATGAAGGGTTTGGAAAAGTCGATGACCTTCTCCCGCTCAGCTGTGATGGTGAACGCAGCCACAGCCAGGTCTGCCTTCTGCTGGAGGGGAAGCGGGGCGGGGGTAGATGGGCGGGCCAGGGAGACAGATGGGCAGTTAGAGAGAACGCACTGAGGGAGCGACTTAGAATATCAGAAGGTGAGAGAGAGGCAAAGAGAGAGGACAGCAGAAGGAGCCAGGGGACTGGCTCCAAGAGTGCACCTCGGGCCTCCAGCTGGACCCTTGTCATCTCACATCTGCTGTAAGCGGCTCCTGTGGCCTCCTTCCTGCCCGGCTGCCCTGCCTCATCCAATCTCTCCCACTCCCCAGTCAAGTTCATCATTAAGACCCTGCTTTATAAAACCTACCGCTGACCCCCACCACTCCCACCATGCCGGGGTCCTGAAGAGAGAGCCTGAGATTGGAGCTGAGATGCCTGGACGCTGACCCACTCAGGACCCTCTTGGAGCTTTGGTTTTCTCTTCTGTATGAACAATTAACAGGGAATATTTATCAAGCGCTTACTGTGTGCCAGGCTCCATGCTAGATGTCACTTTATATAGATTATCTTGTATAATCCTCTTAACAGCTCCCTGAGGGCCACTACTAGGCCCATTTTATAGAAGGGGAAACTGAGGCTCAGAGAGGCAAAGGCACTAGGGAGGAAAGGCAGGGGCTGGGGACCATAAAGCAGAGACATGACCTCCACTCTCCTGCCCCTGGCAGACACCAGGGACCTAGATGTGTGCATGAAGCCACCCCTGACACACAGGACCACGCCCGGCTCAGTTGAGGTAACGACCTCAGGAGAAGCTGCACGTGGTCTTGAGTCGGGGAGGGGTGGCTGGGGTCCAGGTCTGAAGTGGTGAAGGGTGGGCAGTGGGTGGGGTATGGCGGAGAAAAGGGTGTGTGTTGGGGTCTCGCTGACACACTGGAATGCCTGATCCAAAGAGGCCATCTCGCTCTTGGCCAAGTGCACATCAGCCAGTCGTTAGCTGTGGGCAGGACACAGGCTGGGAAAAAACCTGGCACTTCTCACACACACACACACACACACACACACTGCACACGTGAGCACTGTACCCGGTCAGGTCTACACCACCATGTGCACACCGTGCCATATCCACACATGCGTGCCCAGACACAGGCTGACCCAGTGACATACTGTCCACGTGGACTCAGGCAGACAAACCCGTGCCCTGCACGCGAGTGTAGGGAGGAGTGATGACATCGTGGGGGGCATTCCCTAGAGGCACAGTGCACACACCCAAACACGTGGGCTCACGTGTGCACATACATGACAGAGGGGGCAGGGTGCTGGGAAGGGCCGCGGGTGGGAGTAGAGAGCCCTGGCTCTGCCCCAAGCTCACTGGGTGACCAGGGGCAGGCGCTTGCTTCCATGTCTCTGGGCCTCAGTTTGGTCCTCTGTAAAACTGGGCGGGAGGGGAGCGAGTTGTCTCCTGGATTTGGAACCCGGCTCCCAGGACGCTCCTTCCAGGCATACTGATTCCATCGCCCAGGGCTCAACCGGGCCCCAGCACTGACTCCAAATGCAAGTAGAGTCCTCCCCCTGGGGCTGAAATAAGAGTCAAGGTCCTGGATCACTGGCCTGGGAGGAGGGACACACTCACCCCCCAAGGGGCTGAGACTGAGACCACATGAGGTAATACAGACTAGGACAGAACTGGGGTGGGGAGAGAGGGCACAGGCCCCAAAGATACTGCAAAGAGACGTGGCACAGGCTGAAAAGAAAACCAAGGTCAGGGAGAGATCACGTGGACCCAAAATGTAATCCAGGGTCTAGGAGAGAAGAGATCTGAAAGGCAATTCGATGTCAGGGAAAGAGGACAGACCCAGAAGATTAACCAAGAGTAGAGAGAGACAGCATAGATGAAGCAACTACGGCAGGGTGAGAGAGAGATGGCACGTCCCCAAGGCAGAATCCAGAGGCGGCCATGTGTGGCAGGGGCCCAGAACGCACTGGATTCAGAGCATACCCCTGGGAATTCCTGGGTGTTGAGAGTAAGGAGTGGTTCCCCCCCCCTTTTTTTTTGGCCACACCCCACGGCTTGTGGGATCTTAGTTCCCCAACCAGGGATCGAACCCGCGCCCTCGGCAGTGAAAGAGCAGAGTCCCAACCACTGGACCACCAGGGAATTCCCGGTTTTCTCCTTTCTTGTGCACTTGCCACTCTCGTGACTAATATGTGAATCGTTGTGAACAATGTTAGCTAATACAGGAATCTTTATTTTTATGCACCCACAGGAGGTCTGTCCTGGCAAAGGCCCCCCACGATAACCCATCAGCCTCCTCACTGGACCCCTGCCTCTGCTCATAACACGCCCCCCATCCAAAATGATAGTCACCTGTTTAAAAACCCTTGGGTGGCTTTTCCACTGCACCTAAGACAGTGTCCAGGGTGGCTGGAGCAGAAAGGGGGGTGGGGTGGGAAATGCAGCAGAGTGGGGACCAGAGCCCTGCAGGGTCTTGCAGGCCAGGGGAAGGGGGCCGGATTCTACCCCAAGGGCAACAGAGGACATCACATCAGAGGGTGTGTGCAGTGGAGGGTAACATGATCTGGCCGCCCTGAGAACAGACCACAGGGGCAAGAGTGGAAGCTGACTAAAGATGCCCACAGAGGTGCTGGGGGTGGGGCTAAGTAGAGGTGGAGAGGAGGTGGTCCGATTTGAGATGAATTCCGAATGGAGGACAGACAGATCCTTAAATGCTGCAAGTTCTTCTAGACCCCTCTCAGAGTCTTGGGAACCCCTGCCCCCTTTCCACCTCCTCCTCTTCCTCCTTCATTTCCCAAAAGGGACACCTGTTCCTTAGAGAAGACTTCCCTCCCCAAGGGAACCCTGACAGTTTAATCTCTGGGATGAAATCAGGAAGAATCCAAATGATAAGCCACCTGTAGAAATGACAGGGGGATTGTCTAAATGCCTAAAAACCAACCAAAGCACTTGTGACTGTCCCTCTGCCCCAGCCCGCCCTGTACACCAGCTCTGTGCAAACCATCTGTGCTGTGCCATCAGCTCCCTGACAGGCTCTGCCAATAGGGGGCACTAGAGGAAGGCTGCAAGGCTGGAGGAAGGACAGTTACCGGCTCCTTCTGGTCTACTCTCGGGTCCCCAGCCTTTCTGCGCCAAAGGCAGCAGCATTTCTTCCACAGGGCGGCAGACAAGTTCAGCCTGCAGCTTCCCAGCACTTGCAGAACCAGCCTAGCCCAGGCTTTCTTGGGGCACCAGCACCAGCTGGCGAGTGCCCCCTCCTCGGGGTCTGAGTTTCCACCCCCACAGAGCCCTTCCTCTAAGTTTCTGAGTTTCAGCTCTTCTCTGTTCCTTCAGAACTTGAGACAGAGCCACTTCCTGCCTTGCTACCTCCTTGATGCCTGAGAGAGAGCAAGGGTGTGTAAACTATGGCCCTCAGGTCAAGTCCCAACTGCCCAATATTGAAAAATAAAGTTTTATTGGAACACAGCCAGGCGCACTTGTTTAGGTATTGTCTACAACTGCTTTCCATACAATGGAAGAATTGAGTAGTGACAGGATGACCTGGAAGCCAGAAATATTTACATGTGGCCCCTTGCAGAAAAAATGCTGATTCCTGCCTTGGACTTCAACTTTTACCCTCTCAGTTAACTAGTTAGCAACTTTATTCCTAGTAAATAATTCTCTTCATTCAAATATCTGGGGACTTCCCTGGTGGCCCAGTGGTTAAGAATCTGCCTTCCAATGCAGGGGATGCGGGTTTGATCCCTGGTCAGGGAACTCAGATCCCACGTGCCACGGGGCAACTAAGCCCATGTGCCACAACTACTGAGGCTGTGTGCCACACCTAGAGAGAAGCCCACGGGCCGCAACGAGGAGCCTGCACGCTGCAGCGGAGATCCTGCGCGCCGCAACAAAGATCCCGCATGCTGCAACTAAGACCCGATGCAGCCAAAAATTAAATAAATTAATAAATATTTTTAAAAACCCCACAAATATCTGGAGTGATTAGTTTCCCCGTAGACCCCTGACTGATGCCAAAATGACAATACCCAGGTGACATGAGCGCTCAGGTCACGGGGTCACTCACTGTCCATGGGCAGGTGTTCAGTGTCTAGCAGGTAATGAGCAGTTTCTCAAAAGGAGAATAGTATCTGCAGAAAACAGCATGATTTGCTTCAAAACCCTAGAGGTCTGCATGCGAGTCACCTCTTGGTGCCTGCTTCCCTATTTGCCACCAGCACTCTACACTTCCCGGGATCTGCCGGGTCATCAGGCCCAGGTGGCAGATCAGCTTGCATGAAGCCAGGACCTGCTGCAGAGCTTTTGCACGCTCTGGGCCTCCCTCAATATGGAAAGCCTTGCAGGTTGTTTGGTAAAGGGATTAAAGCAGCACACACAAGTTATACCCAGGTATAAGTTGTTGCTCAAATCCAAAAACCCCACCAGATATCCGCAATACCAGACAAACAGCAAAGGTCTGAGTTTCAGCTCTATGGGGACCCTCGTCTGAGTTTCTAAGGTTTAATCTTTCCAACTTCTTCCCCTTTCCCCTTAGCCCTCGGGGTGATGGCTGCTTCCTCCAGCTGCTACCTTCAGGATCCATTAGATTTCTTTTTACTCTTTCAGTTAGTGGGTTAACAACTTTACATCTAATTAACAATTTTTTTTTTTTTTTTTTTGGCTGCACTGTGTGGCTTGCAGAATCTTAGTTCCCTGATCAGGGGCTGAACCTGGGACCTCAGCAGTGAAAGCATGGAGTCCTAACCACTGGACCGCCAGGGAACCCCTAGTTAACAATTCTTTGTATTAAATTCTCTCTGTTCAAATAGCTGATAAGAGGGGAATTCCCTGGCGGTCCAGTGGTTAAGACTCCGAACTTCCACTGCAGGGGGCACGGGTCCGATCTCTGGTCAGGGAACTAAGATCCCACATGCCTCGAGGTGCAGCCAAAAAAAAAAAACAACAACAAAACAAAACAAAGAAACAAACAAATATAGCTGATATGATTCTGTTCAAGTAACTGGCGCTGTTTTGTCTCCAGACTGGACACTGACTGACTGGTATCAGCCGTGGGTTTATTGCCAACCTCCTCACTAAATGTTATTTCAGACTCATAAGATCTGATCAGCAAAATGTTGCCAATGTGATGGACCAGCGTCAAGAGACCAAGTTCTCGGTGTTCTATATCGGGATCCCCAACCCCTGGACCGTGGACCGGCACCGGTCCGCAGCCTGTTAGGAGCCAGGCCGCACAGCAGGAGGTGAGCGGCGGGCGAGTGAAGCTTCATCTGTCGCTGCCCATGGCTCCCCATCGCTCGCATTATCGCCTGAACCATCCCCCCGCCAGTCTGTGGAAAAATTGTCTTCCACGAAACCAGTCCCTGGTGCCAAAAAGGTTGGGAACTGCTGGTCTATATGATGGCAGAAAGCAAGAGAGTTGATGTCAGCCTGAGGCAAGACTGAAGGTTTATACTCCTGGCTTCTGGTGGTCCTTGGAAAGCGGTATGGAGGAAAAAGCATTTGCTAGGTCAGTAGCTCACACCAGCTGCCAACGGCTGTGTTGACTTGCTCCAGTAAAGATACTTCATTTGGGCCAGCATCTGCGATTGGAGTCACCACCTGATTGCATTTACAAGAATCCACAGTCATTCTCCAAGATCCAGCTGCCTTCTGCACAGGCCAAACAGGCTAGTTGAACAGGGATGAGATCACTACCCCTGCTTCTTTCAAGCCGTTAATGGCGGCACTAACCTCTGCAATTCCTCCAAAGGATGTAGAATGGCTTTTGGATTACTATCCTGGGAAACAGGCGGAGTTCTAGGGGCTTCCACTGGCTCTTTCTACCGTAATGACCCTGACTCCACAGGTCAGAAAGCGTATTCCAGTTATACAACCAGGACCTGGAAAAACACAGAGTGAGTCCAAGGGCCTATCAGGCCCACTCTGAGTGGAACTTGGGCTCAGACTCCATTTATCACTTAGCCACATAAACCCTACTGTGGTCCACCAGACAAAGCAGGAAAAATCAAAATGACTTGCCATCTATGAAAATGACAGGAGGTTGTCTGAATATCTAAAAATCCATCAAAAGCCTCAGTGCCAAGAAGGAGCCTGTATAGAAACTGGTGTTAAAAAAGAAAAAAAAAAAAAAAAGAAACTGATGTAGTCTTTCTGGAAAGCAGTTCAACAGTATATAACAAAAGCCACACGAAGGGTTTTCCTCTTTCACCTGGTAATTCTATTGAGATTCAATCCTAATCAGCTACAATGCAAGCCAAGCTTTCGTGCATAAAGATGTTTGCTTATGGTTGTTTTTAACAGCACAAACAAACATCTAAAAATACCTGGAAACAACTAAATATAAAAGATGCTTCAATAAATTACAGTACATCCACATGGGAGTTAATATGCAGCCATGTGACATTCTGTTTAGCTTAAAACAATGAGATATTTTTAGCCTCTCAGATTGGCAAAGGTTTTTTTAAAAGATTGATAATACCCATTGTTGGCAAGAGTGTGGAAAACTTGACATTCTCGTGAACTTTTGGTGGGAATATAAATTGGTGGAACCTTTTTGAAGGACCATTTGGCAGTATATACTTAAAAAACATTCATACCCTTTGAACCAGTGCCTCCACCACTTGGAACTTATCCCTCAGGAATACCCCCACCAATCCAATTGATGGTAGCATTGTCTATGCCTGCAAAAACTGGAGACCACCCAAATATCCATCAATAGTGGACAAGTTAAATAATTCATGCTCAGTCACACAAGGAAATTCTTTTGTCTCCCCCTTGAATTTCAAATAGGCATCTCAAACAACCCACGCCCAGAGATAATTCTTATCCCCCCGAGCCCCGACCCCACCAAGCTTCTCCTCCTATGTCCTCCCCACGGTGGAAACTGGCCTTGCCATTGGCCCAGCTGCTTAGCCAAACCCTGAGTCACTCTTGATTCCTCTCACCCTCTGGCACACATCCCACCTGGTGGCACACCTGACACAGCTACCACTCGAGCACAAGCCAGCATCTTCTCTCTTCCACACCTTCCAATGGACCCCCTTGTCTCTACTCTTGGTCCACTACGGTTATTTCTCAGCAGCCAGAGTAATCATTTTTAAATGATTTTGAAATTAAATCAAGGTCCTCTATCCATACAATGGAATATGAGTCAGCCCTGAAAGGCAGTACTCATCATTTTACAGCGTGGATGGACCTCAAGCACATCATGCCGTTTGAGAAGCCAGACACAAAAGGCCACATACTGGCTGATTCCATTTATATGAAACGTCTAGGATAAGTAAATCCATGGAGACAGAGAGCAGAGTGGTGGTTGCCGGGAGCTGGGGAAGGGGGGAATTGGGAGTGACTGCTTAATGGGTTCGGGTTTTCTTTGGGGGTCATGAAAATGTCTTGGAACTAGATAGAGGTGATGGTTGCACAATACTGTGAATATACTAAATGCCACTGAATTTGGTTAATTTTATGTTATATGAATTTCACCTCAATAAAAAAAAAAGAATAGGGCTTCCCTGGTGGTGCAGTGGTTGAGAGTCCGCCTGCCGATGCAGGGGACGCGGGTTCGTGCCCCGGTCCGGGAAGATCCCACATGCCGCGGAGCGGCTGCGCCCGTGAGCCATGGCCACTGAGCCTGCGCGTCCAGAGCCTGTGCTCCGCAACGGGAGAGGCCACAACAATGAGAGGCCCGTGTACCGCAAAAAAAAAATAATAAATAAATAAATAAATTAGATCATGGCACCTTCCAGTGACTTCATAACACAATAAAAACAACATCCAAAAAGGAGAAAAGGGACTTCCCTGGTGGCACAGTGGTTAAGAATCTGCCTGCCCATGCAGGGGACACAGGTTCAAGCCCTGGTCCGGGAAGATCCCACATGCTGCGGAGCAACTAAGCCCGTGTGCCACAACTACTGAGCCTGCGCTCTAGAGCCCGTGAGCCACAACTCCTGAAGCACGCGCGCCTAGAGCCCGTGCTCCGCAACAAGAGAAGCCATCACAGTAAGAAGCCCAGGCACCGCAGCGAAGAGTAGCCCCCGCTCTCTGCAACTAGAGAAAGCCTGCGCGCAACAATGAAGACCCAACGCAGCCAAAAATAAATAAATTAATTAATTTAAAAAGGAGGAAAAAAGGGGGGGTTGATTCCCTGGCCATCCAGTGGTTGGGATGCGGTGCTTTCAATTCTGGGGCCCGGCTTCAATTCCAGGTCGGGGAACTAGGATCCTGCAAGCCACTTGGCTCGGCCAAAAAGAAAACAACAAGAACACGCAAACTCCTTACCTGCAAGGCCCCGGTAACTCAGGCTCTGTTGTGGGACCTCCAGCTTACCCCTCACCCACTCCCCACAAAACTCTGTGAGGGAGGGAACATCATTCCCACTTCAAGAGGGGAAGCTAGTTCAGAGAGATGAAATGGCTCACCAGGGACCACACGGGAAAGCGGGCAACCTGAAGCTGGCTCTGTCTGGCATCTAACCAGCCCACAGCTGTAGTGGACACCGTGGTGGCCGCCCAGACCCTCCTTCCGGATCAGGCACTCATGGTACCACGTGTTGGTGGCTGATTGCTCTGTAGGTGGAAGAACCCCTTTGCCCCAGGTCCTGACCCTCCCCGAGGACAGCCCTCATCCAATGACGTGTCGGTGGGGGGCATAAAAGCCTTCCCCCTTACCTCAGGGGGATGTCTTTTTTTTTTTTGCGGTACGCGGGCCTCTCACTGCTGTGGCCTCTCCCGTTGCGGAGCACAGGCTCCGGACGCGCAGGCTCAGCGGCCATGGCTCACGGGCCCAGCCGCTCCGCGGCATGTGGGATCTTCCCGGACCAGGGCACGAACCCACGTCCCCTGCATCAGCAGGCGGACTCTCAACCACTGCGTCACCAGGGAAGCCCAGGGGGATGTCTTTGATGGCCATCCCAGCGCCAGAGCTGCCCGTGGGACGGCTGAGGTCCAGTCATGACTGCAACACAGCTCAACTCCTCCCTCTGCCCAGGCCTCCTCCTCCACTCGCTGCTTTCCAAGGGCACCGCACACACCTGCCTGCTAATCTGCACCTCGGAATCTGCTCCCTGGAAACCCGACCTAAGATATCTGCCTAGTCCTTTAGGGCCAGACCGGAGGGCCCCGGGGGGTGACAGCTAAAGCCTGTGAGTGATAGGTCAGACTTGCCTCGTACAGAGATCCTACTGGAGGACAAACTGGAGTGGAGAGAGACAGGAGGCCAGGAGGCCCAGGAGGAGGCTGGTGAGAGGGGCGGGGCCTGAATTCACAGCACAGCGGTGATGGCAGGGAGAAAGGTAATTCCAGCAGTGGCCACTGGGTGGAATAAATGGACCATAATTCGAGACTGGCCCACAAGCCCTGAGCCTGGCCGGGGGTGGGGGGTGGGTTGGGGGGCGGTGGCTGGGGGGATGCTGGTGCCCTGGGCTGTCTTCCATCTGGAAGTCACTTGTCAGCTCTGGGCCAGCCTGCTGGGGTGCCAGCCCTGGCTCTGCCTGTCACTAGCCATGTGGCCTGGACAGTATCTTGGTGCCTTACTCTGTCCATTAGAGAAAACTGGGCAAACACCAGGCCTTCCTCAGGGGGTGCCTGTGAGGAGTCAAGGAGTTAACACAAGTTCATACGGTTCGGACAAGGGCCTGGCACGGTGTGAGCACCACCTTGACCACTCTAGGCTTCCCAAGTACCTGCTGGGTGTCTGGAAAGGACACAGGCCTTGGGTCAGTCACACCTGGCTGCAGCCCTGCGTGTTGGGGGCAAGTCCGTTCACTACTGAGCCCCTGATCTCACATCGGTAGGAGGGCAGTGATCCTCTGGGCCAGGAAGGATTATTAGAAGAATTAAGTAACACTTGCAAAGTTCCTGGCGCGTGGCGTGAAGTCCATAAACGTCAGCTGCTGCTGCTGTGAGGACAGTGCTGAGTATCTGTGCGAAGCTCAGTGTACTTGGCCATCCCACAGCAGGCAGCTGAGCCTTGCAGAGGCCAAACTCCGCCCATCCTTTGCACTCTCAGCCTGCTCCTCCTCCAGTGTTCTCTCCCTAAATGTCATCGCCATCGCCCAGCTGCCCAAGCCAGAAACAGAAGGAACGCTCACGTCCTCTCTCCTCCGCCCCCGCCACAGGCGGTCACCAAGTCCTGGCCCTCTCCAGCCTCCCCTGACCTCCCCGCAGGCCATCGAGCAGCCCCGATGATTCTGTTTCCTCATTTGAGCCAGCTCAGCCCTTTGTGTGCAGGGGGTGCATCCCATGGACCTCTGGCTGCGGGCCAAAGTCTTTAACCGTAAGAGCAAGGCCAGGCCAGGCCACTGAATCCCCAGGGTGTATCACAGGGCCTGGTATACAGTAGGCACTCAATAAATACTAGCTGGCTGGAGGACGGACGAACGCATGAATGTATGTATGTGCTGGCAGGAATAACACTAACGATAGCACAGGCACACAGCACCCACCACCTGCCGGCCTTGCTCCAAGCCCGTACATGGATTAACGCATTTCATGCTCACAACAGCCCTATGTGCTAGCATTTGTTATTTCCCCAGTTTTACAGGGAGGTTATGTAACTCACCCAAGGTCACACAACAAATGCTCAGCAGAGACTCAAACAGGACGCAGGACCACAAGAGCAGTAACCAATGAGAAAAGCTCCCAGCCCTGCTATGCTTACCCCAGGCACCTTCACACTAAGTCCTAAGGGAAGGCTCGAGGCACAGGGAGTTAAGACTCTTGCCCAAGGTCATACAGCTGTAAATAGGACTTCTTTGTTGATGAATAAACAGATGTCCAGTTGACGGTGACTTTGGCTGGGGAGGGCTGCTCTCCTGGAGTCTTATTTCTGGGGGCCCTGATGAACAAAAGTTCTGAGCTTACGAGACTGGGGACCAGGCTATGGCAACGAGGTCACAGGGAAGCCTGCCAGTGAGGTGGGCGTCCGGCCACCAGCTCCTGCCTCCTGTCTCCTCAGGCCCTGGCTTCAGACTCTTGAACCCACCCAGGGCAGAAGCTTTCAACCAGCTGGCTGCCTGTAGGGCAGTGCCTCGGACCTGCCAGCTGGGTGGGGTGAGAGAGACCGAGCCACCAGAACCCGGGGGACACCCCCGACCTCTGTCACCCCCAGAGCAGCTCTGCTTTGTCCAGGGCCCTGAGGGCGCTTTCAAACGAAGAAAGCCTCTGCAGTCAAAACAACTTTCGAAAATCAGTGCCTTACGGGGATAAACATCCTTGTCAAGCAAAGTGGCCTTTTTGAGTCTCCCCTGGTGACATTCAGGGGCTCAGGAGGGTGAGAGTCTCTGACGCTGTCAGCCAAGTCCAATGTCAAGGCAACCCTGACCGTTTGTGGCCACAGGTCCCGGCTCCACACACCTGCCCTGGACGTGCCCCTAAGCTGGGGGCCTGTTTGTCTTTTTTGGGCATTCGCCCACATGGCTTCTCATGACTGGAATAAAAAGAACCACCTATGACAAGAACGTGTGCAGCGTGTCTGTAACCTTACTACAGACCTGTCAGGTATCATTATCCCCATCCTAGGGAGAGGAAACTGAGGTTCCGAGGGAAGAAATGACTCACCCCAGCACTCAAAGCCAGGTTGGTCTGACTCCAAAATATTTTTTCCGCTGCACCCCTGCCTACCACCCCCCACCCCACTGCCTCTTGCCCTCCTCACCTACATTCAAATCCTGCCCACACTCAGGGCCCGGCTGCTCTTCTAATACGCCCCACACCCAACTCGTTCTTACTCATGTTCCCAACCCACCCCCCGCTGTTTGTAAATGCCATCAAACACATTGCCCGTCTCCCATACCCCCCCTTCACCCTGCTGACTCCTTCACACTCTTTGGGAATCTGCTTGGGCATCACCTCTTCTGGGAAGCCCTCCCTGGATGCCTGGCTGGGTCAGGAGCCTCTGGGTCCCTCCTCTGAGTTTTCCCCATCAGCCAATGGCTCTGTCTTGCGGTCATTTGCTTTTCTGCATCTCAATGGAGCCCTAAGTTGCTGGGAGCAGGGTCCAGGTCCCCTGTGCTCACCACTATATCCCGCGCCAGCGTGGTGCAAGGCACACACTAGGTGCTCAATAAACACCTACTGAATGCGTGGCCTTGTGAGCGCAACAGGCAGCCTCCACGTCCACCTCCTGGCAGGTGCTGGGCACAGCGCACGTCCCGGCCGCCTAGCCCTCTCCCTGCCTCTCACAGGAAGCCTTCTCCATCTCCTCCACATCTGTCCAATTCCCACTCCACATCTCTTTCATTCACTCAACACATCTTTGAGCACCGACTAAGCCAAGGTGACGTGAGGGAAGCATTTGAAAGAGGAACACGGGAAGGGATGCATCGCCCTTCTTCCCCACTGTGCCCACCCCGTGGTGCTCACCAGCCACAGGGACACAGCGCACCGTCGGCTCCCACCCCTTGTATGCACCAGGTTGGTTCTGAGGCACCATTGGCTGCCCGCCTGCCCGCCTGCCCACCCTTGCTCACCCGACCCACGGCCCCTTCCTCAGCCCCGGCCCCGCCGTACCCGGTTGATGAGCTCGCCGACCATGCCCGTCCAGGAGCCGTTGGGCTCGGGCGCCCCGTATAGCCCGTCCTCCACCAACCGCAGGCGGTAGCGGAAGCGCAGCAGCTCGGCCAGCTCCCGCAGCATGTCCACGCAGAAGCCCTCAAAGCGTTCGTTCCCCGACAGGGCCTGGAAGTTGGGCCGGCGCATGACGTACGGGTTCTCCTGGGGAAGCAGGAGAGAAGGGGTGGGGGGGTCAGAGACTGGGGCATCTGGGGGCTGGGTCGTGGGTCCCAGGGCCCAGGCTGCAGCCAGATCAGGAACCTGCCCGCAGAGTGGAGATGACGGAGTCCTTGCCCTCATCCCCTGCTTACAAATGCTCAGAGTCGGTGGCGGAGGCATGTAAATTAGGAGGCTGGGATTAACATATACACACTGCTGTATATAAAATAGATAACCAACAAGGGCCTACTCTATGGCGCAGGGAACTCTACTCACATTTTGTAATAAGCTATAAGAGAAAAGAATCTGAAAAAGAATATATGTATATATACATACATATATATGTATAACCTGAAACTAACAACACTGTAAATCAACTATACTTCAATTTAAAAACTAAAACTAAAAATAGCTATCAAAACAAAAACAAATACTCAGAACCAGGGAAAAAGCACAGGGACCCTGCCAGGCCCTAGCAGGTCGCAGGAAACTGGTTTGATCTCCACCAGACAACCTCATCTCAAGCTCAAATGGCTACAAGGGAGGCAGGTAACTTGAATGAATCAGACTGGATGGAGATCTTGCCAAACTTTCAAACTTTTAGCTAAAACCCGCAGTAAGATATATATATTTTACTTGTAATCCAAGTCATACACATATGTCTGTGTGCTCACAGTTGCACACATGTAACTAGACTTAGTTCCACAAAGCAGTCCTTTCCCTTAAGGCTATGGCAGAATACCCTGCTATTTTCCATCCTGCTCTACTTCATTTTTCTACACAACCAATAACAACCCATTAAACTGACTTCATGAGCCACCAAGGGATCAAAGAGGATCTGCCCCGCCAGGATTTAGCTCCAGCCCAATGCTGCCACAAGGGAAGCAGGCCTGAGATGCCAGATGGTCCAATGTCAAGAGAATTTGGAAACCCAGGATGTTTTGTAAAATCTCCTGATTTTAAAGGTTAGCAACAGTTCAAATTCTAATACCAATTTTTTTTTTTTTAATGCTTTGCAGGCTAAACAAACACCTGACAGTTTGCAATCTCTGGCCTACAGCTGTTTTGCTATGTCGATGCTTATTTCTGAGGGGTTTGAGCAAACTTTACCGACACTTTTTGTGCCAAATAAGGACAAAAGCAGAGAGAATATTCCAAGTGCTAGTAAGACGAGGCATATGAAGATGATGGTAACAAAAGGGATACTTATCTTACATAGCTATTGTCTAAATGGTTGTTTGTACAGTGTCACTTTGGACTTAGGAATAAAACGAGTTAGGACTTAGGAATCAGCAAGAAGACCTTTGGCAATAATACCCATATGGTTACCATGTGGACTGAACACCTGCGAAGTTCCAGCCCCTGTGTGTGTGCGTTCTCTGGATTTTATCATTTTAATTCCTCACAGTGGGAATTCCCTGGCGGTCCAGGGGTTAGGACTCCACGCTTTCACTGCCGAGAGCGCAGGTTCAATCCCTGGTGGGGGAACTAAGATCCTGCAAGCTGTGTGGCGTGGCCATTAAAAAAAAAAAAAAAAAGGGCTTCCCTGGTGGCGCAGCGGTTGACAGTCCGCCTGCCGATGCAGGGCACATGGGTTCGTGCCCCGGTCTGGGAAGATCCCACATGCCGCGGAGCGGCTGGGCCCGTGAGCCATGGCCGCTGAGCCTGCGCATCCGGAGACTGTGCTCCGCAACAGGAGAGGCTACAACAGTGAGAGGCTCGTGTACTGCAATAAAAATAGAAAAAAAAATTCCTCACAGTGACCTTCCACGGGAGGTATCCTTAGACTCACTTTACACATGTGGAAACTGAGGCTCACAGAGGTCAAGTGACCTCTGCCACCTCTCATTCATTCAGCACAAAATTACTGAGCTCCAAGGTAGGAGCCCAGTATTTTGCAGCTCCTCCCGTCAAGAGATAGAGCGGGGCTTCCCTGGTGGCGCAGTGGTTGAGAGTCTGCCTGCCGATGCAGGGGACACGGGTTCGTGCCCCGGTCCGGGAGGATCCCACGTGCCACGGAGCGGCTGGGCCCATAAGCCATGGCCGCTGAGCCTGCGCATCTGGAGCCTGTGCTCCGCAACAGGAGAGGCCACAACAGTGAGAGGCCCGCTTACCACAAAAAAAAAAAAAAAGAGAGCGGATTTCTCCACTCCTTGGGTCTGAGCGGCCCTCAAGACTTGCTTTGGACAACAGAATGCATTGGAAGTAGTGCTGTCTGACTTTCAGAGCCTGGGCCCTCAGAGAGATCTCTTGGGACCCCAGTGTAAGGAAGCCCGGGCCAAGGACTTCCCCGGTAGGACAGTGGTTAAGAATCCACCTTCCAATGCAGGGGATATGGGTTTGATCCCTGGGCAGGGAACTAAGATCCCACATGCCGCAGGGCAACTAAGGCCACGCACTGCAACTACTGAGCCTGCGCACTCTGGAGCCCATGCGCTACAACAAAAGATCCTGCGTGCTACAACTAAGACCCGACGCAGCCAAATAAATAAATATTTTTTTTTAAAAAAAGGAAGCCCAGGCCAGCCTGCTGAAGGATGAGGGAGAATGAGTGAACCGAGATGTGCCGGCCAACAGCCCAGCCTAGACACCAGCTGAATGCAACCACGGTGAGCTCAGCAGAACTGCTTAGTTGGCCCACAGAACTGTGAGAAATAATAATCATTATTGTTGGAAGCCTCCAGGTTTTGGGGCGGTTTGTTATACAGTGATGGGTACTATAAGGTACCTATAGACTAGATTCCAGGACCCCAACAAAGTCTCAGAGCTGAGGGGAGATGGGATGGAGGGGAGTCAGTGCTTTTCTCTCTCTCCCAAACCACATTTTCAAATCCAAAACTGTGGAACCAGGAATAGGAATGAGATAATACTAATAATAGCAGCAGCAGCTAGCATTTCTTGTGGGCTTGCTGTGTGACAGCTATTCTGTCAGCGTAGGAGGTCAGTATTATTACCTCTATTTGAGAGATGAGGACACAGGTCCCGAGAAGTGAAGTAGTGAGTGGCTGAGATGGACAAGTCAGGCTGAGTCCAAAGCTCTGCTCTTAAGCCCTATGCCAGACTAAACAAGATCAGAGCTGGGAGAAGCTAGACACAGAGACGGGGGGGCCTGGCCGGGTATCAAAGCTAGAGAATCAGAAATCAATAATTCTCTAGACAAACACCCAGTGTTAGAGCTGGAAGGTGCTCATACAGCCCTCTTGATGTACATAGGAGGAAACCGAAGTTCAGAGAGGTCAGGTGTTTTGCCCAAGGTCACACAGCTGAAGCAGGGCAGTAGGAAGGGGAGATTGGGCAGAGCTGGGATTCAAAATCCAGTTGCTGTGCTCTCCAAAGCCCTTGTTCCTTCCACCAGGCCAAGCTGATCTTCAAATTCAAGACTGAGGCACCTGGGTTCTGGATTTGGGTTTGAGGCCTCAGGATCAGGTGGGAGCTGATAGAGCCAGAAACAGGGACTGAGGCCTGTGGACAGAACGCTAGGTCAGAAAACAATGATCTATCACTCAACCCGCAGCCCCAGACCATCAGATCCAAGGGTTTTAAGAAGCCTCTAATCCACGGTTTTCAGATTTCTTCAAAAAGAATCTTCTGCAGAAGCCCAGCATTGCAGACGGACAGTGGGATGTTGCTAAGTCTGATTCTAAGAACTCATCCTACGAATGGCTATGCACCTGTACACAAAAATGTAGGTCCAGGAGGATCATGGCAGCATTTCTTGTATCAGGAACAAAGACTGAAACAGCCTAATTTGGAACAGGTTAAAAAGATTATTGATGTCATCAAAGAATCCCAGGCAACTACTAAAATAAGTTCTATAAGATATATTCAGAGGAAAAAAACAAGCTACAGAACAACGTGTACAATATGCTATCCTTTGTGAAGGAAAAAGTGGGTATGGGCTCGTACATGCTCAGACATATCTGGGAGGATGGGGAAAAAAATGGGGGACTGGGGAGGGAAGGGGACGGATTTTTTCACTCCCCCCCTCCCCACACGCTTTGAATTCTATTTAGTGTAGAATTAAACTGAATGCTACTTAATTCTATTTAATTAACTTCTGTCCTGCCCCCAGTTTAAAATATTAATATTAAAATATTTTTAAAATTTTAGAGATGATATTTAAATGCATATGGAAATGTAAAAGATCAAAAGAACCAAAGCAATCCTAAAGAAGAACACGAAAACTGGAGGATTCACCCTACTGGGTACGAAGACAATTTAAAACTGTGGTGTTATGAAAGAATGCTCAACATCATTAATTATTAGAGAAATGCAAATCAAAACTACAATGAGGTATCATCTCACACCGGTCAGAATGGCCATCAACAAAAAATCTAGAAACAATAAATGCTGGAGAGGGTGTGGAGAAAAGGGAACCCTCTTGCACTGTTGGTGGGAATGCAAATTGATACAGCCACTATGGAGAACAGTATGGAGGTTCCTTAAAAAACTAAAAATGGAATTACCATACGACCCAGCAATCCCACTACTGGACATATACCCTGAGAAAACCATAATTCAAAAAGAGTCATGTACCAAAATGTTCATTGCAGCTCTATTTACAATAGCCAGGTCATGGAGGCAACCTAAGTGTCCATCAACAGATGAATGGATAAAGAAGATGTGGCACATATATACAATGGAATATTACTCAGCCATAAAAAGAAACGAAACTGAGTTATTTGTAGTGAGGTGGATGGACCTAGAGTCTGTCATACAGAGTGAAGTTAAGTCAGAAAGAGAAAAATACCGTATACTAACACATATATATGGAATCTAAGAAAAAAAAAAAAGGTCATGAAGAACCTAGGGATAAGATGGGAATAAAGACACAGACCTACTAGAGAATGGACTTGAGGATATGGGGAGGGGGAAGGGTAAGCTGTGACAAAGTGAGAGAGCGGCATGGACATATATACACTACCAAACGTAAAATAGCTAGCTAGTGGGAAGCAGCCGCATAGCACAGGGAGATAGCTCGGTGCTTTGTGACCACCTAGAGGGGTGGGATATGGAGGGTGGGAGGGAGGGAGACACAAGAGGGAAGAGGTATGGGAACATATGTATAACTGATTCACTTTGTTATAAAGCAGAAACTAACACACAATTGTAAAGCAATTATACTCCAGTAAAGATGTTAAAAATAAATAAATAAATAAAATAAAACTATGGTATTTAAGACAATGTGGTATTAGAGCAAAGACAGACAAACAGACAATAGAATGGAGAGTTTGGAAACCCACACATAAATGGATACTTGATTTATGACAAGGGTAAGACTGTGCTGAAGGGGGAAAGAATGAACATTTTAATAAATGGTGCCATTCAATAGAACATCCATATGGAAAAAATGTACTCTGACCCCCCTACCTCATATAACACACAAAAACCAATTCTAGGTGGATTGTAGATCTAAATGTAAAAGGCAAAATTATTACATTTTCAAGAAACATATAGGAGACTAGCTTTATGAACCTGGGGTAGGCAGAGAACTCTTTTTTTTTTGGCCGTGCTGTGTGGCATGTTGGATCTTAGTTCCCCGACCACAGATCAAACCCATGCCCTCTGCCGTGGAAACGCGGGGTCTTAACCACAGGACCGCCAGGGAAATCCCAAGAATTCTTAAATTCTAAAAGCATTAACTGGACTTCCCTGGTGGTGCAGTGGTTAAGAATCCACCTGCCAATGCAGGGGACACGGGTTCCAGCCCTGGTCTGGGAAGATCCCATATGTTGTGGAGCAACTAAGCCCGTGCACCACAACTACTGAGCCTACTCACCACAACTACTGAAGCCCACACGCTCTAGGGCTCGTGCTCTGCAACAAGAGAAGCCACCACAATGAGATGCCCGCGCACCGCAATGAAGAGTAGCCCCCGCTCGCCACAACTAGAGGAAGCCCGCGCACAGCAACGAAGACCCAATGCAGCCAAAAATAAATAAATAAGTACGTACGTAAATAAATAAATAAATAAAAGCATTAACCGTAAAGCAGGGAGAAAAGGATAAAATGGACTTTAGGAAAATTAAAGATCCTTTCATCAAAAGATACCACTGGGGGGACTTCCCTGGTGGTCCAGTGACTAAGACTCTGCGCTCCCAATGCAGGGGGCCCGGATTCAATCCCTGGTCAGGGAACTAGATCCCGCATGCTGCAAACAAGAGTTCATAAGCTGCAACTAAAGATCCCGCACGCCACAACAAAGATCCTGCATTTAGCAACGAAGATCCCGCATGCCACAACTAAGACCTGGCACGGCCAAATAAATAAATAAATATTGAAAAAAAAAAAAAAGATACCATTGAGGGGAATTCTCTGGCTGCCCACTGGTTAAGACTCCTCACTTTCACTGCCGAGGGCCCAGGTTCAATCCCTGGTCGGGGAACTAAGATCCCACAAGCTGCACGGCACAGCCAAAAAAAATACCACCAAGAGTGAAAAGGCAAGCCTCAGAGTGGGAGAAGGTCTCTGCAATGCATATTCCAACAAAGAACTTATATCCAGAACATATAAATAGATTACAAATCAATAAAAAGGTCAGATATTCCAATTTTCTAAAAATAGAGAAAGATCTGAGCAGGGACTTCCCAAAAGAAGGTTCCAAACAGGCAATAAATGACAAAGTGGTCACCTTCCACAGTCGTTAAGGAAATGTAAGTTAAAACTACAATAGGGTTGGCACCTTCCTATACTCAGCACCGGCTAAACTGAGGAGCGACTGGAATTCTCCTTCACACACTGCCAGTGGGAATGGGGAATGGTACCGCCACTTTGGAAAATGCTTTGGCAGTATCTACCGAGGCTGGAAAACTCCAGCAATTCCACTCCTGCAAATACACTCGACAGAAATGCCTATGCATGTTCACCGAAAGGCGTGTGGTAGGGTGTTCACAGCAGGACTATTCACAATAGCAAAAGAACTAGAAACAACTTCAATGCGCATCAATTTGGTGGGTAAGTAAATCGCGGTTCGTTCATATAACAGGACATATAACGAGACTAAACTATTTGCAGCAACGTGGGTGAATCTCACAAACACGTGTTGTGCACAAGAAGGCAGACCAGAGAGAGAACATAGAATACGATGCCATTTATGTGAAGTTCAAAGCAGGCAAAGCTAACCTGGGGGGCGGTTAGAGACCAGAAGGGGCATATGGAGAGCTGGGGGTGGGAGAACTGGTCCCACAGGTGTGTTCAGTAATTGCAAATTCAGTGAGTGGTACACTTAACGATTTGTGCAAATTTCTGTATGCATGTTACACTTCTATAAAAATCCCTTGAAACTAAGAAATGTTAAAGTAGGGTGGGTTCTAGAACATTCCTCACAAGCTGCTTGCCTGGACCTTTTTTGTGAAGCCAGGACCCAATTCCATATCCAAGACTTCCTGGAGGGCAGTTTAAAGGACCCCGATCTAGTTTACCCCCTTCAGTTTATTATGAATATTTTAGTTCCCTCATTTTATAGGAGGAAGCTGAGGACAGAGAGGAGAGACCCACCCAGGTCACAAAGTGTACGGACGGCAGGGCCAGGCCTAGAACGCAGCAGCGAGGCCTTGGAAAGAAGCAGAAATCGACGTGGTGTGGCGCAACGTAGAAGCACGTGGGCTCTGCCATCCTCTAGTTGCGCGATTCGCGTCACCTAACCCTCCTGCACCTTAGTTTTGTCTGAAAATCGGCGCTCACAATGGTACCTGCCTCAGGGCTGCCATGAACGCCAAGTAACTCCAGCGAACAGCTCAGCATACAGCTCAAAGACTCTGGCCACGATGGTGGCTATTCTTTACTTTTTTTGGCCCAACTACTCGGCTTGTGGGATCCTAGTTCCCCGACCGGGGATTGAACCCCGGCCCTCAGCAGTGAAAGCGCACAGTCCTAACCACTGGACAGCCAGGGAATTCCCGACTGCTATTCTTACTGATGATGCCAGATGGAGAGAGAAAAGGGATTCACATGTGCTCAGCACATCTTCCCAGCAGGACACTGCCGGGGGGCCTGCTGATCTCATGCCATCCTCCCACAGCCCTTCAAGGTGGGACTATTAGACCCATTTTACGGATGAACGTATGGAGCCTCGAGAGTTCGATGACCTGAGGTCCAGGCAAAGCCAGGAATGCAAGTGAGGTCTGTCTGACCCCAGAGGCACCAAAGAGCAGGACGACATGTCCCAGTCTGATGAAGGGAGAACCTCTCTGGGAGGGGGCGGGGCCTGGGGCTTGGGGAAGGGCCCTGCAAAGCCTCATCCCCTGGGGCACCTCTCCTGCACCCCCAGCTTCCCTGAGGGACCTCTCTCGGTCTTGGCACCAGCCCGCCCTCGCTCAACTCCAGATGTGTGGGCACCACCCAGGGACAGCCCCAGCCTCCACCCCACCTGCTCCCTCCTCCAGCCCAGCCCATCAACATCCCACATCAGATCCCCTCCCTCCCCACAGCCCCAGACAGCTCAGGCCTCATCCTCCCCAACCTGGGGCGTCTCTCTCTCTCCTGCAGCCTCCCTCAGGGCCCCACTTTTCTGACACCCAGATCTGGCCCTGCCCCTTCCTGCTTAACGGTCTCTAACGACCAGGATAAGCATAACTAAGTTCTCCAGAGACCCTTCCCCACCTCTGTCACAGCACTCACCACCCCCCCATGTTCCATGGGGCACCACCCCAGGCCCAAGGGACAGAGCAGGGAATAAGACAAGCCCTGAAAGCTTCCTGTCCCCGGCGCCCAGGTTGACTCACGTCTGAATCCCCGAGTGCCTGGAGCAGGCCCAGCCCAGAAACACAAGTCTGAAAATGTTAGTGAACGAATGGGCAGGTCCGGCTGTGCACACTGAGGCCACTGCCTCCGCATCCGATCTGGCAAACACCTCCTGAGGCCCCTGCTTCTGTGGTTCCTGCTGCCTGGAAGGCCAGGTCCCTCCTTCTCTGTGCACCCAACTCCTACACAGCTTCTAAAGCCCTGTCTAACACCACCTCCTCTGTGAAGCCTTCTTCAGGCCTTTGAAGGCTGAGGCAGCCCCTCCTTTCTGTGGGGGTCCCTTATTACCCTGTGTGGAAATGATTGTGTCCAGGTCTGCCTCCATCAGACTGGGATTCCCCCTGCAGGGTCACTCAAGGATAGGGAGACCACGGGACCACCTGGGACTCATTCCTCCGCCTCCAGAATATGTGTGAGGTCTGGCGCAGGGCAGCTTCAGTAAATATTTGTGGAATGAATGAGAAAATGAATGACTCCGTCAGGAGAAAAATGAAGGTCAGGAAGAGGGCAACACTGGCTCAGGGGCCCTGGGGAGAACTGGAGACAAGTGTGGGAAAAGACTGGAAGCCCCCCGGGGTCACAGCCCTGCTCTCCTGATACCCCCTCCCTGACCTCCGCCCCTGCTCCCCACCGAGAACCCCAGGAAGCCTCTGGGGTTGGCTCCACTCCCACACGTGCAGAGGCGCTCCGTCTCCCAGCCAGCCTGGCCTGGTCCTCAGGGCCCCTGAGTGAGGCTGTTACGAAGTGTTTGGTTTCCCGTCTGTAAGCCATCTGGCCCTCCCCCGGAGGAGGTCCACATTAGGTCAGGAGCTCCCTAGGGACAGAGGAAATAGCTCTGTGACGCGCTGCTTTAGGGGGCCTCCGACGTCCTGTGGAGCCTGTGTAATCCTCTCAACCTCAGCATCCACAGCTATCAGCCAGCCCGCCTCACGGTGACCGAGGGGCTTCGCCCAGACAACGGATGCCAGCGGGCCAGGGACCCAGCTGCTCGAGGCAGCTTCCTGCTCCCCAGGTCCTGTGCGTCTCCCCTCCCTGGCCTCCTGGCAGGAAGCAGCAGGGTGCAGGGGAGAGGGCAGGGGCTCCGAGCATGTCACTCAGCTCCAGCAGGGACTCACCCTGTGACCTGTTTCCTTACCTTCAAAAGGAGGAAGATAGGACAAACCTCACCGACTAGCTGAGAGGTTTAATGAGTGACACCTGCAAGGGCCTAGCACCGTGCCTGCTGCAGAACAGGTGCTCCATATATCCTCGCGTCTCTGGTCTGGTAAAATGCAGGAGTGACACTCCAGGGGCTACAGGACCATCTCCACGGCTGGTGCTCAGGAAGGAGAGGACTGGACATTCAGAGCACAGTGGTTAAGACTAGGGCTCTGGAGACTCAGAGACGCGGCATCCATCCTGGCTATGCCTTATAAGAGACGTGGCATTCGTCCTGGCTATGCCTTATACTTGCTGTGTGACCTGGGCAAGTCGCTTTACCTCTCTGAGCCTCTTCAAGATGGATATTAAATAAGTTGGCATGTGTCAACACACTCGGTGGGCAAATGTGACAAAATGACTGCTCTAGCAATGGCGATTTACAGGGGCCTACCCTGGGCCAGGCGCTGCGAGAGGCGCCCCGCCTGTACCGCCTCGTGGAATCCTCATGATGCCAGTCGTTCCCATCTCTGCCGTGCATCGGCAGGCTGGCAGCACCCAGGGCTGGACCTGGCTCTGATGGCAGAGTCTGTGCCCACCGCTGCTCCAGCAGCAATTAGGCTGGTGACGTCGCGGCCACAGTCAGGAGTTGTTGGGTGCCTGGGTCACGTCCCCACTGGTCCGTGTGCCGTGCCAGCCCAGGCATCCCTCCTCCTCACTAGGACTGGCCTGGGGCACCGCTCAGGAAAGGCACCTTCATCTACCGCCTGTCCCCACAAGGGCCACTCACCAGGATGGTCGTAACCACCAGCGTCTTATTGGCCAGTGTCTGCGACAGGTTGATGTCCAGGGTGGTGGCGTTCATCGCCAGGGTCCGGTTGGAGTACCACACCCCGATCTGAGGCAGAGAGGGCACTGTCAGCACAGGCCCTGCCTGAGGATGCCTCAGCCCTCTGGGCCCCGCCCCGCCCTGCCCCAGCCCCCAGCTCCATCCAGGCTCTGGCATTGTCCTGGGGATGCTCACCTCACGGTGGCCCTGCCGAGACTTCTCCAGGATGCGCAGGGTGTAGTTGGTCCTCTGACCTTTGCTGTTGAACTCGACACGCCCAGTCAGCCCGTCATACTCTACCTAGCAGGGCGGGAGGAGGGCAGAGGGAAGGGTGGCAGGGGCCCAGAGGGGAAGAGACAGAGATGGAGGAGACGAGAGAGAGGGAGAGGGACCAGGAAGGACCACAGTTAAACGAGTAAGACAACATGCCAGCAAACGAGAGGAGATGGAACAAAGAAGCAGGGCAAGGGCAGCGCAGACAGGCAGAGGAAGGCCGGGAGAGGAGAGACAGAC